>NC_038242.2:16646185-17352164 GCF_000004515.6 Glycine max | reverse complement strand
GCATGGGCGATTCCATTGATTGTTGCATTGATTGTAAATACATTTTATTTTATTTTATATATGTGATATGTTATATTAATAAATTATATTGGTAGATCATGCATATGTTAATAACGTTAAAATTTATTTAAATTTAACAAATGATTTAAATCTCATAAAAAACTAATGATTTAAATAAATTTAAATATTTCTAGAATATCATATATTAAAATTGATCAAATTAAAATTTGTAATAAATATAAACATTTTATTAATGAAAATTAATTTAGACATTTGTGTGATAACAAAACGTAATAATTGTATTAGAATTTGTATTGAGTAAACTTATATTTCAAAATATTAACAGTTAATTGTAATGTTATACTTTTAATCAGTACCTAATAGTTTTTAATTATAATTAATTAGCAGTTTGTATTGACTATTGAGTAACTGTTATTCTTGAAATTTTAATAATATGTTGCAATATTGTGGTTATAATTTTATAATCAATAACTAATTAATTTGTAATTAATTGGCTTAAATTTTATTAATATGTTAACTATTGGCGTCATGTCATGATTCTATCTTTTCAAAATATTTGGGTTGAACAACACCTTCAAAACCTTTCGTCAAGATCATCTTGTCAGAAATGTAAAGTTTCATACCTTCTGAAATAGGATGAAAATATATAGATAAATAGTGATTAGTAGTCTTATTTGTTGTAGATTTTACTCACTATCAACAAACAACAAAAAATTCAGCATTTCAAGACGAACTTGTACACATTCAGTTCAGAACATGTTTAGAATATTATCATATCTTCTATTGCTAATGCAATTTAGAGAATTCACTAAAGGAGAGAACAAATACTACATTTGACAATTTAACCTAAATTTAAATGCATAGTGGAAGGGGTGGATTTATAGATCTTTTAGTAGAAAAGAGATATAATAGAAGATAGAATTCTTGATACATTGACATATAGATAAATAAAATGATGTGACAACATATGACTTTGCACCTTAGAATTTATATATTATAAATAAATAGATATTTTCTTCCACCTTTATCCTTAATATATTTATTTATTTTCCTTGTTATCTTTCTAAATAAATTATGATATTATTTTTTTTGTCATTTTACACTTTACCGAATATTTCTAATTCAATAAGCTAGTTTTTCAGTTTCCAACTACTAGCTAACTTTTCGACTTCCAACTAATTTTTTGGCTAGTTTTGCCGAACATAACCAAAAAATGATTTATAATAACTAAGTTTTGATAAAATATTATATTTAAATAAAATTTTTCAAAAGAGATAAAATTACTATTGATTTTATAATTTAGAAAAAAAAAGTCAAGACCTAAAATTAATAACCCAATGGGTGTAGCTTTGATAACACACACACACATTGAGTTTGTGTGAGAAGACTTGAATTTGATTCCTGCAAATGAGTTTTAAGTGCGAACCGGTGATTAGTTTCATAGCCCGTCTAGAGAACTAAGCGTGTGAGGATATCTTGAGATGCTACTAGAAAGCCTAAGACCCTTATTACAATAATACCAAATAAAAAAACAAATTAAAAAATATAAATTTAGATAAAATTTTCTTTTAAAAGACAAAAAACTGCTATTGATTTTGTAATTTTAAATAATTGGAATATAAACTGACAGTTTAGTAACTAACCTTTGATAAAAAATATTATTTTAATAAAATTTTCTAAAAGAAGATAAAGATTGCTATTAATTTGATAGTTTAGAAAAAAAAATTCAACAAATAAAAGCAGATTATATAATAACATACACAAAAAAAAAATTATATAATAAAAAAATTAGTTGATAATAATTTTTAGATCAGATTTCTTTAAAACAATAATAATCTAATTTTCAAAGGCAAATTGGATGCTCCCTTCAAGATTTTGCGCTGTTTTTTTTAACTACTCATTTGATTCTTATAGTTTCATCATTTGTATTTTTTTATCCTTATAAGTTTAAAGTAATTTTTTTTAGTCCTAATAGTTTATATTTTAATTCTCTTTTAGTTCATGTAGTTTGAAAGTGCTTTTTTTAAATTCTTATCATTGTATTTTAATTCCATGCTAGTCTTTATAGTTTAAAAGTGATTTTTTAGTACATATATTTTATATTTTAATTCCCTTTTAGTCTTTACCGAGTAATATTATCAATTACAAATAATTACAAAAATATTAACAAATAATTCGTAACGAATTTATTGCAAGATAATTTATAATGAAAAAATAGTTGATAATTTATAACTAATTTATAGTTAATTATTTTTATATATTTTTTTGTAATAAGGACTAAAAGATAATTAAAATACAAATTATAGGGACTAAAAAAATCACTTTCAAACTATAGGGATCAAAGAAGAATTAAAATACAAATTATAACGAATAAAAATATCACTTTAAAACTATAGGGACTAAAAAAATATATACAAATTATAAGAACTAAAAAAAATCACTTTCAAACTATAGGAAGTAAATGGTACGAAATGTGTAACAATAAATATCAAATGAATAATTTTATTTTATTTTATTTTTGTTTGAATTTGATCCCACGATGCTGCTCCACTAAGATTCTATAATTATATAAATATAATAAGTAATAATCTATTGAACTTAAAATTTAGAAGAAGAAAAATATGAGGGGGGCCTCCCCTAAACGTGGTTCCGCCCCTGCATAGGTGAGCCATTCGATCACTAGCCTCCCTTCCTTTGTTCCAATATGTGGTAAGCCTAAGACAATTATCCCCTTTGTTTCACTGATGATCAAAGTATAAGACTATTTAATTATGATATAGACTAATAATAAGTCCAAAAGTTATAAAAAAAAGTCGGAACGATCCTAACCCGCTTGATAAAATGTAGGACTTAGTTAGATCTTGTGCTTTAAATTTTGAATCCCAATCAAACACAAGTCTTTTTAGCCTAATTATTAGATCATGACTCTATTGAGTTTAGCCCACAAAAATCAGTCAAATCCCTAAAAAATAGGCTTTTACACGACTTGAACATCGTTTTAAGAGGTGGAGTGGAGACAAATTATTTTAAAAAATAAGTCTAACACATAAAAATAAAAAAATGATTTAAATACGTAAAAAATAAGATGTGTAAAATATAAAATTATAAAATAAATAATTATGATTTTATTAAAATAAGGAATGCATTTTTCTTACTCTCATGAAAATAAGTTAGGAGATTCAAACACATTAAATTAGGAGTGCAAAATATATATATTTTTTTAAAAAAATACATGTGAATTTATTAAATCAAGAAGATGCATTTGCCTACCTCAAATATCCTAGGTCTGTCACCGGAGGCTATTAACATAAACTCACTTAAAAAATAGAAAGTCTAAGTTAGCATCCTGCACCTTTTATTTGAACAAAATAACCATTTTTATAATATTTACACTGATTTAAGTTAAAGGATATTCATGTAAATCAATTTTATTTTAATCATCTAATTTATTTTAATTTAGTTAAATCCTTTTCTCTCTCGTCTTCTACACTTTTTTTCTGCGGCAATGACCGTTTAACTTATATCGGTATAAATATTGAAAGAATGATTATTTTGCACAAATAAAAAGATTCCGACTTCTAACAGATTCCTACTACTAACGTAGACCTTCTATCTTTAAGTGAATCTACATGTTAACAGTCCGATATATATATATATATATATATATATATATATATATATATATATATATATATATATATATATATATCACTTCAATCAATATTAGTCATTGATGGAAGATTTAATCTTATAATAGCCATTAAATTTTTTGTTTGTTTATAACAATTATATTTAATGAAAAATTAAATTGATCGTATTAACGCTATTAAATATATAACTAAAAATTAATTTTTATATTAACTAATAACATGTTATTTATTATACAATTTCACATTAATTCTTTTAATTTTTTAACAAAAATATTCTTTTTATCGATGGGAATTGAACACGGATATTAGAAGATTTATAATATTTACACATCCTATTTAACTAAATGAGAGAGATCCCCTTGGTTTAAAACAAATGTTTATTAGGTATTAAATTATAAATTTTAAAATACTTTAATTTAAGAAAATATTTGTAAAGGAAGGAAATCAGCAACTATAATAACGGTTTAAAATGGTTGTTGACATCTATGACTACATGAATGTCAATCAAAGATAAAGACCATTTCAAATTTTATGAAAACTAAAATAAAATAAAAAATTGAAAAAATTAAACTATATTTAATTATAGTTATAAATATTGAAACTATATTTAAATGTTAAACTAAGTACTTTTTTGATAAATCCTTATAAAAAGAGAGTTTATTCATAACCTTAAATATGTTAAATGTCAATGAAATAGTTAAAAAGTATTTTTATAAATTTAAATAAATGAAAGAAATGATAAGTTACTTTTATAATTTTAAATAAATTTTTACATTTGTCTCATAATTATTTATATAAAATATTGGATATAATAACAATAATTTCAACAACACATGCAAGATGTCATTTGCATACGTTGGGAGTAAGAATGTATCAGATATCTGTAATATATAGATTAATGTATGTTCGGATTCTAGAGGCAATTATACTCATGATTGAGTAATCTCTTAATTTTAATATCTCTTGAGTGGACTCAACTTATATAGGGCACGCTTATGAGTTTGATTCAAACATAATGTGTAATGGTCTATTGCCTCAAGGTTATTAGGATTTCTTTGAATCAATCTCTTGATTAGTTTGGTTGTGACGATGATATTAGGATGTGTTACATCAAGGACATATTGGACAAGGTTTGAACTATATGCTCCACCAAGCTTAGAATTGAGAAGATTAAATAAAATGTAGGGTTTTCAGTTTGCTTGCAAATGGCATCCATTTTTGAACCTTGGATTGCATAGGAAGATGCAACGAATACAAGGAACACTAACACTAAAGAGGAGAAGTTACACGCCATTGTTAAATTTATTGTATTTCTTCTTTCTCCTTCTTTAGCTTTTGCTTAGTCTTTTTGTGTGACCTATTTTATGGTTCTCAGTTGAAAACAATGGTATATATAAATTGTTTCTTAAAATTTAATACAGAGTAGTTGTTGCAACTTCTTAAAAAACATTGTATACCTAATGCTACACCTAGATTTATTAGTTTTGTTGCTAGCAAATCAATAGTAAACTCAAAACTCTCCGAGGATGTTTAATAACCTAAATAAAGGAAGGAATTAGTTTTTTTTTTTTAACGTAAGCACCGACTATTTTGAGTAGACTAGATTAATTATCTTTCATTGATTTCTATTTTTAATTTTTATTTTGTTTATTAAAATTGTAGAGAAATTCTATGTACCTTATAGTCATCATATTCGGTTGTGAAGATATTCAGATCTTTAATTAATTATTAGAATTATGTATAATTCTGCAAGCTAAGTGTATTTTAATGATAAGGTAGGCTATACAGGATACCTGCAAAAGAAAATTAGTTAAGATAGAAATTTGGCCATGATAGTTAATGCAAATACATACATTTAGAGGCGTACGATGCTATGTAAAAAGAAAAAGAATCCCAAATAAGATTAATCTTGAAGAAAAAGTAACTGAAACAGAGAGACAAAGAGAGTACATTATTTACTACCTGGCTAGTACATTCAAGTGAAATCGTTTGGGGTTTTCTGATATTTTCCTGCTAAAGAAATTTGTCAGTATCAAGATACACCAATTCATTACTCTAGACTCTACATTAGCGATGATACTCTAAAGCATGTAGACATGTTAAAATACCAATCTAATATTCCAAAAGTTATTTGATGAACAGGCATACTGGCCCTTGAAGATGATAAAAAGAAATATGACTACTTGGCATGAAACATTTGCCCAAAATGTTCAAAAAAAATATGACTACTTGACAAATTCATAGCCTCTTTAGATGCATTTGGCTAATTGCTTCCCTGAGCCTTCCATTTGCCCAAAATGTTCAAGTTTTTTTTATCATCCTGCATTACTCCAATAACATTGCAAAAATGTATTACTAGATTACTCCAACATAGAAAGTTTTTTATGTATATGATTATGTTGCAATTATGATAAAGAGAGAAATGAAAAAGTCTGGTAAAAATGCACATGAACCGTTCAAATTTACTACTCCCTGTCCACCTGCTAAGGGGACTGTTCAATGTTTATATAATATTGGAATCTGGACATCTAAGAAAAGTCAATAAACTAAACTATATTAGTCTATGAATTGAAAACCTTACTACCCAATTTCAAGTTGTGACATAAACTGGGGAAAGAAGTAGAGATTTACGTCTTTTTCTCAAAGAAATCTCTTACGAGAAACTTTGCTAGTTCAGACCTGGCATAAAATGCAAAAATCTCAGACAGTTTAATCATGTAGATAACTTATAGTTTGCAAAGTTTAGCAGGAGAAAGGTCTTCAGGCCTAAGTTGTTCAGAAGGAACAAGTTTGGCTACCACATGTTATGCAACTTTTTAAGTACTTCTGCTTGGCTAGTGGACTGTGGTTGCACTTGCACTCACCACTCATCACATCACTTCAGAAAAGAGAATGCTCAAAAATCTTGACAAATCTTACACTTACGAGTAAAAGTTGGAAATAGATAGAGACTTTGTTGAAGTCAGGTAATAAAAGAGCTGTTTCGGTGGAAACTACACAGATACTAACTTTACTTACTCCAACATGATATGTAGAACCTTTCCTTTCGTTTGGAACTATGACAATTTTAAAACTTATCTTAGTTCTGTTGATGATTCATCTCTTTGGCATAAGTTTTGGGCACTTGGCTTTTTCAGCATTGAAATATATACACCCCAACAGTTTTAACTCAAACTGCCCGTCATGCATGACAGTGATATGATATGTAAAGATTATCAATTGGGGAATCAAAGTCGCCTTTTAAACCAAATCATTCTTCAAATTCTTCAAAGAAGCTGAAACTACTTTATACAGAAGTTCATTGACCCATGAAAATGGACTTTTTAAATGGCAGTGTAAATATTTTATGATTTTAGTTTCCATGCACTATCAATGTAAAAAAACTTTACATTATTAACAAATAAAAATTATCTTTGATATGATTTTTAAGATAACTATTGTAAAAATCAATAAACTAATCATATATAATGGTTTGTGATTAAACGAGAGTGTAAAAAAAAATTTACACATGCATATACTATTTACTCATTTTATTATGTTTATTGGCATCCATAAAACTGTTGGTTCAGTGTAATCAACCTTTATGTTTGAACTGATGTTCGATGTCTGCCATTCGAGGCAATGAAAAAACCCTAGAAGACTTGGCTGAGTCTGAGCAACTTCTACACTTTCCAGTTTCCAATATCCATATGATCAAGCATGATCAGTTCAACGTCCCCATGTCAGTGCCAGATTGGAATGAACCAATAATCTCAACAGCTTAAAATATATTACAAAAGAAATTGGAATAAAACCAAACAAATCTTACCTGAGAGCCCTGTCATGTTTTTTACAGTGAAGCTTGTAAATTTGTTACAAGTTACAGGAATTTCTTTCAAAGTTGAAGGTGAATAACTTTCTCATCATGCTGATAAATTCCTTCTTGAGTAGCTTTTTATACTCGTGTTAACAGAGGATTATCAATTCAGAATTTAAGAATGAAGTTCTCTAGTATATTAATAAAAGAACCAGTTTTTTTGTTTTTTTGTATGCTTATACTTTAAAATATACAGTATTGATATCCAACATATGTTAACTTTGATTCATGTCCCATGTCCAAGACGAACAATTTGAATGTAAAAAGTTAAAACACTAGGATATATACTCTGATGAACCTTATAGAAATAGAGAAAAAAGAGACTTTTTGCTATGGTTTTCAAAATGCAGTAATGATGAAGCTGGATTGACAATGATAACATAGCGTTAGCATATATTCTGCTGGTTTAAACTTTAAAGTGATATCCTTGCTCTTATTGAATACAAGAATTTTGGTATCTCCAATAATCTGATATGTCTCTGCCTTTTCCATTACACTATATGATACGTTTTCCAAACTTTCTAGGGATAACTCAGTACATACACCAGATTTGCCATTTATCTTGACATAATTTCCCTTTCCTAATTGAGCTATTTCAACTAGGTTTCACTTAATTTAGTTTGCTATAGTTTACTCCTATATCGAACAGAAATGTCCAAAGCTGAACTTAATGAGAAGAGGTCTACTTATTGCAGGATTTCAGACTTTAAGGTGCTCATGACACTTTTAAAATCCTTGTACCACTATTAAAGACTATATATATTAGCAATGTTAGTAATTGGAAATTTGTTGATACAATACTAAATAGAATATGGACCATGGTATGGACCATCTGAAACTGTCAGCAAATTGAGAGATTCTTGTGGAGAATCCAATAAAAATGTTTATTTAGATACTTTTTGTTTGGTTCATTCCTTGATGGGGTTTAAGTTCATAAACGCCTTCTAATTTTAGGCTTCTAGGAATTTATGTTCACCCCCGCTTTCTTATTTTAGGCTGCCTTTAGGTATGATAAAATTAAAATATATAAGTCAAGAAAAACTAATTTTGTAATATTGAACTACGCCTAAACTAGAGTGCAGAATACTACACTGCCACTACTCCTAAGAAAACACAATAAAAGACTATAGAAAAACTATGAAGAAGATAAAATAGCAACTCATTTTTCATTTATTGATTTCCTCATAGAGGAATATATTTATATAATAATCCTAATGTTAATCAATGGATACTATTTATTTATGTGTCAACATCTCATTATTTATAATAAAAGTAATAATGCAAATATTAACTCAAACTTATATAATTTTTTAATCACTTCAATTTTAAGATATATTTGGATCTCTTAAAAACTCATTCTAATATTTTATAAGATTGAATTAGACCTAAACTCAAATCAAATTGTAACATATGCCATATAAAATACAGAACCACATATTTGAGATCTTAAAAAGCAGAAAGAGTATTTGGTTTTGTTATAGATGTAAGATTGGAAGGATGGCAACAATATGCTCCAATGATCATTTGAAGTCAATTGCTGTATTTTTTTAAAAAATTGATTATCAATCAGTGGAACAAGCCATGTATTTCTATTTTATATAGACGGCCAAAGTAGAAAGGATACTTACATATAGAAAGAGTAGTCTTTACTTGTTTTTTTCTTCTTTTAAAAAAGAATCTGCTCTACGAGTCATATAGTTTGTGTTCTGATTATCTAAATCTGAATATAAGGTCAATTTATTTCCAAAGATAAAACTCCATCATTAATGATCCTAGCATAGAAAAAAAAATGGAACGTGATATCTTACCATGTGGCTTGGTTACCAGGTACCAACCTTTCTTACTCTTGGCCATTTTCTTTATTATTCTTCATATATATATATATATATATATATATATATATATATATATATATATATATATATAGTGTTCAACCTTTGGCTGTTGCATCAACATGCCCTTCTGAATTAAATGAAATCGGTCTGCCCCATAGTGAGGGAAATTAAAAAACTACCTTGCATTCTTCTATGTTGACTTTTTGTAAAAAAGCAGTGCTTCAAGTCCTCATTTTCTTCTATATGCTTTTCCAACTAACATTTTTTTTTATCTCTTTCCTTTTCCTTTTTGTGACACGCTTCCATTTTAGTGACACACCTGAATTCTTGGTCACCGGGGTAACATAATCTCAGTGCAAGCCAAAATACAAATTGACTTAATTAATTTCATGAATTAAAAACTAAAGTAAAGTTTTGATTTTCTTACTATCAGATCAAATCATAATGGGGTATTAGTGGGACAGGTAAAACCTTAATATTGTACTTCAGTAAATCATAATTGGACTTATAAGGGGGAGACGGAGATGTTTCATATGAACCTAAAAACGGTGCAAAATGGTTGACTCCAAGTGCTAATGAATCCTCCGGTAAAAATGATGGGAAGATGAAAGAAACCAATTAGAATCAATTAATATGTTGATACAATGGGTGCCTAACACATTCAATGCAAAAATTATTGTGGTTCATCCACTATATGTTATAATCAAATCAATTTAATGTACATATTTAGTATTATATAAAGCTTTAGTGGGAAGCTGACTCTTAGTCCATTGAAGTTGACAATGGATTAAAGAGGGATAAGAGCATGGAGCAATGATTCAAGAAATTGCTTTTCTAGTAAGTTACCTTTATAAGTGGCCCTGCTGCCTAAACCGTGTCCCGTAATCCAAGTGTTTCTGCTTTACTCTTTTCATCATAATTATATTTCAGGTGACCAAAAGAGTGGCGAAAATGGCTTAACAACTATATATTTGTAAAACCTTATAATAAAAGATTATTTGCACTTTAGGCCAATAGAAGAGAGCTTGTGGGGTCAATTGCATTGAACTATTAGCAAGTGTGTGCGAGTTAAAAGCATGAAGCACTTTCTCCATGCTAATCAATTTTGCCATAATTTATATCATACTTGAAAAACAATGAGTGACTAAAGGGCAAAGGGAAACCGTCGTTTCCCTTTTCTATTTTTTTCTTTTTGAACAAAACTCACTTTGTCGTTCAAAATTGGGAAAAGGAAAACCCATTATTAGTAACTAGAATTTTGGGATTAAATATTGAAGTGTGATGAAGATATAAGGTTGACCCATGGAAAATAGTAAAGGGATAATGGAAGAGGAAGAGGTTGTGGATTTGAATCCTCTAACTGACATTTCTAATTGTCGTGCATGACTCATATTTTATGGACTGGACAAATGTTGGAGTAGAACGTAAAAACCACCTATTGTTGGGTTATGAAGTGGGTTGGAGGGTAAAGTCCGTGGTACACATAATATTATATATAGCGATGTAACCCTATTATTTATAAATAAGAAATAAAAATAATTGCTCCACTTCGAAGGACGTAGACACACTTGTCGAACCTCGTTAAATCTTTTGTGTTTGTGTATGTGTGTGTGATTTATCTCATTTTCTTTAGAATTCTGGTTGCTATTGCTAACAACTGGTATCAGATGGCGCTTAACTCTAGGGCCAAACTAGAAGTAGGGAAGTTCGATGGAATGGGAATTTTGGATTGTGACAAAGGAGAGTTAAGGATTTGTTGGCAAAGCAAGGTCTTCTAAAGGCATTGTGTGAATCAAAGCCTAATAATATGGAGGCTTTGGATTAGGAGGAGTTGCAAGATAGGGGCAACAATACATTTGTGTTTGGCAGACGAGGTCCTTTATCAAGTGGAGTTGAAGTCTCCGGGGGAGGTATGGAAGAAATTAGAGAGTTAATATATGTTGAAATCATTGATGAACAAACTGTATCTAAAGCATAAACTATATGGGTTGAAGATGCAGGAGGGTTCGAATCTTCAACAGGATGTGAATGCCTTCAATCAGATTATCAAAGATTTTTCAAGGTCGGATGTGATGATTGATGATGAGGATAAGGCATGTATTCTACTGTGTTCCTTGTCTTCTTTTTATGAACATTTGGTGACAACTTTAACGTATGGGAAAGACTCAATCGATCTGAAGACAATACAAGTTGCACTTGTGTCTCACTCTTAATAGACAAAATGCAGTCGGGAGTTCGTAAGGTGATGGTCTACATGTGAAGGGGAAACATGAACGTGAAAGGACACAAGACAAGGGTTCTGGTGGTTGGCAGAGGAAGAAGTCTAGGACCAGAGAACGTAAGCAAACATTGGAGTGCTACAAATGCAACCAGAAGGGGCATTTTAAGAGGGATTGCCCGGAGTTGAAGAGATATGGTAAAGGGACATCCCGCTCATCAAATGTAGTAGAGACTGACGATTCAGACTACTACACTACAGAAGATGTCTACTACAGTGAGAGAAATGTTCTTTCCAGTTCATGCAGTCAATTGATAGAGGCATGGATTCTAGATTTCGGATTTTCTTACCATATGACTCCCAACAGGGAGTGGTTCACCACATACATGTCAGACAATTTTGGTAATGTCTATATGGGCAACGACAAAGTGTGTGTTGTTGTTGGAATGAGACAGGTGCAGATTGCGATGTTGGTGGAGTGAGAACGTTGGGTGATGTTCGACATATCCCTGAGTTAAGGGAGAATTTGATCTCACATGGTAACTTACAGGCCAATAGTTTTATTTACAAAACTGATGGAGATCGGGATACCCTCAGAGTGTGTAAGGAGGTGTTGATTGTGATGAAAGCACAACGAATTGCAAGAAGGCTGAGGTGGAGAACTAGACGAAAAAAAAGATCAGGTACTTGTACTTGAGGTCTAATAATGGTACAAAATACACATAGTCACGGTTCCAAAAATTTTGTGAGGAATATGGCATTTAGAGACATTTCTCAGTGCAAAAAACACCACAACAAAATCGTGTTGCAAAGATGATGAATATGTCTCTTACTGAAATGGCCTGATGTCTAAGGTTGCAAGTTTCCATTTCTAAAGGCTTTTGGACAAAAGTGGTGAATAAGACATGTTATCTACTTAACCAATCACCGCAAGCATCATTGGATGAGAAAGTTGCAGAGGAAGTTTTTATAGGTAACCTTGTTGATTATAATAATGAGAATATTTGGGTGTCCTGGTTTGTTGCATATATGCAATAATGAGAGTTCTAAACTGGATCCAAAGTAAAAAAAATGTGTTTTCGTAGGTTATTCCAAAGGTGTGAAAGGGTTCAAGTTTTGGGATCCAATTTCTAAGAAGATGGTGATCAATAGGGATGTAGTGTTTGATGAGCAGTCCATGTTGCTAGAGATAGTCCATGCAACTATGCAAGTGTCTAATGGAGTCCCCCAACTCCATGGAGGTTCAGGTGGACTTAGAGCAGCTATCAATGATTCTTGAGATGACAAAACCATGCAATCCAAGACTTTAAGTGACACCCATACTTGAGCCTAGATCTGTGAGTCTAGGTGGACCACATCAGAAGTACAATCTTATGAAAGATAGAGATAGTCACACCATTAAACTTTTTGTCTAATATGGGTTTAAAGAATTGGCTAAATTGGCTACATTTTCACTTCTCACTAGTGTTGAAGATCTTTTTACCTTTCAAAGGCTATGAACAACCAAGAGAAAGATAGATGGATGAGTGTTACGGTGGAGGAGATGAATTCTTTACAAAAGAATCAAACACAGGAGCTAGTTGAGCTTCCTACGAGCAAGAGAGTCATAGGATGTAAATGAGTGTACAAGAAGAAACCTCTAGTATTAGAAAAAGAAGGGGAAAAGTTCAAGGCTCGCCTAGTAGCAAAGGAATATGCACAACAGAAAGGGGGTTGATAATGATGAGATTTTTTCTCCAGTCATGAGACATACGTCTATCAAGGTCGTACTAGCCTTAGCCTTGGTAGTCAGTCATGACATGCACTTAGGGCAAATAGATGTGAAGACAACCTTTCTTCATGGTGATCTAGAGGAGCAAATTTACATGGAGCAGCCGGAGGGGTTTAGTAAAGGTGGATCGAGTCAGTTGGTTTGAAAGTTGAAGAGGTCTCTTGTGGATTGAAGTAGTCTCCAAGGAAATGGTACATATGGTTTGATTCCTACATGCTTCAAATTGGCTATAGACAATGTGAGAATGATTGTTGTGTTTATGTGAGAAGCCTTGATGATGAATCTTTTATTTTTCTGCTACTATATGTTGATGATATGTTGATTGCTAGTAACCATTTGCGTGATGTGAATGAGTTGAAATCACTGTTAAGCAAGGAGTTTGAAATGAAGGACTTGGGTCCTGCCAAGAAGATTCTTAGGATGGAGATTCACAAGGATAGGAAATCCAGACGATTGTGGCTTTCATAACAGTGTTATGTTGAGAAGGTGCTAAACAAGTTCAACATGAGCAATGTGAAACCTATGTGTACTTCATTGGCAAAACACTTTAAGCTTTCTGTAGATCAATGTCTGAAGGCATATGCTGAGGTGGAGTAAATGTCAAAGGTTCCCTATGCCAATGCGGTTGGTTATTTGATGTATGCTATAGTCTGCACTAGACTATATTTGGCACATGTTGTAAGCCAAGTCTACAATTTTATGTCTAACCCAGGAAAGTGACATTGGGAAGTAGTGAAGTGGATCTTGAGGTACCGAAATGGTACAACAAGTCATGGTATTATGTTTGGTAGTTAGCAAGGTGATCCTTTAGTTGCGAGATATGTGGATTTTGACTATGTTGGTGATCTGGATGACAGGAGGTCTACAACAGAGCATGTCTTTACTCTCGAAGGTGGGATTGTTTGATGGAAGTCCATTATTCAATCTCTTGTGCCAATGTCAACAACTGAAGCGAAGTATATGACAACAACAAAGGCTAGCAAGGAAGTTGTGTGGTTAGTAGGGCTAGTGAAGAAGCTGAGCATTGAGCAAGGTGGAGTTCAATTGCATTGTGATAGTCAAAGTGCTATTGATTTGGTAAAGAATCAGATGTATCATGCTAAAACCAAACATATTGATGTGAGGTTCCATAAAACCAAGGAACTGATGACATCGGATTAGATTTTGCTCAGAAAGGTTCATACTTCAGATAATGCCGCTAATATGATAACCATGGCGGTCACAACTGACAAGTTCAAGCATTGCTTGGACTTGTTGAATGTTGGTCAGTGCTAGATGTGACAGGACCCCTAATCTAGGAGACCAAGGTGGATTTGTTATTTATCATCGACGAGGTTGAATATTCGCCAAGGTGAAAATTATTGTGCATAACTCATATTTTATGGGTCGAAAAAAATGTTGTAGTAGAGTGTAAAAGCCATATGTTGTTGGGTTACGAAATGAGTTGATGGTGTGGGCAAAGCCTGCGGTACGTATAAATTATATATTGTGATGTAACCATGGTTATCAAACTCTCGAGTTAATTCACTAACTCTTACGAGTTTACGAGTGCACTTGTACTCTGCGAGTTGACTCTTGAGTAAACTCTTTTTTTTAGTGGACTCTAAGTAAACTCTATAAACTCTAAGTAAACTCGATAGACTCTCGAGTTTACCACCGAGTCAACGAGTTAGCAAGTTAAAAAGATTAAATCAAAATGTAAGTTATTTTTTATTGTTTTCTGTCTGTTTAGCATTCAACATACCTTCATTTAACGTGTTATTCTCAAATACAAAATTCTCACCTTTAATAATATCAAACTCTTGTTCTCTAATAATATCAAATCCTCAATGAAAATCATCTACTACTACTATAACCTCTACAAGTTATTGTCTAGTAGTGATGTATTATTACTAGACTTGATTATTTAAATATTCTGAATTTTATGATTTACTATTTTGCTTTATTATATTGTTGAAATGTTTAATTAGTATGTTATTTATAGATATTTTGTTATTATTTTTATATGAAGTAGACTCTTACGAGTCTACGAGTTGAGTCTACGAGTCGAGTCTATGAAACTCTCACAAGTCTGCGTAAATTCTCGAGTTTGATAACCTTGGATGTAACCCTATCATTTATAAAATAAAAAATAAAAACAGTTGTTCTGCTCTTGCTAATATAGACATACTTGTCGAATTTCATTAAATTCCTTGTATTTGCTTATGTGCATGTGATTTCTCCTATTCTCTTTAAAATTTTGATTGTTATTGCTAACACTAACAAAACTAACAAATTAATATATTTGTCGATAAAAAAATAATAAAAATTTGGAAGTGTCACCAACCTCTTTTATTGGTTACTAGTTTGAACATGACTCCTAGGGTGATATGAGTAATGGATATGTGGCTATTGACTGCCAAAATGTTAGGCAATAAAAAGGAAAATCAGGAAAATAAAAATGTCCTTTTCATTTCACGGTCTCACGAAAATTGGAAATGAAAAATTCCGAATATCCTAAAATTGTGAGTGTAGTAATGTGCAACGGAGGAAAAGGGGCATAGATATATGAAATTTATAGCAAACTTTTTTTTTTATTTTTATAATTGGTGGTGATGGCTAGAAATTAATTATGATTCTTACTTCCAACGAACTGGCTGCATAGTTTTTGTCCTAATGATTGAAATTTGGGCATAGATATATGGAGGAAAAGAAATTAACAATTGCTTTCTTTCGGAAAAGGGAAAGGAAAGGGCAAAAAGGAAAAGAGAGGAAAAGCCAAAAGTAACAAAGAGTGCAATGCCAAGAGGAAGAGGATATCACCAATGTGTGATTTTTTCGCATTTAAGGGCCCATCACAACTCATCTTATTCAGAAAGTGTGGCTTGTATTAGATTGAAGCTCAGAAAATATCTAGGTGTTTTCATGTGCGTGAGTGTGATTGATCAAGTGCACACAAGTTGGGCTAGTTTTGATGTATCCACCGCAAAGTACCGTACAAGGAAAACTCAATGAATAATCCAACATATTTTAACACAATTTCAACTGAGTATATATTTCAAGAAAAATGTTTGATAATTATTTTAAACACAAAAGTTATATTTAAATATTTAATGAAAATTTATCCAATACGTTAAAGAAAACTTATTATAATTTTTTCGTTAAAAAGTGGTGTAAAAAGTAATATCAAAATATATAGAAGAACTTCCGAATTTCTGAAGAGAGATCATTGAGAGAATGAAGAATGTTCTAGGTTGTTGTCATTATTCATCTTTAAAATTTCTATCAACTTAGGTTTTGTCAACAATTCTTAAATCTTGTCAACCACTGAGTTAAAAAAAAATCCGTTCAACTACTTGTTCATTCTATGAAAATTTTATGACCTTCTAACGTTATCAATTTGTGTTGTGATTCGTTTAGGTAAGAAATTAAATTTTTCTTTTTGTCAATTTTAATAAAATTAAAACACAATTAGTGTTTAAAATATAATTCTATGTTTTAACTTCTAACCAAACATGTACAATGTTAATACAAAGTTACAGCCAGCAAACAGCTTTATCTAAAGGAATATAACACTTAATCATTTATGCAACTGAAATATTTAATCCCATTAATTCTATTTTTTTTTCTCTATTCCTTTTTCTCAAATCAAATAATGACTCCCGCTTACTTTTATGGCAAAAATGTGACTTTTTTTGTCATTTTAGTCATAACAAAATTATATATATCATGTTATATCATGTTACAACTTCTTCCATCTTCAATTCAAAGCACAGTGAGTTTGAAATCACAACATTTCATTAAGAGTGTGTTTAGACGAAAAAATTTAAAATTCTGAAAAATTTTAAATTCTAAGAATTTCAAATACTTTAATTGAAATTATTTTATTTTCAAAATTTTATATTTAGATAAAAAAAATTAAAATTATGAAGATGAAAAAAATAAATGAAAAAAAAGAGAAAATAAGGTTAGTGTGCTAGTTATACGTGTTTTTTTATGTTCACACCCGATATTAATATGTTAGGAGTTTAGACGGTGTTTTTTGAAGAAGACGGTAGAAAAAGAATTTCAATTTCTCATCTTTTAGAAGGAAATTGAAATTCCAGATTTTTAATTATTTAAAATTTTGTTTTAAAATTCCAAAATTTTAAATTTCATAAAAAAACATTCAAACAATGAATTCTAAATTACAGACATTCGAATTCTCTGATAAATTACCTTTTTCAATTAAAATTCTCTATCCAAATGCACTCTAAATTAAAACTCAAATTTATGTGCATATGGTCTTGATCGATCACATCAGTATGCAATCCAATGATTATAAAAACTGAAATTAACAATAACATTTATAAAGAATGGCCAAACGGAAATTGAACTTTGAGGGCAAATGCAAAAAAGAGATTGACTGAAAAATCAACTCGTCGAGCAAAGACGAAAATTGGCCTCGTTGATCTGATGGTGTCAAATGAAAGGGTCTTCACTCAACAAATGAAAGTCATTCTAAGATAATCTGTTGATCTTTCCCAAGAGTTAAATCGATGGGAAGGTTTGGACTTTGGCACTTTAATGTCAGCTCTTCACCGTTTAGGATTGTAGTATGTTAGAGAGGTTGGGTTGTTCGCTCATTAAAATGGTATGTAAACTAAGTTCAAAATGTTAACTTTGAGGTAGCTCAGTCCATAAAGAAAAAAAGTTTAAATGTATTTTTGACATCGCAAAATTGTTTCACTTTTGGTTTAGTCCTTTAAATTTAAATTTGTTTTTTTAGTTCTCAATTAAAAAAAAAATACTTTTTTTAGTCCTCCTTATTATTTTGGCAGTTTGAATGTATCATTTTGTGGTGATTTTTTTTTTACCACATGAGAGACTTTTTAAAATTGAAGAACTAAAAAAAAACTAAATTTGGGGAGAACAAAAATTAATATAGGTAACCTAAATTTGAGGGATTAAACATATTTAAGCAAAAAATAATAATTTTACTACCCTCTCTATTCTAATGTATATGACGTTGTAGAAAAAAATAATTATTTTAAATTAATTGTCATTTTACAAAATCAAATAAAATATTATTTTTTATAGATCACCTTTAATGAGAATAGTTGTTACTGTATAATAAATGAAAAAATTAACTAATTAGAGAGATAAAAGAATGTATTAACTCCTTGTACATATAATTAGATGGAGAAACCAATTTTAAATAACAACAATATAATACATTAATATAAAAGGAATAATACAAATTAAACAAAAGTATAAAAAGTAGAAAAAATATTAGTCGTCAACTTGCATATATGGATAATTATTACGATTATGTCTTTCAGTTCTACATAATGAATATTTTTAAATCTATTTGAAATTATCTATTTGAAATTAGTTCGTTCATCTCATTATGTATACGATGATTGAATTTCTCGATCTGTTTCATCATTTCTTATAAGTTAATATTACTAATAAAACATTTTAATATTTTTGTTAAACGAACATGTAGTACATTTTAATATTTTTATTTAGATTTAAGTCTTTTGTATTATTTTTTTAAATTTAAAAAACAAATAATAATCCTTAAAATTAGTAAAAAAAATATAAAAAAATATTAAATAAAACTAAAAATATATTTATTTATTGAATAATTAAATTAAAAAATTATTTACAATTTTTTTAATAAAAATTGAAGTTGTAAATTCAATTATGATTTTAATAAAAAAATTTAAAATGTTTTTTACTACTACAACTTTAAAATCATATTTAAAAAAAATTAAAATTATAAAATATTTTACGATTTCAATAATAAAAATAAAAATTATAATAGATATTATGACTTTTAATTCAAAAGTTTTAACATTCCTTAAGACTTTTGTGTTCCTAGGTATTAATTTAAAATTTATTCGTAAATAGTACATTAAAAAAATTACACCATTATCATACTTTGGCCTCTTCTTCCGTCTTTGTTATATAGTTGACGTTAACAACCAACAAGGTATATTATCTGAACATATTTAAATAAATAAAACATTAAGAAAAATTATTGTAGCGGTCCAGCTTTTTATGCTAGTTGTTAAGATCCTTGGGAGCAGATAAGTACAGCTAGCTGGCATATTTTAGATGCAAGTTTATCCTCACCAGTCACAAAGGAAGGTCTAAGTGAAAAGATCTTCAATTCTTATTCCACTGTACTCCTACAATTGTACCCTTCTTTCACTGTGGGAATAACTTATCAGGACAAAACAAGCAATAGAAAAAGTGTAATGCTTTGTCCTGTTGTTATAAATTCTCAAGTTTAATGATTTTTTTTTTTAAATTTTAGCATTGTAACAAGACACATGCGATGTGACTCTGACAACAGTATCCACAACTTTCGCCTAGTAGTCTATGTGCTATTAATTTACTTTAATTTAACATAATTGATAGATGATTTATCTTTTAAATATATTATTAAAGATTTTAATTTTTATTAGTGGGTATGAAAAAATATTTATAAAAAAAATTAATTCTTAATATATATATATATATATATATATATATATATATATATATATATATGCACGCGTGCTTATATTCTGGTTCCTTTTGATTTACTTTTCCCTCATCTTTCAAAAAAAAAAGAACAGATACCTTTACTGACATTCAGATTCAGAGAGATGGGGAACTATCCACAAAATACACTGAATTTTCCACAAAACAAAGGAAGTCTCAATATTTTACATTTGCATAAGAAAATACAGTACCTCTGAATTTTTATACATGGTAAAGACCTTTTTTTTTTCTCATCAGTATTTTCACATATATTTATATATATACACCAACTCAAAACTCACCAAACTAAGCACATAAAAAGCAAAAGCAAAAACAAAAAATATAGTGTGACATAAAAAAAGAAAGACAAAAATTAGTTACCACTTCCCACCACCAACGTCTAAACAAAACCTCCTAGTAGATTAGTTCATTTCACTTCCGAGACTACCAACCTTCACTTCATTCCAAACTCAATGAGGCTAATTCCAAAACACCCATTGCTGAAAGATGGTCACCGTCTCTTACAAAGAGTTGTTGTTGTTGTTGCTGCTATTGCTGAATTCAAGAGTTCTCATGAAAGTTAAGGGATCTAGACAAAGCCGCAGGGTTAGCTCTCAACACAGGAGAGGCTTCAACAACATGGTCTTTCTCTTCTTTCTTTGATTGGAATCCCTTGAACATGCCTCCACCAGTGACACACTCATTCTTGATGCCCAAAGTTGCCCATATAGAACTCTTTGCAGCCTCACTTGGGTCATCAATTCTCAGTGTTTTGGGGACCAAAACAGAACCGTTTCTCTGCCTTGAGGGTGGTTGTTCTTCTTGCAAATGGTATTGTTTTGTCGCGTCGTCATCGCGGGAGTGTTTTCCTAGTGTCGGAGAATTCGGAGACCTAGGAGTTGGAGCAGAAGAATGGTGTGAGTGTTGTGAGGGAAACCATGGAATGTTCCAAAATGCTGCAGGGTAGAATGACATTGGAAACCCTGGAGGGCACATAGCAGGTGCTCCTGAGGGAAAAGGATAAGGCCAAGGAAGAGTTGAAATGCATGGAACATGGTGGATGAAACCGTTGCTGTTAGGCACCACAATTGATTCTTGAGACGTGCTTTTCCCGTTTTCTTCATTGGAAACAGTAATTGAAGATGCACTTGAGCAATCATCACCGTTGTTGTTGTTGTTGTTGTTGTTGTTTCTTGAATTGTTGTTAAGAGTACCCTTTTTCTCTGCAGTGAGGTTAAGGACTGAGGCCATGGAATCACAAATTGGAGGGTCTAATTCTAATCCGAAGCTGAGGACTCTCCCATTTGGTTTCAAAAGATGATGAGTCCCGTTGGGGGCAGCATCAATTCTTGCTGCTTGAAGTGCTTCAGAGATTGTGATGTGGCGGTAGTGCGAAGCCGAGTTCTTGTTCTTTCTTCTCCCCGCTCCCACCGGCACGTTTCGCATGGTTCCTCCCGCAGTCCAGTACCTTTGGCACGCCTTGCAGAAATAGCGTGGTTGGTTGACGTTGTAGTTGTTGTAGTAGCAGAACTTTGTGTCCATGCTGTTGCAGCGCGGACATGGCAAAATTTTGTCCGGCTTCTTCAGTGTTTTGTTGTTGTTGTTGTTCTCTGACTTGTTGGTTTTTGACTTTGCAGATTCTTCGTCTATGGAAGGTGTGTTTGGGTTCTGAATACCCTCTGGGGTCTTCTTTGAGTCTGCAGCATTTGGAGGAGGATCAGCTTCTTTCGTTTTCTCACTAACTTTTTCAGCTCGGGGATCCTAATAATTTGACACAATGTTTTTCTTAATTAATTAAATGCAAACTTAGGAATAAGAAATTTGTAAGCCCAAATGGAATTATAACTCGAACCACAAGATCATGAAGAAGGTTGGAGAAAATTAAACATGCTCAGCTCCATTTTTTGAATTGAAAATTGTGTTGAGTGTATATGTTTCAATTGGGATGGTGAAAAGTATGTAACTTGAGCAAGTTCAATGAAATCGCAAACTAAAAGTAGTTTGACCCAGTTTCACGATATAAGCATTTATATTCTAGAACACAATATACCCAGAAGATGAAAAGGAACAATCCAAAGGGTTAAGAAAAGTCTAGATTCAGGATCTGAAGAAGCTAACTTGATAGATTATAAGTGAAAAACGTATTTTTTTTCAGCCTTAATAAAAGTCTAAAAAAGGAAATTGGAGCTTTGAACTCAGGTGGTAGAATACAAGCAGAAACATTTGACCTGAAGAATCAGTGTGTGACTGGCAGTGTTCACATAAATACAGTTCTTTAAGAAGGTTTATTCAACAATAAAAATTATTTGATGTAAAAATAAATACCCAGGTTCCTCAGGCGTATTGGAGTGAAATTCTTCAGTATATGGTTTAATCAATACTAAAGTGAAAAAAAAATCAACTGAAACTTAAAAATAGAAAATTGCAAGTAAAAACACTTCACTTCCCCTCCTAAACAAGGGAAGGAGGAACAAAACCTGAAATTTTGCAACTAAATACATAAATTATATTTATTTTTTAATCGACTCTGCTTCGAATACTCACTCTGTTTCTTGAGTGCCAGATCCCAGACACAAACCGAAAATTAAGCAACGCCCGACAAAATATTATAATCCTAAATTTCATAATCGGAAAAGATAGGAATTAGAAAGTACTAATTTTCAAAAAAATGGAAGAATAAAAAAAGTACACACACAGCCGTTTCACATTAGAAAACCAACCCGAATAAGAAAAAAAAAATTGACGCAAAAAAGAAATACATGAAAAAAATTTCAAAAGCAGGGAAATTTTGGCTCAACGAGGGAAACATAGAAGTTCAATAAAATGATAAAAAAAAAGAAGGTAAAACTATGTCTCCTTTAATCAAATTACCTTGTCTTTCTCATCTTCAGTCTCTGAGTCACCAAAGTCGTCTTCTTCGTCCTTGTCGACATCCATCGCCGGCGGCGAGTCAATTTCGCCGGCGGAAATGGCCGGAGGGTCGACTTCTCCGGCGAAGGCAATCTTCTGGCCGAAGAGCTTAATTGCTGGATCCTTATTCTCCTGCATTTTCTGGAGATCCAAAAGGGACACGACACAACAACAAAAAAGAACGCGCGAGATTAACGGTTTTTTGTTTATGCTAATGTTTATGGTTGTGGCGGCTGTGTCAGGTTGGTTGGTTCGTTACTTCCTCTGTTTAAGTGTTTGTGAGTTTCGGTTTTATTGAGGTTTGGGTTTTGATCTAAGTTGGCAATGGGAAGCACGACGACTTGGATTTTGATCCGTTTAAACCAGAGCAGGGTGCCACGTCACCAGGGGTTTCGATTCTTGGCCACAAGTTTTTGTGGCTTGCAATAGATTTTCTTTTAAAAGTGTTTGATTCTCTCTTCTCTGCGTTGTTGCACGCTCTTTCTGTGCACTCGACTCGCCGCCACGTCGGCGTGCTCGCAAGGGTACCACAATTTTGGCCTCCCTGGAGAGACGTTATTGGTTAGCTGTTGATAATATTGTCCAACCATATTACGCTACATGGACTTTCTTCCCTTAACAAATCAGGAAATTAATTAATAAATGAAAAATACTACTACTCTAATGGCAACATTTAAACATGAGTATTTTTAATTGAGGAATTTGACACTCTATATTCACAATCTATTTTTAAAGTTCTGTTTATCATGGACTGAAATTTATAAAAAGTGGTGGATTTTTACTTCTAAGTCAAGAGAGAGTTATTAAATAAAAAGTATGATTTATTAAAATAAGTGATTTTGAATTGACTTTATAGAGAAAATATTAAAAAAAATGTGTTGTTAAACCGTCAAACTTATGATTAACTGAAATTAATTGTTTCAACTTAACTAAAGTTTTTAAATTTGAGTACATAAGATATGTAATTGCATTAAATATTTTAAAAAAATTATAATCAATAATAATTCTAACCAATTCTAATGAAAGATGCCTATGATCTAGAGAAAAAAAAATGTTCATTCCTCTTTTTAGTTTTAATCAAATTGAGTCTTATTCTAAAATTTGGTAAAAAAAAATAATTAATGGTAATACTGAAGTTAAAACATGATGCCTCATGCAAACTAGCGAAATATCTCATTACTAGGTTGGTACTAGTAATTTAGAATTTGGTATGAATAGATTTATCATATAAAGGGTTTCTTTTTCATATTATTAACTCATCATAGATTGTCTTATAAGAATGTTAACTTTTTTAATAATAATAAAATTTTAGATGATTTTTTTATTGAAAATGTAAAAAAATTACACTAAGAATGTATAAACGTTACATTTTTATTTTAGTAATGTGTGTTATCCTTTAATATTAATTTTTAAAATTAATTATTGAGAAAAAATTGTTTTAATTAAAAAGTGATGGTAAGAAAGTGATGATATTGCACTTAAACTTTATTCTTATAAATACAAACAGAAAAAAATTAACAAAGCAAAAAAGAAAATAGAAAAGGAAAAAAAAGTGATTGCGTGCTATTTCTTTTTCATTCCCGTTATTCTCTTTTGAGACTTTTTAGTTTCTCAGATAATATTTAAACCCAACAGAAGAAGAAAATAGTAGCATATTATGGTATTATGTATGCTGATTCAATCCAAACGATTAAATTAATAGGGTTGGCAGTTTGGAGGAAATCCAAATAACCAAAAAAGTGTTTAACACCCAATAAAAAAAAATTAAGAATTAAAGTAATAGGGTTGGCTATTTGTTGTTGTAAAGCCAATAAGCTGTCACTCTGTTAAGAAGGAATAATAATATTCTCTTATATTGGAAGAAGCGTAATCATATTTTGTGTCGTTCATTATTTTGCATGAAAATAAAATGTATTCTTGTAATAATTCACTTGGAAAAGAATATGTAGTTATGTATACAGAAAGTGCCAAATAAAAGAGTCTCAGCCTATGTCTCTTTGTCTAACTCCAACCTTTATTTGCCCATACCTAAATCCCTTTACTTTATTAACATAAGTAGGATATACCATCACTAGCTTACTTATCACTTTTTAATCTAATTTTTATGCAACGAAAAAGATAATAGCACCAACACAGAATAATTAGTATCCAAGCCTTCCTTTAATTTAAAATTTAAGAGTTGATGTCTAAAAGAACATAGTAACTATTTTATATATACCTGGTAACTAGTTGTAATTGTACATGAAAGTATTAGATCAATCCTAACTTTCTCGGTCGTGGCTCCCAACAAAATATGGCAATGATTCAATGCTCGCTAGAGGGTCACTTTTCAAATTTAGGGTCATTCTTAGAGTATGTTTACTGAAAAAAAAAACTATTTTGGATTTTTTTTTCATTTTTTTATTTCATGATATCACATAAGATATAAGAATTTTTTTCAATTTTACTTTATTAGTGAAATCCAATTTGAATTTTTTTTCAATTTTACTTTATTAGTGAAATCCAATTTAAATTCTTAGATTTTACCAGAAAAAAAAACCTCTTTTTTATTTCAAATGACATAAAAAAATAATATTTTTTGAATTTTTTTTTTTTAGAATTCTTTTCCTAGAATCCTACCTCCAACATAAAGATTTCTTGAGCAAAAATAATGATAGATCGGATGAACATGGGTTCTTGAGCTCAAGAACTGAACTCAATAATCTTATTAAAGATGCTTCTACGTTTTATATAAAAATTTGGTATTTTTTTATAATTTTTTTTAATATTTTGTAAAATAAAGTTACTTTGTATTTGATTATTATAAGTTGTTTAAATGTATCAATATAAAAGGACTTTTATCTTAAAAATTATAATAAAAGACATTGAGAAGAGAAATACTATTTATACAATAATCCATACAACATTTCACACAATAATATTTTTTTGTGTATATTTCTCTCATGTATGCACATTATTTATTGCGTGTCATAATAAGAAAAAAAATACACAAAATGATGTATAAATATTTTGGTCATGAGTCAGAACCTAATCTCAATAATATCTTGTGACTACGGTTGATCCAAGAGAATTTTGTATACGGTGAAAATTGAATATAAATTTTTTTATTAAATAAATTATTCTCAGGTGTGAACTCAACGAGGATTTACACCGCTTTGCCAACCATTTGGATTCAAAATGTAAAAATTACCGTATGTGTAACACATCTCCATCAATAATTCATACAACATTTCATACAACAATATTTTTTTTGTGTGTATTCCTCTCCGGAACATCATTTGTTACATGTACGATACTTACAAATTTCAAATTTTAATAAAGCTATTTTTGTTTAAAAAATTACTTTGTGTCCTGTATATTATTTCCTTTCTCATTTATCAAAATAGATTATTCAAAAAAGCTATTCATATTGTATAACAAAAATCTTAACTTATCTCAAAATTGATTTTATTCACTGAAGAATTGATTTTGAAAAAGAAATGAAGAGACTAAACACAATAAATTACTACCAACAAATCATCGGTCTAACTATAATCATACTCGGTCTAAGAGAAAAAAATATGGTTAAGAGAAAAAAATATGGTTAAGAGAAAAGATTAAATTATATTATTATCATTTTAGGAACCCAATTTATATTTGCATTCAGATGTAGAAGGAATTTTTAACTTCAAGATGTATATTTTAATCAAGTGGAGATTTTAAACTTTCCACCTATCTTAAAAATAAAACTTTTTCTATAAAATATAAAGTTAGTGAGATTTATAAAATTTGAATCGATGTCAAGAAAAGTAACTCTACAAAAAATTGTCACTTATTGACTAAAAATTTTGGTCTTAAGAAGAAGAACTTTGATCACAAAACATGCTAGCAACTGACATAGAGATGGAAACGTTGTCGCAATGTGCTTAAACAATAAGCAATTTAGTAACTAAATTACATGTTTGTTGCCATTTGCAACAGATGTACTCAATCAATAATTTTTAATGTATTTATCATTAATAAGGTGATTACCTCCAATAATGAGACCAAAATCACAATCAATTGTGATATATGACTATCTAAGAAGGAAGAGTTTGACTTTGGTGGATTCAATATAGATGAACCAATCACTTGAGTAAAAAGTAAGAGATCTGGAAAAAAAATTTGGAGAGAGACTAAATTCTCTCATGGAGGAAAGAGAAGAAGAAGCGAAACTCATAAATTTTAGTCAACTTTTAGAATAGGATTTATTTTCATTTTTAATTGTATGTTGGACATATTTTTGGACTTATAATGGGTTGCGACCTTTTATGGTTATTTTTAAGTATTTTAATTATTAAGTTAGTTATTGGGCCTTGGGCCTAACATAGGGTTATTAGTAGGATTTATAAATAGACTCCTTGCATACTTTGTTAAGAGTTGTTGATGAAATTTCAAATTTGACACAGTTAAAAGAATGTCTCTCTTGGTTCTTGTGTGAAATCTTAGGTTCTTATTAAAGATTTTATTCTTTGTGGCGAATCATCCTCAACTCATCAATCTTCCAAGATTGTGGCGTTTTTCTTTCCATCTCCCTTTCTAATTCTGCTTTTTCCTTTTTATTTTCCCCAATTTCAAAGAGTCCCAAACAGGTTCCTCAGTTTGCTAAGGCTAAAAATTGGATCCACAAATTTGGAGCCAAATTTAGATAATTGAAGTTATCAGGATTTGAATTTGATTTTCAAATTTAGAATCAAAATTCTGTTAGAGTCTAGATTTGGTTTCAAATTTGAATTTTGTGAAAAAAAAATGCAGAGAAAAAACATAAAAAAAAAGCAAAAAAATGTTAAAAAAAAAAAGTTTTGCATTTAGAGTTGTTTCCCTTGTAGTTTTCACCTACCTATATTTCAAAAAAAAAATTGTCTTGTTGGTTATTTACATCTAGTATAGTTCAATTCTAAGACAATTCTTTTTCTTGATTCTGGAGTCTTCTAGTTTGTTGTCTTCCTTGGCATTCCTTTTGTTTTTTTTTTTTTTGCTTGTCTTTAAATTCTTTAGTTTTGTCTTAGAGTATTTCTATTCTTGGCTTCTCGAGTTGAGTTTTGATTTGTGACATATTTCACATTGAATACTTCTTGATTTTGAACTTGAAGGTTCTGCTTAAGAATTGAAACGGAGCAAGAGTGGTAAAAGGCAAGAGTGCATATTATAAAAAATGTTTAATTGCAAAAATAGTTCCCTTGTTTATCCCAACTCATTAAATCGGTCCCCTATATTTTAATTCACTATGAGAGTCCCCCCCCCCCCCCCTTTTCCCAAATTTTCTATTTGAGTCCTCATGGCTAAAATTGGACGTTGACTATTAATAAAAAACGTTGATTGTCATGTGTCTGCCACGTGTCATTGTCTTATTGGTCGTTAATTTCTATTCACCATTTTACCGACCAATAAGATAATGACATGTGGTAGTCAACATTTCCCCTTAACCGTTAATGTCCAATCTTAGCCATGGAGACTCAAATAGTAAATTTGGAGAAAAAACAGGGGACTCTAATAGTGAATTAAAATATAGGGGGATCGATTTAGCGAGTTGGGATAAATAGGGGGACTATTTTTGTAATTAAACCTATAAAAAAAGCCCTTGAAAGAGTGATACACTAGTTAACTTGAGTGAAACACTAAGTTGAATGGTGATGTCCTATTCTGTTTATTACTTGTGCACTAACTTTACTTGTAGGTATAGCTTCTACAAGTGGAGATGCTACTCCAACATCTCCAAAAACAGCAAGGCTCATGACGGAGATGATTAAACTTGATGATCAAATGAGTAGAATGAGTTATGAAAACGAAGAAAAGATGGAGAGAATGAGAAAGGAGAATGATGAGAGTTTGGGAAAAATACACAGGAGTAGAGAAGCTTTAAGTGTGAGGATTGAAAATATAAAACGAAGAAGAAAGGACATATAATCTAATTCTTCTTATGGAGAAGATGAGGGAGGAAGTAGGAATGAAAGGTATATGGAGAAAAGAAATCATAGAAGATATGGAGGTAGACAAAGAGAGGAAGGGATTGAGGGAGTGAAGGTGAAGATCCCTACTTTTAAAGGGACTTGTGATCTATAAGTGTATCTTAAGTGGGAGATGAAGGTTGAACAAGTTTTTGCTTGGTACAACTACAATGAAGAAAAAAAAAATATCAAATTGGCATCCTTGGAGTTTGAGAGGTATGCCTTAGTGTGGTGGAATCAAGTGAGGAGTGATGTTGAGAGGATGAGAAGACCTTTGATTAATACTTGGCAAGACATGAATAGAGTTTTCAGAGAGAGATTGGTGTTGTCCTATTATGGGAGAGACCTTCACAGCAAGCTCCAAAGACTAATTCAATGAAATAAGAGTGTGGATGAGTATTACGAAGAGATGGAGACTTCCTTGATTAAGGCTCAAATTGAGGAGTCTCAAGAGGCCATCATGACAAGGTTTTTGCATGGTCTCAATAGGGAGATCCAAGACATTGTAGAGTTACACCATTATGTGTCTTTGGAGGATCTCATTCATCAAGCTATCAAGGTGGAGCGACAATTAAAGAAGAAGCAAATATACAAGAACTCCCCTTATGGTCTTCAACTTGGAAGGATAGGGAGACATTCAAGAAGAAAATAGGATCTTAATTCAAATCTCATGAAAAATGTGCCGCCCTTGGTAAAAATATGTCAAACCCTACTCTCACTTCTTCAAAAATAAGTTATATTCTATTAAATGTTTTAATTGTTTGGGAAATGGTCATATTGTCTCCCAATGTCCTAACAAAAGGACTATGATTGTGTTGGATAATGAGGATATCACTAATGCATCTTCTTCTAGCTCTTCTAGTGAAAGTGGAAGTGAATGTGATGTACAATCCCTGGAAGGTGATCTTTTGATGGTTAGGAGGTTAATGAGGAGAGTGTGTAAGGATAGAGATGAAACTCAAAGGGAGAACATTTTTCATACTAGGTGCATGATCATGGGAAAAATATGCTCTTTGATTATTGATGGGGGTAGTTGCACTAATGTAGCTAGCCAAAGGTTGATTGAAAAGTTTGCTTTGAAATTTTCCTCTCACCTTAGGCCTTACAAACTGAAATAGTTGAGTGAGAATGGGGAGCTAGTTGTAGATAGACAAGTTTTGATATGCTTCTTCATTGGAAAATATGTTGATAAGATACTGTTTAATGTAGTTCCTATGGAGGTTGATCATCTCTTACTTGGAAGCCCTTGGCAGTATGATTGAGATGTTGTCCATAATGGTGTCACAAACAAATTTTCATTTGTACAAAAAGGGAAAAAGGTTACCCTCACACCTTTGTCTCCTAGTGAGGTTTATTAGGATCAAATGAAAATGAGAGTGAAAAGAGAACAAGCGAGAAAAGAAGAGAAAAAAAAATTGATGAAAAGAGAGAGCATGAAATGAGAGAAAAGAAAGAAAAGAGCGGAGATAAAAAAAGGAGTGAAACTATAAAAAAAGATAAAAATCATGAAGAGAGAAAAATAAAGAGCTTGTTCATGAGAGAAAAAGAGGTGAAGAGAGTGATACTACCTATGTATTTACTAATGCTTCATGATTATTGTTTGTCTTCTATTTCTAGTTCTTTTCCTCTTGGTGTGGAAGAATTATTGAAGAAGTTTGGGGATGTCTTCCTCAAAGACCCCCCCCCCCCTCATGGGTTGGCTCCTTTGAAAGGGATAAAGCACTAAATTGATCTTATGTTGGGAATTTTCATACCAAGTAGGCCAACATATAGAAGTAATCCAGAAGAGACAAAAGAGAGCCACAAACAAGTGGAGAACTTGATGGAAAAAGGATGGGTGAGAGAAAGTTTGAGCCCATATGCTATGCCCATCATCCTGGTAAATCGAACTCTATCTCAACTTCTAAGGTGCTTGGTAGGTAAAGAATTTGAAAAGTTGGGAGAAATGCCTACCCCATGTTGAATTTGCTTATAATAGGGTAGCAAACTCTACTACTTCTTATTCTCCTTTAGAAGTGGTTTACGATTTTGATTCATTGTCCCCTCTTAATTTGTTACTTTTGCCTAACACTTATGCTATGATGAATAAGGATGGGCTTTCTAAAGCCAATCTTTATAAGAGTTTGCATGAGAAGGTGAAAGCACAAATTGAGAAAAAGGTTGAAAAATATGCTAGATATTCTAATAAGGGGAGAAAAAAATGGTTTTCAAATCGGGTGATTGGGTTTGGATTCACTTGAGGAAGAATGGGTTTACTTCCAAAAGGAAATCTAAACTTCAAGAAAAGGAAGATGTTCCTTTTCAAGTTTTAGAACGCATAAACTATATTGCATATAAAATTGATTTACCACTAGACTATTGTATTTTCGGCTTATTTTTGAACTTGTAATGGGCTGCGACCTTTTGTTGTTATTTTAAAGTATTTTAATTATTAGATTAGTTATTGGGCCTTGGGCCTAATTTAGGGTTATTAGTAGGAGTTATAAATAGACTCCTTAAACACTTTGTTGAAACCTTAGGTTCTTATCAAAGAATTCTATTCTTTGTGGCGAATCATTCTTAACTCATCAATATTCCAAGATTGTGACTTGTTCTTTCCATCTCCTTTTCTAATTCTGCTTTTTCCTTTTTATTTTCCCCAATTTCAGAGAGTCCCAAATAGGTTCCCCAGTTTTCTGATGCTAAAAAATGGATCCTCAAATTAGGGTTCCATCAAATTGTATGGTACGAAACTTGAGTCCCAGGAATGATTCTAATGTGGTATTTAAAAGGCCAGGTGGTGAGCTTGACACTCCAATGTTTGCAACTAGTCAAAATGGCTAGTTCATAGTGACATAAAAATTATTTCATACCGTTAGCTTGCTTTCTCTTAGACTTGGCTCCCTCGTATTTATGAACCCCCTAAAAAGACAAAACAAAATGGATTGTGGAACAAGCCACCAAGAATCTATAGGGACATAAACTACAATAGACTCAAGGCAACCAAAAGCTAAGTTATTACCTCTTGATTTTTGCTTGTTCTCTAGCCAAACTTTAAGCTTTCCACAATCAGTTTACTTATAACTATTTTACTTATACCAAAATCACCAAATATTTTTCTAACTGGTTGGACTCACCTACATTATGGTGCACACTGTCAACTAGTTTCCTTGAAGCTTGATATCTTTGAGAAGCACTAGATGCATTCTTTGTATTTTTCCAATTTTCCTTGCTAGAAGTGGGTTTGCTATAGACGTATAGAAGGACTATGTCACTCTTTTATTTTTCTTTTCAGATTCTCTTGTCTAGCGAAAAAATTGGGAGTAAGATCATTCACATTCTATTTCTCAACAATGACATTATATAAAATTTTATTTATGTCAAATTAGAAAGTAGGTCATTCAAGGCATGATCGACAATGAATTTTTCATAAAGGTTGATTGGTGAGATTTTAGCTTGGTTTGGATGTGAACCTTCTTCATAGTGAACTCTCTCACATCCCCATTGTTGTCATATCTCATATTTGTAATTGTTTCATAAGACATCTAGACTTAGTGTTGTTAGATACTCGATACCTCTCTCATAATGCAATGCAAAACACTTTTTAGTTGTCCTATCTTTGTTAGACCACTTTTAAGATGTTTATAGATGATTCTCTTGACAATAATCAAACTCAACCTATTAAATCTCTTTCAGCTAGCCATAGGTTCCTTATCTTTAGGTGTGATCTCCACATTAATCATAGGCTTATCCTTTTGTAAAGTTAAATCAATATCAACAATTCTTAAAGAGAATTCAAGATATTCTTTCCATTTGCCATAGTTCGAGCTAGTCAAGATCTCAATAGAAACAAAAAAAATTATTCACAAAAAAATTCACAATTAAGACAAAAAAAGGATACATTAGAACACATTAAAAGACAAGATATAGCTTGAAACAAAAAAAGTTATCATAGTGAGGTATAGCAACACCTTTGGGCAAAATGTACAAACCAAGGTCACAACCTAGATCAAAACCTCATATGGGTTAATCCATGATAAGTTTAGAAAATTGTATTTGTATCCTTTGGGTGGACAAATCCCTTAACCCATTGCATCCCTTGTAACTCCATCTATTCTTAACTCTTTTGGTAACACCATGAAAATAGCTAGTGTTTCAATCTCCTTGAGCAAACCATTGGACTCTAGACTTCACTTTCCAAAATTGTTCATGGAGCCTAAGATTGAAGATCTACTTGAGCTAAGTTTTCCTCCTCACATAAGGAGGAGTCAATGCTAGACAAATGCAAATCAATTTAAATCCTATTCAGGTTAACCAATCATCATTCACCCTGATATTAATGACCCAAAGACATCTTTGTTCCAAAATTTGAGAACTAATTCTAACCTTCTTAATAGTGTTGTTCCCAAAACCTGTTTTAGTAATTACACACTCAAAATATTTTTTGATTCAAAGTATTCAAACAACATTTTCATAAAGAATCACATTTCTAATATTTCTTATCAAAACAAAAATTATGTTAGTTTAAAATTAATTTAACCAATTAATTCTATAAAATTACGTTGATCTAAAGTTAATTTTATTTATGCATATCCAAATGCACATTCAATAACTTTGACATGTACTTCTCTTTAAAAGAAACTAATACAATAATAATTTTCACTATATATATATCATGATTTTTTCTCTAAATGACAACACTATTAGGGTGTGATATGATAAGAATTTATTAATCAACTGATACTAATATTGTATAGTAAAATTATATTAAAATATTTTTAAAAACAAAAAAAAAATTAATTTTAATATATTATTAATGTAAAATTTTTTACATGTTCAATTAATTAAAAATTATTAGACAATAGACAATAGCAACTTATGTACTGTTTTGGCTTTTGTTGTCCACACTTTTTGGTCCAGCCAATGCCTTCTATTTTTCTAATAAAATTCGTTTTGGCTCTTCAAAAAAATAATTAAAATTTTCCTTATATATAACTTTTAAAGAATTATTCTAAAAGTTAATAATTTTATCTTTTTAATACCTGTATATTTGAATTAACTTCAGTATAATATATGAAATAATACATGAATAATTAACACATACACGCTTCCTCTTATTTAGCTTGTACAACTAGCAAACCATGTACATGGTCTACAAAGACCAGTTTGTTCAGCTTTTTGTTTAAAAAAATTTGTGTCTCCTTTCACCGAAACTTGTTTGTTATCAAAGTGCTGACTCTCATTAACTCATAGACATGTTGTGTTTTGCAAAGCAAAATGATTTTTCTCGGTAGGAAAAGAAAAAGAGGAAAAAGAAAGTTAGATAAAATACACGTAAGAAGATTAATGAAAAGCAAGCAAATAGGACCAAATAAGATTGACGTGACTATAAAAAAGGGACTAGATTAAACTAATGCTAATCTAAATCTAAAGGAGCAAAAAGGAAAAAGACTGATGTGCCTTTCTCTTCTTGCCAAATCAGCTCCATGATTTTTCAACTCATCCTTTTTTTTTTCTTTCTTAAATTTAATCACCTTATGAAAGCTCAACTGGGTTCGTGCCACGTGTCTATGATCATGACACATGGTGGCCATCCATGCATCTCTTGCTAACCGTGGGGTCGCTTTAACAAACCACATTCCATAAACGGACACGTGTCCCTCTTAGTGGAAAATTATAATATGAAGAAGAAAAAAAGTAATGGTACACGTAAGGAGAAGAAAAGGTGCTGGTAGTAGTTTTTAATTTATGCTAAGGTGAGAGAGAATTAAATTTAATTAAACTAAGGTTAACACTAAAACGTCTAATTCAACAGTAACTTTGTGCGATTAAAGTTGCTTTTGATAATGCTTGGGGCGGCTGTGTGGACGGTTGAGCCTCACTTAACACCATATTTAATATTATGAATCTGCCAAAACTTTGACGTGGATGGTCACATACAACTTTTAATATTAGTATATGTCATAAATTTAGTTAATTATAGATAATAATAATAAAAATACTAAAACACAACGTTCAAACTGTGCAACTTCATATGTGAGAATCCAATTCAATGCCTAGTATGATTCTGATTGTAAAGTTGGCTCATTCTTCCCTTTTTCGTTTTTTCTCATGCAGGAAAACCCCAAAAAGATATAGTTTAATATTACTACATATACACCTTGGAGGTGTAAATTTACCAATAAAAAGCAAATTACATATATACCTTCACCTTTATAGATTCAAAAGAAATGTATAAAAACAAATTCCAAAAGAAAAGGCAGAAAAAGTGTCACAGAGGGGAGTTTGACCATTACCTATTTATCTAGTAAATGTCGAATCCAATTCACTTTTGTCTAACGTCGTTAGAAATCATGCTAGTCGAATTAGCACCCCAATTTCTTGCCATTAATATTAAATTCCCCCCTTAGTTTAAGTGACCTAATAAAAAGAGTAAATCTTCTTTCTAAAATATATGATTGCAAGTGTTGGTACGCACATTAGTTCTTAACTTTACAAAATTCTTATTGTAGTTTTATAGGAAAAACATGATTTATATTAGTTAGTAGTATTTTTATAACTTCAGGTTTGACTTGTTATACACTAAAAGAAGATTAAAATGGTTAAGAGTTAATATTTATAATTTTATGGCTAAAATGAAGTTTACTCCTAATAAATAGGACATGTTTTGTTAGTTACCCTTTCTTAATACAGGAGAGTCCTTTGGGAGTATCCAAGCTGTTTTATTTAACATATTTTGAAATATTTTTACAGTGCAACGAAACAAATGATATTTGATGGAAATGACTGAACATTGCTTAGTGAACATGCATAATTATAGGGCCCTTGATACTCAAAGCTTACCATTTTTGGCCCATAAGGAGCAGGACCCTAAGGGTGCCATCTATTGAGCCCGCCTTCATTACTCATTGTAGGGTGTTGCTAGGTGCACCCTATGCCATTACTTGTGCACCCTGTAATTTAAGTGAAGTGGCAAAAATATCCTTCATTTAAATTTTAAAAACCAGCCTCCCTCGTGGTGCCCATACAATGCCGCAAACCAAGCTTCCTCCTCCTCCACCTCTCTATGTTCTCTGCCGCACCGCCACCGTCCTCAACTTCCATTGCTACCATTTAGGCCGTCTCCACCATCATTGTTCCGTTTCCACAGCCGTCAAGGTAAGTGTTTGACGTTTTATTTGGTTGGTTGTGTTGCATTTCGAATTCGTATAACGCATACGGATTTGATAATCTATATGAGTTATACGAATTAATTAATTCATATAATGCATACTGATTGACTAATTCGTATGAGTTATACGGATTGATTAATCTGTATAACTCATACGGATAATAATTAAGAAAAATAAAACATACGGATTAGGTAATTCATATGAGTTACATAGATTGATTAATATGTATAACTAATACAGATTACTCATACCGTATGAGTTATATGGATTAACCAATCAATATAACTCATAGGGATTACCTAATCCGTATATTTTATTTATTTTTTAATTTAATATATTACTTTAATTTTTTTAAATAGTTAATGTTTTTTATTTATAAATATATTATTTTGATTTTTTGAAATATTTATTTTTATTAATAATAAATATATTATTTTAAATTTTGTTTTTAAATAATTATTGTTTACTTTTTAATTACAAATAGATTAATTTGAAGTATGTTTTTAAATAGCTATTGTTTTTTTAATTATAAATATATTATTATGATTCTTTTTTTTGAAATAGCTGTTGTTTATTAATTATAAATATATTATTTAGAATTTTTTTATAAATAGTTAATATATTCTAATAAAAAATAGATTATTTTCATTTTTGTTTTTAAATAGTTATTTTTTTAATTTTAAATATATTTATAATTATTGTATATTGGTTTTTTTTTGTAAAAAAATAGGCAAGGAGACATATTTTTTGTTATTTTATTTAATTAATTAATTATAGTGTTTTTTAAAGTTGGCTTTTAATAAAGAAGTTATTTTGATTACATAAAATTAATTAAAAATAGATTTTGAAAATATATATAAAAAATTATTTATGAATTATTAAATAATAATTGATTGAAGTATTATTTGAATTTTGACATAAATTTTTTTCTATGTTCAAATTTGCAGATTATGGTTAGAACTATAGATTTGGGTTTTGCTTCAGACAGAGTTATAGGAAGAGCCCTGGGTAGAGAAGATAATCGTGATTCAGGTGAAGCTCTCCAGCGACGAAGACCCACAACATTTGCACATAGGCAAAAGGAAGCTGTTGCGGAGGATGTTCATCACGTAGATGACACACAGCTGAGGAGGTCTTCCAATAGCCTCAAGAAGCAGTTGTTGATGCCCAAGGTTTTCCAGGCGGGCCTCATGACACATTAGTTCTCACTGGCTATGTTGATCATGTTGCAGTCATTGTTTGGAATAGAGAGGTATTTATATTTTTCAATAAATTATATTTCAATAAGTATTTGTTATTATTGTTAAAATGATTTATTTTTTTAGGAATGTCTTGAATTGAAGCTATCCTCTCATGGAAGGAAGGCTCAGAAATTCGACAAGCCTGCTGCAGAGATTTAAGGCTTAGTTGCTATCACAGGATTAAGTCCTCTGATCGCATGTTCCTTGGACACTGACGATCAGGGACTTATATTTGCTTTTACAGAGAGGTGGCACAAGGTTCCCATTGAAAGGATGTTATTTTGACGCACCAACCACATTGTAATAAACATAAAAAGAATTCATTAGTGTATCTTTTAGCACAAAACATATAACATATATAAATAATTACACTAAATTAGGGATTGTAGTAACCAACCTGGTTTTTCTTCCAAATAACATGCGTTGTCAACAATGTAGCCAAAATCCGGATAACAATGAGCTGCAACATGCATAGTGTGCCACGACAAAACACACTTATATCCTATTGATGCAATTACACATTGCAACAACAAAGCACTGTGCAACAACTTCGGTTCAGAAAAATATTGATAAACAAATATATATTACTGCTGAATTAAATGTCAATTGACCATAATTGTTTATACATTTAATCAATAAAAATGTCTAAGAGGGAAACAATATCATCCCATGTCATCTAAATTTGTCTAAATTCCATATTTTTAACTTGTACAAAATATGCTGCCCATTTCTTGTGAATTGTTGTCATGGTCTCACTGTCTAACACTGTTCCATCAGAAAACCACTACAAAATTTTATAAATATCAAATTAGTCACCTACATCAAACATTGAATTACAAATGATACCAAACTAACAATTAAAAGTTGTTATCATAAACATATCCCATTCCATTCATTCTTCAAACCGCAATATCAAATATATTTACCATGTTGTACTTTGAAAGTTACACATGACACTAATTGGAAATACCTATTCATGAACTAATCACATACCTTTGGTTCAATCCACTAAGGTACAGGTTGATCAGCCTTACCTTCCAAAGTAATGGTTAATGTCTTCATTGCACTAGTTACGAAAATAACGCTATCGTATATAAGATAAAAATTATTTTGTAGTTAGGCTACAATTGGTATATGGTAGTTGAGTTATAATTTGAAAAATAACCTGTTAATTGCAACCTTGATGCTTAAATCAAACTTCTTTCACAAAGAACAAAACCAAACAACAATATTATGTGCCCTGAAGTAAAAAAACTATAATTAGGTACTTATAATGCAAATTTATTTTCACTGTGCATCATGAATTTCACTTACTGATTCAAGTAAGCTCCTAAGTACACTTGTCAATGTGATTCCGTGACGCAAGCTTTTACTCCATTCATCCACAAACCTATTTTCATCATTTGAAATTAATATTGTTAACCATAAAACATAATGAATATTAATTATGAGTTAATAAAATAAGACACGTTGTAATTCAATTTACTTACATCATCCACAACTATAGTATAAATATGTTCAAATATTTGTCACATAATATTATTTTAGTTACATCTACATGTGTGATGAAAAAGCCATCTTTTGCATTAGGTATCCCAAATTTTGTCCCATCCCATGATAACTCAATTGGCTTTTGGTAAACATCATACAAGTTCTTAACCAATTCTCCCAATGGATCAACTCCATCCACTGCATTGCCCATTTCAACAGGTCCAACCAGTTTCAGCACACGCTTCTGTGAATCCTACATGGTTAATGAAAACAACAGTTAATGACCCAATTTTATAACGTAACTTTTAACAATGTGAGTGAAATTAATACATTCAGAGGGCAAAGATACAACCTGATCAAATACAGGTTTTACAAGATGTGACGGCCATCCCACGAATGTGCCAAGGGCCTGCCTCACAAACTGAATCTCTGACGTTGGAAAAGGGACTTGAGCGTCACCGTCGTAAACTATGAGAACACTCACCCTAACCACATCATCTGCATAAGGGACATTGTGTATGGTGGATGCACTATCATACACTTTTCCTAAGGCCACTAGCCGTGTAAATTGGTCACCAACTACGTACAACCCCATAGTTGCCACATGAACATTTGAAGGCTCTTTACCTAATGGGTTTGTATCAGCTTCAGCACAGCTCCCTTTGGTGCTTACACATGCAACTAATACTTGTATATTTGACGCCTCAAGGGGGGGTGAGTGCTGTGATACAATTTGGGTTAACTCTATTTTTATTGCTTCTTTCAACTCTTGTTTAATTATCTTCAAACTTTGTTTGTTTTCCTCTTCTACTTTCCTCCTCCACGCTTCCTAAGGGTTCTTGTTTTCCTCTTCTACTTCTTTCCTTTACTGTTCCTTGAGGTTATCGATGATGTCAGCCGATTTTTGTTGAGTGATTAATGCACACAAAGTGGTGCCATCCCGTGAGGCCTGTCCAAAGTACTAGCTGATTGTGACACCAGTCCTTGCGACACGTACTCCTAAAGAGCCCTGTGAGCAACACAACATGGATTTACATTTGAACATATGTTGTTAAAATATAATAAAATAAGGCTTCATGTTTATGAAGGCACATGAACTCACAATTTTGTCTGATATTACTTGTGCCGCTGTAGAGGTCATCTGGCCATATCACTTTGTGCAAGCCATCTTTCACTTGACATGTCTTGCAACAGGGGATGGAGGGTCCATGGTCGTTGATGAATTTTTAGTAAACTCAGGTTTCTGTTCTCTGTCTTCCTTTTCTCGTCTATCAATTTATTTTCAAGAAGATCATAACCCCCATGAGACAGTAAGTGGGGGCAGTCATTGTATTTTTGAACTTCCTGTGCCTTTTTTCGTATTCCCTATGAAAATTATTAACAATTAACACAAATTAGGTAATTAAAAAATCATACTTGAATCAAACCTGCCAATTAGGGGTTTGTCGGCTTTTTGCAAATTCGACCCTAGTAGCTGAATCAATACCATACTTAATAGAAGGATCATCTTTTTGTTGACCCTCATTGCAAGCATAAACATATTTTGTTGTGAGGGAAGACTTAAATTGCCTCCATCTAGTCGCGACCGTTGACATGACCTTCTTTTTGACATTGTTACCTTCAGGAATGTCAAACTTTCCCTCCAAATCGAAATTGTTATTTAACAGTTAGTGAATGATGATATTTTTAGGTTAATTAAAGAAAATCAAATACAAATGTGTACTTAAATGCACTTACCAAAATGTCATCCCATATTAGGTTCTTTAGAGATTCTGGGACAACATTCCAATTGGAGTGGATAATAGGAATTTTTTCTTACGCTACAACCCCCAAATAACTATGAAACTTTTCTTTAATGGGGGCTTGATGCTCTCCCAATGGTAGGATTGACGTTAACCGTTGGTTGTGGCTAATCTAAGCTTCTAGACGTAGCCTCCTGAGGAATATCTAAATGTGGAGGCGACCTTGGGGGTGTTGCCATGACTCTATGCGAATAAAATAATTTCAGTTAGGACAAAGTTATATAAATTGAATATAAGTATCAAATTGTAAATATCTAAATAAAAAAATGTATTACAATTATTTAAATGTTATTTACATTACTTTGGTATAACATATTTACATAGAAATATTTTCCCATAAACCTTCATCATGATTGTTACGATTAGCATGTACATCATCCTCCTCATCTTCAGCATTTATGAAAGGCATTTGTTGGGAGAAAGCCAACATCTCACTGACATCAAGTGTTGAAGCATCAATATGGTGACCAATACAAGTTGTTCTCCCTTATAGAACCACTGACCATCTTGAGTCTCATGGATCTTTGACATAAAACACCTATTTGGCTTGTGCTACCATGATGAATGGGTCATCCTTGTAACCAACCTTTTGAAGGTCTACTAAAATAAATCCCATTTTGTCTTGACGCACTCCGATATTTCCATTGAACCACTGACACTTGAACACAAGCACTCTAAATTCACCATAATCAAGCTTCCAAATATCTTTAATTACTCCAAAGTAAGGCATGGACACTTGAATTGGGTTGTTATCCCATGCACTAGAAAAGGGATCCGAATGACCATGAACACTGACCCCATTATTTTGCACGCTACTTTTATCATCATGTGACTTTGTGTAGAAGGAATAGTTATTGATATCATATTCCTTCCAAGTTGGAACATTGAGATTTGGACCAACAACTAACAATCTTAATGTCTTCGAAGTACTGTCATCTGTGAAGATTGTTTTTGTAAACCAATTGAAGAAAGTTCTATTGTGCTCTTGCAACAACCTCATCATGCTCATTTTTGGGTGAGTATCTATCACATGCTGTTTGTGAGCATCTATGTACAGAATCACCTCTGATGTGTTGTTTAATACGTATAAATGAGCTTGTGACAGCTGTTGGCGATCCATGGTTACAACATTGAATCCTCGCATACCCTTACCTTCCCTTGTGCAGTCATGACGACTTTGAGGAACCCCAACTGGTGTAGTGGTTTGTATATAGCCGGAACAAAACTCAATAGCTTCTTTAACAACGTATCTTTCAACAATGCTTGTCGCTGGTCGATATTGATTCTTTGTATATCCTTTCAACACCTTCATGTAGCGCTCAATAGGATACATCCAATGTAAAAAAACGGGCCCACACAAACGAATCTCCCGTACAAGATGAACAATTAAGTGAATCATGATGTCAAAAAAATGATGGAGTTGTTGTATTAACACATGACAATCATGAGATTTCAAGCCAACCAATTTCAAATCATTAACTAACACAAGGCTCTTGATATTTGAAGAGTATCCTTGTGGGACTTTTAGATTTTTGAGAGAATGACAAAAAAAAAAAATTCTCTTTTGTTGACATTGTGTGACATGCTGGGGACAAATATGTTTGGCGACCTTGTGATTGCGAATGCAACTGCTCTCGTATACCCACGTCAACCAAATCTTGGCAATATTTCAAACCATCATTTGTCTTGCCTTTAATGTTAAGAAGAGTGCCAATTAAACTATCACACACATTTTTCTCGACATGCATAACATCCATACAATGTCGTACATCTAGATCACACCAGTAAGGAAGATTAGAGAATATTGACATTTTCTTCCAAATGTTCTTCTTATATGCATCCTTCTTTTGTTTCTTACGAAAGATAGTTACGATGTCTTTCACCCAATAATAAACTTCGTGTCCAACTAAGGGTTTTGGTGCACTTTCTATCTCATGGGTTCCAGTAAATGCTTTCTTCAATTGCCGATACAAGTGATAAGGTTTCTGAAATCTTCTGTGCCTTGTATAAATTGTCTTCTTTCCATGTTCATTTGGATGTAAAATGTATGTTTCTCACATATAGGACATGCATGGTGTCCTTTCACACTATATCCATTCAAATTCCCATAAGCTGGAAAGTCATTAATGGTGCAAAATATCATTGCACGTAACCTGAAGGTTTGTTGAAGATTCCCATCATACACATCAACCCCGTCTACCCATAATTTTCTCAAGTCTTCAATTAAGGGAGTAACATAGACATCAATATAATTTCCTGGCTGTCTTGGACCCGCTATCATCATACACAACATAATGTATTTTCACTTCATGCACAACCAAGGAGGAAGGTTGTAAGTCATTAGCAAAATAGACCATGAACTGTGGCTGGTGCTCAAGTTACCAAAAGGATTCATTCAATCTGAAGAAAGACCAAGCCTTAGGTTTCTTGGATCCTCTCCAAATTCCGGATACAAGTGTTCAATTGTCTTCCATTGTGGAGAATTTGTGAGATGTCGGAGCAACCCATCAATTTTTCTGTCATCTGCATGCTATGTAAGGTTTTTTGTATCGTCTGCAATAGCAAACAATGTCTTAAACCTTGGTATTATTGGAAGATACCAACACACCATTGCTGGGCGACTGTTGTTTGTGCCTGCATCATCACTGCATTTGTCAATGTTCATTTTGTAGTGTGGTACCCCACATGTTGGGCACTTACGCAATTTTCAAATTGATTTCTATACAGAATACAATCATTAGGGCACGCATGAATTTTTGTGTACTCCATACCCACAGGACATAATATCTTATTTGCCTTGTAGTGACTATTCGATAACATGTTATCATTACGAAGCATATTTTTCATTAGCTCAAGCAACTCAGTGAAGCTTTTGTCACTCCACCCAAATCTAGCCTTTGAGTTTACCAAAGCTAGCACTTCCGATAACCGAGTGAAGGTTATGCATCCGAAATACAATGGCTTCTTAGAATCAGTTTATAATTTTTCATAATAAGGTGCATGAGCTTGCCGAAAATCCTTTTGTCCAAGATTAGATATCATGTCTTCTATACGATCTGTAGTTTGTACATCAACCACCTCAGTGCGAGCGGTTGTTGACATGTGTGGCAATTCACCATGCCATATCCAAGTTGTATAAGTCGGACTGATCCTGTCACATATAAGATGTGATTTAATGTCATTCAATGATTGACGTCTTCCATTGACACATTTAACACATGGATATAAATATTTTACAGCTAATGATAGCGCATTTAGTTACACAAATTGCAAGAAGTCTTCAACCCCCTTCTGATAGTCGTCACTTATGTGTGGTGCTTTAATCCAACTTCAATTCATGTTTTGTGTTCTGTGATACTGGCTACGTTATCCCGTATGCATGAAAATCTCACTTTTGCCATAAAAAGGTGTGGTCCTATCACATTCAGGAACTCCCTTTTTTACTTAATTCAAAAGTAAAGGTTAAGTACGTTATGTTTAATTTGATGAAATTTCTACAGCATTTTGCAATGGTCTCCAAGTACACGAAATGAAAGCAGTGACATGAATTCACCACGATCAAGTATGCACCCGGAGAACAAAGCAATATGCCCTCAACCAAAATTTCATCTAATATAGCACAACATACTTAACCTATAACTATGAATTTATTAAAAAAATGAGAGTTCCCAAACTGTCTGAATGGATAATACAACGATTAATCCAAACTATCCGTATTAATCAGTGTATTGAATCTCAAAAGGAAAACTAAGGTTCACTCAGAATGCAGATAATTTTAATATTAAACAATATTCATATGTTCACAAAAATGTAATATCAACATAAGTCTCAGGATGAGATACATACCTCGAAAGATGCTTGTAACAATAAATATAAGTGCGGTGATTGCAGCAAAAATTGTATGACTTTAAATTCCTATGCCAATTAAATAGTAGTACCTACAACCAATAACAGACGATATGGTTAGGTTAGAAAGTAAATCAGTCATTTATAATCTGTTGATGTTTTCAACCAAAAAATGAATATAGACAAAAGGATCGTCAATTATTTGTTGAATTGGAAAACAACATGAAGGTCTTATGTAATGTTGTAAGATTGTGAATTTTTTGCTAATGGAATTTGTCGTAATGGTACATATTGTATGTTTTGTCATGACAACCAAGCACGTAGAAGCCCTGATAGAAGATTAAGAGATGATAGGTGGGCAAGCTTTCTTGCAGAAGATTATCATTTGCTGGATAGACTGAAATTGAGTGATTTAGTTAGTCCTAATAGAAGGCAAAGGGAAGATAGGTCGGGTTCTGATGGTAACAAGGCTGATGAAGATAAAGTTTGGGACAATCTAAAGCGGAATCACAAAATGGTTGTCTCTGATACAACAAAGCTGGTTGAGGACAAAAGTTAAAATGTAGTTGCTGCAGAGCAAGGATTCACTCCTTTGGGTAAAAGAACATTGCATGGTGAACGACCATTTTCAAGTGATAAGAACGAAACTGACAGTTGGATAGCAAGAAATAATGCTGCCAACATGCACGGTTCACAATCAGTAGGTACAAACATTTGGTTGGGTGTTGATGTAAAAATGTCTCTTGACTAGGATTTTAGGGTCACATATTCCAGTTGTATTCAAATTGTATGACATTATTTCATTGACAAGGAATATCTAAATATGACAAGCAAATGTACGGATTCATGCATAGACCTGAACTTTTCTACTATTGATGTTTGTTCTTGGACAACATTTTAATCATAATGCAGAGAGTTTTAATCCTTTGCATTCTTGAAGCTACCTAGTAGTAACAGAAACTCAAGTATCAATTCCCATTCTACCTACAAAGGATGGAATTGTTGCTGGTTGCCAAAACAGAAAGTATCTACTGAGAAAAATACACTACTGAACCAAATATCATGGATGCTGGCTTATCACAACTTAGTTCAAGATTGGTACGGAGAATACTTTTGTTAGGAGTAGTACTAATTTTGGTGGTCTGTATGTCTGAAAAAGAATTAGGCTTCATTTAAATTTTAGTTTGTAAACAAAAGTTTGGATGAAATTAATTTTGCAAAGTGAATTTGTAAAAAAAAAAAAAAAAAAACTCTTCTTTTACTTTCATTTCAACTAAGTTTCAAGTCGTAACAAAACTCAGTTTAAAATCAGACTCACCTCAAAACCAAACTAGATGTCTTTTCAAGTTTACTTCTTCAACATACTTTTTAGACTTAAAAATGACAATTAAACATGCACTCAATCTTCAACTTATAGTTGGGAGATATCCTAATGCAAGCAAAAGAAAATTATTAGTACAATTCTATATGTATTTCTTAATTGCACCAATCGTTTATATTTTTACTAGGGATAAGTTAGACAACACCTTCTATGTGCCTTACAAGTTTCTCTTCCTATCTTTCAAAGAAAAGTTAAAAGCATGACTTTTGAAAAGTCAGAAGAAAATTACTTCTAGAGGCATTAGATATTTAACTATGGAAGAAGATTATAAAGTTCCATTGGTATCACAATCATACCATAGTCTAAATAAAAAATCATGAGACAAGGAAAAAAACATGCATGTCTTGAATCTTTAAAAGAATTTGAGTTATAAAAAATAGTTTTGATAAATTATAGAAGTTACAGATTGCTTAATATTGTAAACTAGGTATGGTTATTGGATAATTATTAACTAATTTTAGAATTATGGAAAAAAATTTCTTAATAACAAGAAAAATATAAAGCATCCATATTTACCTTGGATCTGTATAATTAAGATCATTTTCGCAAAACTATTGCAATCTAAAAAATAAACATGATCGTATATATAGTTGAAAGTACGTAACTATAGCAAAAGAAGTCACATATTGCAACTAGATAGGAATGGGACATGGATTTGTAATTTGTATAAACAAAATTCTAGCAAGGTGAGAAACTTGGATTGTTGATGAATTAGGTGGAGGCCTAACTATTTGTTTAAGAAACTGTGATTATATGTTGTAAGTTGGATACTAGCTTGATGGTAATAAATTAAATTACCAATTACATGACTAACGAGGAGAAGATTTTTAGATATTTAAGGTCACCTAACATTATCAAATTCAGAAATAGTTAACAATGAATTTGTTAATGTAGGTCAGTTGAAAGAAAAATATTAAAATTTCTTTCAGAAATTGACATAAGCCTGAAGGACCACTGAAACCCACAACATGTAGTGACTCACAACCCTCATTAAACGTGGGAAGTAGATTGCAAACTTGGGACAAAAATGTTGTTCTCATGCAATTCCAGAATTCATATTCACCCTTATCCTAAGACTAACACACGTATATATGCATGGTCCGCAACCTTCACACTTAACTAGTAACCTTTCCAATGAAGAGATTTAAGTTCCTAGCAAAATTTATTGTATGGTCAGATCACATACATCAATTAATCTCCATCAGTATTCACGTACATGACATGTTGCTTAATATTTTAATTTACCCAATTACATAAAATTTGATCAAAATGTTAGACACGAATTTAAATTCACATAAGTTACTTAGAAGCTCTTCCAATGGAACATAAGTGTTGTTCAAGCGAGAGAAGACCTTTAGAGAACAATTTGAAAATCGTTTATACATGTCCACTCAAGTTGTGTTATGTTTGTTTCTCTGGTGTGTACGTAAAAGATCAATACTCGCTCGCTGTAGGAGATGGTTTTCTCCATCATATGGATGACTCCAAATCAATTTCACTAGACAGGCAAATCAGACAGTAGGTTGGCCCAATAATTTAAACACCAAGTTCAAACCCAATGGCTCTTCATCTTAATGTCCCCACGTGGCTAAAACTTGTGAATTTAGGGGTAACAATCCTCCAGCAACAGAGGATCTATATTTTGTAGCTACAAGAAGCTCTTTTATATGAACCTTATAGATGCTTGTAGGGGAGAATTTCTTGCTACATGTTTAACATCAAATACTAGTTCTCCTAGTTTTATCCAGTTGTTTCTGGACCAAAAAACAAATCCAATTGTTTGGAAGTATGATCTTAACAACTACTAACAAATAACTATTGACTTCAGATTGCAGTCGTTATCTTTGATAGTTACTACTCATGCTATTATGCTTTAGGATATTGTAACAAAGAGAAAAACTAATTTGTCCCAAGTCTATGACAATTTATTTTATTTCTTAAGCATACGTCTCTGTTTAACAGCTATAGATGCTCCAACGACAAAATATTTCAATCATCAACTTTCCTTTTCTTGTTTTTTTGCAAATGAGTTAATTATATTTTCTTAAAATATTGTTTGAATTCAAATATAAAAAAAATTCCCCGCAGATAATATAGATAATGAGAATTTTATTCACCTGGACTTTCAATTTATAAATTTTATTTTAAACTACTGAGTCTACTCTAGATATTCAACAACTACGTACAATTAATATTTGAATAAGAATTTGAAAGATGAAACGAAGGGATAGAATAAGAGTTGGAGATAACTATGACGAACTGAAAATCATCTCATTGTGATGTGCCCCTACAACACATAGTTTCACCTCTCTCTCTCTTTCTCTTCTTTGTTTGCTTATATTTGACAACCTAAGAAGGTCCTGAAGGTATCTATAGCAAAATGGGTTCTCCAAAAATGGATGAGAGTGAGACACGTAAGTTAGAGATGGAAAGAAAAGAGAGAGCTTCCATAGAAACTATTTTGAGATATGCTGATTGGATTGATGTTGTGCTCGTGTTAATGGGTGCTGTGGGAGCAATAGGAGATGGCATGTCCACAAATGTTTTGTTGCTGTTTGCCAGCCGTATCATGAACAGCTAAGGTTACAATAATAACCTACAAAACTTACAAGGCTGAGGTTGAAAAGGTAAGTTAACGTTGAATCATTAAATTCTTAATTGTTCCACTTTTTAGGTTCTAATAACATCTCCAATGATTTTTATATAAACAATTCATCTCATGTTACTCCAATTTTAAGTAATTAATTCAAATTTTTTATGAGTAATTCTTTCTATTTTTAAATAACTCAAAATTATATGTGACATATTAAAATATTTTTTTTATAAGTAACCTATTAACCAATTCTCATGGTAGATGTATGCTGTAACAAACTACTACTAATAATATATTCATCTCATTTTTCATTTTATTTATTATTTACAGTGCAACTTATATTTTGTCTACTTGGGATTAGCAACAATGGTGGTGGCCTTCAAGGGTAATCCAAATTCAAACCCTCTTTTGCTTTACTTTTTTAGGACAAAGGTGTGAAACGTTTTAATAACAAACAAACCAACATTTAGCTATGGCATCTATCTAACTGTAGTAGGCATTACTCAGCAGTGCACCTAGCTAGGTTAGAGGCGCTCTCAATTTTTACATGTTTATAAATTTGGTAGACATGTGTTGGTCATTATTGTATTATGAATGAAACCCTAAAAAGTAGAGTATCATACAGAGAAATTTTGAATTACATTAACCCACAAAATATATTAATCATCTACATCATATCAATCAAATAACTTGTCAGTTTTGGCTTAGAATTTTGTCAAAGATTTGATCCTGAAAAAGAAGCCAAACCTATATAGATAAATAGGAACTTCTAAAAAATCAACACGTACTTCGGATACTAGCTAGCTTATTGATCAATAATTGATGCTTAATTGCAGAAGGGTATTGCTGGAGCAAGACAAGTGAAAGGCAGGCGCTAAGAATTCGTTACAAGTACTTAGAAGCTGTCCTAAGGCAAGAAGTAGGGTTTTTCGATTCACAAGAAGCAATTAAAGAAACAAAAATGAGTAAATGCAGGAGATCTACATGATGATCAAGTTGAAAGTGGGCCTAAGAAGACTACAATGGTTCGCTTTCATGTTGGGCTGGAGGAGTCCCCATTTGGAAAGAGAAGGAAATACATACTAATTAGGGCGCTTCTCTTGTTGATGCATATAATTTCCCGGAAGAGGTTGGTTTGTAAGCCTCATTACTACAACAAATCTCTTAAATAATGGAGGTTATTTTTTCATTTAATGGAAGTTTTTACCCTCTGCAAAATAAATTACGGAGGTTTTAAAAAACCTCCGCAGTTATATTCGTCACAAGCAATTAGCGGCGGTTTTTGAAAATCTCTGGTATCGAGAATATTTTGCAGAGATTTTTTTGTAGAGATTTTAAACCTATGTTTACGGTGGAGGTTTTTTAAAGGAGCTGGTTTTAAACCTACGCTAACTGTGGAGGTTTATTGGAAGAGGTTTTTATACCTACACTAAATATGAAGGTTTTTGTAGGAGGTTTCAAACCTATGCTAAATGTGGAGGTTTATTAAAAGAGGTTTTAAAACTATACTATGGAGGGGTTTTTCTTTTTTTAAATCATGCTAGCAATAGATGTTTTACAATTGATTTTCTAATTCTCCTTATTTTCTTGTATATAATGATTTTGTATACTCATTTTAGTTTCATAATCTACATGTATTACAATTTTTCATTTTCTTATGATATCGATAAAAAAAATGTAATAAAAAAACTCATAATGAGGACGTAGAAATTATATTTCAATAACCAAAGTAATAGCATATAGTTCAAAGATTTATAATTCAAATTTCTATTGTAAATCAAAGTATGACATAAAATCCATAACAAAGTAATATTAGTCTTGTACTAAACTTTAAATCCAAAATACATTATAAGCAAACTAAGGGTTGCTAGCACCAGAAGATCCTCTTGCATCCAAAGGTGTATTAGGAACACTTGAAGCATCATTTGGCTGAAATAAGAAAAGGAAAAACACTTAGTCACATATACTATATACAAGGGTGTATCACACATACTAAATCATAATGACCATCAATAAAAATAATCAATTCTAAACAATTGTTTTAATATTCTAAACTTATGCATGGTTATTACCTTGGTCATGTATGTTTACTTAAAGACCTAACTTGAGATAAAGAGTATTAAGAGCTAGCCAAAATGAATAAAATTCTACCTTAATATTGTTGATTAACTATAAAATCTACCTACAAAACTGTAAATTAATTAGCTTAATAAACACACGTACCAATTACAAAATATATTTCCTTACTAATATGCGTGAATAAATTAATAAACTATAGACATATGTAAAACAATTTTAAGAGTACATTGTGTATTATACTAACAAGTTTTAGGATACCTCACATATACATAATGATGTATGCATATTAATTACTTACATGTGTTTGATCAGGAGTGAAATAACTAGCCAATTCTTCAGGGATCTTTCCTTCCTTCATTATCATGTAGGCCTTAAAAGCTGATTCTAAATTGTTGTATTCTTCTTGCCATTGGTTTGAAGATGGAAAGACAACACCAGATGAAGAAGAGCTCAGACTAGAAGCTCGAAGTCTTGTGTTCCTGAATGTACTAGAAGGAACAACTCCTAATCTCATGCATCGCACTCTCCCAGAGTGCTCTAACCCTAACACTCTACCAACAACATCAAGAGGAGAAACTTCAGATTCATCAACTATGCTTTGAGTCAATCCTACTTCAATTTGTTCCTGCAAACATGTAATAAAATGAAATATAAAAGTTTTAAGATTAAGCACAATCCTTGAAAACAATGTTACTAAAGAAAAACATACCGCTATAGTCTTTGCTGCTTCATTTACAAATGATCCATCTTTCCTTTTATGAGTTTCAATATATAATTGTCCGCGACTTGGTAGCTTTCCAGTTTCTAACAACTAAGATAAATAAAGAATAAGTAAACATTGAACTTCTTTAATTAGTAAAAGTTAACATTTAGTGTCATTACCAACTCATTTCTTCTTCTAGGATTAGCTTTGGATCCACCAGTGTGTGGAATAACTTGCTTGCTTCAAATTTCTTTATTTCTCCTACAAAGTTCTTATATGCAAAGCAATTTCAAGTTTACAACTTGTAATAGTAATCATATAATTAGCTATAAAAACAATTCAATAATTAAAACAATCTAATTGTACCAATGTTGATGGTTTATGACGATAATGAACAAAACGAGCCCATTGATCTTTATCTATGTCTATCGGCACATTTTTTATGATTTCATCTCTTGTTTTGGTTGGATCGTTGAATTCATTCCATAAGTTTTGCCTATTTGCAGCCTATTTTCTTGTCACATCAAGTGTCAAACACACACACTTATTCACAATCAAATATCATGCCCACAATTTAACATCAATTTCACGACAATTTCTCATTGAGACATTAACTGATTCATCAAACATATATAATTCACTGTAATAATTATAAGGATAAAATGAAAATTGCGAAAACACCCCAAAACCCATTCCAATTGATATCTCTAAGGATCCCTACACATGCTCTTACTAATCCCCAATTGTGAATAACTCATCCCTTACCTCTAAGCGAACTCACGTGTCTTCCGACAGCGATAGCGGCATCTCTAGTGATTCCCTAAGATTCCTTCTGTTTTTTCCTCCGACTGCTCCGATAGAGTTCCCAAACGTCAGAGAAACGGAGTAGGGATCAAAGCCTCCATTTGGACTATCTTCCTGCGATTCCTTTTTATCCCTCCACGAACTTTATCTCGTAAATACCAACGGTCAAAGTGTGCGAAATTGAATTTCTAACAACATATCCAAATTTCACGATAATCCAACGGTTAACGAAACCGGGATCATAATTTTACCAAGACAGCTTTGGGTTTCTATGGGAAAGAAAAAGGTTACAATGCAAAGGATACTTCTTCTTGCAAACATGGTGTTTAAATTTCACGACTATCCAACGGTGAATGAGTCCGAGATGGTCATTTTTCTGAGACAAGTTTGGTGGCTTGCGGGAAAAAGAGAAAGTTTTGGAAGTAGAAGAGAGAAAAAACGAAATTGGTAGGCAGAGGAGGCTGAGAAGTTAGTCTGAAAACTGACCTAGCATGTTGCTATTTATAATTAGGGGTATTGACGATCTATTATTTACTTTATTTATTTATTTTTATTATTTTGTAAAAAAAAGAAACTCTATTTTATTCTCCATCAAATGAATAATAAAATACTCTTTTTATTTTCTCTCAAATCATTATTTTATTATAACTATTTTTCTTTATTTATTTAATTATAAAACATCATTATTCTCTAAAATTTTATTTACGAAAAAAAATGGAATGTTACATTACCTATTGAGAGTAGCAGGGAAGCACGTAGAGTGAAGAAAAACCATGAGTTTCTTGACTTTTTTAGGAAAAGAAGCCGTAGTTGGAGAGGGAAGCCGTGAGTTTTTTCCTGTTTTTAGGAGGGAAAGTCATAGTTGGAGAGTCTGTGGGGGGTTTGGAGAGGGAAGTCGTAGAGTTGGAGAGGAAAATTGAGATTTTGTGATTTTTTTGAGAGAGAATTTTTTTTTTGCCGGGAAAAAACATGATTTATTTTATTTTAAAGAGAAAAGAGTGGAAAAATAATATTTAATTAGCAGAGGTTATAAACCTCCACAAATTAAGCACAAAAAATTGTAGTTTTTAATAAATTAAGGAGGTTTCTAAAACCTCTGCAAAATAACCTCCATTATTTAACATTTTTTTTTGTAGATTCTAAGTAAAAGATCAATGGTTATGCCTTTTTCCTTAAGCCATACTTTGAGCATGACATTAGAATATTTAGGCCTTATTTGACAAAAAAAACTAACCATTTTTATCATACAAAGTTGGTCATGAAATTGATCTAAATTCAAGAGATCGAGCATTCAGTGCTTCGAACCTCAAATGAGACTAGAGCTCTCTTATGAACTGAAATGCTAGATATGATCCTTCATTACATACTTTTGTGACTAGACTACATACTTTTGATGGTCGTACACAACGTCGGCGTACCACGAAGACCACATGCGATGTTGGCGCACCACAGACACTTTCATAAATTGAACTTACCTGACTGAGGATGGTCAAACATGACACCAGGGCAACACACAAGAGACAATTGTTCGACGATCGATGAGTGGATGAACGAAGCAACCAGCAGAAGTGAGCACACAAACGGGACGACAAAGTGGGGGATGAGGTGAACACAAGGTGTTTGAGTGAGAAACGCCCTAATAATTAGGGGAAACAAAAATGACATTTATGTAATTTGGGGGAACCAAAAAGACGACAGTTATTTAACCAAAACTGTCGCCATTTAAGTTTCCCATAATTACAAATGCCACCGTCATACATTCAAAGACGATTATGTAAAACCGTCTTAGGATGTACGTGTGAAAACAAAATTCATTCTCCCTTATTACAAAAAGGCCACCGTGTCACATTCTAAGGTGATTCCGCATAACCGTCTTTACAATTTACGTCGTAAAAAGATAATTTTTTAGTAGTGATCCTTACACATAATCAATAAAAAAATTACAACTAATAAATAAAATAAAATCAATCCAACCAGTAAAATAAAAAATTAAGATTTAAAATAAATACTCAAGTACCATGATTTTCTCTCTTATATTTTTCATTAACCCTATCTCTTTCCTTTTATTTCTCTATATATCAAAACCTCTATCATGTGTTTCTTTATTTTTAAATATTAGCACCATAATACTTTGCCTTCAAAGGAGACTATTTTTTTTTCTCTTTTACTTTTTGGTACAATACACACATATAAAATATATAAAAAAATCACATTAATATTATAATAAAAATAAAACCAATACATATGATTATTATACCTTATAAGATCTATAAATATATTTTAGTCAAAATAAAAAATCTATAGATATATGCAAATTCTTCTATTTAGTATTTATTCATAATTTCGTAAACTAAATAATTTTTTTCATATTAAGATAATAATTTTTTTTTTGACAAAATAACTCTGTAATTAACGTATGGAATAAAATAGCTTATAGCATAGACATTTCATTCCCCATCATAACTCATAAGGTGATTTTAAAAAGATGGTTAACATTTTTAACATGACAAAGTCACGTAAATCTTAAATATCACATTTTGTTTATTTATTTGTTTTAAATGTCAAATTTTATCAGACAAATTTCAAATTTATTACGTGATACAAATTTTGATATGGAAAGAAAAGGAAGGATAGTGAAGAGAAAATCGTGAATTTTAAAATGCTAGTTTCTTTATTTTATAGGTTGATTTTTATTTATTTAAAAGCTATAAATGTTTGATTGGTTGTATATAAGATTGACGTGTTGAGTTTGTGTGTCCACTCAAAAATTTCTCTTTACTTAATATTAGATTGTTTCAACCTTCAACTTAATTAACTTTTATGGTCTATAGGTCTCACTCGATTTCAACAAATTTATCTTTTGTAGAAAACAATACTTTGGTGTCTAAAAACATTGAAAATATTTTGTTTTAAAAAATTGTTTAGAATTTGACCAATCTTAATTTAAAGTTATATCATTTAAAAAAATGTTAAGATTGCAATAATTATTTTAGGATTAGTTAAGATTATAAGAATATTAAGATTTAATTTAACAAAAAAGATATCTGCAAATTATACAATGTATCAACTTAAATTTGTAAACAAAATCAAAAATAGATTTTAATAGTGATAAAAATCTTTTATTTTAAATTTTTTATCTCTTAAACATTATCTTATTTATATATTTATATTCTTGTTTGCTAACAGGTAGAATCGTTTATTGTTCACCCTTACTCGTTAAGCAAGGAAGATGGAAAGGAATGTCATTTTCCCTTGTTCTCCAACCCTCCCTCGTGAGTTGGTGGAAAAATTATTAAAATTTCCGGTAATTATTAAAATTATTAAGATGTGGGGAACCCTTAAGTATGACGAACACTACTACAAAAAGCATATTCGACACAGTTCTTGAGATATTCCTTCACCGAGGTTAATTAATTTTCCGTGTGCACCATTGGGGCGTACATATAGACATGGGTGATGGGTCATTCTTAAATGGAGCACTTCATTGGTTAGTTTTCACCCATGATAATGATGATCCCAGAATTATTGCATTTAATGTGATGGAAAGGAATATATCAGAGATTTCACAGCCACCGCGTGAATTGAAATATCCACCACATTTGTGTCATTTTTCTAAGGGTAATGGGAGAATGTTTATGTCTCTGAAAGAATACAAAGTGCAATCATCTTGGACCAAATTATTATTATTTTTATACTAATATTGATCCATTCCATCACTTTATCCCAATATGCTTCACAGAAAAATGGTGAAATCTTGGGACATGTACAGACCTAGCGAGAATCAATGACAAAGGCGAGTTGCTTGAGCATCAAGAACTTGGGCTGCTCAGACGCAGTTATGGATTACTATGCTCTCTAGTTTGTATAGAGAGAGTTTGCTATCACTCCCCGTCGACTAAGTGAAGATTAACAATGGTAGTAGCTGAAAGAATTAATCATTTATGTAATGTTCTTTAATCCCTTAATTTCACCATTTTATATACTACTATTCAACATGCATGTACAATGAATGAATAAAATTTAATTGCAGCAGAACATACTAATATTTCTATTCTTGTTTTTTCTTTCTCTGACCAGATTTTATCTATGTGCATAACCTATGACTGAGACAAGAAAGTTTCTTAGTTAGAGACATTGATCTTCATATGGACTGCCTGAGATATGAAAATTATGAATACTCAATTATGGTCTTTCAGGAACTCGGGTTGTTGCATTTTATTCCTACTCTGCACTTACAACAGGGTTTTATGGTGGTGGATGGACAAAATTCTTGTATATAGTAATGAATAGAAAATCCAGACAAGAATCTTTTATATTATAGAACCAATTTCACTGGCAGGTCCAATTTCTTGTTTGTCATTGATTTGGCTGGCCTTGATGGAGTAGATGCATGTTTAATTTCTATTAAAAGTTCAAAATGTTCCTCATTTAGATGCTTCTTTCCTTCTCCAGAAGTTCACAAAAAGGCATTGCAAAAGCAAAAGATATATAGATATATAAAATAAATATATGATTAGATATCTAGATTTGATTTACAAAACACACCTCAATATTCATTGAGAAATATGAACATGCAGTCATAGAGATGGGGCAGAAACACTTCTTTTAAATAAGAAAGAAAGAAGAGGAATGACAGGTTGACCTCTTTCATTAATACTTAGCACGTAAACTTCAGATAAGCTAAAAGTCTACCGGAGTCTTTGTTGGTCAAACTTTTAGGTAAGTATTTTGTTGTTGTACTTTAGTTACTGTTTTTTTAGTTTATTTCCTATTGGGTTTTTTTCCTCCCGTATTTTGTTTTCAGTCTACTGTGTTAGTCTTTGTTGGTAAGTTTATTGACCACGAGTATCTCGTTATTTGGTGCAAATAACTGCACACACAAATCATCCAATGTCTACTTTGCCATGTCACGTAAATAAGTTTTTACTTTTTTATGAAGCAGAATGGGTATGCCTTCTCTTATCTTCAATAATGTCACTACTGGTAATGGTGATGACTGATGAAGTAGAATGGATATGCTTCTATTATCTTCAACCTTAAGTCCTTAACTATATTAAAGTAAACAGCAATACTTTTATTATATTGGCAAAAGTTAATCGTAAAACACGCCAGAAGACATGTCTTAAAACATGGGTAATAGCTTGTTCTTTTTAAGAGGAAAATCTGTAACATAAAATATTTACCCAAGGATGCACTTCGAGCCAGAATAAATCTGGCAAGAAATATAAGCACACAACCACGATGGAAGGCAAGAATTTTATGCAATCATATTCCAACAAACTTAGTAAGAAAGCAGTCCAAAAATTAAATATGCAAATTTGGGTGAACACCAACAAACCTCCTGAAACAGTTATTACACTAAATTAATTGCATTTCAACATACAACTTGTGAATTTGAGGAAAAGAGGGAATGATAGGAGGAGTTACTGAGATTTTTAGTGAGGACATAACAAAGAAACTGGTCAGGAAAGAGAAGTAGATATATAGCATGACAGTAATGCTCCACATGGCTGAATGACTATAGTGTATGCTTTAAGTGACATTGCTATTTGCTGTCATAATTATTTCCTTCCCCCCACCCCCTCTGCCTACTTAACAGAGCAAGTTACTTACTTTGCTAAAGTTGAATTGCTACGGCAAAGGATGGAGATGAAAGATGATTCATTTTTCCTCCTGTTTCTTAGTTTGAGTGTTCTTGTTTCATTTTTGTGCTTTCTCTTTCAGTATGATTGAGTTCTTTATTTAGTTTTTGGGATATTGAGCATTGCCCTTGATACACTAGTGATTTCAAATTGATTTTTTTTCCCTTTTGTTAGTGTCTGAATTCATTTTGATTTGATTCTGATTGAGTTTATTCGTGTGAATTTACTAATCACTTGTTTGCACTTCTAAGATAACTAGGGAAGAACTGATAGGTAAACCTAGTTACTAAAACTATAGGAATCTAAACTTAAAATTTAAATCACGAAACTAATTTTAGATTTTATAGGAAAGACATATGAATTATTATGAAGCTTAATGGGCTTAATTGAACATAGCTACACTAAGTTTGGGACAATTCAATTAGGCACAATCTTTGGATCTTGAAAGGAAACCTAAACTAGATCAGAATAATTCACCCTAAAAAAAATTAATCTTAATAATTTGGATAATTAACTTAAATTCATTGGTTATCATTGTGGTAATCTGAATCTCAGAAACCGTTCTTGATAGTTGATATCTCCCGATCTTTATTCTTGCAAATCTTAATTTGTAACCTTTAGTTTACTGAGAGCAAAAGCAAAGAAACATAAACTTTTGATTGATTTGCATTAGGTTATGAGAGGAGGAAAATCGAAAAAACAAAAGTAATTTTTGATACTTTTTAATCATCATAAACTTTTTAATTTATGTTAAACATTTTACCAAAATTTCTTGGTGGTTCAACAACGATAGAAAATAAACTGTCAAAAAATAAATTAAAATAATAATAAAATTAATTTCACGTCATTTGATGGCAAACATTAGCGGCAATATTAACTATAAGTATTAATAGAAAATTAAGAAATCTTAATCCGTTAAACTTTTGTTTGAAGACTAAAAATAGAATCATAAAAAATTTAGAAACTAAAAACATTATTTATCCTTATTGTTATTAGAACAAAAATAAAAAAATAAAAATAATGAACTTTATATTACAAAGACTAAATTTTTTTTTTAATATTTTTATCATGAACATATCATGACTTCTTTTACTTTTTTTAACTTTTTATTTCCTTATGTCCTTGCTTAGAGATTAAGAGGAGATATTCAATTAGGATTTTGAAAAATTTTAAAAGATTTTTTTTATCAAAAAAAATCTTGTGATATTTAATCATGATTTGTAAGCGAGATAAAAAAAATCTTATAATATTTAATTAAAACTTTTAAGATTATTTTTTATAACAACAAATTCTGATAATATTTAATTGAGTTTTTTTAAAAAAAAATCTTCTGATATTCAAAATCATAAAAATTTCAGATTTTTTCAACTTCATTTCTATTAGTTGTCATACTTTTCTTTTTCTCTTACATCACATTTTTTTTATGAACTCTCTCCTCACATATAATTCATTATGGTTTTGTTTTTTTGTAGCATAGTAATCATAGTAATCATGATGACAGGAATACATCAAGTTTGCTTGTCTGTAAGAGGAATACACATCATCTTGTATAAGTTCTCGATGTTAAGTCAGGCGAAAATGAATGAAAGAAGCTATAGGCTGCTTCTATGGCTTGGGCGTGACAGAGGAATTAATTGTTTATTAAAGATGGATGGAATTCTTTTAATTCTGAAATCTTTTTAAACCTTATTATATAAATTTATTAAAATTTGAATAAAAAATTAATCATAAAAATTTTCTAAAAATAACATGATAAGTCATAATATTTTTATAAAATCTTTTTAAATCAACAAAATATACGTTATACTAACATAATTTTTAAAATCACAATTAAATATAATATTAAAATCTTGATCCAGTAGTCGGGATAGAAGAGAAGTTTGGCCGATAAACAAATGTTTTATTTTTAAATCTTTCATCCATCAAAGATTATCCTTATTTATTCTATAAAAGATCAAATCTTGATTAAAATTTTCTATCAAATCTTAATTAAAATTTTCTTTTTTTTTTCATATGAGTAGATGGAAAGAAATGTATTTTTTTTCTCTTTATTGGGTGTTTGTAAGTCTTGGGTTTTCTCTAGTCTTCTATCCCCAATCACACATTCTGAGATAGACCCGCATCCACCACCCACCAACTTCTCTTAAATTTCTCTAATGATTCTGTTTCCAAAGTTTATTCCATAAACATAGATGCACCACTTGGCGACGATTCCGGGTAGAACCAATTGTACCTCCATGAACATATAACAATTGTGGGTGGCCTGGCATTAGATATGACCCATGCTGCATGGTAGTGGGTTCAACGGTTGGAAGAAGTGTACCCTTAAAGTGTGATGGAGATCCATTGTTTCTCTACACTCGACAGAGTGGACTGGATGGTTTGTGTGCACAGGGTCATCCTACCGCACATGGTTCACTGTTGAATGAGGATCTTCATTGGTTGATTTTCTCATGCGATACGATGGAGAATGACTATTTGTATGTTGGGATGACTATTTGTGTGTTGGGGTCTATGCTGAAATTTTGGGACCCTCATGATTGTAAGCATTAGTGAGACTTAACGATAAATGGGAGATGGTTGAGTATTAAAGGAACACTTGTTTAATGATAGATACGAAATATTACATTCTACATGCAAAAGTAGACAAGATTTTTATTTCACCATTTTCTATACTACTATTCAACATGCAAAATCAAGTTGAGTTAGTTTGCATGAGTAGTATTTGTGAAAACCTTCTAACCCACACACGCATGTATATAATTGAATTGAAATTACGATTCTATCAAATCTTTTTATTTACTTTCTTTTTTATTTTTTAAGAAAAAAGAAAATTTTAATTATTAATAAATTATATATATATATATTCTATATCTTTTATCTTAATTAATATTTGACTACTCCTTATAATATGTTATAGTTTTCTTTATTTTTAGAAACTTATCCATTCCTTTTTTAATGTGTCCGACAATCCGAAAGAATTCTGGGGGAGGGGTCATTTCGTTTTTGATCTAGAATAAATAGAGCTTCAAGAAATGAGAGAATTAAGAATACCCACGAGAAACACTAATCCAATCCATAATGATGTACTGGAAAATACAACATTTACTACTAATAAAAGGAATAAGAAATCAGAATTAATTAAAGTTTTTAAAACACATTTAAATAAAAACATTTTAAAATGGTAAAAGGCTCACATTCACTTCACTATTATCAAATAAAACTTGTCAGAAACATTTTTGGCTCAAAACATCATGTAATTAAACAAAACTCATGCCCCCAATGTCACATCCTATAAGAGCATTGTGTCTCGATGTCCTTCAACACAAGGTTTCTTAAAGCAATTCATCTAGTCATCTGTTTCCACGAACACAAAGTTCGAGATCATCACACGATCCAAACACAAACAACACACAAGGAATGAGTTATCACATTCTTAACTAATAGAGAGAAACAAGACAACATGTAAATATACATATCATATAAACGAAATACAACTTACTTAAATATAGTTCACGTCATTCCATCACTTTGTCGCGTAACATCACATCACAACACAACATGTCTCATTCATTTTCGCATCATTGACGTACTTAAGGATCAAAACATAATATCACTTAATCAATCAATATCGATCAATACACAATCCTATATGCAATGTGGTACCATGTCAGTGAAAAATCTCGTTGGGCGCCTAGGAGTAGATGACAAGACAAACCACACACTAGTAAGTCAAGTCATTCTCACTAGGTAAAATCATAGAGAGACCAATTAGGGTAATGTTGTTTTGTTAGAATGCTCCAATCATGTGGGATTGACACAAGCTTAAAGGAGCACTCAAACCAAGTGTATTTACCCCCAAGACCTAGACTCCGAAGTGTACGTCAGGGTCTCTCCCTCCTAATTCAAGTCCAACCCAGAAAACATTTTAGCACACAAACTCTATCTAGACAAAACATATGACTCCACAATTATTCTCAAAATAATTTTATCTCGTTGCGCTTGTGATTAAACTCGTCGGGTCCCCATAATGGACTCCATAATTATTCTCAAAATAATTTTATTTCGTCGCGCTTGTGGTTAAACTCGTCGAGTCTCCACAGTAGTTCCCATCACAATATTCATTACGCATTAACTCGTCGTCCTTAAAGGGTCTTATAATCATATAATTATATGATTCATAGCTCATAACTCAGTGCACACAACATCTTAATGCACATATATATTACAAGGATCAAAGTGGTGATAACACTTGGAGGTTCATAGACTCAATGAAAATCGCAATGAAAAATATGAGAAAAAAGTCTCACACCCAAAGTCCTTAAAAAGACTCCTTTTTATAGCCTCGCAATGAAAAATATGAGAAAAAAGTGTCACACCCAAAGTCCTTAAAAAAAACTCTTCGCATCATCTGGGTTTACTAAAGAACAAATAGTCAATTATATTCCCTTATAGTCAACTGTTTGTGAAAGCGAAAAACTTTTTCAAACCTAGATAGTCGATTAATATGTATTTAAGATAACTGATTATTTGCGAGTTATTCTCAATTCTACGAAAACAGAGGCTCGATCTAGTATACTATAGCAATCTTGATGTAGAATTGAAGTTTAGTGATTTTAAAAGCTAAGCTATGAAGGTTTCAAATTTCTTAAGGCTAATTATCATGGATCAATGCAATACTAATCATTTTGAGCATGTTGATCTACATATCCTAGTCTAGGATACATGTATACATGATTTCACATACACAATCAAGCATTTTAGGCAATAACAAACATCCTAATCAAGACTTGTGTTTTATAATACAAGTCATCATCAATAATAAAAAAAAAAACTAGAAGTTACAAGTCTTCATAACTCTTCATGTTTACAATTTTCACTCTTTTCCTCTCACACCAAACAACATATTGATTTGATCTTCTCTACCCCTTCTATTTATATCTTTAATATTAAATAAGGATTAAATTTTTTTAGATCATTATGATATTGATGTGTAATATCCATCAATTTTATTAATAATTAATCTGGTGCTAGAGAATTAAGCTGTCCACTTTTAATGGAGCCTTCTTTTCAGTGACATTTTTTTCATCTAAAAACTTAAATATGAAACTTTCATTAAGAAAATTGAACTTAATATCATTCTCAAACCAACAACTTATTAATATAAGAGTTGAGTTCTATGAACATAAAATAAGAAAAATTAAAATAAAATAAACAATCAACACCACGGAATTAAGTTTAACACGCAAGTAAATAAGCATGACTGCATATGACTTTGATGTGTTTCTATCGTGACTTTATTTTATTTCATCTATTTTATGAAAAAAAAATTAGTAAATGATCAATTTCCACTTGACCTTCTTCTCAGTTCACTAAGAATTTCCCCGAAGTTGACTATTATCCTGCTTTCCAAAAGTAGGCAGACAAAAAGCCTTGAATTTAGTTTTGTACCTTGGCTTTGATGCTGTTTTTCTCTTTCCAAAAGCAAGTGTGAATTTGGGCAAAATCCACTTATTCTCGATTAATTACTATCTGCCAAGAGACCCATGAATTTCCCCGAAGTTGACTATGTTTACTTCCAAAGGGTATCGGTTTCTTGCATCTGCTATTAACTTTCTTTTAGCCAATAGAGACCATTTGAGTATTTGTCAAACGACAACTAGTTAAATCTCAATCCACAATGACAATGTTTATATTAGTATTATTTTTATATCCGTGGTATTAGGGTTGTAGCTTTTCTGCAATGACTTTGTAGAACATGTATCCTTTTAATGTCTGTTAAATTAAAAACAATTATTCACCATCCTAATCTATTTTATTGATATGAAAGACCCACCATTCGGTGGAACTATGCAGATAAAAAAAAGTCGGTGGAACTATAGTGAATAAAGTCAAACACGTCAACTTTCTACGTACGTCTTTTTTCAGGACAGCCCAAAGACAAGCACTTGGAATATCGGAAATTAATCAAATTATGTTATGCTAAGAGTCACCTGGAAACTTGGTTGAAACTTATGATATCTTTTGAGAAAATATTTTTTATTTCATTATTCAGTCTTATTAAGAATGATAAAAAATGCCATCATTTTATTAATATTTTTACTTTATTTCGTATTCTTAAAAATTGTATAAACTTAATAAAAATTAAAATCAGATGATTTTTTATATTTATTTAGTAATAACAAATCATATAACCATGCATAAAACATTTACATAAACCAAACAAGCTGCATGAAAGGTTTTAATATGAAAACGATTACTTAAAAACATGTGTTTTTAACTTGTTTTAGTAACTGATATGATTTAACCTTCAAAACCTTTATAATATTAAATCAACAAAGTTACTTTTTATGGGATTAAGGTACAATACCTAACTCTCATATATTGTACTAATGAATTTGTTACATAAAATAATAATCGTACGAGTTAGCTTTAAATATGCAAAATTATTTAAGCCATTTTTACATGTGACGTCTGTTAGTTACATATATAAAATTAGGCTTAATTATTATTTTATATCTTTAATTTATTTTTAAGTTCAATTTGGGGTTATTCTTAGCCAAATTTACTACTTTTCTGGGTTTTATAGTCCTTCTTTATTCATGCATTAATCACTTAAAGCCTTCATTCCCGCTATATATCCTTTTAAAAAATGTACTCTTAAAGTGGGTAAAAAATCATTTCAGCCCAATACTTATAAAATAGGTTTTGTTTTAAAAATCATATTTAAAAACTAAAAACCAACAACAGACAATCACACAAACGGGCCCTAATTTAATTAGACAAAAATTATTCAAAGAATGAATTAAAAATTGGAATGAAAGTAAGTGGATCAAAGTATGTTTTTGTCGGAAAAATTTTAAGAAAACGTTTACAAAACATAATTAAGATTGAGTTTAAAATTAAAAAATATATCATTTCTAAAGTTCTATATGTAAAAAAAAAAATGCTTAGTGTGTATATATTTACACATATGTACGTACGCACGCATGTAATGTTATAAACTGTATCTGAATATTATTTCAGAAAAATAACACAAAATTAAATTGTATATAATTTCTAAAATTATAAATTTGTTTATAATAAATTATGTTAAATTATTTTTAATAAAAATACCTTATAAATATTTTGTTTAATCTTTCTCAACGTTATTATATATAAAATGCATAGATATTTATTTATCAACTAAAAATTATTATTCAAATTACCTAACTAATTTTGATACTTATTTCTTATATCTTTATTTTTTATTTAAATAAAATTTATCAAGTCAGATAGAATATAAAGATTTAATAAGACTAATATATTTTATTTAGGTAATAATATATTAATTTCTTTTTAGTTTAATGTATGGGTACTAAGAACTAAAAATTTTCTCTAAAAAAACTGAAAACTTGTACTATATAATGATATATGGATTATCAGGATTAATTAATTCAAAATTAGTCAATAACGACACAAGTACTTATAAATTTATCTTTATTTATATTTTAATATGAACTATATATAAAGTATTAATTCTCGCCTAAGAGTAAGGAAATTAAACTTGTCGAATAGCTTTCATTCTATCTCTGATTAGTGTGTTTGGAGTTTTATGATTATAGTTAGCTAAATTAATTGTCCTATATGCTAATGGAGAAAAGTATTGTTCCCACTCGCAATAACATGCATGACAACCGAACTTGAATATTCAAGTGTTGAATATGACTTCCACCACCTGTAACTAATGTGCAATTAATTAGCACCAGCTAGTCAGAGACAGAACAACCTATAAACACTATTTACCCCCTCACACTGTACATGTTCTCATACTTAGGCCACACAACAGGGAGAGAAAAAAAAATAGAAACCACACAGCATGCAATAACCTAGAAAAAAGGAAAACACATGATCATTAAAAAAATTGCACTTGATATATAAAAAAGGTTGAATCTGATTTTGGTTCCTCCAAAATATGTGAAATTTAGAATTAGTTATTCCAAAAAAATTTCATATCTAGATAAAAAAGGAAAACATATGATCATTAAAAAAATTGCACTTGATATATAAAAAAGGTTGAATCTGATTTTGGTTCCTCAAAATATGTGAAATTTAGAATTAGTTCTTCCAAAAAAAAATCATCTCATTTCAGTCCTTCTAAAATTTTAACATCATTATGTTAATTTTGTTATTAAATCTGCTTATATGATAGACAGAGTTGAACACATTATGTCTGAGGCCTCTGTACAACAATTTGAAGAAAAAAAAAATGATAGAGAATGAAGATACACGTCCTCCTCTGTACAACAATTTGAAAAAAAATGATAGAGAATGAAGATACACGTCCTCTGTACAACAATTTGAAAAAAAAAATGGCAGAGAATGAAGATACACGTTAAAATACTGAATGAACATGCTAAAATATTTACTAACAGAGTTAGCATGCATACTGCATGAACAGCAACATGTTAAAACTTTAGAATAACTAAAATAGGATGAAGTTTTTTGGAGGAATCAATTCTAAATTTCTCTTATTTTTTATGGACAAAAAGCATACTTTACCCTATAAAAAAATCTAGCCTTGCTTGTAAACACGGCGAAATCACTACCACATTTCGTGTCTTTTTTTTTTGCCTTATATTATACCTTACCTGTGGAATTATTATAGGTGCAAATGTGAAGTGCTGATTCTTTTATTTAGTTTCATGGATGTGTACCTATTTTTCCTGTTCCATCACTATTCACAATGGAATATAGGTTCATGGCTATATACACGTCCACTTAGCCTTGACTTGGAATATTAGTGTACCAGCTAGCTTGGGTTTTGTCACCGTGCCCCAACATTTTTGTGTCATATTCCACTTTCATTTTGTGTGCTCCATCTTTTTGTTGTCATTTTGACTTAAAATATATCTATAATTAATTTCATGTCCACCATGAAATATAATCCCGGCCCCCATATTACCTGATGAAAGCTTTCCAAAGAGTGGAAACGCGTTGATATTCCAAGAAATGATGGGTTGCTATCACCTTTTTTGAATTTGGCAATATCATTGCTCCCTCCATCATATATGCACTTTATTAGATACTAAAAAAAAATATTCTAGAAAAAACTATAATCTACATGTATAAATTGAGAGCTAGCGTGAGTGAAGTAATTAACACAACCAAGAGCTTGTTTTTGAGAAGTCTATTACTATTACACAAGAATGAAGAGCTCTCTCTTTCACCTTCTATTCGTGATTCTTTTAGGACTCTCCCATTTTGCATGCCTTAAAGCAGTCCCAGTTACAAGTAAACTTTTCCTCCATATTTCCAATTTTATTCATGTAGAGATGTAGTACTTCTTTGTTCCTCATCTTCTTAATTGTTCTTTATAAACAGGAACTGAAAGCCTTATGCAAGAACCCAAAGTTCTTCATCATGCACTGGATAATATCCACAACCACAAGGTATGTCCAAATTTGATGCCCTATATATAAGACATCACTAAATAAGTTGATTGATTTAAAAAAAAAATGATTAGCAATCACAACCACATTTATGACTGTAATTGCGGTTGCATCAGTCACATTAAGACACATGCATGATGTAATTCATGGTTCTAAATTGCGCGCGGTTTCATCACAATCCTTGACATTGCTAGAAATTGTAGGAAATGTGGCTGATGATGGCTCAAAAAACCTGTATATTGCAGCCATAGTTGCGGTTACAGATCTCAATTTAAAATCATACATTAATTGTATACTTCATATATAATTAAAGAAGCTTATGTTCCATATGTATATGAATACAGGTTATCACTGGGATAAAATGGCAGCAGGAGGAGCCAAGTTTTGCTGAGAGAATGGACTTGGAACTCCATGACTACCCACCATCTGCTGCTAATGGTCGTCACACTCCAAAACCACCATATCCATAATATGTGTACAAATGCTTCGTGTTTATTGTTATTACCCTATGAAGCATAATATAATATTATAATGTGGACGCAGTTATATTAGTAATTAACATATTGTCTGAGGATATATAACTTGTTTAAGTAGACATGATAAGTGGACTCCAGAAGCAATTATATATGGATGATGTGAAAGAGAAAAGACCAAGTAAACTGAATTCAAGTATTCAGTGTGATTAATGTGAAAACTTAGATCCTTGTTTTGTTAATTATTATAGTGCTTCTTACTTCAATCGACCAAAATAGTATATCAATGTTTTGTTTTTTTATCAGTAAATATTAATTATTAATTTATTAATTTTTATTAATAAAAAAATTTAAACTTACGATATTTCTTTTTTTCTTTTTTCTTTAACTAACAAGTGAACCTTATAAGTATTAATGCTCATTTGAGACTTGATGCAATTGTTGGTATCAGGGAGAAGCTTTCCTGTAATTAATAACAACGAAAACATTTTGGATCGTCGCAAACCCAAAATGGGGGAAGCCACTCAGGCACTTACTTTAGCTATAAATTATTCAGCATCCAACTGACCGAGATACAATTATCAATCCAATAATGTTTAATCTGAATTCAAAATCAAACACCCTTTTGCATTTATTATTTTAATATAAAAATTAATTTAAAGGACTAGTTGTAAGATTTAACTGTAAAAGAACTAGATCCTTGATTTAAAAAAATGAAATGTCAATGATAAATCTTATAATAATGCCTACATATTTTGTCCTTTCCCTGAGTTAATTTCTAATATATATTCATCTAATTTCTTTCACTATTCCACATTCTAACTATTTCTTAGTTATTGCTCTTGCATTTCTCTTAAAAAATTATTGCTCTTGCATCAAATTTTATATTTAAAACCTAGAAAACTAAAGATAATAATAACATACGCACATAGTCTCCCACTGTCATGATTAAGTTCTCGGTAAATTTCTAATTTTCACTCATCCAAAAAGCACAATCCCTATTACTTTTACTTAGTGTAAAAGTTAAGTTATTAGACAAAATTAAGACTTAATAGGAATTTATGTCTTCATCTTGTAACTGATGTTAGAACATTACAGACATTAATCAACAAACATACATTATAATATAAGACACAATCCCTATTACTTTTACTTAGTGTAAAAGTTAAACTATATATTTGATAAAATTAAGAGTTAATAAGAATATTATCTTCATCTTGTAAGTGATTTTAGAAAATTACAAACATAACAATCAACATACATACATTATAAAAAATAATGAGTTTTGCTCCTATTTCCTTTTAAGTGACTATGTGATCACTAACTATTAATCTTGACCATATTTATGGTTGTACAACTCAAATTTATAATTTTTATTTCTTAAAATTACTGAACTCACTTATACGTAATTGATTTTAAAATAATGTTAGCAGTTTAATAAGAATTTGTATCACATATGCAATACAAGTAAAATTAAAAGAATATATGACACCAACTCATATATAAAAGTTTAAATTTTTTTTGCAGGTCATAAACATCACCTTAATTATGTCAACAACTTTTTTATAAAAAAAACCTTAATTATGTCAACGGCAAGCATAATCACAACTAAGAGCTGCAAATAAAGTTCTCGATTCCAAAACATGTCATTCTACTGGACAAAAAAATTTCACCTTTGTTATGTTGGTTACAATCTTCTACATTTTTTAAATAGTCGTTGAGTAAATAAAAGATAATATTAATACATGAAGTTGTCTATATGAGACGTAGATTACATGTGGCAATAAACCGACAAATAGGCTTTTGTTTTTTCTTGTTGTGCATGACAAATAGGTTTTATAGCCCTTCTTTTGCCGTAAAAAGATACGGAAATATAAAAATGAAAAACCATTTGTTGATCCACAGGATGTCGTTGCTTGGTGCATTCATAACTAATTTCGTAGGAAGTGAGTTCGGAATGAATCAACATTTTTTATTTTGCGTAATCATATCACTTGGCCACTGAAAAGCCTTGAGAAATATCTCGTGTAGTATATAATATTAATATGCTTTTGTGTTAAGTGGAGAAAGTGAAATATAAAGTGGTGGGAATAGACTTATGTTCACGGCTTTCCCTTTTTTCCAATGATATTATAATAAATATTCATTCTAGCGCGTATGAACTAAGAAGCTAGTGGGGTTCTCATATTAAAGGAAATAGGATCAAAACTCGTTATTTCTGAATATATATATATATATATATATATATATATATATATATATATATATATATATATATTGCATGAAAGTGTGGAGATATAAATTTAATAAACTCGAGAAAACAATTATGCATGTATAAAATTATGGGTCACGGACACAATGGTAACACCTGTTAGCCTGTAACAACAACTCTTCCAGTAATCAGATTCTAATTTAGATACTCGTGATCTCTTTTGTACTCAATACCATATAGGATTCATAATAATAAAACAGATACACATATCACAGTTGCTTATTGACGATTTATATAATTATCAAAACTAAAGTGCTGTGGATTTTAGTGCCAGAATAGTCTAAGCGTTATCTGAATCAAAAGCTAGCAAATAAGTTAATTTCCATGAAACATGGCATGTTTTGAAGAGTTAAGAACTTGCCAATGAGTGAACTCTTTGTCCATAATATAGATAGACGTGAGAGAAGTTTTAGTTATTATAAAAAGGCTAAATTGAAAATTTACCACCAAATAATATTTCTTAAGTTTATAAAAACATTGTCAAATAATATAATAATTCATAAACTCTATATAACTTATAAATATAAAAATAACTCAAATATATATAAAAATTTAAATAAAATATTTTTTAACTATTATTTGTATGAAGTATATCACTTGATAATCGTATAATTACATTTTGTGACATAAATTCTGAAAGCGAGATAAAATTGTCACAAATTACAAACATAATTTAAATGTTTGTGACAGATTTTGCGACGGAAACCTTTGAGAGGAAAACAAATCCTTTACAAAAGCCCTCGCAGAACATTAAAATATTTTTCAGTGACATGTAACACACAACGTTAAAAGAGGGAAAATTTCCACCAAAAATCCCTCACAAAAAAAATCTCTTTATTTAGTGATGGAGTTGTGACAAAAAATCCAGGAGTGGAAATTATTCATCACTAATTTCATCACAAAGTAACATAAATAAGTTTTTATCTCAAAATTCTATTCTGTCACAACCCCGGACATCACTGAGAGAATATAGTCTGTCACAAAAGTTGCTTACTAAAATTAATTTTTCTTCTAGTGGATTGGTTGATATTCAATCACTGTAAAAAGGAATATATAAAGGAAACTAAGAAAAAATAGTTGTTAGTCTATCTCAAATATCAAAATGTCAAACCCTCCCATAATGTTGTTTATAATGTTAGTCTAAATTCTAAAATGAATGATGTCTTTTCATTAAGTGTTTCTCTTTTAACACATTGCTTTCCCTTCCAGGTCAAGTTTGACATGTCTAAATGTACTTCATACCAATAAACTGTGATAGTTAAAAGGGTGATGGAAGCTTACTTGATAAGCTTCTATGGAGGCTGAACCTTTGAGCTTCATTGAGGTCTTTTTAATGGTGATTTTCAGCCACGAAGTTGCAGTGGAAGATAAAAGAGAAGAGGTAAGAGGAGCACCATCTATTAGGGAATAAGCCATGGAAAAAGAAGCTTCACCACCAAGAGAGTGTCTTGGATGCGAAGCTTAGAGAGGAAGCTTCAACGGAGGAAGATAATGAGAGAGAGAGAGAGAAAGTGGTGTGGGAATAAAGGAAAGATAGGGAGAGAAGTTAAACTTTGAAGTGTGTCTCACAAGACTCTCATTCATCAAAGTTACAACAAGTGTTACACATGCTTCTATTTATAGCCTAGGTAGCTTCCTTGAGAAGCTAGTGTTATACCCCTCCAATAGATAAGCTCATCCTCATGCCAAAATACATGAAGGAAGAAAGCTTCCTTGGGAAGCAAGTGTTACACCCCTCCAATAGCTAAGTTCACCCCCATGGGAACACACACCCTCCCCTCCCCCCAAAAGTAATACATGAAAATACAAAAAAAAAGTTCCTACTATAAAGACTACTCAAAATGTCCTGAAATACAAGACTAAAACCTAATACTACTAGGGTACTTATAGGGTAGGGTGCCCTTAATATGTAGTGTATTCTACAAATCTAAAATGGTCAAAATACAAGGCCCAAAAGAAGGAAAATTTATTCTAATATTTACAAAGAAAAATAAACTCATGCTTATTTCATAGGCCCAAAATCTACCATAAGGCTCATGAGAACCGTAGGACCTTCTCCTGCATCTCTAGCCCAATCTTCTTGGAGTCTTCTATCCAATGCCCTTGAGGGGTAGGATTGCATCAAAGGCAGTGCTTGAAATGAATGTTTAAAATACTATTCTGTTTAATACATTGATAAAACACTTGAAACAAAATGAAAATATCTATTATGTTTAAAATACAATAAAAAATAAAGAAATTTAAAATTGTTACTCGAATATGTTCTTGAATTATGTGAAAATTTATATATATTTACACTGACATTAATTTCTACTATCAACTCTTTTATGAGTGAAACCTCATTAAAAAAAATCCATTTTAGTACTTTGGTGTATGTAGAGAAGGGAAAATGATGGATAGGAATAATGTCAGGGTTCCTTCTAAATAGAAACCATTAATACTACTTTTTAGGAATTGATTTGATCATATGTTATTTGTTTCCAATTTTTTTTCACTTTACCTTATTTTGATTTAACTTACATTTATATTATTTATATATTCTTGGTGCTAGTAAAAGATATAATAATATTTCACGAAAAAAATTATTTCATTAAAGTAAATTCTCTTTTTTAATTATAGATTAAGCAATTCGTAATACACACAAATGCATTATAGATTGAACAATCCATAAATGTATTACCGATTAAGTAATCCATAACACATTTGTATGTATTACAGATTGGACAATTCGTAATACACACCACTTTTTGTTTTGGCACCATTCTTGACCTAATTAACTATCTCTTTGAGCTCCTCAAACTCAAGTTGACGATCAACCACCTCATGCTCTTCAACCATGGCTGCCATGTTGTTGGCATCGTTCTCCACGAAGTTAAGGACATTGTACAAAACAACCTTGAGTCATGTGTCCCTGTCGTGTGTGTTGAGACCATGCTCACTTCCTTTTACACTCCTACTGAGTCCAACGTTGATGCTTTAATAGGACACACTCTGTTCGGTGATGGTGCCACCCACGCTGAAGAGGAAGGCAGAGAGAAGAAGAGACTGAGCTAAGATGGGAACTTCACAAATTTTGGAAGTGTGCCAAGCAAAAAATATAGTATATTAAGTAATTGCCTACATGCTTAACAATATGTAAAGAGCTATCTTTGCATTAGCTTGGGTTGGGCCTTGGGCCCTTTTGTTGTTGTTTGCTTTTCTTCAAACATCCAAAAAAAGTTAACTATGTGATTTATTTTATCTTAGACTTTCATTTAGTCTTTGTCTAAGTTGTGTTGGATAGAACAAATTATTTAATCAGATAAAATTATTTTATCACTTATTTTTTATATACAAAAATAGAATTCAAAATCTTACAAGAAAAATCAAATTCCATTTTACTTACTATTTAAGTCTCAAATATTAAAAAAAAAATCGTATATTTTATTCTCAGATATAAATAAATTTCAAATAATTTTACTATATTTAATAAGATCATCTCCAAATGATCCATTTTCATTCTTTATTCTAAGTTACAATAAAGAATAATTTTGAAAGAAAAATATTTTTTAAGTGAGATTAACAAAATTAAATGATGCTTATAAATATTTTTTTTTTGGGTTTACCATATGATTGTATATTCATATAGAAAATATAAAAAATAAAAATAAAATCTGTGTTACTTGCTTTACAAGAAATTATGCATGAGGGATCATGAAGACAAGCTCCAATTGCATCAATAAATTAGTGTAACCGACTTGTAATTAAAGAGAACCAACTTTGATTACAAATTTAACAAAAGCAATTTAAGAGCATTTAGTAATAAAACCTTCACATGCACGATTAATCGTCTGAAGACGGAGCAAGAGCGGGTGATGGTGAAGGAGGTTTTGTTTGATCAACACGCACAAACCCAAATTTCTTGATGAGTTCATTGGCAATTAGCTCATTAGCTCTGTCTGAAGGATGGTACTCATCCCAAAAAACGTACTTGCTTCTATCTTTGCACAGTTTTGATGCAGGTATACATGTAAGAGCTGGTCGAATATTCCCAAAGGAGCAACAGGGTGAATCAGAGTTTTGGAACCCTACATTAAAATTGTGATTGCAATGGAAATAATTCTTAGTACACAAGCTAACGACTTTTCAATTTTGGAACCCTACTACTAGTTAGTGTATAATGTTTATAATTTTAATATATCTTTTAAATTTTTTAGTTAGATCCTTAAATTAAAAAAATTGTAATTAAATCATTGATCTTCTACCATTTTTGTAATTGGATGCTTAGAAATAATAAAACCGTCACAAATTGTTGTTTTTTTTAGCAATTTCAAGCTATGATAATTCATAAACTAACTTCAAGGACTTAATTACAAAAATTGTAGATCAAAATGCATTAAACCATTTTTATATTAACAATTTAATTCTTGTAGCTAGATTGAAGTTATATCAATGAACATAACTTAATGCTATTTTCATTTGTTAGTAAATAACTTTTCTTTTTTTTTTGTATTGCTATAATTTCTAGATTTTGCATACTTTAACTCATTTCTTTTCCTTAGACTTTTAGTTTCTTTTTTTCCTAGGTTAGAGACTATGAGCATTTTTTAACCTATCGGATTAGAGACTAATCCTGCTCGGTTGAATATTTATAATTATTGCTGATGGTTTAAGTTTCAGATAATGGCCCATGTATTATCAGGTGTATATACTTAATTACTTACCATATTTGTTCGGGTTGGTAATCACATCATTAACAACGTCATATGCATCTCCAAATCTGTAGCTTGAATTGGGAAGTTGCTTTCCCAAGTCAACAACTAACTTGCTTGTAGCCTTATTAAAGCTAATAGCCAGATTATTTGTTCTACTTTGACATTCCCCAGATGTACTAAGCACCCTTTGAAGTGGAATGCAGCCCATTGGGCCCAGCCCAAACACCATCAACTGCCTTGCTCCTAGACCATGCAGTAGCTAAATAGTAAAAAGCCATAATTAAAAATATAGTTAGAAGCTAAAATGGAAAAAGAAAGAAAAAAGTGTTAATAGCATGTTCTTACATGCTCCTTTCGACACACTTTTTTTGTCAAAATTTATTGAAAACTATAAAATTATGAGTGAGATTTATTAAATAAAGAGTGAGACTAGTAATTTTATGATTTTCAATGAATTTCACTTGATAATAGAAAATGTATTAAAAGAAATATGCCAGAGAGAACGCGTTTATAGCGTTTTAAAAAGAAAATGATTGTATTAGAGTGGATTAATAAATAGACCTTTAATTGTTCTCCTAGAGTTCCTATCAAGTAATCCATGAAGGTTTGATCATTATATGTCCATGAATCACTGTAAACAGGCATCAAGTAGTTGTTGATGAAGTCATTGCTGCCTAAAGCAACAACATAATGAGCTCCCTGGAAAAACTTCTCTGCCTCCTCTTTCCCAATTCTGCTTCTAATCAGTTCTTGTGTCCCCTGAAACAGCTCCATTTGCTTGTAGAGAGAAAACCTTTGAATCTGCAAGAGGAATGGCTTTTCAATCAAAATATATGTATAAACTATAAAGGATTTAGCTCCTCTAGAGTAAAATAAAGTTTAAGTGAGTAATCTCAGCTCTTGATGAGAAAATCAATTGTTAAGATTCTAATATATGCATGTAATATCAATAGTTAATTTTCTCATGAATGATTGAAACTATGTACTTTACTCTCTAATGTAAATTGTTTACTTTAGAGCATTTGATTCATATATTAGTGCCTTGTCATGCCTATATACTAAATAGCTATATGAGAAATAGCATTGAAGTTTACACTTTGCAACTTACAAAATAACTGCCTGTTTCATTCAAGATGCCTCCACCCCCAGAAGCATAATTCACTCCATTTTCCAATATAACATCTTCAGATAAAGATGGGTCAAGGAATGCTGGAGGCCTAGGAAGGCCCATATTATCACCTGAACATGTGAATATAACTCTGATTACAGAGTGAAACAATAGAAAAATGCTTCTTTTTTTTTTCTCTAAGTAACAGAATAATCTCTTATTTCACATATATTCACAGATTGCTCAACCCAGTATCAAAAACCTTTGACAAACCACAACTAAATAGACACTATAATTAAAAGAAGAAAAAAAGGAGCCATTTTTCCTCATTTGGCTAAAATGAAAAGAAAGTAGAAACAAGCAGTCATATATGGGCTTCCAGAAAATTCAGCAACCCACACGCTGATATAAATTGAGTTAAATTCTTGTGTACTCACAAGCAGCAAATTATCTGCATGTTATATAAAAACTGTAGTAACATCCCATTTTAGTCCAAAGTTGTAAACATTCATCACAACAATTAGTCCTTGACTTTTCTTCACTCTCTAACTTCATAAAACACTATTCACTTTAGTACAATGAAAAGACAAACATGAATGACATTTTGTAAAAGTAGTGAAAAAAGTAAAATTTCTGGGACTAATTTGGGGTTTAACCATAAAAGTGAAAGATTTACAATTACCTATTATATCAGCAACCGTGCGACCATTTGAGAACCTGCCATTAGGGAGTCCATTGCCCAAATCAATACCATACCAAGGTAAACTTGCCTGAGCAAGGCTCTTAGAAAGGTAATTGTTATTTCCAACATCAGAGAGAGAGTCTCCAAAAATGAACTGCACAACCTTGCATTGGCACCCTTCAAGCCCAACTCCAAAAATGGCGGCTATTATAACAAATAGCACCAAATGGAACTTCATATTTTTCTAGCAAGTGGTAATCTCCTCAAGTAATGTTACTATAACTTAAACCTCTTGGCTCTAAGAGAAAGGGTCTAATAATAAGGATTTAAGCACATTGCTTAGTTTTATTTATAATAGCTATGAATTTGTGAAATGTGGAATGGTGAGACTATGCTACGTTTGGTACTTGGTAGCATTGTTAACTGAGGGAAGTAGATTGTTTGATAAAACTACTATTACTGATTCAAACCTACTGCAACTACCCTTACTGATAAACCTACTATTACTGGTACTTGGTACTTAGTTTTTCTTTTTGTTATTTGGGGAGTTTAAGCATATTGGAGAATGATGAATGGCCCAATAAGGTGATTTGTAATAACTTGAAATCCATTCTAGTGAATCGCTATGGTAAGTACACCTAACTCTGCCATTGCTTGCTGAAATTGTATGTCACCCATCTCGTTAATTACTCTGCATGTTTTTATCGCTAAAACTAAAAGGCTATGCATAAGTGGAATCCTATAAGTTTATATATTGTTAAAAGTCTTAAATATGAATTTAGTGTATTTAAGTTCACGTTCTTTTTTATTTTTGATACTTATAAGTTTTTTGTTTATTTTTAGTTCCTATAAATCTGTGTTTTTTAATTTTAGTTCATGTAATTTTAATCTCTTGTTTAATTTTTTTTTTTGTTTTTAGATTTGTAAGTTTGTACTTTTTGAGAAATCAAAATTAAAAAAATATAAATTTATAAAAACAAAATAAAATAAAAACTTATCGAAATCAAAATTAAAAAAGTACAAACTTATAGACTAAAAATAAATAAAAATTTTACAAAAGACTTAAAAAATGCGAAATTACATTGTTTACATTCATATTTAAGCCAAATTAAAATTACTATATATTTTTAATTAATTTAACAATCGACATATATTTATATGACATCAACCGTCAAACTTAATAATATGACACATATAATAACATTTTATTACAAGTAAATTATATCAATCTAACCATTAATTCATGTAATATTATTGTGATGATGATGTATATAACTTTTTTTCAAGATTTAGACATTTGTAGATATGAATAAACTATAATAACTATTTGTGTATATTTTAAATAACATATTATATGTTAAAATAAAATAAGATGATGAAATATCAATTATTATTTTAATTTGAAATTTTCTGGTGTACTGCTAATCTGGTACAACTTGTACCAGTTTCTTGGCTACCTTTAATAAAAATTATTTGCCTGGTTCAAAAAAATATATTTTTTAATTTGAAATTATTAAACTTGATATTTTATGAGAACTTTAAATTCAACAATTAGATTTATTGATGAAATTTGCTTTTAATAGAAGTTATTAGAAGCTTTATTTTAGGAATGATGACATATGATATTATTCAATCGTGTCCCATTTGTATTTGTATTTTTTAGAACAAACAGATTGCAAGAGTTAAGATTCAACTATTTCTAATAGTTTATTAAAAAAAAGTAATACAATGGTCTAGCTATGGCACAATATTTTCTTTTTTGTTATATAATGACGATATAATGTAACATCTATGACACCCTCTACTTTAACATACATATAAATAAATAAAACATATAAAAATACACACAAACAAATTCACGTAAGTAAAAGATTTATATTCACTTCATTATTATCAAATAAAACTTATTAAAAGTATCGACTTAGAACAAGACCGTCCAAATTTACAAAGGAAATTTTGTTAAATCGGTGAGGTAAAATAAAATAAAATAACATTATGCAATTAGAATAAAAATTCATCCCCAATGTCACATCCTATCAAAGCATTGTGTCTTAGCGTCCTCTAACACGAGGTTCTTTAAAGTTATCCACCTAGTCATCTGCTCCCACAAATACAAAGTTCGAGATCATCACAGAATCCAAACACAAATAACACACAGGAAGTGAGTTATCACATTTCTAAAAAAACAAATAAACAAAAATGTGATCAAAATAAATTATGGAAGTATTTATAACATAGCTCAACTTAATACAATCCAGGTCACTTCATCACTTTATCATTTAAAATTCATTTTACAATCACCAATTACATTACACATGAATCACACACTTGGGTTAAGACGTAATAATACTCATCAATTTCATAATAGACAATTAGCAAGCGTTATGCAACAATTATACTAAGACTTAAGCCTATATGTAATGTGGTACCGTGTCAGTGAAAAACCACTCTGAGGCGCTTAGGAGTACATAACAAGACACACCTAAGCTGGATGATGTCAAGTAATGGACGAAACTGGAGGACATAAAGCACGTTTACAGGAACATGCAACTTAAGTCCAAGATTAACAACAAAACACATATCTTCTCCTGCTGAGTTTCAAGGAAAGTTTATTCCTTTTTACTATCTTATTTGATCCATATACGCATTAATGTGCCATTCTTTCTTCTCAAAATCTATTGAGTTACTACTATTGCTAGATTGCTAGATATAGGGAAGTAGTGCCACATGTTGCAGGTTTATATATTGTATTATTAAATAATTAGAACCAATTGTGACACCAATAACTTGTTATATTTTGCGCCTAAATTGTTACCTTCAAACAATAACAAAATGTTGCAGAATACTTTGTGAAGTGAAAGATCAAATGGAAAATTTTGCACAAGCAAGGAAAAATAGAAAACACTTTTTGCAAGAAAGAAGAAAACCTTCTCACACTCAAAATCAGCAACTATCAAATGGTAAGGCTGATTACAAACCCCCAATGCAGGTGTACATATGCTGATAATTACAAATTGAAATATATCTTCTATCATTGTAGAAAAACATAAGGGTATATCAATGTCTCAACCAGACTTTATCTATGACAGTCCTACACTGCATACACAATACACACCGTTGGCAAACATCACTTCATCATGGAATCATTCTGATCAATGTTATACTGACGAATTTGAAATTCGTCTGAGACACACTGCCAATGTACGTAGCATCCAGGCTTCTACAATCCAGACGAATCAATTGTACAAGTTAGGGAAAGAAAATTTAATTTCATCAAACTTGAATTCACCATCAACTTCTACATCAAATACACCAGCAGTTGTTGCTCCAATTACTTCAGCCAGTACATTTCAACATATGCATCCTGGGAAATATACAATACAAAAATCAAAACTAATAGCTCAGATTTTAGATGATAATGATGAGGAAACCAATATAAACCAGACAGACATTGATGCAGGTAAAGTGTGGTTATTGTTATTACATACAAAATGAATACATGGTTGTCAACTATAATTACGTAATGTCAACCTGATAACTTACATTTTAACTTTCACAAATTCTTGCATTGTAGAATATTCATTTGGCAGCCCAACAACAACAGATGATGATGTTGATAGTGACCATGATTGCAATGAACATACAACATATGATTATGAAAATACCGGTATTGACCTTGAAATTCCAACTTACTTTTTCCTGTCTTTCCATTTCTGTTGAACATGTGGACCATCTAAACTTGTTAATTCATCTTTAGGTGTAACTTACAATGATATTGGAGATCCAGTTTGGAAATGCATCCACTGTAAAGCTATAATATGGTATGATGAGAGGATTAACAAAGACAAGCAGTCCAAAAACCCAAGGTTTGCATTATGTTGTGGTGATGGCAAAATAGAGCTTCCTCTACTAGAAGATCCTCCACAACCAATGAGACAACTACTTTCTGACAGCAACAGTACACAATCTAAGCACTTCCAGGCCAATATTTGTTCATATAATCTAATGTTTGCATTCACATCACCTGGTACCAAAGTTGACACAAGATATAATACTGGCAAAGGTCCTCCTACATTCCACAACATGGTCAAGGGCATCATCTTATTGGAAGCCTCCTACCTATGCCTAATAACTCACCCAAGTTTGTACAGCTATATATTTATGATACTGAGAACGAAGTTAAAAACAGGCTTGCCTAAAACCCATAAGTTTTTAAGTTTCAATAAATTACATGTTATATTACATTTTTTATAAACTCTTGATAATAATATATATTTACAGCACTTTTTAATGCACCTTGAAAAATACTCAGGAACAAAGATATTCTTGATGAAGATATTATTATTGGAATAAAAAACATGCTAGATAAGCACAATCGGTATACACAGAAGTTCAGAATGGCAAGAGACAAAGTACAATCTTCACTTGTTTGTGACCTCAAACTAAAACTCATAAGTGATAAGCAATCAGATGGAAGATTATATAACTTGCCAAATACGATTGAAGTTGTTGCTTTGATTGTTGGTGAGGAGCATACAGGTAATAAAAGAGATATTATCATTGAAAGGCAATCAGGAAGCCTCAAAAGAATTAATGAACTACATCCTACATATTTGCCTTTGCAATATCCCCTACTGTACCCAAAAGGTGAAGATGACTATAGACCAAATATTCTTCATAAGGCTCGTCCGAATAGCCATGTAGCAAAGAGGAAGAAAGTTACCATGCGTGAATATTTTTGTTTCAGAATGCAATCTAGGGACAATAAAGCTCAAACAATTATGCATTCAAGGAGATTGTTTCAACAATGGATAGTTGATGGGTACACTATGATTGAGTCTCAAGCACTCAACTATGTTAGACAACATCAACAGGAACTTAGAGTTGACAAGTACATCAATTTGAATGTCTGTAATAATGGTCCTGAAACACATGGCAATGACAAAGGAAAGAGAATTATACTACCGAGCTCCTTTGTTGGTAGTCGTAGGTATATGGAACAACTATATTTTGATGGTATGGCAATTTGTGGCCATATAGGATTTCCAGACATGTTCTTGACATTAACATGTAATCCGGCATGGCCAGAAATTCAACAAAGAGTTAGAAAATGCAATCTAAGACTTGATGATTGCCCTGATGTTGTGTCATGAATATTCAAAATCAAGCTCACTCATTTGATGAATGGTCTCAAAAGTGGGCATGTGTTTGGCACCATTCTTTGATGTAAGTAATTACCAGCTCTACCGATCAATTACTACTCTTAATTTACAATTATACTTTTAAATACATTAATATTCATGGTCCTTATTATTTCATTGGATTCCAGTTGTTTACACTATTGAGTGGCAAAAAAGAGGGTTGCCTCATGCTCATATTTTAATATTTCTACATCCTTCAAACAAGTATCCGAATCCAAAAGACATTGATAACATCATTTTTGCTGAGATCCCAAATAAGGACACACATCCAGAGTTATATGAATTAGTCAGCAAGCATATGATTCATGGTCTATGTGGATTGCCAAACAAGAGAGCACCATGTATGCTTGATGGAAAGTGTATTAGATTTTTCCCTAAGAAGATCCAACAAGCAACAATTGTTGACAATGATGGTTTTCTAGTTTATAGGCGAAGAAACAATGGACATATGGTTGAAAAGAATGGTATTGAACTTGATAATCAATTTGTTGTGTCATACAGTCCACATCTCCTACTTAAATATAGAGCACACCTAAATGTGAAATGGTGCAACCAGAGTACATCAATCAAATATATGTTTAAGTACATCAACAAAGGATCCGATCGGATTACAGCCGCAATTGTTAATTTGCAAAATGAGGATTGTACACAAATTGAAGTTCATGATGAAATTAAACACTATCTTAATTGTAGGTATGTCTCAATCATTTGATGATTTAATTCATCATATATCTATACATAAATCAGCACTTCCTATCTATAGACATTTATTATAATCTTCTAAAATGTCACATAATATCTATATATCTTTTGCTATTAATTTGACCAGGTATGTATCACCACCAGAGGCATGCTGGAAGATATTTGCATTCTCAATGCATGCACGTGCACCAGAGTAGAACGTCTGTATTTCCAACTTGAAAATCAACAAGTTGTTTACTGGAAAGATACTGAACAAATTGGTTCAGTACTATCTAAAAAAACAGTCAAAGAATCCATGTTTACAGCTTGGATGGATTCTAACCAAAGATATCCTCAGGGTCGAGATCTTACTTATGCCCAATATTTGTCCATATTCGTGTATGTTGCACGCCGAAGATGCTGGCAACCAAGAAAACAAGGATATACAATTGGCAGGCTCATATGGATACCCACTTCAACTGGAGATTTTTTCTACCTGAGAATGATGTTATCTTCTGCTAAAGGGCCCCAATCTTACAAAGACATTAGAACAGTAGAAAATATGGTGTATGGTACATTCAGAGAAGCATGCTTTGCAAAAGGTTTTCTAGGAAATGATCAAGAATTTATTGGTGCTCTACGAGAAGCTAACACATGGGGATTTGCACACTTTCTTAGAAAGTTATTTGTCAAGTTGTTATTTATGAATACCATGGATAGACCACAATATGTGTGGGAACAAACATGGCAATGAATGGCAGATGATATTGTATTTAATCATACAAGACAAGGTAATATTTAACAACCTCAATAATTGCATATCATGAAATATCAAATTTAACATCTCAGAGGTTTACAAATATAACACTATTTATATGTATATACATATCATTCATAACAAAATAATGACATGCTAAGTAAATATTCTTTCTACTGTTCATAAGCATTCATCTATCTGTAAAAGAATTGATGCATCTTTGTTTGAGTGAAATTGAAAATCTGCTACAAGGCTATAGGAAAAGTCTACGAGATTTTCCTTCAATGCCATACCCAATAGGATACGCTGCTAACACCCATGGAAATAAGCTCATCTTCAATGAAATCTCTTATGATAAGGAATTATTGCATGCTGAATTCAACAAATACTATCACTCACTAACAAGTGTGCATAACATATTATAGTTAGTCTTAAGTGGTATTCATTATCACCAATCCATATTACTAATTCACGTTGGATAAATTACTAATTACATATGAGCATGGTGCTATTTTTTATAACATTATGCGTGTTGTTGCAACTCAATCAGGTGGAGTTTATTTTCTGTATGGATATGGTGGCACTAGGAAGACATTTATCTGAAAAAATTTATCATCTGCTATACGGTCTAATGGATGAATTGTTTTAACAGTAGCTTTAAGTGGGATTGCATCATTACTATTGCCCTGAGGAAGAACAACACATTCTAAGTTTGTCATACCAATGCCTGCAACACAGAATTCAACATGCAATATTCATCAAGGGAGTGACCTGGCTGAATTGCTAAATATTACCAAACTAATAATTTGGGATAAAGCTCCAATGTGTCACAAGTTTAGTTTTGAAGCATGATAAAAGCTTAAACGACATCATGCACAATGATAAACCTTTTGGAGGAAAGGTCATTGTTTTTTGTGGTGATTTCCATCAAATACTACCAGTTGTGCCAAGAGGTAGTCACTCTGATATCGTGCATGCAAGTCTAAATGCATCATACATATGAGATCATTGTCAAATTTTTAAATTGACAAAGAACATGCATTTGTAAACCAATGTTGTCGATACCAGTAGTAATGACCTCAAACAATTTTCTAATTGGCTACTAGACATAGGTGATGGCAAACTTGGAGAACCTAACGATGGTTATGGTGAAATCACCATTCCTGATGAGTTTCTTATCAAGGACTTTAATGATCCTATCCAGTCAATTATTGAGTCAACATATCCTAACTTATTACAAAACTATACCAACGGGGATTTCTTGCAGCAAAGAGCTATTCTAACTTCTACAAAAGATGTTGTTGATAGTATAAATGATTATGTCATGTCTTTGATATCCACTGACGAGAAAGAGTATTGTAGTGTTGATAGTGTTGATAAATCTGATGAATTACTCAATCCTACTTTTGGAGTTCTAACACCTGAATTTCTGAACTCATTGAAAACATCAGGAATACCTAATCACAAGTTAAAAATCAAGGTTGACCCTCCCATAATACGCAGATGGGTTATGCAATGAAACTAGACTTATTGTCACAAGACTTAGTGCACATGTGGTTGAAGCAAAGATTATTACTAGCCCCAATATAGGACATAATACATACATACCAAGAATAGATATGTCTCCATCTAATTCCCCATGGTCATTCAAATTAATTAGAAGATAATTTTCATTCATGGTTTTATTTGCAATGACTATTAACAAGTCTCAAGGACAGTCTTTGGCACATGTTGGGTTGTACCAGTATTTTCTCATGACCAACTATATGTAACACTTTCACGAGTGCAAAGTACAAAAGGACTGGGTATACTTATTCATGATAAAGAAGACACTTTAAAAAAAAATACTAAGACAATGTATACTTCCCAAATTCTTATTGCTAGATATGCATTATCATTATTGGCATTCATTTTGTAGAGACTTTTAAAACCTCAATGCTCGGACAAATGTTATTGATAAGACCACAATTTGACATCTCAATTGTAAACACTTTTAAAACATTTGTATATATACTTTCTAAAATAAATTTTGACCCACAGTCAATCATGATAAAAATTGAAAAAATAGAAGCAGCTATTTGTTGCTTTCACTTTAACATGATTTTGGAATTGATTTCAGTAACATTAAAAGTTAATCCAAACACACTACACACACTAATTCATATTACAGCTGTGATTTCAGTAACAAACCACAATTTAAAATTAATTCCACTATCCTTCCAAAGAATTTAAGCACAAATTTATTCCTTCTCTTCAAAATAAGCCCCCAAGAGAATATTGTGAGACAGCGAAAAATTATAGATTTAAAAATTATATGTTATGTAAAACAACCAATTATCAAATTATAGATTTTTAGTGTGAAACCGCGAAAAATCATCATTCATTTTTTTTTTTTTATGAATTGCCCTACACCGGATCTTTTGAAAGGATAAAGAATTTCAATAACGTTTAACTAAAAATTCCTGTCAGTTCCCCATCATAGTTAGTAGGTATAGAAAATATGCTCCGAAAGATGACAGTAACCTATCCATTGGCTAAAATGATATTAAAAAAAGGGACAAAATTAAATGAACACTACGAATAGTCACAACATACGTATATATGCATATATAATTTGATTGAACCATAATAATAATATATAACATTGTATATTAAAAGTAGAGTGAGGATAAAGATAGTCGATGTCTAGTTTATATATATGCTTCAATTTCATGATAGATTTATTCACCCGTAGCTTGTGTCAATACTTGTTGGATAGACCACTAAGAGAAGACTCAGGTTCAATGAACCTCATGCCCACGAGTTTCCTCTTCTTGTAGTTAGCCTTAAAACAAGCTTGTCTAAGCCTTCTTGTATTATCCTCAAGTTCCAAATCCGGCATTTCCTCCACCTTCCTTTTTTCTCTCTTCAACATCTCAATGGCAGCCCTTAATTTTTCATCATTTTCATGCCCCTCGGCCTCTCCTTGCTCCTACACCCAATTCATAATAATAACAATAGTAATAAAAGAACTTAAACTTTAAAATCAACAAGAAGTTGAAACTATCTTCTAAATATGACACAATCATGACTTCAAGTAATTTCGATCACAATATCAAGACTTTTGGAGCCTCTATGACAGCAATTGTACTGATCGGCAACTTTCCACAACAATAACAAAGAACACGACGACAAAATTGCGATCAAGACCACAATTTAAAACCTTGGACACAATGTTTATATATATATATATATATATATATATATATATATATATATATATATATATTCACACAACAAAATAATCAGAACTTACTTGTATATTCTTTATAAGGGTTTGCAGACTCATCAGCTTCCTATGTGGCCACCTCTGAATTCCTAACTCCCTACACCTTTTCTTCAAGTGTGTGAGGCCCACATTGAGCTCTCTTGCTGCTTTTGATATTGGCATGTAAAAGTATTGAGAAACAGTTGTTCTTGACAACATTTTCGCACTGCTACTAATTTTCTCTTCTCTGCATTTCTTAGCATTCAAATCCTCCTTCATTTCACTTACACTTTCTCCATCATTGCATGATGAAAACACAGGTTTATGATCAGAACCATCGATTTCGTTCCAATCAGAAAAGTCATAGTCTGCAATAGAAATTTATAAGGAACATTATCAAAACAAGGACAATGGATATACAGTATTATCAAGACTTGAAATGATGACACATATATATACTGATAATTGATAACCTTGTATGCTTAGTGAGGTTGGTTCAATGGGAAGAGTAGTTTCATACAAAATGTCATGAGGATAATAAAACTTCATAAAAGGGATAGCATCAAGATAGCTATCTTGCAAAGGAAATTCATGTGGCCAATGATACCCATCAGCGGCACTACCCCTGCAGAAATTAAACGTAATATTATAACATGTCAATTTTTTCATAAACTGGAATGTGTAGAGATTAGAGAAATTATGGGGACACAGGAGATTGTTTTACCAGCCGCAATAATCATATGAAGAAAATTGGCTCGTAGGTGCAAATGGATAATAGTCATCAATATCATAATTGGACTTCCAAAACGTTAGTTGCTGATTCTCCATGTCCAAGTTGACAGCATAGTACACTATGAAATGAGCACAGAGAATTTGACACTATATATTCGAAATAAGTAATTTCATGATGATCATGATGAGGATGAATCAATGAAATTAATGAGGTACAGTAATTAACTTTTGGAGAATGTGCGCGCCGCATGATTTAACGTTTAACGTGTGCGCTACTATCATGAGTTACAAGATGAATTCAATTACCTAGATATACCTTGATATTAATATTCTATATTATTCTACATAATGTGCAGCTATTATGCACATTGGTTCGATTTCAATTTTCATCTTTATGAACCAATTAGAAATGAACAATGTTTACAATAAATTAAAATTAGTACCACTAATTTTTAAGATGCATTAAATGTTAGTATTAATTTCATTCGTAACTCTCGGTAACAATAACTGTTTTCGGCCCACGTTTTATCTCTTTCTGGGAGAGAGAGAAAGAGATGATGAGAATGAATAATTAGTGGCTAATACAGGAGTAGTATATGATTGTAACTCTAATCCAATGAGAGATGAGGTTCTTCAACCCTTTTTTTTTTTTACATGAGGTTCTTCAACCTAAACCTAACCTCATAGTAATATTGAACTCAAAAGGTGATCCTACATATCAGTTATGATCAATTCATAGTTAACTTCATGTCCAATATGACTGAGAAATGAGAACGACTGATATAAGTATGTTCATCAGGGAGTAATAATAACCATTTTTATATGGGTTTTTTTCTTGATTTAATTTTTAAACTAAAAATAACAAAATTTGACTAAAAACCTCTATATATTAAGCATCCAACAATGTAATTATATACGGTTTCATTAACTATTGCCTTACGGAGTTACGGTTAATGATTAAAAAAATTAATAAATAAATTATCTTAATAAAAAATTAGTATAAAAATGCATTGATAATATTAAATGTTAAACTTTACAATAATAAATTTTTAGTTTTTATTATGGCAAATATTAATGAATATTTAAGGGTAGGGGTTAAAAACTCTAAAAGATTTTTTTATTACAAGGTATTATTATAAAACGTAATTTTAAATCAATGTTTCTATTTATTAATTTCTTTATCATCATCCTTACCAGTTAACAAAACTCTTTAGTTATCTAACATTTTTTCTTAAGATAAATAATTAACAAAACCCAATTACAGTAAAACGTTCAGACTGCATGTAATTAAATATTACTACCATTTGGGAAAAGCATTTTGAAGGCTACTTGTTCCTTTTTCTTCCGAATATACTGTAGTAATTCCTTATTTCCTACGGTTAATTAATTTTCTGCGTTTACTTCCAACTGAAGGCTCCGTTTAATTTCAACTTATGAAGGCCAAGGAAATGGACTAGAACTTTATTTCCACGCTGATGTGTAACGTAACGGCCACAGCGATCAAATTCTCCAATCACTGATACGTAACGTAACAGTTTTTACTTTTATTTTGAAGTTTTTATTTTATATTTTCACTTTTTATACTTAAAAATAATATTTTAGTTTAAAAAAAAACTAAGACTAACGTAATCTAAATCATTGTTCACAATTAAGTCGTGAGAAACATAATTTAGTCCACTAATGTGAATCAACTTATCAAGAAAATATTTAATGGAGACAAAAAATAATTTTTTTCATTAGTATCAAAGAAAATAATATATTATATCTTTGCAAAAGAAAAATATTATATATTTTTACAAAATATAAAATTTAAGATTAAAAAAATTCAAATTACTTATATAAAGCTTTTAAAAATTACAATTGAATGAAAGTGTGTGTTCCTCTTTAACTTTATGTATGTGTTTAATATTATAAGAAAAAATAATTAAAAAAATAAATGCTAAAATTAGTATATTTTTTATCTTTTAGTTATAACTTTCTATATTTATCAAAAAACTTATTTGAGAACAACACCTATTTTTTATGGGGACAAAATTTTTTTCCTATCGAATACATACATAAAAAAAATTTTATGAGCACAATTATCCCCACAATCCATAACCTGCATCTGTCCCTAACAGATAGCATCTGATTGGATTTGCCGAAACCAATGACATAACACAAACAAAATTCTAAAGATCAGTTGAAGACCCACCTCATTTTTTATCTCCATGAGCCAAATGGACTTGGACTAAAACATAAAAATTGCTAAAATTGACCTTAGTCCTACTCACCCAATTTGGATCACAAAGGTATACATCTAAAAAAACTTTGATGTATATTCGCAATAGTATAATCATTTAATTAAATTTCGTTTCAAGCCAAGCTAATGAACCATGTTCATAAACTAGCATAATTGATTTATTTTCATGGTATCATTTTGATATTTGGTTCATATGATTCAAACATGCAAACTCGAACAAACAATTCACAAACTTGATTCGACCCAAGTTCAATCTATCAAAAAACAGGTCATGTTCAACCCGAGTCAAATTTTAAAATTATTATTTTTTAAAAGTCAAACCAAACTACACATATTATAGTTCAGTTCGTTTTGATTCATTTCCAGCCATAATAAAAAATATGCAATTATATGGCCCAAAAAGCTTCATAACTTATAAAAAAACTGTAACAACAAAACTTGAAATGTAAATCAGCAGGAAACACGAAATAAGCAGGACAAGTATACAAAAAACATTTTAGATATCAGAATAAAACTCAGACCAGCAGCAACTATTGTATTTAATGTCTCCACTTTCCTCCTCTCCCATGACCACCACGTCCACCTCCTCCTCGTCCACCCCTCCCCCCTCTGCCACCCTTTCCTCCTCCATAATGCTTTCCTCCTCCACCACCACCACCACCCAATGCCTTGTTCGCATCAAATTTCAAATGCATCTCTTCCGGCAAGGGAAGAATGTGATCCACACACTTCCTGAAGCTAAAATCATCAGCAGAGTCATCCTCCCTGATGAGGAAAAAGCACCTGCTTTTGAAGGTAGGATGCTTGCGGACTTGGAAAGCCCGAACCCCTCCACCAATCTTTTTATCTGGCTCTGCATGGCCGTTCTTAAGCAACTCCAACAACATCAGATGTTCATACTGCCACACAAAACAACTTAATATTGATTCACATTTCACAGTAACAAGTAAATTCTAGTTGCAGCTATTGCAACATCAAAACAGAATCACAGATTACAGAGATATGAGAACAGCATACTAACACAGAACCATGTCAAATACCAATTTAAACATTTAGTAAAAATTTTGGCAATGAATTTTTTCATACAGTTTAATACTTCAATAGGGACATGCAAATATTCAGTGAAAGTGTGTTATCAATAAAACACTATGGTGGCAATGGAAAGTGATTCAAAACACTGGTGGCAATGGAAAGTGATTCAAAAACCCACGAATTGAAGCAACTAATTCTAATGTAGTTATGAAAACTTTTGCAAGGAAACTACATAAATTGATATTTGATATAATATGTAGATAAATTGCACCTAAGATGGCAACAATTGTTCTGCTCACAACAAGAAGGCACCAAAGTTATATACTTTTAATATGAAATCATAATCATAGAAAATCAAATACCAATCAACCCACATGAGATAGGGGGTTTATGAAATCACAATCATAGAAAATCAAATATCAATCAGTCCACGTTAGATAAGGGCAATTCAATTAATATCATGTTTGGCACTCAAATGACAAAAATGCACCTTGCTAGTTGCTATCAAAAAAACGGAAGAAAAAAGAAAAGGGGTTATTGGGGATACCTTGTTAACATTGAGATATTGAGGCCAGGTATGGAGAAAGTTGTAGAAGTAATGAAACATCTCCGAGGAAGAAACGAAGCTCTTGAATCCCAAGTTCACGGAACCACTTGCTTCCTTCTCTTCCTCTTCTTTTTCTGCTTCCTTTTCTTCTTTTTCATCGCGCTTCTCCAGCCGCTGTTCCTCTACGGACTGTTCCTTTTCCTCGGCCACCTTCTGCTTCTTCAAAACGTCGTCGTCGTCGCCCAGGGGCTCCTCTTCCTCCCTGGCGCGCTTCTGGTTCGGCTCGGCGCCGTTGTCGCCGGCCTCGATGTTCTCGACGTCCATGTCCACGGCGGCGGCGGCGGCGGCGGCGACGACGGTGTTGGGATCGACGACTTTCGGTGCTGCTTCTTCTGCCATGGAGGGTTTTGTGAAAATTCTAAAACCCTAGATTGTGATAGCGAGCGGGAAGTTACTATTGATTAGAGAGGAGAGGATAATGAGCGAATGACACTATGGACTCTGTTTTAATATTCCACTCAAGAGTTTAGAGGTTTCGGTTATAGGCCTTAGAGGTAATCTGGCCCGTTAAATACTACAGTAGATATGTTTCTCTCTTTAAAGTTGGATTTGAATTTTTTTTTTTTTTTGAAATAATCAAATTGATTAAAACAAAAAACAATGAGAACAAGGCGATCGCGCAGATCCAGCCCAACAACTCAAAACACTAAGAAATTAGAAGCCTAGCAATATATTCTCTCATCTTTTTATGAGTCCAACTTCTATAAACTATACTATCCATAATCTTTTTTCCTATGTGTGTATTATTGACTATACCCCTAAAACTCACTTCATTCCTATATTTCCAAAGCTCATACACAGTCTCGGTTAATGCGGTTTTGAGTAAAGTTGCTCTATGCCCCTTTCTTTTACCCTGCGCCATTTTTAAAGTTTTTCCGTGAGGGGCTGTTTTGTACGTAAATTGCATGGGGTCACAAAGCAAACCGCCAGTGAAACTGGCGAGTTTGCTGTCCGTGAAGGAATCGCCACTGGGAATGGCGATTTGGCCATGCATGCTGGAACCGCCAGTCAAACTGGCAAGTTCCAACAGCTAGGCGCAAGCGTAGGGGAGGTCAGGTCAGGGTGCAGGACACAGCGAAGCAGGAGTGGTGCAGCAGGGAGGCAGCAGTGGTGCAGAGGTAAGTCGTCAATCGTGTTGGCATTTTGCTATGAGAGAGAGGACTCGCCAGTGGTACTGGTGAGTCGCTTTATGAAAAATTTCACGTTATAAAAGAAGCTTCAACACTCCTCCATAGCTGCCCTTCGTTGCTTTCTTCTTCTTCCTAAGTTCCTCCTTGCAGTTTTGCTTTCTTCTTGTTCCTCCTAAGCGCTTTGTGTTCTTGGTAAGTATTTTTTAATGGTAACTTTAAATATTTGTTCTATTATATATATATATATATATATATATATATATATATATATATATATATATGTTAACTTAATTTTAATTGATATATGAAAATTATTTACATTAAGTTTGTTTATCCTCTTTGTAGGACATTGCCCTTCTTCTTCCAACTATGTGGTTTCTCTCTTCTTGGTAAGTGTTTCTTAACTTGATACCTGTAATTATTTTTCTGTATTATATATATATGTTAAGTTAATTTTAGTTGATATATTAATATTATTTAGGTTATGTTTTTTAAGTTATATGTTATTAGTTTTAGTTTTAGTTTTAGTTAATTTGATAATATTATTTTCTTTAAATTTTGTAAAATACTATGGTATTATTTGTTTTATATGTACATGCTACGTTTGAATTTTAAGTAGTACGTTAAAATATTAATATTATTTGTGTTATATTTATGTTATAAAATTTAGTTGGTATATTATTATTTGTTATACGGTGCGTTAGTTTTAGTTGATTTATTAATATGATTTTATTGAGATTTTTAAAATTTGTATGTTATTATTTGTGTTATATATATGTTTATGTTAATTTTAGTTGTTATGTTATTATTATTTGGTTTAGATTTTTTAGGTTTGTATGGTATTATTTATGTTATATATATGGTATGTTAGGTTTAGTTAGAATGTTAATATTATTTAGTTTAGCTATTTTAAGTTTTTATTGAAATATATGATATGTTATTAATGTTATATATATACATTGTTTAAATTTTTGTTTCTATAGTAATTTTTTTATTTATTTTAATTTATTTGAATAATATATGTTATTTAATTTTAATTTTATTAATTGGAAAAAAAAATTTGGTCATTTATTTAAATTTATGTATGTATTTTAATTTTTAATTTTGTTATTTGTAGAGTATTTTAGTTAGTAATTTAAGTTTTGCATCTATTTTAATTTAGTTGTATAATATATGTTATTTAATTTAAATTTTATTAAATGGAAAAAAAATTAGGTCATTTATTTAAATTTATGTATGTATTTTAATTTTTAATTTTGTTATTTGTAGAGTATTTTAGTTAGTAATTTAAGTTTTGCATCTATTTTAATTTAGTTTTATAATATATGTTATTTAATTTAAATTTTATTAAATGGAAAAAAAATTAGGTCAATTATTTAAATTTTATTTAAATTTTATTTCGATGTGTGAACAAGCTTGTTCTTGATTTTTTCTAAGTTCTTTAACAAGCTTTGAACAATATACTTGTCCTTCATTTAACTGTCTTTGGGTTTGGCGGCCACGATCAACAAAGTACTTTCGACACCTACTGTATGTTGATTTGGCCAACACTGTTATGGGTATGCTGCGACAATCCTTCAAAACTTTATTAATACATTCTGAGAGATTGGTTGTCATGTGGTCATATCGACGTCTTTCTCTATCATAAGTCATCGTCCATTTTTCCTTTGAAATGCAATCAATCCATGTTGCTATGGTTGGACTCAGTTGACAAATTTTTTCTAAATTTTGATAAAAAATGTGCTTGCAAGGAGTGTAGGCTGCATAAAATTAGTTATGAACAACAATTTTAAGTATATGTGCAACTTAAATTAACGTGACAATCAAATATGAAATCTTACCCAATTTCTTTAACATTTCTTTTTGTTTGGCATTATTGAATTTGCAATTGAAATTGCTTGCTATGTGTCGGACACAGTAAACATGATAACCGTGGGGAGGTTGCCAACCAAGTGCTTCATTAGCCACAACAGACTTTATACTCGCGTGACGATTAGATATGAGACAAATACCATTTTTATTTGTGACGTGTTCACGCAAGTGTGCCAAAAACCATGATCACGCTGTCAACGTCTCACCTTCGACCACGACGAATGCTAAAGGAAGGACACCACCATTTCCATCTTATGATGTGGCCATTAAGAGGGTCCCACGGTATTTGCCGTACAAATGTGTGACGTCAACTTGTATGATTGGCTTACCATACTTGAAAGCCTCTTTACATTAACCAAAAGTTCAAAACACTCTATGAAATTGACGGTGTTCGCGACTAACCGTATTCCCAATAATAAAATCATCATGTAGTATTTGAAAATATGATCCAGGAGAATGATTTTGCATGTGTGTTAGCCACAACGACAGTTTCGCATATGACTCTTCCCAATCGCCATATTCTATTGCAATGGATTTTTGTTTCGCCAACCAAGCTTTTTTGTACGACACCTTGTACGCAAATTCATTGTTAATCCTTTCTTGAATCAAAGAAACTTTTATTGATGGATCTTCTCTGATCATGCCTGTCAATAGAATAACAAAATTTAAATGACTTGTAGCAATTAAATCTGAATCAAGCTTCTCGTGATCTTGTGTCATGGTCATATTGAGATATGTGTGTGGTCCACCCCATTGTGTGACTTTCCAAGAATCAGTTTTTTTAGATAAAATTGTCCTCATATAGAAAGGGCAAGGACACTCCGCGCTTTTATTCAAGCAACAAATGACATACTTGTTCCATTTGCTTTCAACCACTTTGAAACTTTGATTCACCTTCATAACATATTGTTTGACTGCATTCTTGACCGCATCTTTACTATCAAAATCCATGCCAACATATAATTCTTGGCCAACATTAAAACTCGATGGCATCTCCAAACCACAAATGTCCTCCTCATCAGGATGACTCCAGTTGATATTATTATAATGCAAAACATCATTCCAAAATGGATTTTGAATTCCTTGTACACCTAATAGTCCAAAAAAATAAATTCAAATCATACTTATTTAGCATTAAATACAATTGTTTTGAAATGATAAATGTATTCACCTATTTTTTTAGAGGAAATTATACCTTTTGCTGGGTGAACAATTCTTACTGGTTGAATCATGTCGGTGACTTCATCGTCTGTATCAGATATACTGTCAATACTATCATCTTCGTCTAAAGACTCTTCCACGTATGAGTTAAACACAAGATAATCATCATCATCATCACCATGTAAATTGCTCACATTTCTTGGCGGTTGCGCCTCATTATTAGATAAATTATTTCCACATGATGTAAGTGAATTTGCAGAATGAAACATAGAACCACCAGCCACATCCTTTTTTACGTACAATTCGAGAACTGACATTTGATATTGTTGTTGAAAACTTTCGAGCATGGTTTCAACATCTTCGTCATCACAAATTTGTAACGCAACATATTTTTCAGACACTAAAAATCTACAACTAATAGGACAAATAATTTCATTATTTTCTAACTTTACCTTATCTCCAATTTTTTTCTTCAAAGCATTGAAACTAATTTCACGTTTAATCTGAATCGCTTTTTTGCTGCCTTCAAATATTACATCATCATTCTCTTCATATACCCTACCATTGAAATATAATACTGTTATAACCGACGAAAAGTCCCTTTACTAGAACTTGACATTAAAATTTTATTCTATACAAAAACTATTAACTTTAAATAAATATAATGGTAGACACTTAAAAAACATAAACGATTCCAACGTAGTAATTTTAAAGGCAAAATAAACCATAACCAAAGTTAGTATTATAAATAATTAATCTTAACAATAATAACTTCTAAATAAATAAACATAATTACAAAATTACTACAAATACATTAAAATAAAAATGATGCCAGAAACTTAAAAGTATAAATTTAAAAACGCAGAACTAAACAACACTTTAAAAGTACACATATTAATTACATACTACACACTTCATATTGAAATTTTAAATACCATTCAAGTTCAACGCTCATAAATTTTTAACACACACCAACAAACCATTAACATCAACCTAATCTAATTAAAAAAATTTTACTACAACCTCATATTAAAAAAAATTCCACACTCAAAATACTTCAAATAAATATGATGCTACAAAAAGCATCAACACCAACCTAATCTTATTAAAAATATACTAAAAAGTTGAAATTCAAAATAAAATTTTCGGACTCAAAATATTTTCTTCAAATAAAGATGATGGTACAAATTTCTTTTATTTTAGACATACACCAACAACCATATGAAATATAAAGCTAATTTAATTAAAAAATTATTCAAAACTTCACATTCAAAAAAAATTACTTGACTGGAAATTTTGATGCTACAAATTATTTGACTGCAAATTTTGAATTTGACAAATTTAAACCTGAACTACCAAATTTGGAAAGCTTATGGCTGAACAAATGTAAATGTGAAGAAGGAAATTTTGAGCTCAGAACTTTTGAAAATATTGGAAATTTTCAACACACACTGAAGCAAGATGAGGGACGTATATAAAGACACTAAATCGCCAATGCTGCTGGCATCTCCCATGTGCCTAACTCGCAAATACCAATGGCAACTCCAGTTTAGGCTAACTCGCCTATAGCCGTGGCAATTTCCCTTTAGCTGCTTGCGCTTGCCATCTCTAAAAAGCCTGAGCCTACCTCCTGTGCTGTGGAACTCGCCAGTTTGACTGGTGGTTCCCCATGCATGGCCAAATCGCCATTCCCAGTGGCGATTCCTTCACGGACAGCAAACTCGCCAGTTTCACTGGCGATTTGCTTTGTGACCCCATGCAATTTACGTACAAAACAACCCCGTCGTGGAAAAACTTTAAAAATGACCCCATCTAGGGAATAAGTTTCTAAAAGTGTCCCAAAGGGGGCAATTTGCCGCATGGGTTCTCCGGTCAGTTTAGGTTTGGATGATTTTTATAACTATTCAAACATTAGGTTAAATTCAAATTTTAGCCCTATATAAGAAAAAAAAGAGTTTTTGATTTTATCCCAACACGAGAAAATCTTTTAAAATTAATTCTTGTTATATATATAAAAAATAGGATAATAATTAGACCAATTTTATGAGTTATTTTTTAACAAAAATATTTATTTAAAAAAAATCTTCAACTAAAGTTTTTTATGAATTTTTCTTATCTCTTTTAACCTATCCTTTTCGTTTTTTTTTAATTTTTAATCTCAATATTTATTTTTAAAAAAATTGTCAATTGTTAAAATTAATCTTATATCACTAAGTTATTTATCATAAGTTTTAATTATATAAAAAAATTTATCACGTGTTTTTGGCTTCTTGCGGTGACGAGATGAATTTATCCCCCACCTTATTAAATGATTATTATTTTATTTAAAGCACTAAAGGAAATAATGCATTACCACACATTCCTTGATTGTCAAATTATTTTTTAGTTTATATATATATATATATATATATATATATATATATATATATATAATAAAATTTATATTTTAATTACAGATTCACGAATCGGTTCAACGGGTCAACGGTTCTATAAATCTAAACTCATAACCCGACTCGTACAAAAATGATTTTGATCGGTTTGATTTTATCCAAAATATATAAATAACTCAATCCAAACTGTTTAGATCAGCTCGGGTTCATAAATGACCCATACATATGAACACCCCTACAATTAATGGATAAAATGAAAATTTTGAAGGTATTGCAGTTGCTTTTGTTTTTCAGGGTTTTATAGATATTATATTTTCCGGATAAATATATTGTTATTGATGCATTGATTAACGAACTCAAAAAATTGAAAAGGGAAAAGCGAGATAGGAGGATATTACATTAGATCGTGGGTTACTGAATTGAAATTTTAAACCTTTTTATGTTTATATTATTTTTCCATTTTATCCTTTAACTAAGTACACAACTTTATTTATCAATATAAGTTAATATAAGTTTTGAAGGATAAAATAATCTAAAAAAGTGAAGAGGCAGTTACTTAAGGATGTATTCCCTTCATTTATTTTTATAGATTATAAATTATAAATTATTATTAGCATAACCACACGCATGACATGCACATTTCTATTGTGTTAAATTGGATATAAATTAATGACAGAAAACACATGCATTGTTGTATATTTGTTTTATTGTTTGGAAAAATATTTTTTATATTTCATTTAAAAAAACATATTTCAAGTTTTTTAGAATAAAAATAAAATTAAAGGAAATAGCGGGATAATTTGGAATTTTAAAATAAAAAAGAAATGATAATATTTAAGTAATACTAATTTATTTTAAAAAACTAAGAAAATAATGGGATAGTATCAAATCTTAAATTTTAAAAAAAATATATTTTTTCTAAATTACAATAGTTAGTTTATGATGTTGATCCTTAAAAGGGTGAAAAAAAATCTACTTTATTCAATCAAAGTCGCTAACAAATATGAATCTCATAATATTTATTTAAAAAAAATGATATATAGTTGTTAGTTTTTTAAAATTAAAATAAAAAATTAGACTGTATAAAAAAGCCAATAGAAAATTGGAGTAGTTTAAATTTAAAAATTAAAAAAATAGTGATTTCTTTTTAAAGAAACTAAGATGAGAATAGCGGGGTAGTTTGAAATTTTAAATTAAAAAAAATATTTTTTAAAATAACAATAGTTTAGTTTATGTTGGTTTTTTTTAAAATATTTCATGAAGTGTTAGTTTTTTTAAGGTAAGATGAGAATAGTGGGATACGTTACGTTGTTTATTAATTAATATTATGTTTATTATTATTTTTATTTTAATTTATGCTTGTTTTTTTTTGTTTTTTTAAGTATTTATTATAATGTTATGCTTGTAACGATAATAGATGAGAAAGATAAGGATTAAAATATATTTTACTTTTAAATGAAACGAAAAGTGGGGTATGATAAATTAGTCCAACGGAAACATACTAACATTTTGATAAAAAAAAATTATTGACATTTTGGTACAATGAAAAATTAATAACATTTTGATCTAATGATAACTTATTGATATTTTAGTCAAATGGAAACAAATTAACATTTTTGTCCAAAAAAAATATTGACATTTTGAGTCCAATGAAAAATTACTGACATTTTAGTCCAATAACAACTTAGTGACATTTTGGTCCGATGAAAACGTATTGACATTTTTGTCCAAAAAAATTAGTATCATTTTGTTCCAATTGAAAATTATTGACATTTTGGTCAAATGGTAATTTATTGACATTTTGGTCCAGTGATAACTTATTGATATGCTGGTTCAATTTATTCAGCAGTCATGTTGACAATCATTTTTGTGATATTTTCGTCCCTTACGAAGGCTCTTTCATTAACGGTGAACGAAAGTTAATGAATAGATGAATTTGTCGTATTTTTTTTTTCACTTCCGGGGATTACAATTTGAATTTTTATTTTTCTGATATGAATTTGTCAACGCTTTACACATTTAAATATAAAAGTGACTATTTACTCTAATATTATTAAGTCTAGTAAGAAATTAGTCAAATTACAAGGTCACACACATGCAAAAACTAATTAACTGAAACATATGGATAAATTAAATGTGATCTGATTTAATTCATAGTTAATTAATACAATAAGATATAATTAATTAATAATATATTTAATTAAATAAGACACCATCTAATGAAATAATTAATTACATCATACTAAAGTAATTATGTATAAATCTTATTAGATAATTATCTATAGATTTAAATCAAATAAAGTTTAATTACAAAATTATTTATATTAAATAAGATTCAATAAATATAAAATTTAATTAAAATTTAGATAAAATCCCCCATATATATATATATATGAAAGCGGTGAAAATGACACATTATAATTTCCTTATTCATTATTTAAATAAGTTTTTCAATTAATTTTAAATGATTTGAAAATATAACCAAAATGAAGTGCCCATAGAGCAGTGCCGGCAGCAAGGCAAGGCATGTCAGTATCGGTGACAAAGCACTGACAAGTCACCGACCATGGGCATTATATTATGCCCCTTCTCTTGTCAATACGACACATCAATGAAATTTGGGTATCTTTCTATCTACGTTTCACTCATTACAACAAATCCCACATTTTCACCATTAATCAATAAATACTAATTATATTTCTTCCTCATCAACTCCGTTCTCTCGTTCTCACTCTCTCTCTTTCCCTCGCCATCGCTTTTCTTACTCCACCACTTCGCCACTACACTTTTCTCACCACTACCCATTAATTTTCAGGTAATTTATTCATTCATTCTTTTTATAAACCAAGAAAAATTCCCAATTTTTCCATCAATCTCATTCTCATTTCTCCGTTTATTTATCACTGTTTCTCCTAATTCTGATTTAGCTCTAGCTTTTTTTGGGGTTGAAATATTAAGTTAGTTAATTAATTAATTACTGAGTGCATGCAATTGGTTCTTTTGATTCAGGAACAATGGGGGAGCACGTGGTTTTATCTGTTCTTGACTCTCTTATAGCACCTGCAACTTTGCAACCACAACATGATGGTGATGGTGATGCTTTAGGTTCACTCATTGAGGGTGCTACTCATGTTAATGATGTTGGGGAATGTGATACACTTGAAGAAGAAGAAGAAGAAGAAGAAGACCTTATCAAAATGGTGGAATGTCGCATTTGCCAGGAGGATGATACCCTTCAAAATTTGGACATACCCTGTGCTTGCAGTGGAACTTTGAAGGTATTCTTATACTAAACTTTCCAATTTGAGCAATGAGGAGACTAAGCAATGAAATTGAGGTTTTTTTGGATTGTTGCTTTCTGTATACATTCTTAGTAAGCAATAAGGACAATGGATTGTTGCTTTCAATGGGAGAATGAGTTATGCTAGCTAGCAGTGAAATTCTTTGGGATAAAAGTACTAGCATGATGTTTGTAATAAGAGGGTTTCCTTTTTCTTCAATCAATGGTTCAGATTTCAGAGGCTTGACTTTTGTAGCAGTTATTGTGTGTATAAGAAATTGTGGGACTGCAGATTGATGTATTTCCACGTGAGATAGTTTGAATTGCTATAGTAGTACAGTTATATACTTTTCTCATATCTAATAATAGGTTTTTCTATAAAATATTTTGGATTTTTTATTGTTGGTCACTTGACTATTATTACTTGATCTCCCGGTTCACTCTCGTCATTGTAAACTCTGCCCAATTTGACAATTGCAATAATAGGGGTTTCTTTTTATACCAGTTTGCTCATACGAAATGTGTTCAAATATGGTGCTACGAGAAGGGTGATACAATTTGTGAGATCTGCAATCAGGTGGCTTGTTGAACTCTTTACATTAATATGATATATCTTGTGTTAAAAAGCATTTATATTGTAATTGACATGTATCTTAGTTGAATTTTAGGCATTGTATATTTTAAGGAGTTTTGTGTTGATTTTCTTGTGGCTGTGTATGGAGTAGGGGTATGTGGGATACACCCAGAATATTGATAATTTTGCATATAGATTATATAATGTAACTATTGTAGGAAACATTGTGGGAAAGCCCTGATAGACTCTACATTAATAGTTAATTAGAGTATCTATTTGCAACTTTTAATTCTGCCCTGTTGATGATTTGTTTTGGGAATGAGTGCCTGCCTAACATTGAGGCATGTATAAAAATGCCAGTGCATTTTTTTTCCTTCCTAGATGCTTGGTGTGCAGTTGCCAAGATTATGTGTGTACGATAAATTTAAGGCTTAGGAAACCCTAAAAAATCAGCTTGGAAGGTGAGAACTGTCCAAGCCTTATAAGAACTACTAAGGTTATATCTCTATGTAATGTGCCCCCTCACCCAACACAATGAAGGTGCTGGAGGCTGCATTAAGGTGGGCTAGGGGGGTGGCCACTGGCCACAAATAAGATGGGTTTCACACAGAATTAATTTTATGGAGAATCTCAACATAGGAAAAGGAGAATGCCCTGAAAGAGCAAAAAAAGACCCGGCAATAATAGATGGCTGTAAGTAATGAGGTGAAAGAGAAATGAATGGCTTTTAAGTACCAGAAGCTGATAAGTTGGAAAACAATTACGAAGTCATAGATATTGCATTTAGTAGTTGCTCACATTAAGTTATAGTTTTTCACTGAAAAATTTACTTGACTTACAGCCATTCAAACCTGGTTATACTGCAAATTCACCTGTCTGCCATCCTGGAGATACTTCAATTGATATCAGGTAATTACACCTTTTGGCTGTTGACTTGATGTCTTTCAGATGTTTTATTCTTTTTAACATACACAGGAGTTTATGTGCATGTGTTCATTCATATGTAGATATGGTGGCAATTTGCTTGCTCGTATTTGTTTTACTTTTAGACTTCATTATGTTAAGTGAGACTAAATTTAAGAGATCTCTGATGAAAAGAATGGAGAATTTGTTCGGGGGTTAGGTGGGTTTAAACTTATTTATTGGTATCTTCCCTTTTATGCTAGTCAATATTCATTTCCTTTTTATGTACTTTATACACCTGCAATATTATGAATACCCCTTGACCATGCCAAGCAATCATTATCTGACCTGTGAACTGTAGATCTATGATTGAACTATGATATTGTGTCTTCCTATATGTAACTGCTTTTTGTTCTATGATTTAATATATGCTTATGCATATTGCACAGTGATGACTGGGCAACCACTAGGAATCCTTTAGATTTGCACAATGCTCGACTTTTGGCTATTGCAGCTGTGGACTACCAAGTTCCAGAGACTGAGCACGAAGATTATGTCAATGCTGGCACTGGTGGAACCACATTGTGGCACTCTGTTGGTCTAATTGTAAGTCTTTTTAATTAGTTCTTGAAGTTCAATAGTATGGTTTTCAGATGTTTTATATTAGGCATGGGAATTTAATATTCTTGGATTTTTTCTTTTCTATTATCCACCGGACTACTGCACCTTTTCTGGTTGTTGTCCTTCAGATCTATTTATGTTAAGGTATATGTGGTACCTACCCATGTATTTTTGTTGGGTCTTGGGTGTATGATTGCAATATTAATTTTCTTATGATGGCTTTTCTGGGATGTAGTGTCTGATGCAGTGCTTTTAGGTATGCTGTTAATTCTTGGGAAATAAGTCCCAATATTTGTAAATCTTATGTATTAAATCTTTTTCATGGTCAGTTTCCTTAGTATGTTTGGGTCTGTCCCAAAATTTGCAGTTAATGGCTCTTTTACTTCTGAGGCATGCTGCTCCCCTCTTCAATGCTGATGTGGAGAAAGCTATAGCATATTTTTATGTAAGTTGTAATCAATGTGATTAGTCATGATGTATTTTATATTGCTGACTGATGGATTACATAATACTTAATGTTTTCCAGTTTTTCTTTCTTGGCGCGGCTGCTGTTATCCTTCCATGCTATCTTGTGGCCTGGATAATTCGCATAATACAGCATCAAAGGCAAAGACAAGTTACTACCCTGTGCTTATTCTAATATTGAAGTATTTGTATTATTTTCATTTCCGTTTTTCCGTTTTTCATATTTTGATTAATCATATGATGCTGTTTGGTAAGCCATTTAAGATTTAACTGAGGGTACTAATAGGAATTCCAACAACATATGGTGCACATGGCATGGTTCTCTTATCACTGGTGAAAAACAATGAATGCTGAACTATTTTGCTCGTCTATAGTCTCTACTAGAAACCTTGAAAGTTGATAGTAATTGCAGACAAGTTTTAGAGATGGGAAATGTTTATGTCTGGATTCTCTTCTCAAGATGTGCTTATTTTAGTACATCTTTGCTTTCTGCTATATATTCTTTTTATTGAGAACTAACAGGATCATATATTTATTTTGGATCAGCAATCAGCTGAAGAACTTGCATTTATGCTACAGGCAGAGGAACAATAAGGTTAGCAGTTTGCAGTATCACCAGGACCTGTTTTTCACTGATTAATTCCCAAAAGTATTGTGCAATGCCATCCCTAACACAAGGGCCTTAGAAATTGTAGTTGTCTGATCAGTGGTGCAGCAGAATAAGATCTGATGGATCTGCTTCTGGTTCTCCATTTGTATCTTTCTCTGGTTACATTTATATTCCCACTCTCTCTCCCTCTTTCTCTCTTCTGTAAATAGGTATATTACATACTTTATCTCATCAGCCCAAATACAGCTTTTGCTGTTGCTAATTGTGAAATTGATGTTAAGTGAAGGTGTTCTTCACCTATGAAAATATTTGCATAAAAATTACATTTTATTTGATATCCTTAATATATTCTGAAAATAGAATAAATTCACCTAACATGTTGCTCTGCATTTAAAACCACTTGTTTCTATAGTTTGAATCTGCAGACTACTTAAACTCTATTTGCTGGCTTGTCAATCAACTTCCTGACAAGACTAGGCCCATTTTGGCTAAACTTGTTCAGAAATATTTATGGGAGAAAAAAATTAAGATAATAAAATATATTCCTCTCATAAGTTAAAATTAGTTTATCTAACTTTTTTTAGAAGTTCATAATAACTTCTCAAAACGTTGAGATGCATAAATTATTTTTAACTTGTAGGAAAATTTTGATTCATTTGATATTGTCTTCTTCTATAAGAGCTTATTGAAAAATTTGTCAATGTTGTCTCAAAGTGGAGTATTATGTGTATCATAAAAGATTATGATAGTTATGCATAAGTAAATATCGGGCATTTTTTGGGTATCTTTTCTGATTTTGGTTTTCGGTACCTGTCATTTGTAACAGTTGTCTAATGAAAACCGTTGTAATTAGTAATTGGTTATACCATTACTGATTTTTCATGTACCAATTTGAGTTTGCTGTGTGTGTGTGTGCGGGGGCGTGCGTGTGTGTCTTTTTTTATTCTTGGTTGGTGAAACTAGTGAGAGGAGGATACAATAAACTGATAAAGTGCAGGCACAGCCCACTTAGTGAGATTTTATCCAAAACAATAATCTCCAAAAGTTATGGCTCTTGGTTTTCTTCCTTCTTTTTTTTTTTCAATGTGCTTGGGAATAAATGTTTATGTGGTCTTGGATCATGATGTGGCTGTTGTCTTCAATATTCATCAATCGTTACATTATACATAATCGAGTTTTTCTGGTTACAAGAGAATTAATAAAATTTGATAATGTGTCACATAAAAATTGATCAAGATTATGGGGATCCTTGATTATGTAGTAATTTTTCACTCCCTAATATGATTTAGTGGCTCCTTCATAAAGATATTAGTCATGGCACATTTTACTCAACATCATAGGATAAGATAACTATAAAAATATAGGTTTTCCTATGTAACATGAAAGTTTACTGTTAAGAGATATGCACATGTGACATGCCGTTTTAAGCTTTTAATATATATGTGATAAGCTATAATCATTTGGTCCAAACTATTATGGTTCAGAAACTATATTATCATTGATGAATCTTGAAAGCTGTATTCGCGGAGGAAGGATTGTTTTTGAAAGCAACAGTTCATTCATTTCTTTTACTTTTTTTTTTCCTTGAGAAAACGGTCAGATAATTCTTTTACTTTAATACAGCTCTAAAGTGGTCAGAAAGAATATCTTAGTTGTTAGCTATGCTCTTCAATTCACCTCCGTAAATTTCTTTCCTCTTTCATGGTTATACTTCATTAAGCATATGAAGTAACTTATTCACTGGAACCACATAAATTTATAAATTAGAAAAGAAAAAAGGGGGAGAGATAGAGAATACAACTAGGAAGAAGATTGTTTAATTGTGGTCCTCATGGATAAGTGAGAAAAATAAAGGGGAACATAAAGACTGGATTTAGAAGCTAAAAAAATGTGTTCTTTTAAAACTTTGAATGGAGGGAGTGGGTCACAATGGTGATCTTTTAAAGCAAACTTATTCTTAAAGTAGATAAATATAAGGATGCATTCATTCTTAAATTTTAGGGAAATGTTTTTTTTAATCATATTGTTAAAGCAAAGTATCCATAAGTTTTTCTTATGATTAATTTTTACTGAAAAATTTGACTGAATATTTTTAATAGGATATTTCTCTTAAACATGATTTTTTTTTATCTACAAAATTCGAACTTAAAACTTTAGTTAAGGAGATCAAATTCAATTTCATTCAAACTAACAATTAGTTGGTTTGTGAAATGTTTTTAAGTGTGTAAATATATCCTTACACAAATTCAATATGAAATACTACTTGTTATTGTTATGCGTTTTTTTTAAATAAATATAATAAAAAATAAAAAATGAAAGAGAAATTGGCAGAAATCAATAGTGGTTGTGCTTTAGAGATGCTGAACATTTCGTTGAATAATTTTTTGTAGCACTGAAAATTTCTGTACTTAAATGTTTTAGAGATCAGTTCACTTCGGTAGAAGTGTTTTGAATCTAGGCAATACAAATAGAGGGAAGAAAAGCATAAAGGAAATCCACTGAGCACTATAAACCAAGACTAGGATTTTATTGCATGGAGTGAAGAGCTTGGAATTCTAAAGACTGTTAGCTTAAAGAAAGTTGTTGAACATGAAAGCCTGTTATTGGTTGGTTTGTTTTTTCTGGAGTGGCTGCTATTCCCTACCTTCCAAAATTCTCTACTTTTAATGGCTTTCTTGTCTCTGTTGCATTAGCATTCTAAATGAGTCACTTACTCCTACATTTTATCTTGGTTGCCATGTCACCATTCTAGTTTGGGTGACAACACCTCTTACATAAGTAAACTTGATATTTAACAAAAAAAAAAAATGATAAACTTGATACTATAAATGCTTATTGGTTCGTTGGTCTTGTTTTCTAGTTTTGGATTCTTTCATTAGCGTCCTTTTATTTTATATTTTGTGTTTGAGTGTGTTTTTCTAAAATTAATTTTATAATTGATTTTGATTCTCATTAAAATTAAGATAAAGTGAAAATTTTTATATTTAAATGTTTACTGTAAAAACACATTAGTAGTTAAAGTCGTATAAAACTTCTGATTCAACACAAAAATTATAAAAATAAATAAATTTAAAAAAATTCAGGACCTAAAATCAATTTTTTAACATGAAATTAAATATGTGAACATTTACCTAAATCTAGGTTAGTCGATATTTTTAACGTGACTTTGGATGATTTGATTTAAAATCATACATGCACTAAATTAACTGCACCTTTTAGAGCATATTTAAATTAATCTTAATTATTGATTTGAAATTAGAGTGTGTTTAAATTTAAATTAATCTTAATTATGTTATGGATGCGGATTTTTTTTTTGTTGGCAATAAGCCCAAGCGTGCCTTTAGAGCATTTCTAGTGGGTGAAATTTAAGTTATCTTATGTTAATTGATCTCCATTATACCACATTATAATTAAGTAACTTGTATATATTTTGTTCTAATGGTATAATTTTAAGTAACTTTTAAATTATCCTTAAATTATCCCTTTAAATTATCTTTAAATGACAGAAAATATTTTTTTTACTCATAAACAACTGGTGCTTATGCAAGCAACCGAAACTTAATTTTAAACAACAACAACCTAATATGACATGTAGATAATTTTCAATGATAAAAAAAAGCAACAATGTCTAAAAATAAGCAACCAAAGTTGGAGATACTCTTAGAGTATATTAAGCAAAAGTTATTTAAGGTTCTTACACTTAAGAATTACTACTTTCGAGCTTAAATATAAGTCTTTTTTGATTAATTTACACCTATTAAAAAGATAGTTAATTTAGTTAATAACATTAAATTTATTAATAATTTGTTTTATATTTTCAAAATTACTCTTAAAAATTATTAGGATTTATCATTTCACTCTTTTCACTTAATTATTTTTTTATGTGTGTTAGTCATCTTTTTTAATCCTCTAAAGAAAGATAATGAATTTATCTTATTAATTTATAACATTTATGTAATGTAATTAAGGATATTTTTGTTGAAAAATAATTAGTAGAAAAGACAAAATGCGAATCTTATAAAAATAGGCAATAAACATAAAAGAGTCTAATGTATATGGACAAAGGTAATACATTAGTTTTTATACAGTTTCCTCATTGAAGCTATTGACATGACAACTCTTCCCTAAGGACCGCTGCCTATATAAGTAATGAAACTTTGAGATAATTATAAGACCCATTTTAAGATGTTAGGATTGCACTGTTAAAGAGAAAACTTGTTATAGTTCTTAAATTTCATATAGCATTATACGACCCACCAAAAATTAGTTAAACAATTATACTATGGTTGCACTGCACTGTGGTGGTACTCTCACAGTCTCACTAGTAAAAGAAAAATCGTTTCTTTCGGAGAGGGGTTGTTTTGGATCACAATCACTTTTTATGATTCCATTGCCTCTTCATCCAGGTATATAATTTAGAGGGTTTAGTTTTTTCATGGGACACCTCAGAAAAAAAGAAACAGTTCTCCCAATAAAATAAACTCAGAAGGCTGCTGATTCAACTAAACTAAGCAATATGCAGAGAATCATTCCTCTCATTGGCATATATGTTATGTCATGTCTTCAGGATATGGACATGTCAGCAAGGGAAAAGATGACATGGCAAACTAATAAAGAGTTTGAAGACACACAAGGTTCGGTCTTTGTTTGGTGAAAAAAGACCTACAAATGATAGGGATGTAGGGAAACTGAATGAAAAGATACTTGGCTTCCCAAGGATATGTTGTTCCAATCAACTTTTTATTCAAACCTGTCACTGTCAGTCTTCTAAATCAGCCTTATATATTTGCTTCTATAGCATTTGCTTATGATTGGGGTGAATCTAAAACTTCCCTACATGTTCTAGGCTTCTTATGCCTTTTGCTTTTAGACTTCCAAATCCCACAGAAGATAGATAAACTGCAGCATTATTCTTGTTGCAGCTATGAGCAACAAGAAATAGGAGACAAAGACATAACAGTTTCAAACACACCAACACCTTCTCTTCTTTGCTTCAAACTGAGAAAGCTTTTATTTTTTCCCCCTCCAAATTGTCCATAGCAATAGACATGATGAGTTTCTTGACTTTGAGAGGGTTCTTTGTTTTACTTTGTGTTGGGATGTTAGCTTCTCAACCATGCATGGTTTCTGGCCTGAGAAGCAAAGATCTTGCTCTGAGATGGGATCACAAGCAATCACCACTTGCTCGAATAGCTCGTGTGGTAAAGGGTGTTGCAATAGAGGATTTGCAATCACAACTGGAGTTGGCACCTGCACCTTCAATGACAACATTTGATCCTAATCAATCAAACAAAAGGACTGTTCGAAAAGGGTCAGACCCAATTCACAATAGATGTTAACAACTTAACATGCTGTGGCTATTTCCTTTTTGCTATGCTTCTGAGAGATGATGACAAGTGAGCTACCTAATGAGAAGATTGTTCTTTGCTTCGGTTACAGTTTCTTAATGAGGTTGGTCGGTTTCGATGTTTCTTTTTCCCCCCAATTTGTTTTTTTTTTTTAGTTTTGTTGAGTCTATCTGTCAGGTGATGAATTGCTGCTGAAACATTGTGTAAAGAAAATCATAGATATTGAAGAATAGCTAGATAGTTTCAAGATATTGTTAGCTATCAAATACAGAATATAGTGGATTTCTCTCTCTCACTTTCACGCCCTCTCTACATCTATATATATACAAATGACTTGCTCTAGTACACTAATACCATCACGGTTTGAAATGCTTCTTTCTAGTTTCTACCTCAAGCACTCAGGTTCGACACATGTATCCAAAAGTACACTAATACCGATTTTCTGGGGAAAACAGATTACCAATGATTTGTGATTATAATTTAATTACAATATAATCATTGGAAGAATTTCACACAGTGAACTAATAAAAACTTATCATTAATATGACTTTTAATTATTATAAAAATAACAATTTGCAATTATACAACAATTGATGATTTTTGCATTTGAAGAAACATCGATTAGTGATTGAATAATAGCATAAACAACTTTTAAACTATTAGTATATATTAAATTCTTTTTTCTTTTAGTTTTTCCTAAGATTCATATGCCAAGAAGAGGACAAATAATGATGTATGATTTGACTTTAAAATAAAATCAACAAGATGTGTTATTCAGCAAAAAAAAAAAAAAAAGAAGAAAGAAACCAATGAAGAGAATGAGAAGCATGCTAGTGGCAAACAAATGAGACTAGGTTTGTGTCTTCCACTAGCATGTTGAACTTGACTGTGACCAAGGTCAACAGATTCTAATGTGACAGAATCTCAGCATTTCAGTTACTCTTAACACGAAGCTGAGATCTCTGGTATCTGTTCTTCCTGTGCAAATTGAACCTTATTGAAGATATCTTACGTTCAACTTGCTGCCATATCATATTCACTGCATCCCCAGGTTGGGATGGATATTGATACTCAAAGTGATGTGTAATCTGCTTCAATCTTTCCCACATCTTGCTCCACTCCTTCTGCGTGATTGACCGAAGGAGATTCAGCAGGTAGCCTTTCTTCATAGAGTCAGAGGCACGGACAAATATGGAAAAGTCTGAGTAGTCTAAGACATCTTCAAAGGGTAGCTCAATTTCATCACTTATGATCACAGGAACACAGTGGCTTACTATGGCATCAAAGAGGCGATTCGACGATGGGGTATCCCCTGCAATGTTGAGGCAGAATTTTGACATGGCCATGCCCTGGCTTGCCTGATTAATCCCATTTCCTCCTATGCTCCCAAATGTGAAATGCACATCTTTTTCATCTTTAAGGAGGTAGTACAGTTCTTGGCGAATGGCTCCTCCCTAGAGTTTTAACATGATAATTTAATCAAAATGAAGAAAGACTCATCTGGCACAACTAGATTTAATACAATAAAGTTGACAAGGGAAGTAGTAATGATGGAAAGATGGCAGAAACTATGTCATTGGAATGATTCTCAAAGCAATCTTAGCAGGATGTGTATTAGGATTCCAAAGAATTGATCCTAAATCATGTGCCCGATATAAGTTCATAGATGTCAAAAGAAAAGAAAATAAAATCAATAAAAATTGTTTTTGAAAACAACAACCAATGTGCTTTCTTATAGTTGTATCAGAATTGAAGGCTTATATACAAGTGATGACGGACCTACTACATTTTCTGATAAAACTTCCATGTGATTATATATTCAACTAATGCATTATTGTCAGCTTAGTGACACTGCTATTTAAATCTTGATTTCCTTTTGAAGTTCAATAAAAATATGATCTACGGTTGACATCTTGACAGAGGTGCAGTTAGTGCCAAAGAACATGGAGTTGAAGTATTTTTAAAAATAAATAAATAAATTTAATACCAAGGACAAGAATGACATGCAGCTTGTTGCTAAAAGAGGCAGGGTGACAGTAGAATATCTGTCATGTGTTGGTTGTCTATGTTCATATCAAATTAGTTACAAGAAGGTGTCAGGGTGAAGGTAAGTTCCTGGGATCAAATCTTACCTTCAAAAAGGCCCAGGCACCTGAGGTGTAGTGTGTGTGTGCACGCATGTGCGCTCTTAAGATGACATGAGTGAGTTATCTACTGGTGGAAATCTGAAGGGTTTCTGAGATCTACTAAGCCAAAAAATATAAAAATGTTACAACCGGGAAGTTGTTAATTCTGATTTCAATTCATTAACAAGTTAAGAAGGTAAAGCACCTTGACATAACCCCAATACTCAATACAATGGAACACAAACATTTTGCTAATCTTAAATGAGCATAATCAATAATTACTTTAGTCATCAACAAAGTTACCACCAAAAAACAGAATGGAATAATACTAATAGTCAATGTGGGAATTTTTTCATAATAAGATAGTAATGCATTAAACAGATAACATGAGTGTAGTAGAAACTCACATCTTTCCTGTATATTGCTCCCTGGAAATACACCAGTGTGGTACGTTTTTCAAATGAAGCTGATTTGGCTTTTGGTATGGTGCTTACTAGATGCCTGTAGGGGGCTATTATATCTTTCTTGATATTTGCTAATTCAGTAGGATACCTTCCAAAATCAGCAAGTACAAGCATAGCAGCACCCAACTTTCTTCTAGCATCCAACAAGCTGTTAGGATGGTGGGCTACAATTAGATGATCCTTCCCTCCTGAACGTTTCCATTCTTTCTGGCCCATTAAGAACTGTACCAATCTGTCTTGCAACATTTTGTTAAGGCTAACTTTTTCCTCTCCATTAAGCTTGGAATGCCTATTGTAACTCAGAGATGAAAAAAATGGAACAAAAATAACATCTGCTTGACTTGAATCCTGCACTCTAATTGCAGTGCAAGGCTGGCCAACTTTTGATGACAGAAGATCAAGGGTGAGCCAGTATTCCATGCTGTGCTGCAAGTTCAGACCACCCGGATAGCGCGGGATACGTTTGGGGTTATTCACCTCAGGCCATGTTTGATTCACACTTCTCTTCCAACCCAATAACCCGAAGTGAAATTCAGGAGGCAAGTCATACATGAATACTTTCAATAGTGGTCGAGTTGGGTAGGATACCATATTCATTTGCTGTCCTACAGAAGTTGTTTTCTGGCTTGAATTAGAAGTTTGACAGTCAGATTCTCTGGGATTTTGTGATTGAAATTTTAAATCCCCAGAAGGGTAGGGAGGGTGTAAAACTTGTTCTCTCTTCAAATTGGGCATGAAGTAAAGCGACGCGTTATTGACAAGAATAAGTTCTAACACTGATCTAGGTATCAAAGAATGACTGCTAAACTGGAGCAGGAAAATGGAAGACAGGATCAAAAGGAACAGAGAAATTATCATCATGCAAAATATAAACCTTGAGTGAACCATGATCTTCTCTGACATTGTTGAAGATCAAACAAGGTCCAATGAAGCAACCTCCTACCAAACACAGCAAATGGAACAAAACACCAAATGAAAATAGACAGAGCAGCTCAAGCGATTTCCACAAACACACAAAGCAAAAACCTTGATGGGGGTTATGGTTTTAACAATTAGCCCTCTTCAATCTGCATCCAAAGCTTAAATCCCTCAAGCACAGAAAACCATACCCACCAATTAATGTCTTCTCAACCTTCTACAGTGTTGGAGAAGATCTTCAACAGTTCTCAAATGCAATGACTTGCCACATACAAAGCAATGGGAAAATCCCAATTTCTTATAGAACACACTGATGAGATATAGCATCAACCATCAACCAAGAATTCCTTCGAAATCCAACCTTTGCTGAGACAAAAGAAACCTAAAAACAAATAAACACCCCCCCCCCCCCCCCAAAAAAAAAAAAAGAGTTCTCCGCTTCAGCATTCAGCATTCCTAAAAACAATCTTAGGATATAAAATCATAAGAAACCCAAGAAAACTGAAGAGGAATTGCCATCTGGGTAGACATGAATTATTTGAAAAAGTGGAGTTGTTGGGTTGAGAAAGAATGGGTACCTGAGATTGAGGTTGATGCACCACTTCACTTCATCACTGTGCCGTGTCTTCGCATTCAGACAGCAGAGTTGAAAAAGGAAGAAACTTTCTTAGCAAAGCTTTATGTTTTGTTTAGCGGTGCACGCCCAACGTGTGCGAATTGCTAAATGCGAGTTTCATCACACTCATTTATTCTTCTTCCATTCTCAACCTTTCTTGCGGAATTCAAATACCCATCAAATAAATGTATAGAACTATTAGTAAGTAGTTCTTAATTTCATTTTTTTTAAGCAAAAAATATTTGTATTCTCATTTATGGCTGTTCATAATGAGAAATTAAAGGAAGTAGAGAACACTTTTCTGTCTGTTTCTGACTTAGTTATCACATAACACCTTCAACATAATTTGAGTTTAATTTCTCTGTACTGATAGTATAAAAAATTACACTATTAATTAATTAGAATTATTATTAATATAAAATTTAGTAAATTTATCATTTGGTTAATAGCATAATTTTTTTATTATTGTTGGTATATACATCTTTTTTTGACTTGAAAATTTAAGTGACTTAGATTCAAGAACTTATTGCATTCAATGTAGGTTTTAAGACTCAAATAAAACTTATAAAGATACTTTCAAATTAATTATACTAACAAGATTCTTACATTGATAATAAGAATTAAACCATTTGTTGATATCCATATAGAAGAACTAATCCACGTTGCCAACTATGGGACCATTGTCCCCACTAAATAATTTTTTTACTTGAATATTTTAAATAATTATTATTTTTGTTTCATGAAAAATTAGGTATTATTCTCATAAATATATATTTTTTAAATAAGAGAATGTAAAAATAAAAGAGAAAATAAATTGACATTAATTTTATCCATTTTATCTTGTTAAATTTGTAAAAGTTTAGATATTTTGATTTTTTATTATAAAATTGTGTATTTTACAAAAACTTATAATATTTTTTTGTCAAAGTGAAAATACAACAGACTATTTCTTTACCCCCAATAAGAAATTATTTGCATCTGTCACTATCAGTACATACAATTTTTTACACTAGTTAGGTTTTATGCCACCAATTAGGGAATTATTAAGTTTAAAATTTGAAGGATTAGGGTGTCTCATTGCGTCAAATAATTTTTGGCGAAAAGTCAAAATCTTGATTTGCACAAAGGATTGTGGAAAATAATCTTACCATGAAGAAACAATGGATTGACTAGAGATGGTTGGCTTTTTTTTATCACGATTTTGATAGTTTTGTACTATTTCACTGGGATATTTCTAGGTGCTATTAGGAATATGAATATAAATTTCCACCTAAAAATAGAGAAATTAAATGTAACTAGAAAAAAGGCTTTGAATAGATGCTCTAAATAATAACCTATGGTTTTTATTGCTATTGGTTCATGCAGTAAATGAACAAAACAACTGTAAAGTAAGCGCATGAGAAGGGAAAGAACCTTAGTCTTTTAACTTTATGCACCGACTTATCTATATTTTTAGAACGTATAATAAAGTATGCTGCATGCTTTATTGTGGATATATGCATCATTTTGACATTTTCTCTATTTTTGGTAGGTCAGAAAATAGAAAATACTATGAAATTAAGGAATACCATGAACTCCTAATCCTATTCTATTTTGTTTCGCATAATTCCATACAATATCTCGAGGATAAAATAAACTGATGGACCACTTCCTTTTACTTAATTATCTTCTGCCACTAATTATTTATATTTTCGTATGCATCACAAAACAAAGCACATTATTAGGGAACTTTTTTCGGCCAAACACAGGATGATAAGGTTTCACGTGTCTACCGACACCATGTCAAGAAACTTTTCTTTACTGAAGTTTCTTATCTTATATTTTCTGGGCCAGGAAAATTGAAATGACAACTTAATCACGTTGTCTAATTTACCTATTGGGCAGAAGAACGTCATAATAATAACAAAATTTAGATTCGCTTAGTTCGTAAGAAAGAGTGGTCTCAATAAATAATGGTAATAACGATGTGTCACTCCTTTTTAAGGTCTCTTATATTTGTAAGAAGCCAATAATATATGTTCACTCTTCTTTTTCTTTGTTGGGTTACTCGCTCTTTCGGCTTGCCCATGCAAAACAATTGGGCCTAGAAACTGATAGCGGAAGTAAATAGTTGCTATTCTCATCCCAAAATTGTTACTCCCACCCCATACTTTTTAAAAATTACATGTAAAGACACTCCTACCCCTAACAGATTTCCCTAACCCCCTCCTTCGTTGCCTTCTCACACTCTGCAACCCCACTTCTTCTAACCTCCTCTCATTGCTCCTTCCATTTTCGAGCCCAATTGTGTCTAGTTGTTTCATTTTCAAGCCCCTTACCTCTTATCATTCTCATTGTTGTGTACATTCAAAAAGATGTTTTGTTTTGTTCCAATGGAAAAATGATTCCATTTTGTAAAATCTATAATAGAATCACATTTCCATTAAAGTTGAATAAGAAAACTATTGTAGAATCGTACTTATGTTTTGTCATTTGCATATACATAACGAAAGTATGTTTTCCAGTGAATATCTCAATTGAGACACAATAGAAACATATTTTCATTATACATTGGTAAAAAGGGTATATTAGGAATAAAAAATTAAACACATGGACTGAGAATAACAATCTAGAGATGAGAAAAGCAATTATGCAGTTCAATTTTTTCAATGTATAGTCCATTAAAAGAAAAGACTTTTTGAAGAAAAAAAAAACTCTTCAGCAAAGCCATTTATATATCTATAAATCTACATATCTATATATACTGGGTTTTACTAATGTACATACTCTTTTTTTTTAATATGAGTATTCTAACCAGTTATAACTAGATAATGTCTTAAAATACACAATTATATATATATATATATATATATATATATATATATATATATATATATATACTATTAAACAAAGTCTTCCTTCCATGCATGTCACTTTAAAAAAAATATTAATCGCTCCTAAAGTTTTGTGAAATTACACAAATATCTTCTATTTTTTTAACCATTATAATAGTCTTCCTTACAGGGGTTAGTGTAATGAATAATAATGTGTTAGTATAATATTTTCAAGCATTAAGCGGATGTTAATGTAACATATAGAGTGTCAATGAAATGTTTTCAAATATAAAGTGGTAAAAAGTAGCCCATGACATGATGCCGTCCATATTTGAGACTTGTCCACTTTGAGCATTACCTATTCACTAGGCATGGTTGAGGACGAATATGTCGTTTCTCATCCCCGTTCTTGCTCTACTCAACAACATTGTTCTCGTCCAATATTCCCAATGGAGATAAAATTTTGTACTCATCTTCATTCTTGTTTGAGCTCGCCATGTCCCCATCTTTGCCTACCAAAAATTGTTACTACATTATAACAATATATTTATACATTTTTTTCTCTAATTTCAATTCTAAAACCTATTTTAGAGGTCATTACATTGAATAAAGTTATCATAATACAATGATTCATAACATAAATTCAACATAATAAAAAAAGTTGTCAATTTTTATAAAAAGATTAAATAAATAAGGAAATTATAATAAGTATATATTTCGGGGATGAGGATAGATACATGGATGAGGCATGTAGTTATATACTCATACCTATTTTAAAAGTTAGGTAATATCTATATCTAATCAAAGTAGATATTTTCTATCAAAACCAGGGCAAATTTAGGAGGATACCCGCATGCATGGAGGTTCTTGCAATCCCTAATCACCACTTTTGTCAACGTTCTTTGACTCCATAGAATAAAAATATATTTTTGAAATTTGAGGGATTAAAGTATTTTTTTTCTCAATCTGGAAGACTAAAAAAGAATTTATCCAAGATCAAATAGATTTTTTTGTTCTCATATGTTTTTCCTTTCACTTAAATATATTTTTTTATTAGTCAATTGTAAGTTGTTAGTTTTATTAGTGGGAGATTCGAACTCACAATCTCTTCCTTCCTTCATTCTGGTATTTTTTTTATTCACTACTAAATCACTCTTATAACTTCTACAAAATATAATTTTTTAAAAGGTCATTTTAAAAAATAATTATACTAGGACCAAATCTAAAAAATAATATATTATAAAGACTAAAAAAATATTTAATTTTTTTTCTTTTTAGGTTTAAATTCTTTTTTAGTCATTAAGATTTACTATTTTTTTTTTCGTCCTTAAAAAATTACTTTTTATTTTTAGTCAATACACAAATTATGTTTATTTTATTTTTAGTTCTTAAAACACTTGAAATAACACTTTGAACAATAAAAAATCATTTTTTAAAATGCTATAAGAACGGAAACTAAAACAAATAAAATTTGAAAAAAATATAAAAAAATTACAAGGAAAAAAAATTAAATTATGAAAAGTAAAAAAATATTAATTTTTTTTATATATTTTGTACGTCCCATGTGTAATTTTTGTAAGTATCATTGATCCAAATGTCAGATTCTATACTGAAATACATGCAAGCCACTGGATTATTGAAGGTTTTTTTATATATATTTATTTTTCATATCTTATATTCTTATTTTGTTTATCTTTACAATTTATGAAATTTTGATTTATTTTATGCATGAATATATTCTGGAAAAATTTTATTCTATGCATATATATATATATATATATATATATATATATATATATATATATATATATATATATGAAATCAAATGCATAATATTATGTTTCAATTATGAAATTATATATGAAAATTTTATTCACCATTGTATTATATCTTGATCTTGAAATTCATAATATGATTTATTCTCATATGATTAAGTTTTATGTCTAAGTGATCTTTATAATTTTGATTAATTATGGATTAGCCACAACATCTATAATTTGATTAATATTATATATTAAGTTGTTTAAAGATCGTATAAGGAATTAGACATAATATTGTGATTAATTATACTTTATATAATGAGTTTTATCCCCCAAGAATTTTTATTATATTTGTATAATTAATTGGAATAAAATGACATTATTTTCATGGTTTACTCACAGGGATCACGAGGTATGTATAATTTGTCAATTTTATCATAAAGTAAATATTTGCGATAGAAAATTAAATTATTTTCACGTTGTACCCGTAAAGCATGAATATGAGTATGTAATTTGATTATTCTATCATAAAGTCTAATTGTTTCTTATCGAATTAAAAATTTAGCCCACAAACAATTTTTATGTCACAAGCTTCAATTTTTTGGTATGTTTACAATGGTAAAACATACAATTAAGATTAATATGTCTCAAATTTTGACATATGCCTTTGGATTTTGCAGTTTCTCAAGCTGTTAGTTTTTCTGATATTTAATGTAATGTTCCTGAACTCAAAGGAGATAATTATAAGATATGGAAGGAGAGAATTCTTCTTCAATTGAGGTGGATGGACATATACTAAGTTATAAGGAAAGACAAACTACCTACAATCACTGATGAAAGTAGCCCAATTGTGGTTGTGCTATATGAGCGATGGGACCGATCCAACCGGCTTAACGTGATATTCATTAAGACCAAAATCTCGGTCGGGATTCGTGGTTCTGTCGACCAACATGATAAGGTTCAAGACTTGCTTAAGGCCATTGATGACCAGTTCATCACTTCAGATAAGGCTTTAACAAACACCCTGATCATAAAGTTCTCATTTCTCCGGCTCACCAGTGTGAAAGGAGTGTGTGAGTACATAATGCAAATGCAAGATATTTCGGCTTAGCTTAAAAAACTAGAGGTTGATATGTCTGAGTCCTTCATGGTGCACTTCATTTTGAACACCCTTCTGCAGGAATATGGGTCGTTTAAGATTTCCTACAACACACATAAGGACAAATGGTCTATCAATGATTAATGACCATGTGTGTTTAGGAAGAAGAAAGGCTTTTAATGGAGATCGGTGAGAGTGCATTGCTAACAACTACTTGTGGGAAGAACAAAGCAGCTAAGTCTCAAGCTAATCAGAAAGGGAATGGTAAAATACCACCTCTAGCTAATATTAAGAAGGTGTCAAAGTGTTTCTTTTGTAAGAAGAAATGACACATGAAGAAGAATTGCCCCAGATTTCAGAAATGGCTTGAGAAGAAAAGTAAATCAATCTCATTAGTATGTTATGAATCTAATATGACTAGTGTCAATATTAACACCTGGTGGATTGATTCTGGATCTGCTATCCATATTGAAAATTCTTTACAGGGTATGCAAAACCTAAGGAAACTAGTGGGAAGTGAGCAAAACATCTTATTAGGCAATAAGCTAGGCTCACTTGTGGTGGCTATTGGAACTTACATTTTAACTTTAAGTAGTGACTTTATTTTGAAATTAGAAAGGACCTTTTATGTGTCAAGTTTTTCTCGAAACTTGATTTCTATTTCCAGACTCATACCTTTTGGATATTCCTTTAATTTTAAAGACACATCGTTTAAGTTATTTTATAATTTTGAATGTGTTAAGAATGATATCTTGTCTGATGGTCTTTATCTTCTTGGTTTACAAAATTATGCCACATATAGTTCAATGATTGTTCAAACTAGTATTAAAAGGTGTAATATTAATGGGAATTCATCTATGTTATGGCACCAAAGATTAGGACATATCTCCATTGAGATGATTAAAAGGTTAGTGAAAGATGGGGTACTCAACACTCTAGATTTTGTTGATTTTAAGACTTGTGTGGACTACATTAAGGGTAAGCAGACCAACATGTCTAAGAAAGGTGCTAATAGGAGTTCAAACGTATTAGAAATAATTCATACTGATATTTGTTGTCCAGATATGGATGCACGTGGTCAAAAATATTTTATCACCTTTATAGATGATTCACGATATATGAATGTTTATTTGCTTCATAAAAACTAAAGTTGAGAACCAATGTGACAAGCAAATAAAAATAGTGAGATCAAATAGAGGTAGAGAATATTATGGCATATATGCTGAGAATGGACAAGCACCTGGTCCTTTTGCAAAGTTTCTTCAAGAACATGAGATTGTTGCCCAGTACATTATGTCTGGTTCTCCAAATCAAAATGGTATGACAGAAAGAAGGAACCGAACATTATTGGACATGGTACGAAGTACGTTTAGCAACTCCAATCTTTGTAAATCCTTGTGGGCTGAAGCACTAAAGACGACTGTGTATATATTAAACCGTGTTTCAACCAAAGTTGTCCCAAAGACACCATTTGAGTTGTTTAAAGGTTGGAAATTGAGTTTGAAACATATGCGTGTTTGGGGTTGTCCGTCTGAGGTGAGAATATATAACCCACAAGAGAAGAAACTTGACCCGAGGACTATTAGTTGGTATTTCATTGTAAATGTCGAAAGGTCTAAAGGTTATAGGTTTTATTGTCCATATCATATTACTAGGATTGTGGAATCAAGAAATACCAAGTTTCTTGAAAATGATTTGATCAGTGGGAGTGATCAATTGAGAGACTTAGGTTCTGAAATTGATTATATAGAGTCTCAACCTTCCACATCAAGTGAAAGATTGGTTGTAATTCATACCCCTTAAGTTCAAAGGGATGATGAAAAACACATGACTGGCATTCCACAAGCTGTTGTTGATAATCCAGTATATCAAGTTGATCATCAAATTCCTGAAAATGATGAATAACCAGCTGAACAACATGATCCCTAAGAAAATGTTGATGCAACATTAAGGAGGTCTACTAGAGTAATAAAATCATCTATTCCTAGTGATTATACTGTATATTTGCAAGAATCTAACTATAATATTGGAGCTGAAAATGGTTTGAAACTTTTGATCAAGCCATAAGTTGTAAAGAGTCAAATTTATGGTATGATTCCATGAAAGATGAAATGAATTCCATGTAGAGTAACAGAGTTTGGAACCTTGTAGAGTTACCTAATGGGGCAAAGGCCATTGACTATAAATGAGTCGTTAAGACCAAAAGGGATTCATTAGGCAACATTGAGAGATACAAGGCAAGACTCGTTGCTAAAGAATTTACTCAAATAGAAGGAATCGACTACACATATTCTTTTTCTCCTATATCTAAGAAAGATTCTCTTCATACTATCTTGGTATTAGTTGCTCATTTTGACCTCGAGTTGCAACAAATGGATGTGAAAATAGTCTTTCTTAATGGTGATTTAGAGGAGGAGATTTATATGAAACAATTTGAAGGTTTCTCCTCTAGTAGTGGTGAACATTTGGTTTGCAAGCTTAATAAATCTATATATGGTTTAAAATAAGCCTCCCGTCAGTGGTACCTTAAGTTTCATGGGATAATTTCTTCATTTGGTTTTGATGAAAACCCCATGGATCAATGCATATATCACAAGGTCAATGGGAGTAAAATATGTTTTCTTGTTTTATATGTAGATGATATTTTACTTGCAGCCAATGATCTGGGTTTGCTATATGAGGTGAAACAGTTTCTTTCTAAGAATTTTGACATGAAGGATATGAGTGATGCATCTTATGTCATCGACATTAAGATACATAGAGATAGACCTCGAGGTATTTTAGGTCTATCACAGGAAACCTATACTAACAAAATTTTAAAGAGATTTCGAATGAAAGATTGTTCACCAAGTGTTGCTCCCATTGTGAAGGGTGATAGGTTTAATTTGAACAAATGCCCAAAGAATGACTTTGAGAGGGAACAAATGAAAACATTTCTTAGGCTTCAGTTGTTAGAAGCCTCATGTATGCTCAAGTGTGCATAAGGCCTGACATTGCTTTTACAGTTGGAATGCTAGGAAGATATCAAAGTTATCCAGGTATTGACCACTGGAGAGCTGCAAAGAAAATGATGAGGTACCTTCAGGGGACCAAAGATTACATGCTTATGTATAGACAAACAAACAATCTAAACGTGATTGGTTATTCAGACTCAGACTTTGCTGGCTGTGTTGATTCTCGCAAATCAACATCTGGGTACATTTTCATGATGGCTGGTGGAGTTATTTTGTGGATGAGTGTTAAGCAGACTTTGACTGCTACTTCTATCATGGAAGCTGAGTTTGTTTCTTGTTTTAAAGCTATGTCACATGGTGTATGGCTTAAGAGTTTCATTTTTGTGCTGAAGATAGTTGATACTGTTTTAAGGCCTTTGAGAATTTTCTGCGATAACTTAGTTGTTATCTTTATGGCTAAGAATAACAAAAGTGAAAGTCAAAGTAAGCACATCAACATTAAGTACTTAGCCATTAGAGAAAGAGTAAAAGAAAATAAAGTGATCATTGAGCATATAAACACTGAGTTGATGATCGTTTATCCTTTGACTAAGGGCATGCCACAGTTTAAATTTAAGGATCATGTAGAAAGGATGAGACTTGATTCCACTTTATGATTGTATACATACAAGTTAGAGTTGAAAATTTTATATTGTGATATTTTCTCATATTCATGTGCACATTGATTTATTTGAGAAAAAAATATGTTTTGGACCAAGAATAAATGTTAACTCATTGGCAAGTGTACCAATTTATCACAAGTAGTAAAGTTTAAAATGGAAGTCTGAGTGTCAAGTCTACAGGGACTTTGTTTATACTTGAATTGATATATACCCAATTTGCAAGCAAGAGATAAGGAATTGCAATAGAGATAAGAAGAAGGAAAAAATTTGAAATTAAAAAGGAAAGAGCAATAAAATAAACAAGATTTAATGCAAAAGATAACTTCAGAATTTAAATATGTTGGGACCTAGCATGCCTAACTATCCTTGATGCAATATTAATATTTTTCTCTATTAAATGTTTTCCCAATTTCCACCCACATTTACTAAGATACTTAACCCTGATCCTTCACGATGAAGAACTTAATTTATCTATTATCTCTTCTAAATCCCTTTGCAAAGATTGAATAGTAAATCACATGAAATATGGAGATGTATTCCGAGACAAAACAAAGTCACTCTATCCCTAACAATGAATTATTTAGATGTCATTTCTCAGTTCTTTAAAAATTATCATTTCTCAATGTATAACCCCTAAAACTAATGCATGGATGAGCAGACCATACAATAAAGATAAAGAGTAGAAGAGAAGCAATAGAAATAGAAATTGCATTTAATAGACATTAAAGGGTGTTGGCTGTTAGGTTCCCAATAAAGGGGCTTATCCTCTCATGGCCATGAGAGGCTTTACACTTCAGGGGCTAATGTGGATGGAAGAAGGGGTTGGATGACCAGAAGAAAATAAGAGAGGAATGGAAAGAGAAGAGAGTTTCCCTTATGAGATAGGTTCAGGCTTTGGATAGCTTCAATAGAGAGCTCTGAGACTCAATGTGTCTTTTCCTTTGGCTTCCTTCTCTTTTTATAAGTCCAAGGTAGCTTACTTTTCATGCAAACTTCGCGCTAAACACGCATCTTCTGGGCTTAGGGAGGTGGTCACGCACTTAGCGCTGAATGTCGCATTAAGCGCACCTTTGGACTTCTTCGTGGGCCTTCTTTGCGCTAAGCCCGAACTTGCCTGCTAAGCCTAACCTGTGCGCTAAGCGAGCTGTTCAATTCTTCCAACTTTTCTTCAAGGTTTTTTCTTCCAGTTTTTGCATCAATTTTCCTCTAAAACACTTGAAATCTTCTTCTTTTGAATTCTGCTAATAAAAAATTACAAAGATATTAATTTATTTATTATTTCATTAAAAATAATAGTAAAGTAAAGAAATTGCAATCATTCTTAGCCAAAACTGACTATCAAATTAACATAAATTTCACAGTTATCAATAAATATTGAGTTTATTCATTAAGTTTTATTACCACTTTGAGTATAGTGCTTGAGAAATTGAGCATATTATAATACATGAATGATATTACTCGTTATAAGAGGAACTATAACTATGATTCGTATATTCATTTCTTAAGAAGATTGAGCATTGACTTATTTTAATTAATGAGTCAAAACGTTTGGACCAAGTAAGAGAATGTAATAATTTGGTCTGTACATTTTGAAAAATAAAATGCTCCATCAGTTTTGGAATTCAGAAGCCAAATATTGAATGACTACTAATAGGTGGTAATGACTACTAATGAGTGGTAATGACTATTAAATGCATTCTTGATGGTAGAATGCCTATATATAATACATGTATTTGGTCTCTGACTCACCTCTTCTAATTTCATCTGATACACCATCTACATATACAGGAATAAAGTGAGAGCTTGGAAGAACCAAAATAAGGCAACTTTTTCATGGCAGAAGGTACATTTTTATTTTTTTATTTTTTCGCATTTTGTTAATGAACCGTGTTTCGTTTTGTAATTTGTAACATCACAGGTTAAAAAATTTACTCTAACATTCGTAATAATACTGATGAGACAAAAATTATAAAATAACTTCATTATATATAATACTCCAAATTCACTATATATAATACTCCAAAAAGAACAATGACAAAGATGATTGACTAATCAGGAGAACACCCCTCTCATATTTGTTTAGGAAAGGGAATAACATATAGGTTTTTTCATTAAATTAATAATTGAATTAATTTCATGATAGAGAACAAGATGGTATACCCTATTGTAGTAGGTGATACCTAAACATATAGCAATGGCCATATATAGTTTATAGTTCCACTTTGAGTAATATAAAATTGTAGGTGAAATCATGTTTATAATTTCAATTTTCAAGGGCATTTGGGTCCTCCACGCTTGTTCTTCCAGTTGTTGTAGCAGGGGCACACAGACTTGTTGCCATAGTAGCCAGGAGGAACACAAAGGCACACTTTGCAGCATTCTTGGCAGAAAAACATGCACGGCTTGTGGTACTGTGTCTGGCTACATCTTCTTGTGCATTCAGAAGGGCACTCTGATATATCAAACCAAATTCAGAATTGTTAATCATTAGATCACACTTAATTAATTCACATAATAGAAAGCAAATGAACTGGAAATATTAGATCATTTGGTAAATCTGAAGCAACTCTAGATTCATGAAGCATGGTAAACAAATAATACAACTAAGTGTGCAAAAAAATGGAGTATGATTACTCACGTGAGGTCTTTAGACTCCCAGGTCCATAACTCCTCTGCAAATTAATGGAAAAAAATTAATAATCAAGATATGAATTTTAAGTCTCGCAAAAGGCCCACTAATCAAGATAAATTGTTATGTGGTCTCGGACTACATGTAGTTTGACTAATTTCTACCTGACATGTTATTAACACTTTCTTTTAAATTAAAAGTAAAAGTGTAGTTACGTGTCATGGAGAGATTAGCCAGATCATATGATTTCAGACTATACAATAATTTTTCAACAATTAGGAGACCAAAAGGGAGGTGGAAAATGCTCAAAATTAACACAGAGAAGAGATACTCACTCCATCCAAGTGATAGGCAGAATCTGTTGCCATAACCTGAAACCATATAGTAAAAATTTAATTTAAAGCAAAATTCATAGTTAGAGCATATAGCATAAAAAAATGGTACGTACATGCAACATGTTAGTGAATAATAATGAGTTATAGTATTTTTTTAGAAGGGACAAATTAACTAACTTGAGTTGTGATCATGGAAATGCCAAGGAATGCCAGAAGCAGAACACATACAAGCTTAGCCATGGCCATTGCACTTACACAAAAGGGTCGGTCCAAGACCTAATTGTGGAGAAAGAGAGGAAAAAATACGACACACTAAAAGAGTGTGGGGAAAGTGGTTTGAGGGGCCTTTGTTTTAAGAGAACCTAAATTGGTTTGGTAAGTTTGGTTTGATTCAGATGAAGCGGTTGGATGGGCTATAAATAGATGCGGTTAGCTTTTAACTATGAAACCAGCAGCAGATTGGATAATAGAAGTTTTGGATTCCCCACTGTGTATTATTTATTATAAATAGTAGTATTGTATTTATTATGTGTACCGGTTTTTCATGATAACGTGAGCTTCTTGTACCTTTGATTGCTATCTATGCTAGTACCATCTTATCCCAATTTTTTGCACCATTCAATTATCTTATTTTATTTACTAGCTGTTGATGCTGCTGTATACAAAATATTTATTCTTGACAAATACAATGCATAACTCTTAAAATATTGAGAGAGAAAATAAATGTATCTGTGAAATCATTGTATGGGGAAAGCAATGTGATGCTATAATAAAAATTTTAACAATATAAAAGTATATATAGATTTCGTACGCGTGAAGTAGTATTATTTTTCTAAAGAAAAAAGTATATATTCATGAAAAGAATAAAAGTATATATAATATTTAATTTCATTTCAACTTGCCAACTTAAAAGAATATATCAATCAATCTACTAATCAACAATGACAGAAAGGGAAGCATTAATGTCAATCGAGTCATAATTCATTTTCTCCCCTCTACTTGAATTAATCGTTAATTTGAATTAATTAATAAATTATACTACAATGTAAATCATTGTATCTTTGTATATCATATATAATACTTTTCCCATGTTGTATTTGTGATCTTAACCTCTTTTTGCATAGCTTTCTATAATGCAAGTTACATATAATAAATAATCTTCACTCTTTCTACTCATCTAAAAAATTAATAAAGAGTATCTATTGATTTTTTTAGTTTTTAGTTTTTTAAATCAAATTTCTAAATTATTAAAATTAACATGATATTTAAAGTTATTTTGGATAAGATCACCCAAAGTGATGATACTAATAACAAAAATCATAATTCTAAAAAATAAAGTCAGTATGAAAATATACATATTAATTTAAAAATTCAAAACATAGCTTCAAAGTAAAAAGTTAGAGGATAATTTTATTTATAAAAAAAAAGCTACTTTTGCTGTGAAGGAATCAACACAACTACATCGTTCATGATTTGGAAATCATTTAGAAGTGGCATGGGAAACCAACCGTATCTGTGGTGCAAGAAACAAAAGACATTTATTATTACTACTGTGGTTGTTTGTTGTTGAAGAGGGAATTTGCAATGAGATCGAAAAATGCATGCATGTGATGTGAGAGAAGCTAATAGAAAAGATTAGTGAGAAAATGAGGAGGAGAGATTAGTAATTTTGAGAGGGGTGCAAATGGAGGCCTATCACATGGGTAGGGTGGTTAAGAGTGGGGTCACAAAGGGAGTGAGGGCTATATAATTGAAAAGGAAAGAAGGGTAAGCCATGTGCATGAGTGCATTCGCACATGACTCAAAAGATAAGCCAAAAAAAAGGACAGCAATGCGCACGATACGCTGTCACCCCTCAATTTCCGATGTCAATCACTTGGAAGTTGGAGGAACATGCGGAAGGAAGGACTTAAGGCATTCACATTCACCTCATCTTTCTCTTTTGGGCTTTTTGCAATACACACTCATACTAGCTAGTGGGGTGGCCCTTCTAAGTTACAACATCTTTTTTTTTTCAGCCCATGCTATTGAAGCTATTGTTTAGTTTTTGTTTTTCTCACTTTCTTTTTACATCTACAACAACAAAGTCTTATTCCCACTAAGTGTCACTTATTTTCTTAAAAAGTTCTTAAAAGAAATTAGGTTTTGTTATATATGACATTACAAAATGAGGGTACAACCATGGCACAATGGTAAAGTTGTGTCGAGGTGATCAGTTGGTCGTGAATTTAAATCCAAAAACTATCTTTTTACATATGTAAGGGTAAGGTTGTATACAATTACCCTCCACATTGTATAGCGAGGAGCAAGTTTACAAGACCTAACCCAAAAGTATTTAAGTGAGAAAGTGCAATATGTCCTTTTAGGCTGGTCTCCGAGGTTCTTATCCTTGAGGCATCCATCCCTCATCTCGTATCGGTAATCCAAGCCTTTAACTCTCCACTAATTGCCATGATTGATATTGTGTAATTCCCGGGTTGCTGTTATCACTTGAGGTTAGGGCATTGCGGGTGAGTCAATGCTCGATAGCCAATCATCAAGGACCATGAAGAGGACTCGTGTGATGATTAGTAGTCTACCGATGAGGTAAACAGTCCCTCAACCTTGAGTACATAAACACAAAGTGGCTTGAACTTGGAGGTCAATCATCTAGTGACCGACCAGGTACAATTATATATGACTATACAATACAAATTAAATTAGTTTTTGTCATGTATTTTGACACAATTTTATTAATTAGTACACAACAAAATTAGGTTTTATTGTGTATCTTGCCATATAGGAAGTTAATTTTTTGATAAATCGGTGACATGCAATATATAAATATAAACATAATATTGTTGGAGTAGAATAGAGGTGTGAAAACTCATATAGAAAATACAATGAACAAGAGCAATACTTATAAAAAGAAAGTAAAATGATGCTGGAGAGTGGGAGAGGAGTTGAGAAGGTTAGAATATAAATTCCTTCAAACAAAAAATAACTAGGAAAGGGGGTTGAATGATGAAAAGGGTGACAATATTTTTAGGCCTTGTTTTATGGGCCTTGTTCTATTTGTTTGATATAACATCTTTTAGACCAATATATGTTTAGGAATCTTTGTCCGCAGCGACGTCACTCACCCACCCACCCTCTTAATTCTTTTATACAACCAAGTTTACCATTGCTAATAATATATTTATATTTCTGTCAAAAAGCAATATATTAATATTAGAATTGAGAGTTTAATTTTCAATATTTTATCTTTCTTTCTATTAAAATCATCACATCATATATTGTATATTATTATATCTATTATGTTTACTATTACTATTAGCCTGTTATTATAATATCACGCACACGCACACGTGATATAATATTATATCGTCATAATGTAATAATTATATTCATTATAATACTATTCAATAATATAATAATAAAGAATTTGTTGACGTACATCCATTTTTTCCCCGAAAGAGTACACTAACAAATACAATTAATCTTAAAATATATTCAAGTTACACTTGCTAATATATTCTTAAAAAATAAGTAAATATATATTAAAAAAAATACTTATTGGGTTTGCTAAGATACACTTTTACTTAATTTTTAGAAAAAATATATTGAAAAATTATAACTATCTCAAAATATATTTGGGTGTAGGCGCCTAAAATATTGCTTCTAAAAGAAATAAGTGTGTAGATAGCAAATTCCAACAATAAATAATATTAATAATTTTTATATTTATGAAAATACATATTTAAGATTAACCAAAAAAACATTTAAGGCTATTTTTATTATTATTTGTATGTGTATTGGACTCGAATTCAATCGTTTATGTGCATTGTTAATTATCAATTTAGGGGTGGGTAAATGAGTTCAGGTCCATGGATTAGCCCACGAGTAACACATCAATTTTTTTAAACGGTTCATGGTTATGTCATATTTTTGGGTTCGTCCCGCTTAACCCGCGGACTATGCGAGTTTGGCACGTGGGGTCCATGGGTTGCCCGCATTAAGATTTTATTACTTCAAATATGAAATCATTTGTTGTTGGAGATGTTTAAGTTTCATATTTTAGATTTATTGCTTGAATTTTCTTTTGTTAAAACATTATTTATTTTATTGATGTAATTGACTAATTGTTAAGATTTTATTTACATTTGTATTGAACTTAATTTGATTGTATTGTATCTTTATTGAAATTGAAATTCTTTTAAAACTAGACCCACGGACCGGTCCGTTTGACCCGCGGGGTCCGCAGGACGGGGGTGGACCAATTTATTTGGTCCGTGTAAGAATGCGGGACGAGCTGGTCCGGTCCACTGCCAATGCGGGCGGGCCTTACGCGAGGCGGGCTGACTTACTTACCCACCCTTAATTATCATAGGGACCAAGGCTGTATAATTTTTTCATTATTGTCAACACACATTATTATTGAAAGATAATCGAACAACCTATTTTGTTGTTCATGTTAATTACTCATTTGTGTAATTTTTTATTTATTTTTTTCATCAAATTAAAAGATCCTTTAAGGCATTTTTTTTTTGTTTTATTGTTTGTTTCTGTGATTTTTTTTATTAATTTGATTCTTTTTTCTGTAAATTTTTTCACTCATTTACAACATATTTTTAACCATTTTTCTACTTATCCGTATTGTTTTTTCTTATTATTTTAATGATTCTTTGTTTTTATTTTTGAAAAATCTACTTTTTGACATAATATCAAAGTCTATCCTAAATGGATCCTTATGTTTATTGTTGGTTAAAGTTGAAAATCGAGATGATACTGGATAAATCTGAAGTCGTGTATAACACTTTCAGATTGAATCAAATTTCGGGGTTCAACCAAAATTGTTCAATCGGATAAAATCAGAAGATTATAATTCAAGAGTTTTGTTTTGGTCTTGTATGTTTTGTCACATAGTTATGCTTTCTGAACCAGAATGATTATTTATGATCAAAGAAAAGGTGGTTTTTGGCGGTTGATGGAAGTTATTTCTTTTTAAAAATTGCCGTTGATGGAAGTTTTAGTAACTTCCATATAACTTCCAACCGTTGATGGAAGTTTTAGTAACTTCCATGTAACTTCCAACCTTTGCCTAAACCGAACATCTCGTTATTACATTAAAACAAGCGTGCACTCTTATTTTAACATAATAAAGAAATCAATTACACTAAAATGTCCAACAAACCTCCCCTATTTTAGTGTAATTACCGATCAAATCACCAAAGTCATAACATACAACAAACTACTGCATAGATGAAATATCGTGACGATTGAATTTCATCTTAGCAAATTACACGTTTCAAATATTCGAATATCAGGGTGTCACTAAGGATTGAACCCTTTCTATTCATAATGAATACATAAAGATAATTTGCACAATAGTTTATAACATTACTCTTGCTCGACACTAGTTTTACTAGCCTATGTCCCTATTCTTCATAAGCATATCAAAGCCAAGTCCCAGCTTCTTGAAGCGGCTAAACTTCATGCTTATATAGGTAGTCCTTTTCTTTCTTGCACCTGCAAATGCAATTTTTCAAAAGAACCATTGAGAAGTTATACTTCAACCTCATTAACTTGCAGAACCGAACACATACCTTTTGGGATACTTTCGATGATGTGTTCCAATCTCTACATGTTAAGCTTTCCACATTGAATTCAGCACCTAATGTCATATTAGATGGAAATTGGGTATCTTAACATAAGAGATTTCAGATGGACTTTAATCCTAATCCCACAGCCGACCTTTTCACGAGATCTCTACTTAACCCTTTGGTTAAATGATCGGCCAAATTATGCTGAGTTCTCACAGCCCTACATCCCCAAATTTTGAGATAACTCAAATTTGGTGTCTTTTTGTGCCAAAGTTCATATGGGGTAACCTTATTCCTTTTGTTAGGAATTCGGTTCAACAAGTAACAGGCTGCCAACATAGCCTCACCCCAAAATCCTTCACTTAAACCTGAATAGGATAACATGGAATTCACCATTTCTTTCAAGGTTCTATTCTTCCTTTCGGCTACACCATTCTGTTGTGGTGTATATGGAGCTGTAGTTTGATGTATTATTCCAGTAGATTGAAAATAAACTGGATCATAATACTCACCTCCCCTATCCGTACGAAGAGTTTTGATTAGCCCATTTTGATGAAGTTCTACCTCTTTCTTATAAATTTTAAATTTATCAAGAGCTTCATCTTTTGTATTTAATAAATATACATAACAAAACCTTGATGCATCATCAATAAAAGTAACAAGATATTTTTTATGACCTAATGATGGAGTAGCATGCAAATCACACAAATCACTATGAATAAGGTCTAAGACTTTAGTCTCACTTTTAACATCCTTAAAAGGTTTCCTAGTGATCTTGGTCAACATGCAAGTTTTGCATTTTCCAATGTTCATATCAAAAGGAGGAATCATACTTGTTTTTGACATATCTTTTAATCTTTTGTAATGAACATGTCCTAATCTAGCATGCCAAATTTCTAATTTTGTCATATTAGTTATAGAACTACACGAGGCCATACAAACAGATTCATGAACAAAAGGAACATCAATGTTTAATTTAAACATTCCATTACAACGATAACCAAATCCAACAAACGAGCCATGTCTTGACAAGATGTACTTGTCAGTTTCAAGTACTTGCTTGAAACCACAATTATTTAAAACCATACCAGACAATAAGTTCTTACGAATACCAGGTACAAATAAGACATTATCCAAATACAAACTTTTTCCGGAAGTAAAAACTAAATTCACACAACCTAATCCTAGGATTGGTTTAGTTGCAACATTGCCCATCTTCACAATAGAGCCATCATCGATTGGTCTAAATTCCTTGAACCAACGACGATCTTTGCACACATGTCTTGTTGCTCCCGAATCAAACCACCAAGCAACATCATCATCCTGCACATAGAATGCATCAGATATTAGTGATACATAATTTGAATTCGTATTCGAATTAAAATTATTCACTACAATCTGACCTTGTTGCTTTTCAGGATCATTAGACCCACTTGGACCAGCCTTGTTCTTTCCTTTGAACACTTGGCAATCCCTCTTTAAATGACCAGGTTTCCCACACTTCCAACATGACAATTTTGTCTGTTTGTTTGGACCTTTGTTCTTATTTCCTTGAAATTTTCGTTTGTTACCTTTAGCATTGTAATTTTGCTTAACTGTTCCACTTTCCTCTACCATATTAACGGAAGAGGAACCTGCTACGTTTTTATCATTGACTTTGTCAATTTCCTGAGCCCTCAGCGACTCCTCAATCATGAAATGACTACTGAGTTGAACCAAAGTCAACTCTTCCTTCTTATGTTTCAAGGTATGCTTGAAGTCTTTCCAAGAAGAAGGCAGTTTATCAATTATAGATGAAACTGCAATTGATTCATCCATTTTCAAATCATGTTGAGTAAACTGACCCAAAATCCGCAGCAGTTCATTATATTGTTCCATAACAGGCCTCGAATCAATCATTTTGTAATTAAAGAAATTACTAACTAAGAATTTGTTACTTGAGGCATCTTGTGCCATATACTTGGATTCAAGAGAGTCCCATAATTCTTTAGCAGACTCAACATTTTGATAAATATCAAAGAGAGAGTCAGACATACCGTTCAGAATGTGTCTACGACAAATGTAATCGTCGTTCTCCCATTTCGAACGCTTCCTTGTTTGATCCAGAGTTTCGCCTTCCATATACACCGGCATCGGTGTACTCAGCACATACACCACATTCAATGTTGTCAAGAGAAAGTGCATCTTCTTCTGCCATCTTCTAAAATCCTGCCCTTCAAACTTGTCCAACTTCGCAAACTTGCTTGTCATCTTCGAACTATCGTTCGTCATCTCGAAAGATTTGATTCAATCTTTTGTTGGTTAAAGTTGAAAATCGAGATGATACTGGATAAATCTGAAGTCGTGTATAACACTTTCAGATTGAATCAAATTTCGGGATTCAACCAAAATTGTTCAATCGGATAAAATCAGAAGATTATAATTCAAGAGTTTTGTTTTGGTCTTGTATGTTTTGTCACATAGTTATGCTTTCTGAACCAGAATGATTATTTATGATCAAAGAAAAGGTGGCTTTTGGCGGTTGATGGAAGTTATTTCTTTTTAAAAATTGCCGTTGATGGAAGTTTTAGTAACTTCCATGTAACTTCTAACCGTTGATGGAAGTTTTAGTAACTTCCATGTAACTTCCAACCTTTGCCTAAACCGAACATCTCGTTATTACATTAAAACAAGCGTGCACTCTTATTTTAACATAATAAAAAGATCAATTACACTAAAATGTCCAACATTTATCACACTCTAGGCAGGTAGCCTTGAGCCTGAGGGGAGATGTGGTCACACCTAGATAGAAGGGTGTGTTGAAAGTCTCACGTGGCGGATTGCCATAAGGAAAATGAGGTATATTTGAAGTTCCACATCAAATAAAAATAATGTCGAGATAAACTATATAAGTGAGGAGTAATTCTCACTTCATAAGCTGATTTTGTAGAGTTGAGTTAAGCTTATGAAAAACTCACTTTCTGTGGTCACACCTAGATAGAGGGGTGTGTTGAAAGTTATTGGAATAACTTTTTCTTGGCCATTGAAATGTGTAATAACTCATTTGAATGCGTTTTTTTTTTTTTTTGGCTAAATTTTTCGCTCGTTTAATATTTTTTCTCACTTATTTTGAATACGAGACCACGTACATAGATTTTGTTTTAATAATTTAGTACACGCATATGAAATGTAGTCCAGGATTGAAGTTATGTGCACTTTTTTTCCAATAAAAGGTTTTGTGCATTTAGTTCATGCAGGATTGAAGTTATGTGCACTTTTTTTCCAATAAAAGGTTTTGTGCATTTAGTTCATGCTATTTGTTTAGAATTTTCACACACATATATAATATTAGATAACTGTTGAACAATACTAATAATAACAATTTTGGTAATGATAATAATGTTAGAGAGAACACAAAAATTTAGACAGAATGGGAATTATATATGTTTTTTTAAAAGGATAGTGTATTTATAGGTACAAATTATAATAGAGCGGTTACAAATAATTAAATAACATTAAGGATAAATATCAATAGTAATGAAATAGAAATTAGAATTAGAGTTAGAGTTCTATTTCAGCAACCTTTATTGATATTTGATTATTATAGAAATTACTTAGAATTCTATTTCTGATTAAAGATTAATACTAAAAATATCTTCGAAATTCTATTTAAGTTTTGCCAACACTTAAATTAATTATTCATATGATGTATAACTTTTCCTAATACCAAAAGGATTGGATTTAGTTGAAGCGGCTAGCTAGTCTCCACAACCAATCCCAACTTTAAATCTCGACTACAAGAGGTGCCCACAACTAGTACTGGCCATGCCATGAACAAAATTACCGCAACGTGTTAGTACAAAAAAAGTTTGAAGGTCTTTCTACTTATAGGTTTTTAGATTACTATCTAATATTTTTTTAACAAGTATCTGAAAAAAAATTTAATTTATTTTACTATTTATTGTTAGTCATCTTTTGTTAAGTGATGACGTGGTAGACAGAGTGTCATATCACATGCCTTGTCATAGATATTTTATTGTCACATCACCACCTTCAATGACAGACAGGATAATAACGTGTCACTGATGGATGTGATGATGTGATACTTTGTTTGATACATCATCACTTAACGAAATGAGACTAACGACAGACAATAAGTTGAAACATAAAAATTTTATGGGTAGTTATTTGAAAAAAAAATGGATTTTTAAGTAATAATCTCAAAATAATCTATTTTTCAAGTATAAAAAACTTAATTAAGTTAATATAAAAACAATTTTTTAGTTAACAAATGATGAAGAGAAGTTCTATTAAAATAAATAATTTAATTTCAGATAAAATGATAAATGATAAATTTTATTTTTTTATTGAAAATAAAAAATGATAATTATAAATTTAAATTATGTTTAAAAGCAAATCTTATAAGTCAAAAAGAAAAAATCGTTTCTTAAATACTTTTATTTGATCAAATATTTGTAAATTTATCAAAAACCTAAAAATAAATTAAAATAACTTGATGAACATATATGTAATTTGCTTATATATAAACTTAAGAAACTTTATCTTATTTATTTTTTAAAGATAATTCTTCATTCAAAATAAGAAATGCATTTAATTAATAAAATATTTTTTTATTGATAGGAATAAAAAAACACTATTTGGAATTTACAATAGCTCGCCTATTAATTTATCATGTTTAATCAATTGAACTAGATTAATAAGATAGTACTAAAGATAAAATTAAAGAGTATAAATGCATACATTTAATATCTGGATAAAGCTAAAAGAGAACCAAGAAGATCAAATGTTTAGATATATATTTTGGGTCTAGAGAATAGTAAAGGAAGAGTGAGAAAAGATATAACATGTTACATGTGTACATTGATCATAGACCGCAAAACATCAATTATATATAATTTAAATAAGTATTTCATACATGAAAAATAGGTCATTTTTATATTACTACCTAAAAATTCATTTTTTGTCAAATACCTACCTAATTTTTTTTTATGTTTCAACTTACCATTTGTCATTAATCCCCTTCCATTAAGTGATGATGTAACACTCCGTCTGCCACATCATCACTTAACAGAAAGTGATTAATGACAGGTAGTAAAATGAAACTAAATTCTTTCCAGGTACTTGGTTGAAAAAAAAAAAAATGTTAGGTAGTATTCTAAAAACGGTCTATATTTCAGATATAAAAAATTTAATAAAACCTTTTTTTTTTCAATGATTCTCGTGCTTAAAAACTTTGGATTCAAATTTTGTCTTTAATTATTTTAATACTAAAAAAGGAATGTCCCCCCTGCCCCCAACTAGGTTGGAATTACTCCTCTCCCCTTAACCTAAAAAAAATAGCTAAGGCACACTCATCTGATTAATTAAAAATAAAAAGAGATACAAACCATGGGCAAAAGCTAACCTTGCAACAAAAATCAACAACTAACCTTTGAACCTGAAAAAAAAAAAAAGGCAAGTTCTATCTATTTCTATATAAATCAAGGAAAACAAAATCAAGAGGAGATTGAGTCCCACCAACCAAAAAAGGAACAATGGACTCCAAAGTTAGCAAGTTTATCAGCATAGGAATTTCCTTATCCAAAGATGTGGGAGATATGAAAATGCATCTTAGAAGTGAGGTATAGACAATTTTTCCATCTGTTGACAAGGTTCCAAGGGACCAAACTTGTACATTTAAAAGCTTCGATGACAGAAAAGGAATCACACACCAACCAAAAGGAATACCAACCTTTAGAGTGAGCTAGTTCAATGGTAGACATGGAAGTCACTATGATAACTGCGAAATTTGAATTAATTTGATAGTTAATTTTGGTTAAGAATGATTGTAATTTCTTTACTTTACTTTTGTTTTTAATGAAACAATAAAGAAATTAATATCTTTGCAGTTTTTTATTAGCAGAATTCAAAAGAAGAAGATTTCAAGTATTTTAGAGGAAAATTAAGGTAAAAACTGGAAGAAAAAGTCTTGAAGAAAAGTTGGAAGAATTGGACAGTTCGCTTAACGCACGATACTAGCCCAACGTGTGTGCTTGCTTAACGAACAACTCATGCTTAGCGCAAAAAAGGCCCACGAGAAAGCCTAAGGTCACTTAGCGCGAACACTGTGCTAAGCGCGTGGTTAAACCGCCATTCTCGCTAAGCTCAGGAGTGTGCGCTTAACGCAAAGTCAACGTGAAAAGTAATCTACCTTAGGCTTATAAAAGGAGTATGAAGCAGAAGGGAAAGACACACCGAGTCTCATAACTCTCTAGTGAAGAAATCCAAAGCGTGAGCACCTCTAATAGAGGATACCCTCCTTCTCTAGCCATTCCTCCTTTATTTTCTTTTAGTCATCCAACCATTTCTTCCATCCACATTAGCCCCTGAAGTGTAAAGCCTCTCATGACTATGAGAGACTAAACCCCCTTTGTTGGGAGCCTGACAGAACAAACTCTTGTAATGTAACTCTTTTTCATTATCTATTTAATGCAATCTTGTTTTTATTATTCTTCTTTGTGTTTTTCTATTTATTATGGCCTGATCTTCCATATAATGTTTAGAGGGTAATGCATTGAAAAATGGTTATTTTCTAAAGAACTGAGGAAGGGTATCTAAGTAAATTCATTGTTAGAAATAGATTGATATTTGTTTTGTCCAATTTATGCATCTCTAATTTTAGTGTGATTTATTATTTTTATCTTTGCAAATAAATTTGGGAGAAAAGAATAAATAAATTAGGCTTTTCGTGTGGAAAACTAAAGATAGAGTGTCTTAGTAGATGTGGGTAGAAATATGAATTTCATTAGATAGGAAAAATCATTAACATTGCATTACAAGTAGTTTTAGCATGCTAGGTCCCAACATTATCATATTTTGAATTCATCTTTCTGCATTTAAATCATTGTTTATTTTCCTTGTTATTTCTTTCTTTTTCCCTTACTCCAATTTTCACACTTACAATCCCATATATCTTCTATTTCTCCTAATTGTTTAATAATTGAGTTTGCATAACTTTAAGTAGAACCAAAGTTCCTGTGGATTCGACACTCGGACTTTCGAGTCTTTTACTACTTAAAATGAATTGGTACACTTGCCAACGAGTTAAACATTAGCTCAGCTTGAAAGGAAGTGGAAATTAAAGGCCAAGGGGAGAAGCAGAATCCCCAAGAAAATCTCAACTGAAGTTACAAAGAAGACCTCCAATCGCAGAGAGGCCTAGATTACCCTTGAAGGAACCATTGAAGTTGCATGGGAGGAGTTCAGTTAACTTTAATAATGGTTAGGATTTTAGAAGATTGCACCGTGAATGAGAAGGCCTTCAGAATGGTAAATTCAGAGATGAAGGAAAACATGGTGTCTCTAGATAGATTTCCCGACAAAGAGACACCCCCAAAAATCAAGGTGAGCACAATGCTAGCACCATGGTTTTGTTCCTAAGCTTTTCTTGATTTCTCTCAAACCAAAGACCCCTTAAAGATGACCTGTAATATCCCTGCTTTTCAACTTCTCGACGGCTCTCACACTACGACACTTCACACGATGACACTTCACTTAACATTCTTGTTGGTCAAAACTCTCCAATGGTTAGAATCCTTCATAGGTAGTCCTTTCTGAGACCTAAAAAATCAGCTATGTCTACCTCTAAGATCAATGATTGACTGTATAAACCAACAAAATGTTTTTCAGCGTGTTTTGCCCTCACTCACATTTTCTCGGAAACTTCCCACAAGGTCACCTATGTCATAACTACTCCAAGCCAAGCAGCTTAACTATGAATTTCTAAAGCGATGGGTTACCAAAAAGTAGATGCATGTTGTTGCTATCTGTAGTACTAATTAATTCCTTTAAGTCATCCTTAGTCGTACAGTTCCATACCTGCACAATCTTTGGATCCCACTCATTCTAGTGTGATTTGATTGGGGTGTTACATGACCACTTCAGTTTGCAAGACAAAAAGAAATAATGTCCAGTAAGGAAAAGATAGACAAGTCAACTTGGATCAAAGTAGGAAACAAAGACCAAAGCTTCATGGCAAAGGGGCAACTCCAAAAGAGATGACTGGAAGTCTCCAAACCAAAATAGTAGTACAACATCTTTTCTGCAAATTTTCATCAATGGGGATCCTGTTGTGCAAAAGTCTCTTGAGAAGAAAAGATTTTGAAGGGGGAACAACAACACTCTAACTTTTCCCCTAACTAAGCCGAGGAGAAACTGGATTAAGGTGTTGAAAAGCTAATTTGGAAGACAATATACCATCAGAAGCATCCTCCCAAATCAAATGGTCTTTGACAGGCTTAAGATGGATGATTATATTATAAATTTTAGAAGTAATTAACGAATACTTGCCAACCATGGAAGAAATGAGGTACCATTTATCTTTAATTATTTGTTTCTTGACTAATACTTTTTACCTAAGTGAATGCCAACAACGTAATGATTGTGATTTAAATTTAATAATAGTTATTAGAATTCTTTGTTGGTAAACATAAACGAATCGAACTTGTATTAATCTAAGGGAATGATGATAATTTTTCCCATTATGTCGAATTCTTTTTGTTTGTCATCGTTGCTTTCCATTGTTCTCTATGCTAAAGGGAGTGGGTACTTGCAAAGAGACTCTGACTCTCAAATTGATCAGATATCATCATCTCACTATAATAAATGAAGGTAACAAATGAAAGTATACAATTTTGTTATCTCAAAAATCTAACCTTTTATATACACATATTTCTCGACCTTGGAGTCCATAGCCCATACCTTAATCTTAAAGTAGTGTTAATCCTTCATTACCTAATGGTATTATGTTAGTATAGAGATTACATAACTAAAAGCTAACTCAACTATTTATCCATTAGGCCTTGTGTTCAATTAGAACTTTGGTCATTTTCTAGGGGTCATCGGCCTAAATAGGGGTACAAAACCCCCCTAGATCAATATTGTGTAACAAGTTTTTGACTTCCTAATTTTTTATGTCAAAAAACCATTTGTTTCAAATTTTGATCCTACTTAATTAAAATGGAGGAGTTATAATGTTGGTTTGGTGATTGAAGAGAGAAGGAATATGAGCGAGAAATTATGAGTTTGAATCTTTCACTAATAATTAATATTTGCTAATAAAAATAACTTAATTTTAATGGATCCATCTAAAAAGAAAATATTTTTTTATCAATAAATATTAATTATTAATTTATTAATTTTTGTTAATAAGAAAATTTGAATCGTAATCCATTCCTCCGGCCTCCCTTCACCCTTTATCATCATATCAATCTTATGTCTCTAAGAGAAAAATAATTTATTTTGGGTCTCATTGCAAGTGTTGGCTAGTACGTATCCTTACTCTTAGCGATGTATCATTGTATTTGCATCTTGCCTCAGAAGGATCTCATCAATTTTTCCTTACAATCACGCACTCAGATACATAAATTGTACCTGCACGACATGATAAAATGAAAATAAAATAAAAATAAGTTTTTCTCTCATGCATTATATTGAATTGTGTTAGGGGGAGAATTAGGAGAAGTGTTATTTGGAGGACAGCGGTGGTTCTGTTTTTCTCTTGTCGCAATGCAAACATGACATACTCATCAGCACCGACGTGTATTTCACGCGTTGCCTATTGAATCCAATTAACCATCAAATTATGATATAACACTTTCTGTACTTGTTGCCCTTTTGAGCACACCCATGTGACGTAGCTAGAGATCAGGTCATGTGAGTTGTGACAAAATGCCCTAGAGAGAACGGAACCAATTAAGCAAGATAGCTAGCTAGCTAGTAGTACTAAATTAACCAGCATGTAAATTAATATAGGGTTTAAATAACAATTTGTATAACAAATTTTACAATAAAAAGAAAAAAAAAGAGAGAAGAGAGAAAAAAGAATAAGATGTAATGAATGAAGTGATAGAAAGAAAAAAAAGTGTTATTATATAAATTGCTGTACAAATAACACAACTCTTAATATAATGAACCAACCCAACATGTGTATTTTATGTGAAAGCATCAAACAAAACTTGATGTAGCTTTCCTTTTATCGTGGAAATAAATTTGATTTTTTTTATCATACCGTGTACTTGACCAAACACGTCTAATCAAAGTATTACTTTCGTCCTATTTCTTTTGAAGTTAAATGCTTTTTTAGAGTAAGCTAAAGGTTATTAATAGGAAATATTAATTAGACTAAATCAAAGTACTACTAGACCAAACATGTCTTTTAATATTGTACATAAATTAAGAAATATTTAATAAAATTAAAAATTATTATATTTAATTAGATTAAAATGTTCTTATTTAATATATTGATTTTTAATACTTACACCACTAGTAATATTATTAAATACAAATATATATGAGAAAATAATATTGATTAAACTTTGAAATGCTAAAAGATTAATTGTTTTGGAGAAAAAAAATAGGAAAAGCTAAAACCTAAAAATAAAATAAAATGAAATGAAGATAGTACTTTGAACGAAATGGTTTCAATTAACTTAAAATATTCAATGATATATACTCTTATTTTTCAACCTTATACATTTACTCACTTTTGAAAAAAATTAATATATTGGTTATGTGAATGTTTATGTTTATTCATTTGACAGATGAATGTTTATCTCTATGTATCATGATTATAATTTGATTTACAACCATCATTCATATACAGTTTTATATGAGTTTTGTTTATAGAAATCGTGATAAGCTAGTCAAAACTTTAAGAAACTAATTTACTCAAAAACTACTAGCAACAAATTAGATGTTATTAAGCAAACTTATTAAATAAATTAAAAAAAATTGGTAAAATTAATTGTTGAACAAACTAATAAATATTAAATAATACATATCCATATATTTTATATATGAAATCTATTCTTTATAGAATAAATATATTTTAAAGAAATTTTAATTTTAAATATTTTATTTAATTTCAAATTTTATCATTTTCTAAATATCACATTTTATTAAAATGATAAATAAATGGTGTAAAAAAATAAAATAATATCGTAATGTTAAAAATAATAATAATAGGATAATAGTAATTAAAGTATATATTTAGGATCATTTTGAATACATTTTCTAATGTTATGTATTCCTAATTAAACACCTACAAGATCATTTTCAATGCATTTACAATTATAATATTTCATGTAAGTTACTTTATTATATATATATATATATATATATATATATATATATATATATATATATATATATATATATCAAACAAACTTATATATTAGTAAAAGTAAAATAAATTATGCATGTAGATAGAGAGACAAATAGAGAGAAGGCGGGAATTATGTACTAATTTAACTATTGCGAATGATAAAAATAACCTTAAGTGAATGGTGAGATTAAGGGGATAAAATAGAGAAACATTTTAGTAACACTTTGGTCTTTTAACATGACACAACGCATGTTGTTTATGTTCCACATGTGAATGTGCCTTGTCAATAACAATTATCTATTAACGTTAACTCAAAATGATGATAGGTTAATAATAATCTTAAATTGTTGTAACATTTACATGTTTGGGGACTAAATTAGTGATTTTCATTTTTTAAGCATGACTTTAATACTGAGTGGATCTTTCATGGACCAAATACGTCATTTACCTAATTTTAAAAGTGTTAATCTCTATTCTCCACTCCTCATTTGTTTAGGGTTAGTTGAATGATAAGTGATACATAAAATAAATTTTAAAGAAAAAGTTATTACTTTAAATAAAAGTTATATGTTAAACTTTTTTCCATCATATATGTGGTCTTTTTGTTAATATATGAGATATTTTTTAATTTATAAAAATTATGAACAAATATCTTTTTTATTGGTAGACTTAAAGTTGAGCTTCAATTGCTTTATTTTTAGGTCAGCATTTTATTTTAATTTAACCATAATAACAAGTAACTTATCTTTAACGATTGGAGAGCAATTTTTTTAAAAATTACTCTGAGAATATATTGGCAAGAGTTATTATGTTAGAATTAGTATCAATAAAATTGATTTCTTCAATAGCAGAGTGTATCATATTATCGATAGTAAAAGTGTAATATTGAGTCCAAAGTTGCTAACTTTATTCAGCCACCTAGAGCTATATAGCTATATATCTAGAAATATATTTATTCGTACTATCACACCGTTGGTAATGGTTAGGTTGGGTAAGCGACAAGCGGTTGTTTCCTGAGTTCTTTCTAATATCTGTCATCCTTTTCTGTTAGGCCTCTATCTTCAAAGAGAAATATAAATGATTAAACAAATTTATTGGCTCCAAATAGTCCAAAAACAAGAGTCACTTCAGCGTAGGCCCTATTAGATATGATTAATATATAACTTATACATATCATTTTTTTATATATTTTATACACTAATATTTTTCGCATACTTTTCTTTCTCTTCTCTTCCTATCACTTGTGTGTAAAAATTATTGTATAATAGTTCAGTATGAATACAAATATACAATTACTCATTATATATACATTCTCAACATCCAAAAGATCGAAGTCCCTCTCGAGGCACTTATATATATAAGACGTTTTTTCCTCCTTCAAAACATACACTCAGCAAGCTTCCTTCCATATGTCAAGGTTGCTTTACATGGTATAATAACATAAAAGGAATTCAAAGTCCCATCACCATCATTAGTAGTGCTTGATTTTGCATGAGATTGTTAGTGGTAATAATAAAAGTTCTTTCTGAAAGCTACCAATTTTAATTTTCAACGGACCGGTTAAATCCATTTTAAGTTTTTGTAAAGAAAGTTTTTGGTTACCATATTATTTCATTAAGTTTGTTATATTAATTGAAGGGTTGCTTTGAAAATCTAAGCATAACTCAATTTCGAAGAATCCAGTAGTAGTGTATGATCAAAGTTCAAGTCTCATTATTTTTTAAAGCTAGTAGCAAGATCATGCTAAATTGCTAATGACTTGGGCAAGTGAAATTTTTAAAAAAAAAAATAAAGAAGCTACGACTGACTCAATCACTTTTGGTTGCCATTATTTCATCCCTCTTGATATTATAGAAATAGCCGAGGTGGTAGAGATTGACTCAAAGGAATTTTTATGCTTTTCATGAGCTTGCATTGTAGAATATTAGCCAAATTAACAGAAAGGGAGAATGAGCAAGACAAAGAAGGACATGCACTCTTATCCACCCCGACAAAGCATAGACACATTTTAAGGCCAACCATCTATCTATACCTAATTAGGGGCTCACATGCATGATTAAACCTTATTCTTTTGCACACTTGACGATCCCCAACAATACCTTTAGCTGTTTTTCACCTTACGATATGCTTGTGTGAGTGATTGGTTGTGTCTGTCATATATTTAATTGGCTATCCAAATTGGGCGTTTTTTTTTTTATAAATCGAAACATTGATGGCCCTCTAAAAGTATTCTCCATGAATCCCTAACTGAAAAAGAAACAATATTAGGCACCACATTGAGTGGGTTTTATTGGTCTTTATTAAATTTTCTATTTAGGCAATAGGCATTTGATTCAACTATAATAATGGCACGCACCTGGAAACTTGATGCAACAAATCAATGCCTTTTGCCTTTTGAGATAATTCCCATGCTTGGTATTATATATAATTTCAATAATTTATCCAACATGATTATTTTTTTAAATAGGGTCCAGATAAAATTTATAAATAAGTCAAAAAGAAAAAAAATTAAGAATGTTTTCATACTGACATGACAATCTAGATTCTCATTATACCAATTATTGATAAATTATATTTTTTATTTTGATATTAATAAAATTTCCTACATATTACTAATACTTGTTACAAAAACAATAAAATAAGCATTCCAGAACTCAAGGGAAAAATAGATTTGCTAATTTACACTTATATCAAGGTGATAATTAAGTCTGCTCAAAGACAAGATACCAACATATTCTTCGTTCACCTCGAACAATAATAAACAACTGAAGAGCCCATACATCACAGGGCAAAAGAGAGGAGTTGTGCAGTTGCCACCACTTCCAACTATTAAAGCTACTTGGATTTTGTTGTATTTTTCTACCTTTATTGAAACAATTCCCGTTTGGTGTGTGAGAAATTCCACTGACTGCCCAAAAGAGAAGTGGTCATCTCCTCCACAACAACACTAATTACCTTTAATCAGCTTTAATTAATATATCAACAATATATAAAAAAAAATATTAAGGCATATCCTTAACATGATTGAATACAAGTGGGCCTTAAGGAATTATATAATATTTCAAACACTAAATGATTGGGAGAAAGATAATTTATTTTCATGACGTAAACATAACCTGTTTTTTCTTGCCTTGAAGGCATGACAAGGAGGAATATATAGTTATATACACAGTTCATATCTCTTGGCTTTCTCAGCAGTATATAACTTCCACTGAAATAAAATGTTTCTGTATAATTTATTAGGCTCAGTTTGAGTAAATTATAGATTCTGCTGAGAAAGCCAAGAGATATGAACTGTGTATATAACTATATATTCCTCCTTGTCATGCCTTCAAGGCAAGAAAAAACAGGTTATGTTTACGTCATGAAACAGGGCGCGTTGAGAAGTTATCTAACATTTTAATTAAACTATACAGAAACATTTTATTTCAGTGGAAGTTATATACTGCTGTCAATCTATGTGTATACAAAGATTGATCAACTTTGATGTTATATACAGCTAGCATGATTGTATATATATGTAATTAACCCCAGCAACTTTGATTGTATATATCAAACTATACAGTTATCATGGTAAATATACAAATCAGAAACAAAATTGGACAGCTCATTAACTGCAATACATAGCAGAAGGATTTAATTCCCAAATCAAAACATATTATCATTATTAAGATCCATATTATAAATATGAGGAATCATATGGCTTTAGGTTAAGTTTCTATATGGTAATTAATAATGTAATATACCAGTGAAAACAATATATCTCTTCAAATTCTCAGTTCCTCAATCATCATCAGATTGATTAATAGATTAATTGCTCACTCACCATTTCGCCTTAATCGTCTGAGATTCATAACCTTCCTTACAGGAAATTATGTTACAAGGATTAAAAAAATGACAAAAAGAGGAAGAAGAAAAAGAATGGAAGCTAGGGGGAAAAGAATAATATATAGAAAGCCTGGAATCTGGATACATATAACATTCCAAAACACCTGGAGCTTAATTAAAATTTTCTTTTACAAGAATAATTCTCTGTTGATAATCAATCATCAATCCATCCACGCTTACAAGAACACAAATGAAAGAAATTAAATATGGAAAGAAAAATTCAATTATCAGTTAACTAATTTGATAATACACAAACTCTTCTCACTCAATTTTTTTCTTCCCTTTTTTTTCTTTAGCGACCAGAATTAGGAGGAGAGTACTCACAAACTACCTCAGTATTCACTTCCCTTCTGTGGAAGTTCCTGTGGCAGCCACAAGCCGCACATGTAAGTGCCCCACCAGCACCTTCCCTGTACTAGCCATGAATTCCCTGCAACCATCAACAGCATACCCTCCAATATTCGCTGCATGATTCTTCTGGCACTCACCATATCTTATGTTTCTCATCACTGAAGATGAAGTGTTGGCCACACTTTTCACCACTACCTGTCTCTTCTTCATGATGCTTGATATCACACAAACCCTAATCAACTTGATCTCTAATTTCTCGATGTTTGACTTGTGTGTATATTTTGGGCTCCAATCAGTTTATTGTTTCACCCAAAATATATGTAACCCCAGCAAATCAGATTGCCAGATGATGATCACACTAGGGATAGCTCTAGCTCTATTTATATATACATATATGAGTCAGTGTTTGCTGGTGGTGACTAACCCTAACCCTAGTGTGTGTGTAATTTTGTGAGTGACTTGTTTGGGTAAAGCACTAGGAACAAAAGATGGAAATAAAAGGTCATGATGATGGTTCTTGAGGTATTGAGCAGCCTTATTTTACCAACTTTTTGGTGCTCATGTATCATGTATTTCAACTTGGGAGTATAATTAAGGACACGCACATGGGAACACTTGGTCCCTAAAGTATTGAGATAGGGACTTACAAGATCATGTTCTAAAATTACATGTATTATATTTTTACCTCTCACAACTATATATGAAAAACATTGGAATTAGGAAGATGAGATGACGAAAGAGAGAATAATACACATGTTATACTTTTATTCCAGAACAACATCACTAGCATGTACACAACTTTATTCAATGAAGGTTTTTTTTTATTTTTTTTGTCTAAAGTATTATTGTTTTCTTGGCCAATGAGGGTATAACACGTCACCCTGAGAGGAAAATGGTGGGGTTCATAGTTGGTTATAATGCTAGAGAAAGGTAGAAGTATGTTAACACAATGATCATCCGTTGCTTTTAGAAGTATAAGTGAAGAAAAGTCTCCATACCGCATTGTGGTGCCCTCTGATTGAGAACCGGACAAAACTTAATATGGGAAGTAAAGGAGGGAATACTTGTCCTTACATTAACCATACAACCCTAGAATTGTCTTCAAGAATTGATAACTCACCTGTCTCAAAAGGACTTTTAATTCAAAAGAGCAAAAAATGGAAATAAATATTTTTTTTAATTTTTTTTAAAAAAGACAAGCTAACTTGACTATATACTTTATATATTTACACAGGTAGTTAATAATAAAAAAAACTAAATATACGTGATGATAGTGCAGTGAAGTGCGTTTTTGGTCAAACTCATTGATTAAGCTGTTTAAGCAGAGTTACCAACCAAAGGGTAAATGCTAATTTTATATCTGCAGTGGGTCCGGTTTGATACTTAAAAGGAAGGTTGCTGTGGCCCTTGTAACTGTGACAACAACTCTTGTCTAATATTACCTAAGATTCTAATAGGATATAAGACCATTCCCCACATTCAACATGAATGACCACCCTTTTCTTCTTTCCTTTGGATCAAATCAAGGACAATCATAACTTTTCAAAATTTCAACATCATTGATATGCTCTTGAACTATCTGGCCATTATCAACGCTAGCCAAAACAAAAGTGCACTGTGTATGTCTACACACCACCAGATTCCTTTAATTTTTTCTTCGTTTTAAGTCATTGCAAGTAAAAGAGGGGAAGGCGGTTCATAAAACTTTCGATTTCTCCTATTAAGGAGTTGAAAAGTACGTGTCGTTCTCTGCATACATAGAACCTTTGCATATGTGTGTGTGTGTGTGAAGAGGAAGTGAAGAACAACAAAAATAGAGACAAAGAGAGTGTTGAAGTGAAAATATGCATTATTTCGAAAGGTTCATATTATTTGCTGGGGTATGTATTAATGGTGGGGGAAGAAGAATAGAAATGCCATAGACAAATTTGATGTTGAAAGATCTGGATTGTTCACTTAGGCCATGAGTAATACATACACAAGAAGGCATGAGGAGCCTCCACCAACGCCATATCAAAGGGAAGAACTAGAAAGGGACAAGCACACATTGGGGCAATAACATGTGCACATTAGAGGATAGTGACAAGGGACAAAGACACATGTGCTTGTCAATCAGAAGCGTGCTCGATCGTAGTTTACGTTATACAGGAAGGAATTAAAAATTCGTATTTAGCTAATCGATCTCCATTAGGAAAAGCAAAGAATACCCACATGAATATCTCTATGTACGTAATGTGGCTATGCGATATACTAGTGTATGGCTATAACGTTCAATAATTTGATATTATGCAAGATAATTAAGCCGTATTTTATAATTAAGAAAGCATTGGAAAAATCAATGCTATATATGACAGATAAAATGAGTTAATCTTAATAATATAAAAACAAACCTAGTATAGGAAAAAAACTCTTACACCAAAATGTCTGACTATTGATGTTACTTTAATCTAATGGTTATGTCCTAATTTAACGTGATGAGGGATAACTGTTAAAGCTAACCTAAATTATTTCAATGTGCGTGGCAAGGGAGAATCATATCGTCCAATAAAATTTAGTGTTCATTTGACGTTTGAATTAAACATGAAATTGAAATTTGTCTTTTTAATTTTTATGCTTAAAAGTTTTGTTGAATTAAAATTATAATTCTATAGTAGTTTCTTAAAATTATAAATAATTATAGCATGAGTACTGTTAAGTAATATATTAAAAATTGTCAAATTAGGTCTAACAATTTAAAAATGAAATTTGTCCATGTAGACCCATGATTTGACCTATCCGATTTGAAGCTATAAAGTTATTAGGTTAGTGGACTGTTCTTTCTATAATAACAAGTATTCACACCTTTTAAGTTTGGTGCTGAAGAGATTATGAACTAGTTAGTCGCAAATAACAAGTGTCTACACCTTTCACGCTTGATGCGCTTGAAGGATTGTAATAATATTCATCCAAGACGTAAGCTATACATGACTGACTAAGTAAGCCTTCAACAAGTTTAACCGTACCCCAAGGGTATAGACAAGGAAATCACTATGGAGCATAGTGCTAAGGTTATAATCCATAATTGTAGACTAGACAATGACCCTAGATTGATCATTTTAACTAGTTTTTATCTACTACATGATAGTCGTACGACTTGAAGAGCCTACAAAAATTAAACCCCTAAGGCTCGGATTAGAGGGATTCTAGACCATTTCCGCATGTGACTAAGGTTCTATAGACATCTCCCTGTGAGAGAAGCACCATGCACGCCACCCTCAGATAAAAGGCAAGAACCGTTGGAGGACACATTTGATAAATAGGTGTGATTCTCCTTATCAATCCATGTTTTGCTAGTGAGATGTTGCTAATATTTATTGAGTTCTTAATAGGTTTTGAGACACCGTAGTAAGTGTATTCTTTGGCAGTCATATTCTCTCATCTCTTATTTCCTTTCAAGGAATTCTTTCTCAAGTTCCATCTTGCTAGAGCAAAGGTGAGTTGCTCTTCAATCTTTAAATTGTTTTTGTGTTTTAGTACTTCATGGGCATTAGTTGATGGTGTTGAGTTATGTCTTGGTAGGAAAAAATTTCCTTTTTGCTCAAATAACACTTCCTCACTCTTTTTGGAAAGCCCAAACTAGTGAATACCATGAGGTAAGGGAAGCTCAACCTATTTTAGGTATATTTGAATCAGTGTAATTGAGTTAGAACAAATGTTATCGAATATGATAAAAATGTTGTCTTGATAAGTGTTCTCAGTCTCATATATATCTCAATAGGCAAGAGATACATAAGAGGGAAATTGGAGGTGCGTGAAAATCGCCTGTGCAAGTAATGACTACATGATTCCTATAAAAGAAAAAACGTATTAGAAAGACGGTTGAATAATATGAATTTTAACTTCAAAATTATTTGAATTTTTTTTGCAAAACTTTAGATGGAAAACTAGTTTGTAAATGTTTTCCTCCAAAAAGGTGTAAAGGACAAGCGTAAGCTAGAACACAAGAACACAAGATTTTATACAAGTTCACTCAAAGTTAACTACTTCTAATTCTTCTTCAATATTAGAAGGGTTTCACCAACCAAAATTAGGTTACACAATTTTTTTGCATTTTCTTTAAAGGCTTGTACTATTTTTTTTTTTTTTGTTTATACCCACTTCAATCTTCTCTTAGTATTGAACCTTGAAATGAACCTTGCTTTTTTATCAAAGATTGTACTTGTACTAAAAAAACCTTGTTTTTAATTAAATGCTCAAAAATCAAATGTGACGACATATTCAAAAAACAAAGGGAGTATCAGAGATAGAATATAAGAGTAGTTTAAACCTTAGCAATCAAAAGCATTGAATATAGAGCTCATGACATGTTTGCTTTGGATGAAGAAAACTTAGGTGAATATATAAATTAGAGTGTAAGATTTATTAAAGAGTTAGACGAAGTCAGGACGTTGGATGCTAAATAGTTCTTGAAAATGCTTTGCAAGCAAGTTCAATAATGTAACCCTTTGGACTATTGTCCTTTATAAAAACATTGGACAAATGCCCATTTATGCGTGTTGGATACGAGTTCAATTAAAACACTTTTAGTGTGTAAGATAGAAATAGTTATACCTTTGCAAGCATTGGACGCATATTTTTTGCACAACTTCAACAAACTCCTTAAAGTTATTCTTTGTTATCATCAACACCATGATATTTTTTGAGGAGTTAAGATAGCTTCCATGTCTTTGGTTACAATAATTCTAATAGTCGTGCATCGACAAAGAACCCACGATGGTGTATCATGACGACAGATCCACGGTGGAATGACTAAGGTGCTTTGATGTTGAGGTTCTGGTGGCTTCGGAGATGCATAGTTGTTCCGAGTGGATTTGTCGCTTAGTTAGGGTTCACACCGGTGGATCTTTTAAGATCCATGACCAAATTGTATTTCTATTTTTCTTTGTTTGTTCGAGTTTTTATTATTATTATTATTGTTATTATTATATGATACTTATTAACTTTTCGTTTTGTTAAAAGAAAAAGAAATTTAAGATGTAATAAATAATTTAATGGAGAGAGATATATTAAAAAATAATGATGTGCCAATTATTGTACATATATCACACTTCTCTCTATTTTTATCTACACATCCACAGAGATATCCTCCTGAATAAAATTTTCAATTCTCACCCGATATGTATTGAAATATTTAATGGATTATAGAAGAAAATAGCTTTTCAGTATAAGGGACGGCTAGATTTTTTATTGATCCAGCGAGATGAAATTTCTCACTGCCGAAGATTAACTCACGCATATATATGTAGACAATGTGTGCTATGCTTGACTGTAAACCATTCAGTCCTTAAGGCCAGTACACATGGAAGTGTGAGGTTGTTTTCCTTTATTAAAGATTTTAAGTAGGGATCACTACTCTCCCTCGCTGTTCTCCATCAGATCATTTCTACGTAAAAGCTTCCCATATATAAATACTAATCAAACAAATATTAAAGACTATCTTTATCAGTCACTTGTGAAGCACTTATACATCTTCATGTCATGCAGAAGCCATGCTGCGATTGCATTTCTACGTACTTGTTGATGGTGGTAGAATCTCGATCTGTGAACATTTTCAAAAAATTCAAACAGATTTTATCCAACTAAATGGACATGAATTTTAAATCCAATCCATTTAATTGGATCGGATTTTCAAAAATCTAATCCATGCCACCCCTAGTTTATGGTGGTAGAATCCCTGAACGTTTTCTGGTTGCACTCTCCGATCCTTCATCAATGCTTAGGTATCTCATATATATACCTCTGATGAAAAAGGTCTGAATCGAACTATGTGCTGAATTAACAAGTGAACTATGTGCTCATTTTGTAATCTTATTTCATGTATATTAATGCTCATAATTTGATTTAATATTATATATATATATATATATATATATATATATATATTGTATTTAAAAAATAATTATTTTGTATTAACTTCTTAAAATGTTTAAAACGTACGATTATGTTAAAATTATTTCCAATGATGGACAGAATGCCATAAAATGTGAAAAAGGTTTTAATTTTCTATCTCAATGATCGCATTAAGAAATCATCACATGAAATAAGAACATACCTCGCTGTAACGGCTGGTGTGCCTCATATTGGTTTTGCCCAAGTAGTGGCATTGGCATTTGAGGGCTCCATCTGTCACACTTTTATTGCTACAAGGTTTATTGTTATTGGATGATATCTTGAACTGAACCATATGTACCAGACGATTTTTAGGATAATCTGTCATAATGATTGGTTGGTATAGTAAAGTTCCTTTTCCTATAATTTTCTATAATTTATTGAATACGTACAACAATAATTTTTCTTATTATTCATTTTAAGGATTTATATAACTAAATGAAACTTTGGATACAGTTTCAAAATTCATATTAAAATTGTTTTAAATTTCGTGTTATCCTTTAAGTCCATCTATCAATAATATATATAAAGAAAGCATTCAAAATTAGTTATTCATTACACTAAAAGTCGTAAGAAAAAGATAGAGAGAAATATCCTTAAAGAATTTATAATTTTTGTTAATCATAATATAACAATTAAGGTCTTTGTTGGTTTTCTAGAACCTCGAGCTATTTTCAAAATTTCAGTTTAATACCTAATTACACAAAAAGTTAGGTTAGACAACATATGACAAGATATTTCAGTAATTTTTAGTTTTTTTTACTCATTAAAAAATTCTTTTGTTTGCTTGGCAATCAAATTTTTTTTTTTAGTTTATCAGTAATTTTTAATATTTCTTGAAAATTTATTTGAAGGAATGTTTTTAAAATTCTAGCTTTTAACTTCTAATTTTTTTATATTATTTTCTTTTTATCTTTAATATATTTATTAAATTTTTTGCTTATCTTTTTTAAATAAATTATTATTTTATTATTTTCCAGTTATCTTATACTTTGTGGCTATTTAATTACTAATTTTACAGATACTTATAATTTAATAAACTAATTTTTCAACTATCAACTTTTAGTTAATTTTTTAATTTTTAACTAATTTTTTTGCTTTTAAGCTAAATTTTTTATTAACTTTATGGTACATAGCTAAATTTAAATCAATTATGAGACTAGTCTTTAATTTATTTACACTTAAAATTTCTTGTCACTATCTAAAGATGTTTGTTTACAAATTGAACTGTTCAACTAAATTAAATTGATTTAGTATTTATAATCATTCATATATCATTATTAAAAAGTTTTTTTTAAACTTAAAACTAATTATATTGTAGCATATTGTAGCCCTTAACAAAGAATGAAAAAAAGGGTAAAGTAATAGATAATAAGATTTAAGTAAAGAGTGGAGTTCACTCTTTAAAAGTATTTATAGAGCTATCGAGATTTTAATTGTAAATGCCAATTAAGACCGAAATTCTTTGGTGGTTGACAGAAGTAGATAGCCTACCAAGTACAGCCATATATGTCTGATTGATCTGGCTAATTATGTGACATCGAATCATCAAATAGATTGGATCGCAGTATCCTTCCATTTTGGGATGCGGTTCGCACATTAAATAATTAAAACTAGCTATTTTATTTACATATTCATAATAATAAAAGAAATGTTAATTTTTATTAAACAGATTCATTTTTAAATATAAAAACAATTAACTAATTAGCTAAATAAGTTATATTTCTTTTAAAATACTTATATAACTATTATTAATTAACAATTAGAATTTCTCATATATATATATATATATATAAAAGAAGAAAGAGAAAAAAGAAAAGTGAAAAGTGAAAAGTGAGAGCCTTTACTAATTATTATTGGATCAAAATAGATGGTATAAATCAAAAAATTTAATAATAAATTAAAATTAAACAAACACTTTCATATTTTCAAAGATTCACGAAATAAAAATTAAGCCTTTAAAAGATTACAATTATTACATCTTAAAGTATATTTTAATCATCACATCAATTTTCTTTAAAATTGTTGTTAACCTATCACCATCATCATTAAAATTATAATTATCACATCTTAAAGTATATTTTAATTATCATATCAATTTTTTTTTAAAATTATTATTAACCTACATCATGAGTGGCAGTTCATGTGTTAAGGTGTAATGACCTCAACAAGAATTTTTTTCTTATTTGTATATGCATAATAAGTTTTTTATTTGTCCCCATAAAAAATAGGTATTGCCCCATCAAATATATTTTTTAAAAAATGAATGCAAAAATATGAAAAAAGAAAATAAATTATACTAAATTTACTAATTTACCCTTTTAATTTTTAGGTTTAATTGTTATTTTGCTCTTGTAATTTATGTTTTAGGTTCAGTTTGGTCATTTTATTTTTAAAAAGTTCAATTGGTCTCTTCAATTTATTTATTAGGTTCAATTTTGTCTTATTTTATTTTATTTTTTTTAGATGAGTTCAATTTTGTCTTATTTTTCTTTTTGCATCTTTAAATATTTTCAAAAAATGATATCAAATTTGATTTTAAATGGGACTGAATTGGATCCATTCAAAAAAAATGAAGGACCTAATTTTTTATAAAAAAAAAAGGATCAAATTAAACCTTTATGACACTTCAACATGTATATTGTAAGATACAACATCTAAGTAACTCAACATACATCTATATATAAATATATACAACTCTTAAAATGATTAACTTGCTAAACACTTAGCCCATCATCAATATACACGAAAACTAAGCAAAGTAACGGTAAGAAGAACACATCCTCACGTTCATATGTCCATTCGCGATGTCTTCAAAGAAAAGCTTCATCTCCTGGTCATTTACTTTCATAAATACAAAGTTAGAAATCATTATAGTCACAATTACATATATCACATAACACAAGTATAAGCATACCAAGACATGTCTAAAATAATCTAAAATGCCATATAATACATATCTAGATCCTATTAATATTTTTTTTTTCCTCCAGAGACCCTATTAATTTTTAAACATGGGCATTTGAAAGTTAATTCATATCAACATTCAACTTACATACAAAAAACGCACCTGGTGGTTATATACAAAAAAATAATTATGTAATATTGGAACAAGCATTTACTTATATACAAAAGGTATATTACATTTTAAAAGGAAATAATTAATAACATATTAATATTTTCATTATATAAAATTGTATAAGCTTGTTTTCTAATAAATCTTTTAATTTAACGGTTAAATGGATTGATGAAATTGGACATAAATAAATACAATGAATAAGTTTGACATGGCTTACTCTTAAAATAAATAGATTCGCATCATGCACAATTGCACATGCATACAAAGAAAGTTCGGTTATTTGTTACATAGAATAATTAATATCTATAGCTGTAAGTAACAACTAACAAGCCACCTGTTAAGAACCACTGTTAGGACTAAGTTCACTATTGATTTCAACTTAACAAAGCACCATTGAATATAATGTGATGAGACCTTTTGCTTCTTACCAACCGTACCCAAATTTGTGAGGTCTATCTGGTGAGCAATGTATGCTGCGCACCTGTGATTCTTCTTTTGATCTTCTTTTTAGACACCGACCAAAATGAATCTTGCATTGAAAGAGGAAAGATATCCTTAATCTAATTCTTTATCACATTAACTTCAACATAGAGATAGATAAGTAACATATTAACTAAATAAAAAAAAAGTAACATATTATAAAGGAATAATTTTAATTACGAAAAATGAGAATTATTTTTTGGTTTATACTCGAAGTATCCTTTTTCATTTGAGGTAATTTTATTTAACTCGGATAGAAATATCATTATGAACAAGTGAATTCTTTTTCTAGATATTTAATACAATTGCTTATTTAGGATTAAAATTTGAAACCTCTAAATTGAAACAACTACACTTCAGTCGGTACACACCTTCTCAGTAAAAAGTGAAAATTCTAATTAGACATCTTTATATATTATTTAAAGAGTGAATTTTTAATTTATTCTCTAAAATTGAAATGGTTGGTCATATTAGTCCTAAAGTTAATAAAATAGCAGAATAGTTCGTAAAATTTTAAATTATCAATCAGTTTAGTCCTTATAATCGTAATGAATTGTCAAAGTGGTCCTTAAAATAAATTAAATTAAAAAATGGTCATTAAAATGCATATCTTAAAATAAGAAAAGAGAAGAATGCAATATTTAAATCTAGAAATACAGGAGAGTGCGAAAGATATTTTAGTCATAAAATTAGTTTTAATATTTTTTTAAGTAAAGCATATATCTGAACACAAGATCTTTTTAAAAAAAAAAAAAAAAACAAACACATGATGGGAGTACATAATACTCACATCTCTTAAGTGACGGTAATATAAAAGATATTTTAATAATACTTTTTTTTTATCAAAAAGTAATAATTTTTTAAAATAAAAACTAATAGAACTAATTGAACAAAAAATTGAAAAATGTAGTGAAGTACTGAAGTGTCATATACTTAAATCTGTCAGCAAAATGAATTGTATATTTTAACATAAGATGAGAGAGCAGTATATACTCACATTTATCAGGAAAGAACAATGTAATTTACTCTATATATTTTATTTATTATCGTATCATTGTCCAAATAAGTTTTTTATTCCTCAAAATATCTTGAAAATTTAGTTTTAGTTCTTAAAGATTATTTTTATTTGGTTTGAGAGTCTATATTATTTTAAAATTGAATACTTTAGGCCTTTTCATTAAATAATGTTTGTCAAATGTTAAATTGACTAATAGTGATCAAATTATTAATGCCACATATAATTTAGTATATATTTTACTGTTAGAAGATGAATAGTGAGTATCTCACACCTTTCATGGAGTGTGAAATATGTAAGGAATAAAGAGATGGAAAGTTAAAACTAAAGGATAAAGAAGAAAATGAAAGATATAGGGAACAATATGATGAGAAAAAATAGAATAGGTGTAAAAGAATGTAAGAAAAATGAAAGTGATAAAATCTAAATTATTAGAAAATGATTATTAGTATTGCTTAATATAATGAATATGACTTCATTGAATTGAAAGAAAATCGTAAATAATTTGTATTATTCACATTTTGCATAACCTTATTAAATAATTTACGGAGGTGTAGAAAACAATAATTTTAAACTTTTTGTTTTGCCTTACGCCCCAAAAGTTCTAAACATGGGCCCTGAACTCGGGGTAGCATTGTGATTCAATTCTTACATTTTTAACCTTTCATAGGCTGTTACTTCCTGCACCCATATTTACTTCCTACACCCTTTTTAATTTTATAATAAACTGTAAATCCTAAATTGTCCTTCCGAACCCTTCTGAACCCATAGTCCACCTGCAACCCCTTTCACCATGGCATCGTTTATTGAGAAATTCTTGTATGGACACAAACCCAACACATCACTCTTAGACACAATCAACTAAAAAGTTACGCGTAATCAAATTAAAAAAAAAATACTTACTGTAAAAAATATAAGAATTTGAAAAAAGAAAGAAAGACAAACCCTGTTTTTCTCTCCCATGTTTTCAGGGTAACATCTTCCTCGTATCTCTCTGATCAACAACACCTTTGCCTTGTTATGCCTCCATTGCTACCAATCATGAACACCGTTTATATCCCTGACTGCTGCTTAACCCTCACAATTGAATTAAGGGGAAGCATCCTTTATGAACCAGAATTCTATAAATGTAAATCTTCGCATGCAGTTTTATTAATTATTAAATCGTTTTTACGAGAGAAATTGCATAAATAAATTGGTAATTTGAGGTATTGTGTTTGTGTGAAACAAGTTCATGCAATATTAAGTTATGTGATATGTTGGTGATTTGCAATGGTTAAGGATAAAATGAAAACAGAATACATCTTGACCAGCATGAACATTGATGAGGACAATGTTTAGTCATGGCATGTGGTGTGTTATGTGCACTAAGAAAGAGTTTCACTCTTTTATCATTTGAGATTTTTACATTTAGGATTTTGTACTTAGTTTGTGGTAGTAAGGATAAAGATATAAGTTTCACAATCTCTTTTCCCAAACTTTAGAAGTGTTTATCAGTAGCTAGAGATGTAAGAAGACAACGGTTACACGAAAGTTTGACGAAGAATAAGAGTTTATCTTCTTTTTTTTTAATGTTGTATTGCTTATTTATTTTATTTTATTTTCTGATTTTACAGGTTGACAATTTTTATTTTAATTTGATTATTTATAATTTTCTTATTTGTTGTTTCTAAAAGTAATGTGTTGAGTTTGTATCTGTACAAGAATTTCTCGTGTCCATTTTTGACTTGATCAAGGACATGGAAGAGAGATGCATGCATTGCTCCTTCCAAAGTGACATATACAATTCTAATTGATGCTTTTGCAAGACTAAATTATATGAAAAAAGCATGCGAGATGCATTCTTTAATGGAGATGGTTTGGTTCCAAATGTTCATGCATCTATCTAATAAAGGAACAAAGTAGGGGTACTTCAATGTCAAAACTCAAAGCAACTAACAGACAATATTTCTAGAAATTACACATTATCTAATCTAGAAGAATTATTTTCTTAATTCCAGATTACCTAATCCAGATTTAATGGCAAAACTAATTCTTCCATAATAGTGAATTTAGAATAAGCTTTTCAGATCACAAACTTTTCAAGCTTACGGATCATATGAACCCGAATACACCAAAGAAGCTTACGGATCCTCCGATCCGGAGCACACAAACAAATTTCTCAATCTGTAACAGACTTGCAATTTTCTCAATCCAAAAAAAAACACACGAACAGAGAAAAAAAAGAGAAAAGGAACATGTTAAGTGCGATGGTGGTGGGTGTCTATCATCTCAGCAGTCTCTGGTGGCGCTCTTCTTGGCTACAGTAATCGTCCACAAACTCAAACGGAGTGCACAAACAGGATTACAATTCACAACTTGGAAGTAGAGGGGGCAAAAGTGGTTGCCAGCGTATTTTGGGGATTTTATGTTTGTTTTAAAACTAAAAGGGTGCAGGACGAAAATATGGGGTGCAGGAAGTCTGGCCCCTTTCATAACTGAAGGCCCAATATGTTGTAAATTAAAGCCACCAATGACTGATTTTCTAGCCCAATCCCAACCATGTGAGCACGGGTATTGCTATTGGCACTTCCTATGTGGGTGTCTTTTAACTATATTCACTAATTGTCCCTTGGATGGAAATACAATGAAAATATGTTTCCATTACGTAAATGGGGTAGAAATATAAAACACAACGATTTCCATTGCACACTTAAATATTTACAATATGAAATGTGTTTCCATTATTCCCTTTTTTTCATTTTTTACAAAATGGAAATGTAATTTCATTTTTCAAAAGTCCCCACCCTTCCAAAACGGAAATGTAATTCTGTTTTGGCCAAAAATTCCCTTCCCCTATCCCTACAGATGACACTCACAACAACACAACAACACTGGCATGGTGCAAGGGGATGGGTGGTGTGGGGGAGGGAGGCAACACGTGTGTTTTGGATCTGAGGAAGGGGGTGTAGGGATTTGATGAGTGGGCAAAAGCGAAAATTTTCAAGGTTGGTAATGCCACTGGCAAGGATTGGTAGTGGCAATTGTATTCCCCTGTGAACACCTATCATTTGTTAAGGGCATCCCTAGAAAGAGTGAACCACCCATCAAAGTCTACAAAAAAAAAAAAGTTATTTGTGGATCAACAAAAATCCCACTTGTCCACAAAATCGTTTCTATGAGTAACCGAAACAACATGGGCTAATTCCAGAAGGTGTGTAGACTTTGTCACAAGATCCAAAAGGAAATTCCAAGTTTCGTACTTGCTAAAGTTGAGAATATTCCAGGGCAGACGCATAAGCAAACCTATAAATGGGTGAAATGCTGCAAAATTTGTACTGGGAGGAATTGCCAGCGAACGAGGTTGGCTCATTTAACTAACAATTATGTTTACACTCGCAAAAATCAAAATAACAAAGTATTAAGCATTTTTCATTGACCCATAATGAATTAGCTTCTTTTTTTTTATTTTTGCCAATTTATTAGTTTTTACTATTTTCTAGTTTTTGTTGATTTTTTAAGGCCGATTCTTTAACTTGCTTGAATCATATACTAGTCAATGCATTCCTATTTACAAAACATAGCTAATTGTAAAAATTTGAATTTTAGAAATCAAGATAGAGCCCCGACCTGTGGTTTTAGTTTTCTTGTTCTTAGAACGCTTTTGCACATTCTTTAACACTTTGTTATAATTGAATTAGGAGGGAGTGAATTAGCAGAACCGATTTGGGCCATCTCATGTGTTTGTGTGGAGTAAAATTGGGAGTGAGAAGTGTTTAAAGTTTGTGTTCCAAACCTGAATATCTTTTATCGCATGAGACGTGATTTGAGATGTAAAATGGCACAACAAATTGGATAGGATGTGTTAATCCTTTGCTATGATTCTTGTATACTGCTGACACCATGCACACACGAACGTGCTTACACAAGTAACTTCCAACCATAGACAACCACGCGAATGTTTGGAAGACATTTTTATATACATAAATCTCAAAATCAAATATAAAATTACATGTTTAAATAATCTAAACCCTTTCTTTTACTTTTGTTAACACACATTATCATTTTTTTTAACTATCTATATTATTTAATTTTTTATTTCTTAAATTACTCACAATTTGAGCGTGCCTGGCTTTTTTTCATCTATTAAAGAACCGATGTTTTTTAAAAATAAAAGGTTGGCAGGATAAGCGGATATATATAGTTTCTTCATTCAATTTTTTCTTAATTTTTATTTGATTTTAAATTTGAATATATTAATTAGAGAATCAATTTGAATAGCAACAAATTGTTGGTTTCTTAGAGTAAGGTTTCATGTCTCCATGAAATGAAAAAAATATAGATGGAATGAGAAATCTTATTAAAGATGGGAAGCTAAATTCTTTAGAGATACTTTTAACCAATGTCTTGGTTTAAAAAAAATATGACAAATGTTGTTTGTTACAAAATTGATTTTTGTCAAACTAGCATAATTTATTCTACATCCAAGAATTAATCAGGATTTAAATCCTAAATCACTTAATAATAGATACAAATTACTATTACTTGTGTCGATTGTTGTTGATGTGAAACTTATCCTATTAAATTACTAGTTTCAAAATAATTTCATTCCACCAAATATTTATGATGAATAAATTTTAAATAACTAAATCAATATTAGTTTCTCTTTTTAATGGTTAAAATTAAAATTAAAATTTAATAAATATAGTTCAATTGACTTTGAATTTGTGATGAGATACCTTTGTTTGATCCCCTCAACTCTTGGCGTATCAAACAAAAAAAATAAAATATTAAAACATCAAATTTGCGCACGGCTGTACGTACGGAGAGAAATTAATGAAAGTTTGTTGATCTCACAGACAATTTCATTTTGTGGGGGGCTTTGTTCAGTACATGACAACAAGAATGTTGAAAGGATGGAAGAAGATAAACTATAGAAATTTTCTATAATCTAACAGCTTGTTTGGAAGAGCTTATAAATAGTTTATATGAGTTTATCTTATATTATAAGTATTTGTGTTTGAAAGAGCTTATAAATATTTTATGCCTGATTTATTATAAGGTGTTTTTTCATTTCTACGTACAAAAAAAAAATACAATTTTTCATTGCTAGTAATTTTTTTATACATTCCCTTCTTTTTCACTAAAAATATAATTTAATTAAATAAATTTATATTTTTCTATGTTGCTAATATTTTTTTTTTGTTTTTTTTCATAATAGTGTGTAGTAGTGGAATTTTTATAATAATATACTATTTTTATATTTTTTTTATGCATGTGAATGGTGAATTTTTAAGCTTATATCATGATTTTATGATCATGTAAAAAAACGTGATTTTATTATATATATATATATATATATATATATATATATATATATACATGATTTTAATTTTAACAACTAAATTATATTATAATCATTTATTATTATTATTATTTTTTAAAATTATTGACAGGAGTATAGTGAATATGTGTGTGTCTCGCGCGTGTTTTTATTAAATTTATATATCATAATTAATTTTTTGTTCTTAAGAATTAAAAATGGATAAATTGTGACTGATGATTTTTATTTTTAATATTTTTGTGATATATAATGTTAGTATATTAATTATTTAGTTACTGTTTAAATTTTTAACTTATTTTTAAACATGATTTTTTTTAATTTTTCAAATGATATAACATCTTATAATTGGTTATATAACAATGCATTCGAACACTTCAAAATTAGGTAAGTACTAATCAACATGTATATTTAAACACAAATAGCTTATTAAAATTTAAGCACCTGTAACATAAACTCTTATATAATATGAACTTATTTAAAAGGATCGTAATTAAATTGTTTGTCCAAACGTGTCTATAGTGCGTAATTTCGTATAAAATATAAGGGGTTAAATTTATCATTATATTCACTTACAATCATTATACTAAAAAAATTGAAAAGAAAGATGATCCCAAAACAATTAAGTCATCTCTATCACAAGGCCCGGCAATATATAATGACCACATGCACCTGTTATTATCCCGGAGCTGGTTTATTGAATGATAACCTCATAATAAAAATCCTAAAATTATAGACATTAAGTATAACTAGTAATTAATCATATGCTTCATGAATGAATATTATATCCCCAAAATTTGAATATTTGAGTAACGTCCTATAATTTGGATATATATATATATATATATATATATATATATATATATATATATATATATATATATATATATATATATATGATTTGTAAATTAGATACACTGTAATTGAAATGTTCAAGTCACAGCCAAAATCTCTTAATTCTATCAATAGACTCATTATATATGACGTGATTAGGCTTCACCAATATTTATTTAATGTTATGTCCCAGATATCTTATGGAATCACATTATATATTATTAATTTTCTGAAAGTGAAGAGATCTTTATCTCTAGACAATTTATCACATGTATGATATATACTATATTTGAACTGAGTACCCACTGCTTGTAAAAGGGCTAGCTAAGGGCTATGCAATGGAGCTTAAGGAACCGTCTTGGACAATTTCTGAGCAATGTCTTAGTTGTTTGTATGTGCAAACTAGGGTACGAACTATTTATTGTGCAGCTAAAACAGCTGAACGAAGCTCGATCATCACCTAGTGCATGTATGCATAATGTGATATTTAAAATCATTGTGAAAATAAATACATAAGGCCCCCGCATTTATTTAAGCATTCATGCTGAAATTGAAATGTCCTTGATGTAAACAAAGGGGTCCATATATATTTTTCTCTTTTTTTTTTCTTTTTGGGTTATATATATTGCACTTTGGTGAACCACATTAGATGACATTGTTCACAAGGGTGCAACAGAATCCTACTGTTTTTAATTCGTTGGGCCCAAACGTAGGTTACGCGCAGTAGCTAAAGAGAACAAGTTATTTATTTATTTATTTATTTATTTTAATTTGTACGTGGCATATTAATTAATTACCATATTGTGGTCAAGGACTAATAGATATTACTAATTAAATTACATTCTGCATGCACATAAATCGAATATTTATCGACATATATTTAACTCAACTGTCTATCTATTTTTTGTATTAAACTTTGCTAGTTCAACAGCTTATGTATATAACCAATGATTGAATCTCTATAGACATATTTAATTCGACTATTAATTATTAACTGTGTTAGAGCTTGCGGTTCGAACAAGCTTAAGATATATGCCTTACCAATTCCGTATAGCTAATAAACCATACAGAAAGTGATGTACATATTTGGTCCCCATGGGACAAAGCCAGCCTTTTATTTTAAAGGTCTCAAGTGCCACATGATTTACTTAATTTATTGTCTGGTTTGATAGCAACGAGATTTGTCTTATTACATCCACAGGTTTTGGCCAATTTAAAGAGGCATGCATATGATGCAAATGAATCGGATTTGTAGGATTATAGATATAGGCACGTTTGATGAGTTCTCTGATTTTTATTTTTTTTTAACAAAGTTCTCTGATTTTGTTTCTTGTGAGGTTAATTGGATATATAAATGATAGAGGAAAACTGCAATACAGAAGACATTATATATCAAGTGTATTTTATCAGTGAACATAATTTTTTTTATATAATCATTACATATGTTCCTGGCGGGTGATTAATGCTTTTTTCTTTAGCATATATATGTATGCTTGGTTGTGAAGAAATATAAGAAAAAGAGATGAGAAAATTTTAAAAAAATGTATCGTCTCACATTTCTACCACGTTATTTTAATTTAAATATTTTTTTTATTTTACTCTATCAAAATAATTCTTATGCAGGCGGGACTATAAGATTCTCTTATGTACAAATATTTTAAAATATTATAAATAAAATCATATTATATATAAATATTTTATATTCTTAAAAATGTTTGATTTTTTGTCTTGCTTGAGAATAAACAAATCTCCAAATTTGAAGTTACAATGAATCTTCAACTCCTGAAGATTCATCAACTGAAGTAATTCACGGAATTAAACACCAAAAGAAATAATAATAATAATAATAATAATAATAATAATAATAATAATAATAATAATAATAATAATAATAATAATGGTTATATTTTTGTAAATATTAGAAATTTAGATAGAAATTGTTTGTTTTCTTAAATACAATTTTGGACCTTCTTTTTTAAGATAGAGATATTTAATTTTTTTATTTTTTCAAATAAGTATTTTTGATCTTCTTATTTTAAAATATGAATATTTAATCCCTTATTTTTATAAAATATGTGATTTTGATTATTCCGTCGAACTCAAAGCATTGATTGCTAAGATATTAACATTTTTTTAATGGTTAAATTGGATTTCATTCAATATCATTGGAAGTATGTACATCCTAAATCAAAAGATGTGTCACCGGATGAGGGGCATCCTCAGTCCAGTAACCTTGAGAGAAATCAAAAGCTAATTTTACTAGGGTATCTGCAACTCTATCTATTGTCTTGAGCGCTTTACAAATGAGATGAAAAATTTAGAAGAAAAAAAAAGGAAGACAATGCAATCTTAAGTATGAAGACACTTGCTTTTTGATTTTGTTCCAAAGTTGGAAATTTTGAAGGCAATCTGTTTCTACAGTGACATTTGTGAAAGAGAGATCTTGGGCAATCTGGATTGATGGGCTTTGTTTTTGTAGCATCTATATTGATTTTAACCCATTAGGATTTTGCACGGGCTTCCACAATACTGGATGATTAAGACTAGCTAGGCACTGTCGATGGGCCCAGGTGACCCACAAATATAGGAAATTAGATAAATAAGTATCTTCTACAAATAAAGGCAACAAATACAGGTATTATATATGCAAAATGAATGTGCAAAAATAGGAATTTTTTCCTAAACATTTGGCTAATTTTGAACAAAATTGTCTACATGACAAAGCAATTCCCATATTACGCGCACATTGCCGCATCTTTCCTTGTCGACCTTTGCAAGTGAAGCAACTCCTATATTCAATGGATCCTATTAATAATCCAACACAACATTCCAAACCAACATGAACGTCGTCCTCTCACCCCTTGTCTCCAATACCACCCTGTGTGACAGACCCAACATCTACTTCAAAACCTAGATGAGGTAAAAGGATTCTTCCTCTGTCGCACTGGCATCACTCCCTCGTCTATCATGATTTTATCTGTGCACGACTAAAAACATCACATAATCTGGTATGACCAGTGTATGTTGTGTTTTTGCAACATCTAAAAACAAAGTCCTTAATCTCAACGGCAACTTCATCAACCCTAAACCTAGTTCCTCTCATGCTCTCATCAAGGCCAAACAAACCCACATGCCCAAACGATTCAAACTCCCTCTTGAGTTCACCACCATGGTTTGAAGAAGGATCCAATTAAAGAAGGTGTGAAATGTATAATCACAAAAGGATGAGAAAATATGAACAAAAAAATAATAGAACAACATGCTTGAAACGAGTACAAGCTTCTTTAGCCTTTGATCGTCCATCGTTGACCCAATGGGAGACAACTGGGAGAAAAAGAAACAAGAGACTCTAATCCTAATTGATTATTTGTTTTCAAAATGTGGAGAGGCAATGAGAACCCTTTTGGCCAAACTATAAGAAGGGGACAATTATTTTTGTAATTTACCATATGAAGATAAATTACAAATTAATACTCACAAAGGGTTGTAGGGTGTCATGCCACTTCTGAAGACAAAGTTGTAAATTAATTCATGACTACTTTTGTTTTGTTTCTTTTTTTACTGAAAACATAAAAACATAAACAATTTTCCTTTTTTTTTATTACCACAAAGTCGTAAATATTTTATTTTTTAAATAGTTATTAGAAGTCGTAAACTGATTTATGATTTCAAGGTCATAATATTTTTTCAAAATTAATTATTGACAAATTTAGAATAGTTTTAGTTTTTAATTTCTAGTTCAATGTTTTTAATATCTTTGTTACTAATATTAACTTAAAATTTATCAAATAATATTAAATTTTTTTTAAATTTTTTAATTAATTTTTATAGTTATCATTAAGTAAATTAATAATTTTGTACAATATTATTAATTAATTTTATTTGATAAAAATATTTTAATATTAAAAATAAAAAATAATTTAGTAATAAAAGTAGTTGTTAAAATAAAAACAACATAATACATTAATATATAATGAACAATACAAATTAAACACAAACATAAAATTAAAAAATAAAAATAATATTAGTCATTAACTTGTTTGTATGGACCGTTACTACTACGATTATTAGTTTTAGAACAAGAGAAAAAAAGATATCGTAAAACAAGAGGACAATAACTACTAACAAATCAAGTGCAACAATAGAAGAACTTGTTGTAGGATATCATTACACTGTTAATGTTTTTCTTAAACAAATGTGTGTAGTATATTTTAATATTTTTATTTAAATTTAAGTCTTTTGTTTATATTATTTTTCTAATATACGAAACAAATAATAATCCTTAACATTAGTTAGAAAATATTCAATAAAATAATATAAAAATATTTAAAATATATTAAATAAAATAATATACAAAAATATAAAATATAGAAAATATTAAATAAAACAATATACAAAAATATTAAATAAAACTATAAATTAAAACTAATTTAAATTCATTAATAATTAATTTAAAAATTACAACTTTAAAGTCATAAATCACTAACCATTTTTAAAAAAATTAAAATATTTATGACTTTAAATTTGTAATTATAAAGAATAAAACAAAAGTTATAAATTAATTATCACTCTGTCTTCAGGTAGGATATTCTACTAATTATCCTTTTATGTAGGGGTGGGAATATGTTAGGTTGGCCTACAGGGGACCTACGACCTGACCTACATAAAGTCTGGCTTGGACTGACATATTTAATTAAAAGGTTAGGCTCAGACTTTTTTAAAAGCCTATTAAATTAAATAGATCAGGCTTAGACTTATTAAAAAGCCTTATAAGTCTGATAGGTCGGCCTATATATATATATATATATATATATATGTATATACTTATATTATTTTTTGGGTACAATTAATATTTTTTTTAAACTAGCAGACTTTGATTAACACATTACTGCTTCATAACTCTTATTCCTATAATCAAGTAAGACTTTAATTACAATTTAGGTGTGAGTCATGTGTCCCTTTATATTCTTTATTATTTTTATTGGCTTATTTTCCTATTTCTGTTAATGTTTCCTTTTCCTTTTAACGTTTCCTATTACGTTCCTGTTCCAAGCAAACAAAAATCATATCATTTTCACTTCAAGCTTTGATAGAGGTAAAACTTCAAAACCTTGCCATTTTTTCTTGCATCTTCTTATTCCTTTAACATTTTTTCTTTCATCTTCTTTTTACCTTCTCTTTTCCATGCATATATTCTTTCTTCGTGGTGAAAGCCTAGCCTACTAGCGCTTCTCCTCCTCTTTTTTGAAACCTTGTGTGGCTAGTCCTTCTTCAAAGTCTCCTGCCATTGCTCCTTCTTTTAAGTTTTTCACCATTGCTCCATCTTTGAAGAAGGTGTTATTTTTTTTGGTAAAAACAACTATCAAAGGAATATTAGGTTTAATGTGATGAAGGCTTTTAAAAAGACTATCAGGCTAAGCTAGGCTTTTAAAAAGGTCAGATCGAGCCAAAATAAAAGTCTTTAATAGGCTATAGGCTAGGCTCAGGCCTAAAAAATTCATCGTAAGCTAGGCTCAGACTTTTTAAAGCCTGGTCTGGCCTGACCTATTCCCACCCCTACTTTTATGGGTATTAATTTGAAGTTTACCCCCATTTGGTAATTACAAAAATAATTGCCTCTTTTAGTAGTTTTCCCGAACCTTTTAGTCGATTTAGTTATGCGGGGCCCATTCCATTCCCAAATGCGAGAAACAAAAGAAGGGCAAGTGTCGATAGGGGCTTTGGATAAGATAGAGTAAGCATATTTGACAGAAAATAGGCCATCAGGAGTTACAACCCAAATAGGGAAGTCATTACCATTAGAAGACAGAGGCACAAGGTAGGCCATGAGCTCAAAAAGGACCCAAGACGGTAAGAGAGGACAAAGCTCATCTATATTCCAAGAGTTGTCATCATGGACATAATATGCCATATTTTTTTAATAGATCAAGGAGGGGAACCTCAACTCGGGTTGTGGAAAGAAGTAGAATGCCCAAAAGAAGCCAAACATCTCTCTAAAAGTTAACCATATTACCATTTCCAACAACCCATCTCATATTATGAATGGCCTCCTTCCAAACCAAGAAAATACCTTTCCAGGTCTGAGAAGCATTCGGTTTAGAGCGCACATAAGGCACAATAGCAGTCCACAATTGTACTTGGCTTTAAAGGCTCACACCCAAAGCTCCTAAGGCTTAGTAATGAGCTCCCTGGCAATCTTCATCATGAAGGCTTTGTTAAAAAGATGAAGATTCTTAAATCCCAGACTTCCCTCTCTTTTAGATATGCAGAAGACCTCCCAAGCAATAGGGTGCAAACCTTTACCATTAGCCACATTATTCCATATGAAGCATCTTTGAATTTGCTCAAGCGAATCATAAAGCCCCTTGGTAATAAGGATGGACTACATGGTATAAGATGGCATAGGTTGGATAACGAATTAGGCAAGGGTGATTTGGCCAACGAACACTAGTTGCTTTGCCTTCCATGTAGCTAATCTTTGTTGGGCTCAAAGAATGGTGTGTTGGTAGTGGGATTTCCTCTTGCGATCATGCAACAAAGGAATATCGAGGTACTTCCCTAGATCTGGCAACATCATAAAGTTTCCAGCACGAATAATGTTGGAACTAATAGAGTGGTTGACACCTTTTGTTAAAAAGACCTTGGTTTTATCACAATTGACCTTAGTCCCAACACCAGAAGCATAAGTGTTGAGACAATCTAAAATAACCTCCATCTAATCAATTGTAGCCTCTAGAAAATTAAGAAGGTCATCAACAAAAAAAATATGGGAGAGCAAAGGACCTTCAAAGGCGAGCTTGATGGGCTTTCATTCTCCATCATTCTGCATTTGGATGATCTAGGAGAGCCTTTCAACCCAAAGAACAAATTGATAGGGTGAAAAGGGATCTCCTTGTCTGAGTTCTCTTTTGGGATGGAAAGAATTCGTTTTATCCCCATTCACGAGCACTTGAAAAAACATAGAAGACAAAAAAAAGAGATATTAGATGAATGAAATCATCATTAAAGCCCAAATCCATGAAAGCATTTGTAACAAAGTCCGAATGAATGTTGTCAAAGGCCTTCTAGAGGTCAACTTTGATGGCCATGTACCCAACCTTTTTCTTAGAACCCCACATGGAGTGACAAACCTTTTGGGAAGGATGACATTGTCCCTGCCCTGCCTACTTGGACTAAAGTTGGTTTGATAGGGAGAAACAAGATAATCTATACTTCTCTTCAGACGGGTTGCAATAATCTTGGTTATCACCTTATAGATGACATTGCATAGACTAATATGCCTATAGTGCTTGATAGAAGTAAGATGATCGATCTTGGGGATGAGCACGAAGTGGGTGTGGTTAATCTTCGAGATAGACGAAGGTTAATTGAAAGCTTCCTTCACTCTAGTGCAGACTGAAACATCGATATCATCCTATTGAGATTGAAATAAAATAGAATGTAACCTATCAATCCCCGACAATTTAAGAGGCCCCATGCTAAAAATTATGGCTTTGATTTCATGATCCATCGAAATGGATTGAATAAGATTGAGTTCATCCTCCATTAAGCTAAGGAAAAGCCTTTTCCAAGCCCAGTCAGTAGGAGTGTCATCATCTTCAAACATAGTAGAAAAGTAGCATTGAATGGCCTCTTTGATTTCTTCCAGGTCGTGAATCACTTTACCATCATCAAGAGTTGGATGTTGGATAACATTCCTCCTCTTTCTGTTAGTACGAGAGATATGGAAGAACCTGGAGTTTCTATCACTGAACTTGAGCCAAACCATCCAAGCTCTTCGGTACCAAAAGAGATCCTTCTTGTGTAGGATCTTTTGGTATTCTTTCCAAAGATGACTCCTAAGCTTAATCTGGCCTCCTGAGTAACCCTTGTCAAGGCTCATATCCACACATTCCATCCTGGCAATAAGCCTCTTCTTCGTTTTAAAGATGTTACCAAAGTGGCTTTGGTTCTAGGATTCAACATTGTTCCTAAACACCTTAGCCGCTCCATCCCATCTGTTTTGGCCTAACCAGGAACTGCAAACAACCTCAAGGAAGGAAGTTTTAGTGAGCCAGCTGGCCATAAAATGGAAGTCTTTAGTCTTTATGCTAATGGTTTCCAGGAACAATTTGACTAAGATGAGATGGTGGTCAAATTTGAAAAAAAGAAGATGCAAAAAGAGAATCTTCATTGAATAAAACTCTTTAGGCGACATTTGCAATGGCCCATAATCCCCCTAGCTTCCCAAGTGAACCATGACCCATGGAACCCAAGGTCCATTAAGAAAGACTCATCAAGGAAATTCTGGAAATTCATGTAGAGGAATGGTTAGGTTGGCCCCCATCCTTTTCTCATCAAGATGGACATAAGCATTGGAATCTCCAAGCAGAATCCAAAGGTCATTATCGTTGTTCCTAAAGTCGACAATTTCTTTTCAAAAAAACACCTTTATCACTCTGGTGAAGTGCTTCATACATAATAGAAAGCACCCAAATAAGAGCATTGTGCTTCTGGGAGATCTTAGCATGAATGAAATGATCTCCAGACTTAAAGATAGAGATACGAAACCCATCATCCTACAAAAGTCAAATCCCACTAACAAATCCAGCAACCTCGACGCAGAAGGAACTAGGGAAACCCAACTTTCTTCCCACTTTCTTAGCTCTGGCCCCACTAATCCGAGGCTCAAGAATGATTAGAATCTGAAACCTAAATTTGTACTTTAGGTCTCTGGTCAAAGAAAGAAACTCCTTGCACCCTGCTCCTCTAGCATTCTAGCAAAAAAATATTATTGGTTGTAAAATCCATAAACAAAAAACAAAGGAAACGAAACATGGGAGAGAGAACTCCCTTAGAGAAAATGTGAAGGGTCAACAGGCACCACCACGATGTCGTAAGGTCTACCCAAGTCCAAAATCCTAGTTTCATCCTACTTAGGTGGATCTTCATGGATCTTAGACTTACTGTCACACAGGATAGCCTAGCCAGGGATTTGAAGATTATTTTGAGTCTTCAGACTAGGGTTTCTTGGAAGGTATGAGAGAGTGGGTGTATCTTCAAAGAGAACAAGACACAACTCAGGTTGAGATTGGGTGTCTCTTTTAGTCACATGAGGGGGCTTCTAGGGGTGGACTCTCTGGGCAATCATAATGGAGCCCATGCCACAGGCTTGCATTTTTTTTCCTCATGAAAGCTTCCAGTTTTTGTTTGCTTAAGAGGGATAGTAATAATAGGGTTGGAGTGAATAACCCATTGTTGTTATTTGGGCCCGTGTTGCCCATAGGTTCTCTAACCTCATTCTCCATGGTAACGTTATTGACGATGGTTGGCTCAACATCCTTTGGGGTTTCTCCCTTTTCATTAGTGTGGTTGTCATAAATAGGATCAACGTCCATAAGGGGAGTAGTTGTGAGTGGATCTTCCTTTCCGACATTTTCTGCCTTATTCTTTGCAATATTCTTCAAGGGTTTAACCTTGAACACATACTTCAACATGATACCTTTCTTAGGGACCTTTATCTAGCTTGGAACCCCCATTACTAGTAGGAATAAAACCCTTATCTTTTATAGAAATTCTACTTATTGCTGGCTCATTGAGACAACGAAGTGCAATGAAACGAGATCTAGACTGCTTAGGGATGTTGCTTGGCGCACACTTTTGATACCCATTCTTTTTTGGTTCATTTGTTAAGTGTGTCAACAGTGGGCCTCCCTTCTTCTGCTCGTCCTGGTTTTAGGGCATATACCTCTTTCTCATGTCACAACATACCATAATCTAGGGACCAAAATGCCTTCATCTTAAGTATCTTGTTGGTCAAAGGGAGCTGTTGGTGCTGAGCCAGAAGTGGCTATGGGCGAATCTTTGACAGATGCTTCCTTGATTTGGGAGAACTCTAAGCAGTGATCTTTTCTATCACCATACTTTCCGCATGCAAAGCAAACCATGTTTAGTTCCTCGTATTCAACTAGGAAACACTTGTTGAATTTCCAAGGGTTTTGGCAAGGTCTACTTCAATAGATATCCTTGCAAATCTGATTCTTTTAGTGGTGTAGCTACCTTCATCACCGCCTTCAGCTTTGTGAAGGGTGTTGTGGTCGATTCTGATAGTTCTCCCTAAGTTATTCCCTATTTTCCTTAGAATATTGTGATCATAGAATTCTAAGGATAGTCCAGGGATTCTCACCCAAACAATGACTTTGTGAAGTTCATTCTTGTGAGGATGAAAGCACAGGTGCCAACGCAGGACAATAAGGCAATGACCTAATATCATCCATGGTCTGGTATTTAAGATTCAAACAACATCGTCCCAGTCAGTGAAACATACCAAGCAAAAATCGTTGTCTAACTCTAAAACCTCCATTCCACTACATGAGAGAGACAACTTGGTGAGCCTAGCTTTGAGGTGTCTTCAACCAATATTTTTACCCAACAGTTTGACAATCAGCAATTCTTCCATGGTTGGCTCGCTCGGTGGACCACATCTTTCGTCACTCTAATAGTAGGACACAAAGGGTTATTGAATGCTCCCTCTAGTTCCTTATATTCAACAAAGTCCTTTTCAATGTCATTTTCAAGCATGGTGTCTTCCTTCATAAACGAGGACGAGTTGAGGTCTCCTCTGTTGACACCAAAACAAACGTCCTTAAATGAAAAGGTCACCCTTTTCAAAGTGTCACCCACCAAGGTGGGAAAGAAGGGACCTTTATGGGGAAAAGATGTACCTTAAGGAGGCAAGGTCGCTCCTTTGGGGCCAAAAGGGATATTTGGCTGAGCGGTAGGTGTGGCGGGCGATTTATCCTTATGTGTGTTCGTTTCAGCTGGTTGCTGATAACTGCTAAATAAAAGTTGTTTTTTTTATGAATATAGAGTTAAAATATCTTTAAAAATAATTATTTAGCAATTATCCATGCTTAATTGGTAGGAATTGATGTTTTTTTTTGTTTATGGCTACATATATAAAAAATGGAGGGATTAAAAGCAAAAAGATGTAAAAAATACAAAAAAAAATGAAGATTTTAGCATCAACCCAAGACGCGCTCAGCGCGCGCTAAGTGCAAAAACAGGCACCTACGCTAAGCGAGTAGAGCGCGCTAAGCGCGAGTACGCAGACCCAAGTCCATTCTAGCAACTATAAAAAGGGAGTCAAGCCAAAGGGAAAAGACACACCGAATCTCAGAGCACTCTCGTACATACCCAAAGCCTGAGAACTCTTCCTTAGGGAATTCTCTTCTCTCTCATTATTCTTTTTATTCCCTTCTTCCATCCCTTCTCCTCCACCAATTCTTATACCCCTATTTCAGTGTAAGACCATCATTGATCATAAGAGGCTAAACCCCTAGTTAGGGCCTGACAGGCCTAAAAAACCAAGAGATGTATGATGTACTCCATATTTATCAATGCAACAGGTGTTTTCTATCCTATTGTCTTTTCTTATTTATATTTCATGCATTACTCATCTTTACATTATGTTAGGGGTTAGATGTTCGACAGAAGGTAACTCTTAATAAAAGTATAAAGAAAATATGCATGTATCAGTTTTAGGGGTTAGACGTTCGACAGAGAATAACTTCTAATAGAACAAAAAGAAAAGATATCATAATGAAATCATTGTTAGACATAGAATGATAACATTATGGCCATGCATTAAAGCACGCATCTAGAATCAAAACTTCATGCATTTTATCTATTAAATCTTTGCAAAGGCATTTGGGAGATAGGTAGGTAAAATAGGCTTGTCATCGTAAGGCATCAGGTGCAAGTAATTGAATAGATGTGGGTAGGATAAATTCACCTAATTGATAAAGAAAAATCCAAAAATCATACATCTTAGGCAAACAAGACATGTTAGGTCCTAACATTCTCATTCTATTGAATTCTCTAATTAATTATTTTACTTTCTATTATTTTCTCTACCATTAGTTGTTATCTATTACTATTCTTTTACTTATTTTACACCACTCTTTATTTCTTCCCTTATGAATTGAAAATTATACAATAAAAGTACAAAATAAAATTCTTGTGGAGTTAGACACTCGAATTTTCGAGTTTTATTACTTAAACATTTGATGCACTTACCAAACGAGTTACCAGTTGCTTTCTTTTGTTGTCATTGTCATAGGTAAAACCCTAGCAGAGGATCGTTGTGCCGTGAAATAATAACCGTTTTAAATTCTATTCAATTGCTTATCTCCAAAGATACTTTCAATGAGTATTTAGACATTAATAGCTAGCCCCAAATTTTTAAACAGTAATACATGTGTGGGCGTATGCGAGTGTATATGTGTACATGTGTGCTAGCCTCAAATTCTTAAACAAGTATTCATAATATATATTGTATATTAAGTTAGAATATGAAGCCGTGTGTATGTGTGTTCACACACATGTGCATGTGTTATGTGTTATGTGTTATGCGTTATGTGTATGTACGTGTATATAAACAAGAAAGCATGCGTGATAGTGTACGAAGTTGTTATATTCTTAAACAGTACATATTCATAAGACATATTATATATTTAGTTAAAATTAGACAAGTTGTTATATTCTTTAATATGTTTATATATTTTCATTTGAAAAGTAATAAAAAAATAATAGTAATTCTTTTCTCTATATATCAAAAAGTGGTAAAAAGATAATTCCCACTGCTCTTACAATTCATTAAATAGTTTCCTTAATTCTTTCATAAAAAATTTAACTAGTTGTTAATTTTTTTAATATTAAGCATATATTGTTTTGTTTAATTTGTAAAGGAATATTAAAAAGAAATTACAATAAGATATAGCAAAACCCATGCTAAAAAGTAAAAACACAACATATATTCAACTCCAGTTATTATGGTAGATAAGATAAGCTAACATAATCGTAGTTAATTATAGATGTACTTGTAATGTACACTTTGCTTGTATTGAGGGAGTTACCTTCCTACTGGGGGGCCTAGAAAAGTAGTTCAATTTTGCAAGAACTCTAATAAAGTTTAATTCACACACGCACGCATACTCTTATTTTTTTTTTTCAAAGACCCTTTGTGGTTGATTTGGTTACATGAATTTTGTTCCGACCTCAAGTCCGCTACATCGTTAGGATCGTCAATTAGAACAACCCTTCTGTACTTTCCTCGAGTGACATGTTCATTAGATCTTCATTGCATTGAGGTGCAGCATCATCAAAGAGCCAATTCTCCAGCAACATGAGAGGGACTTGTGTCTCTTGAGGCTCTTGGTACTGTGGCTTGCTCTCACCCAAGTTGGTGTTTTCTTCAGATTGAGAAGAGCGTTCAGAGTTGAAGCTCCACAAGGAGTCAAGGGCATACTCCTGTGTGCATGTGATTGTGCTTTGTGTTCCCTCACTAGAACTAGACCCTGTGGTTATTACCATGTTATTATTGCTGAAGGGTTTTGTCTCCATTGTTGTTGTCGTCGTGGTCGTCATATTTGGTGATTTCTTCATCCAATTCTCCAACAATCTGGCTATGTTTTCTGTGCTTGATGCATACAAGGATGTTGTTTGGTTTGGTGTTGTTGTTGTTGTGGGGTGGTGGTGTGAAGAAGTGGAGGGTAATTTGGTCTCTGGGAAAATTTGGGTTGGTTTGTCAAGAGATAGGGCCTCACATAAGGCTTGTTTGGCCATGTGGATATCTGTTTGAAGTCTTCTTTCCCATTGACCCTTTATTTGTGAATTGTTAGAAGAGTTTGATTTGTCATCATTATTATCATCATCACTACCACCCCCAATTTGCATCTTCTTCAGCTTCTTCTTCAAATGGGTGTTCCAATAGTTCTTTATGTCATTGTCTGTCCTTTGTGGAAGGTAGGAAGCTATAGCAGCCCATCTGCACCCATTTACACACGTCACAAACTTCATCAACAACATCGATTATTATCAAATTAAACCAAACAAACAGATCCTAAATTTTTATTTTTTTTTCCATTTTATACACACAATTCATTTATTTGTAAATTTAATGAATCAAAACTCAAAAATCAAAAGCTTTTACATTATTAGAAACTGACTTGTATACCCTTAAATTTTTCTAGAGCAAACATCGTACCCCTGAATAATTTAGGCTTTAAGATAACAAATTAAATATATTTGGACAAGGTGGTACCTGTTACCCAAAAGAGCTTGGAGGTGGATTATCATTTTCTCTTCATGATCGGTGAAATTGCCTCGTTTGATACCAGGTCGGAGATAGTTGGTCCATCTGAGTCTGCAGCTTTTGCTGCATCTCATCAAACCTGAAAAACCAAAAAACAAAATTAATGGAATCATATACTACATCATACATACATGTACTGTCCCTCACCGATTTATTAAACAATTAATAAACGGTGCCCAGCTGCACAAAATTATGAAAAACCCAACAAATAAATGAAGAAATTAAATCAAAACCATATGTTAAATTTAAGGTTGAATTTTTATTACCTGTGTTACTGGGAACCGATCTCCAATTTCCGGGTCCATGTTCTTGAATGTAAGAGACCAAGATGATGTCTTCCTCAGGAGTCCAAGGCCCTTTCTTAATCCCAATTTTATCACAGCAAGGTGGTCTTCCCATTTTGTACACCCCAAAATAAAAATAAAATAAAAATGGTATATCTAAGCCAGTTATAGCTATTAGCTATAGCAACTTAATTCTATAATTTCTCTTTTGTTTTTCTTCTTCTGGGTTGAAGAGATTTGATCCCTTTGGGCTCCTCAATTGAGAGAATTATGATGATGCAGAGACAAGGTTCTGCAACTGGGGCTATGTTGTCTATTTTCCATGAGGCAGATACATATATATAGAGAGAGAAGAGAATTAGAGGAAATAGAAGATTAATGGTTGATTCGCTGACTAGCTAGAGAGAAAAAATGAGGTAAGTAAATGAAGAAAGAAAGAAAAAAAAAAAAAAGGAGTCAAAACAGACAAGAAAGGCATTTACTCGTGCATTGCAAAAAGTCAGCTATGCGTCCACCCCTTCACTCTCTTTCTACATTAACCTTTCACACAAATCCGTGCTGCAGCATTCATTATTGTTATTATGGGAACAGTGGAAACACCCAGAAGCAAAGCAAATCCCGGAGGAAAAATAGGTGTTTTACAATCCAAAAACAAAAAGTCTTTGAAATAATTTTAGTAGTTAATGTTACTGTAAAGTCTGTATTTTTTTAAATATAATTTTTAGTTCTTATAATTAAAAAAAAAATTTTGTCATTGCAAAATTATATTTTTTGTTGTACTTGCAAATTTTTTTTTATTTTTCTTCCTTATAAAATTTAGTAGCATTTTTTTAATATTTAAAATATTATCTAATGCGCTCTAAGGAAAAAAAAAATAAAATATACATAATTTGCATTTATATGGAATAAAAGTAAAAAAATAATTTTGCAAGAATAAAAAATAAAAAAATATTAAATTATAAGAATTAAAAATATATTTAAATTTTTTTCAAGCTATTTATATGAAAGAGCCTATGCCAAAAGTGATGATTCATCTTAATCTTAACACACACAATGTGAATATTGTTTTTTCTAACACGAATTATTCCATATTTAATAATCAACAAGATTTTAATCGTAAACTACTTGATCATCCGATATATTATTTAATTTTAATTAATTATGAAAATTATCAAAATAAAGCTATAGTTATTAAAATAACGACATTCTTGTATTAATTATTCTACTTTCTTTTCTTTGTATTTCTTTTAAAAAATAATGTTAAATGTATTTAACTTTTCATTTTATGTTTTTTTTTTATGAAATAGTAAAAATTTGTAAGAAACTTTAGCCATTTCCTTAAGATAAAATGGAGTAATAACAATTACAGTATATTACCTCGTTTCTTTTTTTAATTGTGTAATTTTTTTATAAGTTTTTTTCTATATTTATCTATTGCTAAGATCACATTAATTATTATTTTATTAATTAAATTTTCACTTATCTCATAATCTTTAATTAGTTTATTCATGTATTTATTGTAGAGTGGAAGGAAAAAGAAGTAAAAATAAAAAACTTCACAGCTATTTTATTAAAATTAAAAAAATTATTATATTTTTTAATTTTTACAAAATAACCTTAAAAGACAAATAAAAAAGAACAGAGAAAGTATTATAAATATATATCTTTTATTATATTGAGAGATGTCTTAACTCTTAACATATGATAGAAATTAGAAGTATGTTTTATGAGAAATAATTCTATTTTAAGATATTAAAAACTTAATAGATATATAAAGTTTACTAAAAATTATACAAACATATATATTCAAAATATTATTAGATAGAGTATAAAGTAATAGATTTTTTATTAAAAAATATTTTTGTTGTTGATTAATACCCCAAAAACACGAATTACCTTTCATCGTATGAATGAGGGTGCATAAAATTTTCTTTTTTCTCCGCGGAATAGTGTCGCTGTTGGAATCTAATAATATGGGCTTTTGGATATAACAAGTTGTTTTCAACGTAATTAAACCTCAGGCCTTGTGATGTGTGCTTGATCATCGTGTGGTTCACAAGTTTTTCAAGAACACAGGCTTTTCAACTTCACCTTATTATCACCGGTCGGCATAATAAAGAAAGACGAGTGAGTATAATATTGTAATTTAATTTACAAGTATTTTTTTTAAAATCTTTTCTCTTTAAAAAAATCTTTTAATGTCATTTTATATATTATAAAATTTTAATAATGTGAACTTGTTTGCTATTAATAAGTAGTAGTTAATATTAAAAAAATTTGTTGCTGACATGTGGCACTTTTCAGACAAGAAATACGACTTCCCGGAACCTTGTCGGCTATTAATTTAAGTGAAGAATAGTGATTATTTTTCATATTTCTTTTTTATGTACTCGCTTTGTATTTAGCTTTTTTTCTCTCTCTTTTTTTTACACATGAAAGGTCTCATCATTAGTTTACATTTTAACGGCAATTGGTGAAAATGGGGGCTGATGGTTTTCATTTAGTGAGTAATTTAGTTCTGATATTTTTAGAACAATTTATTTATTTTTATACCTCATAACAATTCATTTATATTTGTTTGACATGATAAAAATATTGACCTTTTTTTCTTAATAATATTTAAAATGCTTGGTTAAAAAAACGTTTGTGTTATTAATATGTTAATAAACATTAAATGTATTCCGTCCAAAAGAAATAAACATTAAGTATATTTTAATATAAAGATAGATTTTCTTAAATGCTTGTAGTAATTACATCAAATAAAATATTGGTTTAATTTTAGAGTAATAAAAAATAATAGCATCTTCCGTAATAAAAAAATAATAAGAGCATCCTGGAGATTGACAAAATTACTGTACAACAGTCATTTTAGCTTCCGTCAACAATAAATACCACCATAATATTTAATGAAAAAATGATTTATGCTGTTAAAAATTAACCATATTTAATTATATTAATTTTAATTGAAAATATTTTTTTTTTACTTATCTTTTATTGAAACTTGGTACTCCCTCTATTTTAAAATAATGTTCTTTTTAGCTTTTTATTTTTTTCCAAAATAATACTAGTTCTTTTAGCTTTTTCAAACTATTTTTTCCAACAATACCTAGACAAAATTAAAATGATCAATTAATACTTACATTGAAAAGAGACATTTGTCATAAAAATAAGTTGATGAATAGTAAAATGTATTGTTATTGATAGTTAGTTAAAAAGTTAAGATATGTTTATCTAAATTTATATTAATTAGATGCTTTTTAATCCGTGTGAGGCAGTCTTAAAAGATCATTATTTTAGAATGAAAGGAGTATTACGTATTAAGAATGAAAAAAAAAGTTATTAAATCTAAATTTTCAATTAAATAAATGATATTTTAGAGATAAATTATTAAATCAGATAACATTAATTGAAAATTTTCTTATATATATATCAGATCCATAAAAATATTTTTTATTTATATTTGAGAGCAAAATATTTTAAAAAAAGTCCACGGTTACATGTTAACAAATATTAAATACATTTTATTAAAATATTTTATTAAATGCTTGTAATCATTACTTTGAAAAAAACTTGGCTAAATTATACTCCAGATACTTTTTTTTTTTTGGCAAAAACTATTGTACAAAAGATATTTTAAGCTTTTGCATATCAATTTTTTTAACGGGTTCACCATTATACACCATAAGAGTCATTAATTATTTAATGTTACCTAATTTAGATTAATATCCATTTTTAATAATTCTTTTAAATTTATTATTATAATTTACGTATTTGGATTAATAGATTCATTTGTTATCTAAGTAATAAATATTCTCTCTCATTTGTTAAATAAATTTATTTTCTGTATTATTTTTTCCTAAAAAAATAATTTCTCTCTTTCTAAAAATAATCTCAACTAAATGCATGACTTTTGCCCTCGTTATAAAATTACTACTACATGGGAAAGGAATGCTCAATGCTGAACCTTGGAAGCAATGGGAAATGAGGGACAGCACAACATTCTGGTTATGATATTTTGGTTGAATTTATTTTACAAAGAACAAAAAATTATTATTTTCTAAAAAATTATTTCTTAAGATTAATTGTTTCTAAACACGCACTTATTTACTCCAATGCTGAACCTTGGAATGAATGAGTAGTATTTTTTTTGCTGGCACTTAATTAGTACTTAAAATTGATAAAAATGGTTAAGTTTATTTTTTATATTATGAAAATCTTCATTTTAATTTTATTTATTATTATTATTATTATTATTATTTAATTTAGTATTTAAAAGTACAAAAATTCAATTTATTTTTAATATTATTAAAACAATGAATATAGCCTTTAACTTCACATTCACTTTGGCTCATAAATTTCGTAATCATCAATCAATTTGGTTTGAAGAATAAAACTAACTAACATATACTAAAGTCAAGATCAAAGCGATTGATTTAACAAATTGATTGACCTCTTGTCAAAAAACAAAATGATGGACCTTAATTAACAGTATGATTAATGATCAGTACTAATTTTAAGAATTAAAATTTTATATTATTAATTTAAGAAAATAAAATTAATAATTATTACTTTAAGGTTGATTAGGAATTGAAAGCAGATTTTAAATGGTAAATATGATATGATATATATTAAATTAATTGACAGGTTTTAATTAGGAATTGAAAGCAGAAATGTGGCAAAAGATTGATTATAGTTAAGTAATCAATAAGGTATTTGGGACCAATAACTCCGACTAGTTCAGTACAATGAGTACACTATCAATTTATAGAATACTATAACTTGATTACTCTTAAATTATATATTGGTAGTTGAAAATTATACGTCTTGTACAACTCTCTTAATAGTATATACTCCTATTAATTATCAGTAGATTACCAATACTAGTTAAAACTAGTCGTGTTAAATATTTGGACATTTATAATAGATTTGAAATATAGAATAATTTTAAATTTTATAAATAAGGAATTTGGAGAAATTTAATAAAAAAAAATGAAGAATTTAATAAAATGTGATATTAGATTCAAAGAAAGGAAAATTAATCTTATTTTTTTCATTTTAGTGAAATTTGATGTTTTGTTTTTAAATTTTGAGGATAAGAAAGTTTAAAATAATTTAATAAATTTAATTTCTGAAGATATTAATTAAATAAATGGGATCCTGAGAGATTTAATTTTATGTATTTTTTTAAAGGAATAAAAAATAATTTAAAAATAGACAACTTAATTTATTTCAAAATAGTTTAGAGACCAAAATTTATATATTGTCTAAGTTAAAGGAATAAAAATATGCAATGAAGGAAAAAATATATCTTATTTACCAATCATAATAATAAATATTTGAATTTATAAAGTTTTATTGTAAATAAAAAAAAACACATTTTTTTTCTTTTTTGTGAGATATTTATCCATCTATTACTAATCAGGAATGGATATTTGTCCACTAAATTCTAGGGAGGAAAAGTAGCTTTTTTATCAAGTCACCCTCTTTTGTCATACACGCCTCCAACTTTCACATTCATCACATCAAAAGATGAGAGAAAAATGGAAACAAGAAAAAGAAATTTGATTGGATTGTGAAATCAGGACCAGTATGTATGATGATTGGTAAACAATACATGCAATGGTGGGGAAGTGGTATTTTCTGCTTCAGTTTTGAACGTGGGACTAGTGTGGGTTCATTTTTATATAGACCTAGGGGACCATACACTGTTGAAAGTTGAGAATAAAATTAGATGGGCATAACTAACCGCCATTCAAATTCTTTTTCTTTCTTTTATATGGTTCTCCATTTTTAACAATGGCAACCTCTTAGTTACCAATAAATTTACTTTATAAAAAAATATAATTTAAAGTTATAGTATAAGATTACAAGTTGTGCATTTAATTCTTGTTGCAGGCATTGTAACTATGCATGCATATATGTAATCATGTTTGTACAAATGAAATTGCTACATTCAAGTATCGAATGTCAGATATAGCAGTCACAATATTATTATTAATATCTCCATTTATATAATTTGAGTTAGATTCTTTGAACTGAAATATATGTATGTCTGCATATATATGGGCCTCTAATTTCCAATATTGCTGCTCAATACACTTGCAATGGTGGTGGCGGGTTACTATTACTGCTGTCCACCGTCCAAGCTATATAATAACAATAATAACAAGAACAGAGGAATTGTTATTATTATTATTATTATTATTATTATTATTATTATTATTATTATTATTATTATTATTATTATTATTATTATTATTATTATTATTATTATTATTATTATTATTATTATTATTATTATTATTATCCATGAATTTTTGTAAGAATCAACTGAAGCGTGGTAGTATTGTATTAAGCTGATAAACTAAATATTTTCAAAATCATCTAACAGAAATTAAAACAATAATCTTAAGTAAATTAATTAAATTATGAATAACTTGATCCAACAATTTAAAATTATTTCACATGACTTTTTAACGGAGTTATTCTAAGTAATTCGTGTACATATAGTTAAATTTAATTTTAATCCTTCAAAAATTGAATAATTTTAGTCTATATATATATATATAAGATTTTGAAAATATTTAGTTATTATAATAAGTGATGGCACAACATATATAATTATGTTTATCTATATACCACACCAACAATCATACTAAAAATACATGTCTAAATACCACGCGATCGAGTGTGTGGTCCTAGGAGTTATTTTCAAAAGTTTCAAAATTTATAATGACCAACATTAATGATTTTTTTAAGACTAAAACTTTTCCATTATATATTTACAACTGAAAATATATTTTAGTCTTAAATTATTTACTTTCTTCACGTGTGCTAAACACTAGATAATAATTAATTATCAGGCCGTATGCTTATGGTTTTTTTAAGGAAAACATATTTTTATTAAAAAAATATTTTAAAAATGAAATAACAAGTAAGTCATTTTCCAAAAAGTTATTTTAAATATTTTTGCTCTTTTTTTTGTGTGCATGTATCTCTATATATGTTTAGGGAAAGGAATCTTGGAAGGGCAAATTTCAACATGTTTAATACATATTTATTGAATCGTCTGGGATCAAAGGCATCCGAAAAAGAGCACACACATTACAAGAATTTTATTTTTTTATTGGGCTGAGTTTGTTTGAACTTAAAAAAATATTTTTTTAATAAAAAAATAAGATTTATTTCTTAAAATAAGTATAAAATTATTTTTTAAGAAGAAATAATTTAAACAAACACAGTATAACACAAAAAATTGTTGAGTTTATTAATGTAAACATTTTTTTCAACAAATAAATTTAAACAAACTAACACTTTAACAAGAAGAACAAGTTAATGTTGTGTCTAAATTTTGGTTTCATGCATTACTCCTTTTCGTACGGAACAAACACACTGATTATAACTAAAAAGTGCTATACAAAGGTGGGTAATGACGGATTCAACATTCTAAGTGAGTGGATACAAATTATAAAAAATAAAATTAGTGGATTTAATTATATAAATATAAATAAAATAAAATATAAAAATATAAAATTTTATTTATAAATTTAATAAATTTTAAAAAATAAGAGGTGTAAGTGCACACCTCGAGTGGCTGTAGGTAGTGAAGGTGGGGTTCCAACAATATGAATTGGGCCAATGATATTACGTGAACTGGTTTGTGCATATAGCAATGGAGAACAGAACATGCAGCTATTGTACTGTTATTTAAATACATTTTTTCTTGGAGATGTAGGTATGCGGGTTCGGATGGGGTAGGAGATTATTGATCACATTAATTAACTATATATAACTTTGAGCATTCTTAGTATAAGTTTGCATCACGTTCATATTGATCCGCGTCCTTTTAAATCATGGTATTGTAGATTTATAGCTTTTGCGTAATTTTAAGTTGTGACGTGATTTTCTTGTTGCGCGTAATACGTGTTAGGACACACTCATTCTCGACGTACGTAGAAAATCACATCCAAAGGTTAAAAACGTGAAAGCAGCAGCGTATAGCTTCACATGAGATGTGAGAAAATTCACATTAAAAAAGCATAATTTTTTTAATCATATTATCAGTGATAAATATTTATCAGTTTTATCAATAATTTATATCTACCAAAAAATCTAATTAATTATCTTTAATGAATTTTTTTTTTCGATCATATTTTTTTATTCAGAAGACTTGAATTTAATATTTAGTGTGACTATGAGATAATCAAATCCAATTCTACTTGAACCAACAATTTATTAATTATTATTTTAAATCATAAATTCAAACATAGAATATGTATACTTTTTGTTTTGCTTATAATAATTTATTTTGCCTATAAAAATACATTTGAAGTTAAAAAATATATATTTATAAATATTGAAATTAAATAGAAAAATATATTTTGAAAAAAAAATCTAATACACCGTACTATTATATATATACTAACTTATATAAAAATAGTCTGTTGGTATTGGTTATAATTAAACTTGAAGCATAAAATGATTTAAATATTGAACTTTTCCTTCGGGTTCCAGAAAGTTATAGAAAGTAGAAACTATCACTGATAGCAATTGTTATCAGTTGTCTCTTCAATTTAATTATACACTTGAAGTATCAATACAAATGGCAAGATACCTACCATCCCCTTAGAAAGGAACAGGAGGAACAAGCTATGATGTGAAGACCTAAAGGAGGCAATATGTTTATGTTGGGTTTTCAAATTTGGATAGCATAGTATTAATTTGTGGGTGCGATTCAAGTGTATTAACAAATTACTAAAATATTTTTTATTAATAAATCATATTATAATTATGTTAGAGTTAATTATATGTTCTACTAATTAATTAGTTTAATATAATTAATTTAAGTATAATGAATTTATATACAAAGAAAGAAGAAATCTGTGTATACGTCTGCACGCAAGAGCCAGGTTGTGGGCAGTTAAGATCGATCAATCTATTAAAGTTGACCCCACATTCTATCAAATATTTAACGAAAAAAGATGGAAAATATAAGGTCTCAATTTCTACCTCAAGTGACACCCACCATAGTTAACGATCTTTTCGCTTTTCCTTATTGTTATCGAAATGAAAGCATAACTGAAATTAAACTGAGCCACAAGAGGAGCAGATATGAGTAGTTTATCCTAGAAGATTACTTATACGATCTTATTGCTTAAGGGTGCATTTGGATAAATAATTTAATTAAGTGTTTATTGAAGAAATACTTATTATATAACTACTTATATTATAATTAAAAAAGAAATAAGATTAAATTATTTTCAAATAATTCATAAGTTATTTTCATGTTATTTTCGTATTTTTCTCAAACACTAAGATAAGTATTGTGTCAATAGATAAATCTAAATAAAGTATTCCAAACAATCTCTTAATTAATTGTTTTGCACATTTCTCAAGGCTTCAAGTGATTTGTATTTTCAAAACATCTTTTTAAGTTCCATTGGAGATTAGGAGTCTATAAGAGCCCTTCAATCATATGTTTATGGTAATGGTGTTTTGTCGGGACATCACCGACCAACTTTGACCCCGTACAATATCTTTGATAACCTTGGTCAAGGTATCTTCATCTCACTAGTTCAATTAGGCCATTTTTGACTTTGCTTTACCAGGGTCTCTTTCAATCGACATCAAACAAGAAATCTTGTCTCGGCCTGGGCCCTATCTAGATTGGGGACATCTTTTGGCCAACCTCAACAAGAGAATCTTTGGTATGTTGAATTTTGTTTGGGCATCTTCAACACAATCTGAGTTGGGGCATCTTTGGCATCCCTCAATCAGGACATCTCCGACTATCTTTGATTAGATCATCTTTGAATCACTTTCGATTGGAGAATCTTTTGCTCAAAGTCAATCAAGACATCTTTTGTTCGATTTCAACAAAAACATCTTCGACTCATGGGTGAGGGTTTGGAAAAAATTATCTTAATTTTCCAAATCCTAATTTTTAAAAGTGAGATGACCCAATGGTTAGTAGTAGCCCAATTTGCCTTAAGGGTTTTTTGGGCCTATAAGTCATTTATATATGTGGATCATTTGACCCTAACCCACATGGACTAAGGCTAAATGGGTTAGGACTAGAGTTGTGCATGCAGGTCATTCCACACATGCAAAACCCACAACCCGTAAAGCTTGCATTCTAAATGGGCTTGTTTTTTTTAACCCGCACCTGCCCCGCATAGCTCTTAGGTTTTTTGTGGCCAACCCGCATTCACACAAAAAATTGTAAGCGAGAGAGAGAGAGAGAGAGAGAGAGAGAGATTTGTGGCCAACCCGCATTCACACAAAAAACTATAAGCACGAGAGAGAGAGAGAGAGAGATGAAGAGAGAGAGAGAGAGAGAGAGAGAGAGACTCTGCGACTGCTAAAGAGAGACTGTGAGCGCGAGGGAGTGAGAGAGAGAGAGACTACAAGCGCAAGAGACGAGGAGTGATATCGTGGTGGAGAGCAAGGCTATGCAAAGGAGTCGTGGCGGCATGGTGGAGCGCGAGGAAAAGAGTGATTGCGGTGAAGAAGATATGAAATTAAGGTAGGAAAGGGAATCTGTCATGTGAATACAATTTTAGTTTTAGGGGTTTTAGTTTTGTGAAAACACCCCATTTATGCTAAACCATACACTATTTTGTTTTTAAGTAAAGGTTGAAATACTTGCAAATTTCACAGGTAAAACTTGTTTAACTCATTGGTTATGCAAGACAAGCTAAAAAGTCCACTTTTTAAACGGGCTAAAAAATGAAGCTCATATACTATATGAGCTACGGGTTTTACAAGTGATCTGTAAGTCTGAGCCCATTTGTCCAACTCTAGTAAAGACTAATTCATTTGACAACTCTAAATAAAAGTTAAATGATAATTAAATTCTTTTTTAATCTTTACCATGTAACATTTTTCACATTCGGTGCTTATTATTTGTTTTATTTTTATCCTCATAATTTTTTTGGTTTTTACTTTTGAAATTGTTTTGATTAAGTGATAAACTGACTAACATAAGTTCATTTGTCCACCTCATCGACCTGAATGGTATCCAGACATAGGGGTAATTTATTTAATCTCTAAACTTTTTTATTTTTTTATTTTTTGGTCCCAATAAATTTGATAACTCTTTATTTCAATTATTATAAAAGTTCTTTTAATGTCTTACTTATGTAGAACACAAGTAATTTAACACTTAATTTGTAGTAAGATGCTTTTTCAAAATTGTGTTACAATGATTCAGAGTCTAAGAAATTGAAGAGGTGTGTAGAATGCAATGAGAAACCACTGTTCAACGATCTTGCATGAGTTATCCTTATCTATTTTCTCAAATTTGCAAAAGGCGTCATTTTAACGAAGCAATTGACGGGTAAGTTATTCAAATTCTTGGATATACAAAACCCTAAAGGAACATGCAGCCCAACAATATTATTGAGATTCATATATGGAGTTGTGTGTGCAATGGAGTTAGTGTAAGAGATAGCCATAGGATAGTAGAGATTGTCGTGTGGTCATGTTGAAAGCAAGCTGAAGCTGTATAGGGGATCAAGCTTTGCACTAAATTTTTTATGCACAGGGAGATACATATATAGCACAGAAAATCAACGGGTGCCGAAAGCTACATGAATTCATGAGTGACAATTAGTGAAAGAGAAGACAATGAGTCTGAGTTTATACCTAAAGTTTTTTTCAAAGGGAGACTTGTAACATATACGATCTATAGGGACTAGTGTTCAAACAACTTCTCAATGGAAGATTTAAGTGCATCAGTGCCACGTGGAAGAGATATACAAGTCTCAAATACTTGAATGGTGAGTAATGAAAAAATCCAATATATTAATTACTAATATGGTAATTAGTAGACTAATTTATATAATAGTAATATACTAATTAGTGTATTAAATTTAAATTTAATATGATAATTAAATTTAAATTAAGTGAAATTATTTCTTAATATAGAATTGCAAAATTAAATTATTTGTTGACATTATTTTAAAATGTCACACATGAATTGTTTTAGAATTTAATACTAAAAATAAAATAAATGACGGAATTTTCCTGATAATTTGTATGCATGATACGAGTAATGATAATGTTAATATTATTATAATTTAAATCAATATTAGTTTTTCCCTTTTGATTACTTCTAAGTTTCACCAAATAAGTTTTTATTAATTTGAAACATTTTTTCCCAATACAACAAGAAAAAATTAATTTCAATTTGCATTATTTTTATAAAATATAATCTATATAAATAGATTTTATCTTAAAGAAATAATAGAAATGTGATCGCATATCAAATATTTTCTTTACATATCAATACGCATGATTAAAAAAAGAATGCAGTCTTTTATATTCTTAGTATTATATATATATATATATATATTACTTTTATATCTTTAGTGTATTTTAATTTAATTGTATAAACAAAACATCGTTTATTACATGCGGAAAAAAGATTGTAGGTCGTGGCTCCTAGACACTCAAAGCCAGCCATGGTCATATCACTAATACAATATTACAATGATTTTAATTATATACTTTTTCGTACATAGATGTGAGTTTACGTATATACTATATGTGTACGTAATTTAATTTTTTTTACCCGGAATTGCATTAAGAGTTTGAGATAGACTGCGACAGCTATCGGTATTGAATGGATAAAAAAAAAAGTCTTCTAATGGTTATCCAATCGCATTCTATCCATGATGACAAGTAATCCTCAAATATAACTGCATGCTAAGAATCTTGTGTTAATAATTCCATATAATCTATACTCCTTAAAAACACACAACAAGAAAGTCTCACCATGATTATGAAAAATTGAAGACCCCAAGATTACGATAGGTTGGAATTTATCAAAAAGCTTAAGAGTTGGACTATTAATTACTCAGACAAACTATCACGAATTATTTTGACTATTTTGCACTGCGAAGGGTAGCTATTTATTAGACGGGGAAATGAGAAGCAGACGCGTCCCAAAATCTGTAACATCGTGTAGACAAGCGTAATGGCGGCACAGGTCCAAAGTTAATTGCATCATGCACTAGCAAACAAATCATGCCGAGCAACTCGTTTGTCTTTTTTTCTTTTGAAATGGCAGCAATGCTATACTTCCTTTTTCTCAAATGGCATAGAGACACGTCACACATTTTTTGTATATTACAATTCAATTCTTAAAATTTGAATTTGTTCTAAAGCTAGCTTGCGAGATGAAAATTGTTCTCTAGTTGATGTAAGATATGCAACATTTTTATTTGATGCGAAAAAGTGATAATCTCGAATGTAAAATTTACAAATTAAACATATGTAAGTGTTCATGTAGAGAATGCCACTTTCTACATACGTAGGAAATCCTAATGGCTATTGTTCATTGGAGAAGTGCATTCCTCTGTACGCAATAAGATCGTCCTTAATTAAGGTGTCAAGATAGTGTATCCCCTATCCTGTCGATCACCACGCTCTCATATTGTAGTGACGTTTTGCCTCTGACATGTTAGATGCAGTGATTCTCGTCAGGTGTCGGAGATTGTTTCATGGTGTACAATGAGTCATCCTTAGGTTGTGTCATTTGGTATGTTTATCTCTTGTTCATATGTTGAGCAGAATCAAGAACAGTTAAATCATGATCGTATGTCCGTCTCTCGTTCATCCGCTGATTACAGTGAGTCTTCCTAAGAAGAAGGACGGTCCAATAGGTAATTTGGTAAAGAATCAATAGCATATAACTTGATAGACCAACAAAAATTGATAACATAAAATCTAATATGATTTTAAAATTTAAATTTAAGCATAACAAAACTCTAAAAACTAACTCGGGAGGTACGAGTTATCACTCAATTATTTGCAGCATGCACCAACAAGCAAACTATGCGGAGCAATTTCGTTTGTTTTCAGCAGCAATGTTATGTACTTTCTTGTTCAAATGGCATAGAGACACGTCAAGTTTACTAATTAATGTTTTTTCATATTATTATTAATTAATAAACAAATTCGTTTCTGGGATTTAAGTGTTGACGTGTATGATGGGTCCTTATAGTGTCATCCCTGTTTCTCACGCTTTCACAATACACGAAGAATAAAATGATAAGCTATTTTGGCTTGCCTACACAGTTGACAAAATGTGTGTGAAAGTTGAGATGGAATGGAAGGAAAAATGGGTATTTATCACAAGAGGATACGTGGAAGAGAGCTGGTGAATTGGAAGCCTAAGATAAATGTTGAGAAATTATGCAATTTTCTTATAATCAGATTTATGAGAAATAAAATAAAGGCACGCATAAAATTAATAATGGAATTTAATTAATTATATTTACGTCTTTGAGTTACTGCACACTTTTTATTGAAAGAAAAAAAATAATAAATGTTTACAAAATATTTAACTCATCCTAATTACTCCCAAAAATATAAATATTATTTTCTCTCACTAATGTTCTCTCTCTTTCTCTTGTTGGAATTAATTATAGTAATTATAGCAGGATAACATTTATATATCATTATTAAAAAAATTATTTTTTACAGTACACATTTTAAGACGGTTAATCGTCTTAAAATGTGACGCGATGACAATTTTATAATTAAATAAAGTGAAAATCACGATGGTTTTACGTAAAACTATCATAGTTTCGTTTCCTTTAATTATAAAATTGTCATTGTGTCACCTTTTAAATCCCTAGCTCGCATGTGTGCCCTCTTCTATGCAAACCCTACATTCATTGTGTCCTCTTCTCCATCCCCTCTCTCTCCTTTGCTTCTTCCTTGCACCCTCCTTCTCCTTGGCCTCCTCTTCCTCTCCCGCACCCACATTCGGCGCCACCGGTTTTTCAATTTTCGATGTCGCAACGGTTTTAAGTACTCACAAGGTTACATTCTATATACCTTTCTCTTTTGTTTAAGCTCTTATTCCGTGCTTTAGCTGATAAAACATTATGTTTTATAACAGCCTTTATCCGTGGAGTTGAGGCCTAGAATATTGGGGAATATTTTCAATGGAATCAGGTGTGCCTTTTCCCTAAGCACAACATTCACTTCAATTTCTTTGACCAATTCTTTTCCTTTCTTCCCCTCTTCTTTCTAACTTAAATATTTCTATATCCTGACAAAGGCCTTTGAAAACTATTGCTAAATGATATGATGATATCTATATTCCTTGTGGTATCTCTGTTCCAACACTCAACAAAGATACACTTTGGGAATTTCAACCTAAGAAAATTGGTACCAAACAAATTATTTTTATTTTTACTATTAAAGTTTATATAGAAAATAAGTATTATGTGGACCATTTTTCCTTATATATGTGATTCATTGGTGATAGGTGAAGACGATCTTTTAACTGGTGGAGATTTATATGCGTTATATTTTACAGCTTTTTAGGTTATCTTCACTATTAAAAAAAGTAATTTTTCATGATGAGCTTTCTAAGACGGTTCTCAGAAAATCGTCTTAATATATAATGCAATGACAATTTTGTAAATAATAGAATATATATGACGAAGGTTTTTAAAAAACCATTTTAGAAAATAAGTATTCAAAGACGGTTTTGTTAAAATCGTCTTAATGTCATTCTCGCGTATTTTAAAAGACTTTGGCCCGTGTTTCGCACCAAAGAATTAATCCCTCCCTCCCCCTCAAAACCCTAACATCATTCATCGCCACCGCTGTGGCCGAGGAGCTCCTGCTGATGAAGTCTCGACGACAGGTGGACTCCTAGGCCAATGCAGGCGTAGTGGAGATCTTCGCCTCGCACCAGAATGTGTGGCAGGCAGAGGAGAAGCACCTCCTGCACTAGATCGACGTCGTTTTCATTCTTCCTTTTTGCCTCTCTCAGTCACACACCTTCTCGATGACCAACGACAACATCGTCGTGATAGATCTCACTTCTGGTTCGCATATCCTTCCTTTCACACTTCATTATTTTCTTTCTTTTTCTCAATCATCCTTTTGTTTCCCTCTACGTGTAGCCCTTAATGAAGAGAATCGCTTCGATCTAGTCAATGCTCTCAAGGTTTGTCAATCCCCGTCGTCCACAAAAATTGTTTATGAGGGGTTCTTTTCAAGTATAGTCTATTCAGGTATGTTACCTTATTGCTTTTAAAAAAAATTAAATCTGATTTTATCATGGATGATTTTGATTTTAAATTTGTAAAATATTGCACCTACTCTTCTACATTGTCTTTGGCTTTCGAGATCTCTAATTTTTCAAACAAACCAAAAAAAAAGTAGTAATTATTCAGTTAGTGTGTTGTGTAAGCGTTAATGTCTTCATGATTTTTCCTCTATTGATTTATTTCTTATTTGATTTTGGTTCTTGAGATGCCATAGTTCAATCTCGGCCATTGTCTCTTTACTTTTCAATTCCTCTTTTTTTCTGATTTTTGTGTAGTGGCTTGTGATAGATTTTTATTTTTATTTGTAGGTTGCATTTAAGACTGGTGATTTCAAGTGGCAAGTCGTTTTTATTGGTGGATTGGCCGATGGTTTTCTTGCTACTTCGTACGTTTCATACTCCAGAATTTCTTCCAATCATTAATTTGGATGACAATGAGTTCTTCTGACTATTTCATTAATAATTTCTTTAATTAAATAGTATATATATATATATATATATATATATATATATATATATATACATATATCTATATATTTATAATATAAATATTGACTATATATGTCATAGATGCGTATAGGAGTAGCAGTGAATTTTTCAAGCCTATGAGCTTTTAGTATAAAAAGAAGAAAGTTTGTTGATTAGTACTACTATTAGTTGTGATACTCATGTTGGATTTCATTCTTTTAGAAAATCAATGTCACATTAGTAATGTATTTCCTCTTAACCAAAATTGGAATATTGAGTTATGAATTTTCATTGCATCTTTAGAAATCTGGCACATTAAATTCTGAGCAGCATTTAGTTAGCTCTAAATGGATATTGTTCTGCATTTTCTTATTGCTGGTGGTTATCTTATGTAGCCAAAGTGGAACAAGGCACTTCTAGAGATGTTTAGAATAGACTACATAGGAAACTCTCCTTACATAAGCCGCCTACCATATCTAAAACACCACAGATTAAGCCCAAAGGACAAATTTTTAATTTTATGCTTTGACGGGCTTTATCAGTACTTGTCAATCGAAGAGGCAATGGCTAAAGTCGAGCTTTTTATCACATTGCAACCTGAAGGAGACCCGACTTAGCATTTGGTTGAAGAAGTGTTGTTTCGTGCTACAAAGAAAGTTGGTACTGACAATTACAACCAACATTTTCATTCAAAAGATCTCACAATCGCATAATGGATCATTGATTTTACTTTTTATTGATGTTTTTGCCATGTTAATCTTTAGGTTTGGACTTTCACGAGTTGCTCAAAATTCCACAGGGTGATAGGCGCCGTTACAATGATTGTAATTTTTGTAATAAAAGTCATTCCTTAAAAATCTTTTGGTCGTCCAGAAAACACTAGCACCCTCCATCACTTTGTGCAACTCTGGTTGGCAAATGACAGAGCTAGTCATCTGTGCATGATGCATCAACATCTTTTTTCCATTGAAAATAATTTTAAAAAATGCAACATATTCCAAATGCCTACAATATGGCTCAAGGTTCAAGTAGTTTATAGTTTGCCTTTTCAATTTGATGTGGATCAAGCATTATTTGCAATATGGCTTTTTATTTATTTATTTTGTGTTGCGTTATATTCCTTTAGTGAAATGGTCTTTTTCTCCAGATGAAGGCAAGCTAGATACTGAGTCAAACTCAGGTGAATTTTGGGTTCTCTTTGGTGGTTTTGCTCCCATTGTGTTATGGCTATATGAAGGGATAAGGAAATAATAGCTCAAGGTTTTGGTATAAATTTTTTTATGGCTGGAAATGATTCTAAGTTGTACATATTTGAGTTCACAAGAAAAGCACTTTGCACAGAGTTCTTCTATCAATAATTTTTGTAGTCCTTTGGAATTTCAGCGAAAATCCAGCAAATTGACTCACTTTTTTTTCTTTATTTTAATATTATAGGTTAAAGAAGAGATTAAAAAATGTTATGAACTCAAACAAATTAGGGAGAGGAGTTGTGTATCTGGGTTCTTCAAGGATGGGACCTAGCCATTCACATTATGTGCAAGCACAAGAGCTAGCTAAAGAGGCAAGTAAATATTCTTACAATAGCTTCCTACCTCTTTTTTCAGCTTACTTGGCAATGTCTATTGTATAAGATCTCATTCATTTATTACCTAATCGCATTGTTTTTGGCATTAACAACAATGATAGTGGCAAAGGTAGTTATAAGTTTTGATTATTTTTGCAACATACCTTGTTGCACAGATAGCAAATCTTTTGGACTGCACTTCTTAGTCAAGGGTTGGACCAGGGCTAATGGATGTTGTTACTCAAGGTGCTATGCAAAACCATCAATAGCTTGAGCTATTGGTTATTTTCTAGTTGTCAAGCAGCTAAGGTCATGCAATTGCAAGTTCTATTTCTTCACATGTTGGTTTGAAGTGAAGTCATTAATGTTACTGATATGTTCAGGAGTACATAGCAAAGTAACACAAATAAGCTGAGTACTTTTAAAATCACAACTTGTATTTATTCAAACTCTAATTGAACTTGTATTTATACATAGGAAAGTTAGTTTCTGCTACAACTTTTGTGTAGAAATACTAGGAAGTGGACAAGTGAAACAAAAATGTTTTCATTAATTTGGTGTATCTAAAAAATTTGTTATGTAACTGCAAGAGTGGATGCTTGACAATTTGGTGCTTTCATTAATTTGTTTTGTTTTATATTCTTATCTTCCAATGTAGGTTTTCATCTGCTGAGTTCAATGCATGCCAAGAAAAACCTAAAGAATATTGGGTTGGAAAGCGAAGACTACCATTTTTTTCAAACATGGTGGGAAGGGCTTACTTTGCACCTATGTAGTACTTGATTTAATGGTAATTATAATTTTAGTTGTCTTGTGGAAGTATCATATTTGAAAAGTGATTATATTTTTAATGATAGAATTTCTTGTGGATGTAATTACTGCTGCCTCTATTTGTAGTTAAAATTATCAAGAGGTTCCTTATACATGTAGTGCCTTTTTAATCTTTTTAATTTAATCTCTACACGTATAGCGAATAATTATAGATATTTTAAATTTATGTAAATTTTAAAATAAGATAAATAAAATAAGTTTCATAATATATTTAATTTTTTTAAAAAAAATATTCTAAGACAGTTCTCTGAAAAATCGTCTTAGAATCCTAAAATTATTTTAATTTTTTTTGCTTTAAAAAACACATTCTAAAACGGTTCTTTGGAAAAACCATCTTAGATTATAGACATTCTAAGATGGTTTTTTGGAAAAACGTCTTAGAATCCTAATTCTCAATTTTTATATATATTTTAAAAAAACATTCTAAGACAATTTTCAATGAAAACCGTATTAGAATGTGGTTATTCTAAGACGGTTAATTCCCTGAAAATCGTCTTAGAATGTGTAACTTTTCTAAGACGGTTTTTTAAAAACCGTTGCAAAAAGTTTTAACTTTGCATGACATTGACTACAAAGACGGTTCAAAATCGTCTTTGAATGTGCCGTAAAACCGACTTAGAAACCTCTTTTTGTAATAGTACTTGTAAGTTGTTCCTTTTTGGTTTATCGGTTCTTTTCTAAATCTTTGTATGAATTATATACTATTGCAGCCTGTTTTTGAGAATAGTCTAATGCAACACCATATTGCACTTCCTCCTAATAACATGGGAAAGATTGCCTACATTGCACTACCTGGCCAATATGGATGAGTTCCCTGCCTTTGGAGCTTTTTGTTTTTCCTTGAAAGAAAATGTGAATTTCATTTTTCTTGTAGCATACTAGTATTCTTTTACTGGGAAGATTAAAAAAAAGAATATTTCTACATTTTTTTACAAAGAAATATTTCAACATGTTGAAGAAAGAGTAATTTACATGATATTATATATAATGGTATCTCTGCTTTTTGATGTCAAGTAACTGGAAAATAACATAGCTTCAGGGCATGTCAAGTTGCCAGCAACAAAATGCAGATTTGTACCTGGGATATATAGTTTTTATGTCATTTCTTTGATGTCGATGGGGCTTGTTCAAATATGCATAAACTACAAAATCCAATTAATTTTAAAATGTCTTCCTTTTCTTTGTTCTGCCAACAGAAAGATATGGATTTTACTCTTAAGGTTATTGGCGGTGATTTGTCAACTTTACCGAGGATATTTGATGCTATAGAGGTACAAGTACTTTATATATTTATGTTACTTTTGTTATTCCTTTGATTTGTATTATCAGTTCACATTGCATTGTTAATAGCTTTTTAATTCATTCAGCACTCTAACTTGGTGAAAATTTCTTCTACTATTTATTAAGGAAACAATTAGAGATGCCATTGAAGACTCTATAACTTGGCCAGTACGCAAGTTATACCAATTCTACCTGGGGATTACAAGTATGTGAAAGTTCATTCCCACTTTCTTCCCAAAGGAGGAAAATATTTATTTTTACTAGTTTATGTTTTGGGAACTTAAAAAATTAGACTTGGTTGCTTGTAAATGAAAGAAATGCATGTTAGAGTCATGCCTTGGTTGCTTGTAAATGAAAGAAATGCATGTTAGAGTCATGCCTTGGTTGCTTGTTGGTTTATTTCATTCAATTTAGGCATGGTAAACTAATGACTTGGTTGCTCGATTGGAGTTTAAGTCTTCTTTTTTTCTTGTTCCAAATCCTTTTCTTTGTTTTTTTCATCATGTTTCTTATTCATATCATATTTTTTGTAGCATTTAAGTATCATATTTTTTTGTAGCATTCAAGTAAAATGTAGCTTGAATTTGAATCTTAGAAGTTTGTTGTCTTAATGTTACATGTTTGTTGTTGCATCATGGAAGAATGAGTTGATGTGCAGTGAAGTTATATTGAGCTATTGCATTTTCTTTTAAAGGTATGATGCTAAAGCCACTATTTTAACAAAGGTGTGAGATCTTCCAAACAAAAGGAATTACAAGAAAAATTGTTCCAAGTAATCCTTCTTAATTGGGCTCATTTGTTTTCCTTCTTATAAAATGAATTGATAACTATTGAAAAAAATTGTGAGGTTTGTAGTGGTGCTTAACACCTTTTCATTTGGTTAGCTTATCCAACCAGCATTCCAATCTGCGTTGGGACATATAAGATCTGGAACTTTGGATAAATTCAAGGAGGCATTTGATAAGGCTTTGAAAGAAGGGAAGGATTTTCTATGGCTGCTAATAATTGCATTGGGTCTTGTATGGTTCAATTTGATGAAACATGTATAGGTGATAAAAAAATATTTATTTTGTTTATTAGTGAGCAATAAATTGAAGTTGAAGGCCAAATTTGGAAAGGGAAAATTGAGAATATGGATAAACAAGAAGTGGATTGTGTACAATGATTAATGTCTTATGAATCTATAAGTGTTTTCTGTCAAGCACAGTAATGGCATTGAGACTTCAGGTTGTATATACTATATAGTAAATAGTTGTACCAAAAAATCAGTTTGAAATTTTGAGTGGTAAATATGAGATTAACTAAGCAAGAACGCCCAATAGCAATGCAATCATTCTAGTGAGGGATCGATTGATACAATGTATGTTGTCAATACTCTTTCTATTAATAATGATGAGTCAAAAGTATAAGATACTTCTCATGCTTAGTTACTGTAGTGATTTAGGCAAGAAGTTTATGAAATTTTGTGAGGTTGTTTGTTACGGATCAAGATAATCACAACCCTAGAATTCGAGGACCAAGGTAAACCTCTAGAAAACTATAAGGAAGAAAGGAATTCTAGTTCTTTTATTTCCATCCTCTCTCAAGGAGAAGGAATTCCTATATATAACAAACAAGGCTAAGACTGTGTCGACAAACTCCCGACAATGCTAACTGAAAGGATACAGACAAAATAACAATATCATAAAAGAATATATTGTGCCTTCTTACACCTAATCCTTCAAATATGTTGGTGGACACCCCTTCCTCTTGGGTCTTTCCTTTATGGATCCTTCATGTTCATTCTTAGCTTTCAAATGACCCACAACCTTTGTTGTATCGGCCTCTTCTTGAACTTAATTTGAAGATGTTATGGACCAATTGGTAACATCTTGGTGATCATCAACAACTTCGTCCTACGAGGATCCCACCGGCATGCTTTTCAAGTTATCTCAATGCAGTACAGTTCTGCAGTAGCTTTCGAAGTTTGAATCCTTAGTTAATCGTATTGTTGGGCTACCAAATCTTTTTCTACTAAGTTGCTTCATCTCCGGACTCGCACCAGAAATTCGTCGGGAGGTGCAGGCTTTGCAACCATTAACTCTAACTCAGGTGGCGTTTTGGCCCATTTGCAAGAGGAAAAATTCTTGGATTCACGGCGTCTCAGCCATTTTAAACCTCTTCCACCCTTCTCCACAGGGCCAGTCTCTTCACGACAACCACCGTCGCCCCCTCCACCAACTCCTAGGTCATTGCTCCCCATTCCAACCAAACCTCCACCCATACCCTTCAGGAGGCTCTCATCCAAGGAACTAGCTACACGACACGAGAAGGGCTTATGCTTTAATTGTGATGACAAATTTTCTCGAGGTCATAAGTTCTCTTTGCGGATTTTCTTGCTCGTAGCTGATGAGGATGAAGGGTCTTTGGAAGAAACTCTCGCCAATTTAGACTCTAACCCAACCGAAATCAGAGTTGACCTGTCCCCAACCCAAATAAGTTTCCATGCTATAGCGGGCCATGTAGTGCCTGAAACTTTACGCTTAGTGGGTCTCATTTCAAACCAGAAGGTGCATATATTAATAGACGGGGGTAGTACACATAATTTCATCTGCCATCATTTGGTATTTGCTTTCGGCCTTAAACCTCAATCTATAACGCCATTACGCATCACTGTCGGCAATAGAGATGAGTTAGAGTGTCATCAGCTTTGCAATGTTGCTCCTATGCACATCCAGGGTCAAGCATATAAAGGAGAGGCCCACGAGGAAGGATCATTTGGAAGCTAAGAATGAACAAGAATTATCCATAAAGGAGAGGCCCAAGAGGTAGGAGTGTCCACCAACATATTTGAAGGATTGCGTGTAATAAGGCACTAACGGAATTAGCAGTGCATTAGGATATTAGAATATATTCTGTTATGATATTGTTATTTTATCTGTATCCTTTCAGTTAGCATCATTGGGATTTTGTCGGCATAGTCTTAGCCTTGTTTGCTATATATAAGAATTCCTTCTCCTTGAGAGAGGGCAAAAATAAAAGAACTAAAACTTCTTTCTTCCTTATAATTGTCTAGAGGTTTACCTTGTCGTCGAATTCCAGGGTTGTGATTCTCTTGAACTAAAATTCATTATGTTAATTTCACTTTCATGCTTCATGTGTGTGTGTGTTAGTTTGGCACTTATCATTGAAATGTATTATGTTTTAATATAATGATCTCATGTACGAGTCCATTTCTGAGCTTCAGTAAAAAGTAACTCCAAGTTTATTTAGGTTTTACTTTTAGCTTTTTGTAAGACGTTATTTGCGAAAATCATCTTAGAATTCTTAATTTTTTAATTTTTTTTAAAAAATACATTCTTAGACGGTTTTAAATGAAAACCATTGTAGAATGCAGTCATTTTAGACGATTATTTTGTTAAAAATCGTGTTAGAATGATAGCTTTTTTAAGACGATTTTTTAAGAATCATCATATAAAATTTTGACTTTTCATAACGTTGGCTTCAAAGACAGTTCAAAATCTCCTTTGCATGTGTCATAAAACTAACGTAGAAACCTCTTTTTGCAACAGTGTATATACATAAAAAAGTTACATTTCACTCATTTTTTTTATTCTACCCAATAATATAATGGTTCTGCGTTTTTTCTCCACAAAAGAATGATACACTTCATTCATTTTATCGGGTTGTATGACCAAAGTCCAACGATAAGGTTGTATTAAAGAGTATTTGATTGCGAGGAATGAGTATTCCTCTTCACATTGTCGCTAATCTGAAGTTTAATTATAAAGTAAGTAAAGTCTGACTAAGAATTATTTTTGTCGAAGATCGGACTTGGATAGTATCCAAACGATTCAACCTTATCTTCAGTACATTAATCACTTGTGTTCAATTACTTAGTTTGAAATATACATTTACATTAAAGATATATGTTACTTTTTTCCCTTTATTTTTCATCACAAAATTCATTTTGTATATAATTATAAGTTCTCTTTAAATTATGATAAATTTTTAGTTTTATATACTATCAGTATAAAAAAAATTACACTTTCAACCAAAAAAAAAAATACGATTAATATGATTTTTAAGCAAATTATTATAACAGATTAAAAGTCAATAAGTTAATCTTATATGTCAATTTATATGATTAAACGGCAAAGTAAAAATAATCCACTGGATGGTAAGAGGTTGGAGTAGAATGCATAAGTTTATTAGCTCAAATTTCAGTGTGATTATTATAAAAAAAATGGCAAAGTAAAAATCATTTACACTATTATTATACTCTATTTCCTCTTGAATAAAACAGTCTCGTGTTAGAATTGTTAAAATAATAAATAAATCTTATTGAAATTAGTCACAATACAAAAACGAAGAGTTTTCAAACTAGGACGGCCATTTTAGCATTTAAAAACCTAGTAATGTCATATTTGATATTTCAATTGCTAATCACAGTTTAAATGTTTTGAAGGACAAAATAAAGACTTTTTTATTTTTTGCTGTGCACAAATTTTCTTTTAAAAAAAGAATTCCGTTTTAAATTATATTTTATTTTTCTCTTATATATATTAAAATAAATTCCATTTTAAATAGATTTTTTAAGCAAGACTCATAATCATTATTATGAAAATCAACCTGATCAAGTTACTGAATCAATGAGTCAGATATTGAATTCGGTTGATCAATATATATATCAAAAAATAAAAAATATATATAATATAATTAACTAATGTGATCAATCCATAATTTATATTTCAATACTAGAGTGTGATCCGTGCAGAAGTTAAATATTTTTTATGAACATCTTTCATAAATATTTTAAATATAATGTTTTTCTTAAACTTTTATTAAGAGTAATTTAAAATTATAGTATACTATTTAAATTATTAATTATTGTTGTCATTTTAAATATATCGTAGACTATGAATTTTAAAATGCAATAAATGTGAGAAGTAAAAATTAATTATATGTTAGGTAAGGTAGTAATTTAAGGATTTATTGTAAAGAAACATTTCAAGCAATTTAAAGTAAGAATTATTAGTCACAAAAATAAAATATTTTATGAAATGACATTTTTAACTATATATTTTTAAATTAAAATTAAAATTCAAAATATGCACGTCATGCATGAAATATGTTGTAGACAATGCTATAAAATATATTAAATTTTAAATATTGAAAATTTAAATTAGAAGTTATGAACTAAAAATAATAAGAATTTTGTGCTACATATCAATCATGCATTCATGTATCATAAAGTATAATAATTTTTATTGATTACCATTGTGCGGTATATATAATTGAGTATATTAATTAATGCAAATCAATATAATAATTATTATACTTGAAAATTAATTTTAAAAATTAAACTATAACAATTTATAAGAAAATATCAAATAAATTATAGTTAAAATTTATAATAATATTTGTATTATTCTGGTCCTTAAACCTATAATTAATATAATTAGATTCTGGTATCATAGTTAATTTGATTTGAATTAATTAATATACTCATTTATTTAATATGAGGAATTCCTTTTTTACTTGTAGTGCATATATTCTGGTAGCACATAAGCTTGTGGATAGTTACTGTTCCCTACTAATAGATGATTTTTCTTATTGCAATGTATAGGAATTAGTATGAGGTATTTTTTTTATTAACATATATCAACCAAAGGAGAATATTTTAATAATAGGGGTAAAGGAAACAACATTAATCAACAAAAAAAAACGTTATAATTTATATATCTCTTAATTTGTGTGCTCCTTGGAATAAACAAATGAAAATAAGAAATCATCGGTGCAAATCAAATTTCTATAAGCACAAGAGGTCTAGGTGAGTTAGTAGAGAAAAGTATGAGTGTTGTAAATTTCATGGTACTGTATTTAATTCCTATCAATAAAAAAAATTCTATAAACACAATCAAAAGCATAAATGAAAAAAAAAAAGATAGGAACCAACTAACGATTTATTAATGAAAATAAAAGGTAATAACTAACCAAAAAAACTTAAGAACACAATGATATGAAGGTGAGAGAGAGAGAGAGTCTAAATGAACATTTAATTAGAAGCAATTAAGAACATAGGCAAATGAAACAACACCGATGATAAAAAAAAAAAAGTGTTAGAAAGATGGTACAACTGACAATGGTAAAAGGAAAAAAGAAAATTAAATCATAATTCAGTCGAAAAAAATAGAAAAAACATATAAAATAGATATAAAATGAAAATGAGGAACCTCCCTCCAAGAATGGGATTAAATGGATGTAGAAACAAAGAGTATGCAAAAATCAAGCGACATTTACTAAATCCTATGCTCTCTTTTTATACTGATCATTTTGTTTTTCACGATGATATGTCATTAATGTATATAATTTGATTTGTTTGTAATTGTTTTATAATCAATATTGAAAATTATAATAATAATTATAATTATTAATCATTATAAATAATATATATCAATCAATTTTGATCATCATCATTATAATTACATAATAAATAAATATTTCAATCAAATCAATTTATTTTGAGAATCTTACATATAATTTCTTTTATTTGAAAACCATTTATTTTATAAAACTCCTAAGCAAGCCACATGTCAAATTCCTTTTTTAAAGCATTTTCGTATGTATATAGTATACATAGTTAGATTATTCACATTAATTATTATCAACATTTTATTATAAATATATTTATGTATATATATATATATATATATATTATAATTGTTATTGTTATAAAATTTGATGATTTTTTTATTATTATATATTATGACTTTATTCCTCTTTTTATTGAGATTATTGTTGAATTCTGTTTGATTGATATTGTGCTTTTGAGACTAAATTATTTTAAAAACTTGAAAAAAAAATTACGAGTTATAAAGACATCGGCTTCATTTGAAATAAAAATAAATTTCAGTATTACGATTATAATTAATAAATAATTTTATAAAATTTATTATTTATTAAATATTTATTTATTAGAGGTTAAATATTTAAATAATTAAAATACAAAGAAAAAAAAATAGCCTCCTCTTTGATGGTTTTCCGGAATATTCGTCCCTGGTACCATCCCTTTTGCATGAGCAAAATTACAAATCCCATGCTACATGACAAAACATGTCATAAATCAGTAACTTTCAGTAGCTGCTACAAATCAAATTCAAACAATTGTAGTCTACTTGCAGCGTTACAATATCAAGATATCTAAATCCCACATAAAACCATTAAACATATACCAAAAAGAAACTAATTATAAGATGTAAATTCCACTCGCATGATGTCAGACTGTTAGCTATCACTTTTCTCTATTTGATAAGCTTGTTTGTAGCAAGCTGAAAATTTTAGCAGATCCATTGATCTTTCAACATCGATATTTTATTCATGATGCTTCTTTTGGTTTCAAATGTTGCTCATGATAATTATTATAACTTTTTGTAATTTTTGTCTAAAAAGTTATTTTTTTTTTGTGTATCCTATAATTGTATTGTTTGAAACATTTAGTCATACATGGATGAGACATGCATTTTCTTTTGTCAAAGAAATATAATTTTTGTTTTGTTTTAGATGCTTCTTCTTATTCTTCTCCTTTTTCATTGATCACACTATTATCCAATTTAACTTGAATGAAAAATGATAAAATTTGAGACTTGAACGTGAAGTCAGATAATGTGACATGCTCTTTTTCATTATATTGGTTGTCATTAATATCTATTGAAGATCCTTGATCCCTAGCCAGTTATTGAAACATATAAAATTTATATGAATAAAATAGGGACGTAGGATATTGAAAATTTGTTATATTAAAATTATTTTGTGGGTCAGATAAATTTAAAGAATTTTTAAAATTTTGTGGGTCGAGTAAATTTGGAGGATTTTGTGAATTTGGATTTGTGGGTTTTTGATAATTTGACATCAGATTTAATCACATATATTGAATGAATTTTGATTTAGATCATTGAATGAAAACAACCCATAGAAAAAGTTGAAAATGTTTTGAGAGGGAGAATAAGAGAAATTTGAGAGGTTTTAGTTGTGAAAAAAAGAAGAATAAAGTGTCCCTATTTATATATAATATTCATATACAATAATTATAAAAATAAGAACCATTATCATTTTTAACACATTGCCAACGGTAAAAAAAAATATAGCCGTGTATGATTTTTAACAAAAAGAGTCATTACATCATCCATCTTTATGAATAATAATATACTTTTTTTTGGAATGGAGGGGAAAACTCCAGAACTGAAATTAAAAACTGAGGAAATACAGTAACACTTACATCCGCCATAGCAGCGTAAGAAATGAAAGAAGAAATAATAATAATATAATAATAATAATAACAACAAGCAATTGTTTTTTAAATTTAAAAGCTTAAGCAACGGTGCTTGAGAAAAACAATCGTGGCTCGGAAGCACTCTTCCACGCGCATCAACAACAAAAGTTGCTTCCCAATGAGATGTGGATGCTCTAAGTCGGTTACTCTACATCCTATATATATCTTGGTTACAAAAGAATCCACCACTATATAAGATATGATCCTTCATATACTTGTCAAACACAACATAGCTTGCATTAACCATTGATAGAAAGAGCATGAAATGTTCCCAGTTTTGATTTTAACTAGTTTCATGACCTGAACTTTGCTAAGTCCACCACTTGCTCTGCTAGCACATCAGAATTTTTCTAAGAGTATCTCCTTTTAATTTCTTCTTATACCCGTTCCAAAAAGTAAATAGGTATACGTTAACAAATCCATAAAGGTTAATGATTTCAATAGTATAACAAATATAACAAGGAGAGAGAAGGCAACGAAAAAGAAAAGGCAAAAATTTAGGTGGCTCAAAGAAATTGTAGAAAGAGAGGATAGCATGAAGACTACAACCAACAAGGAGAAACTAGCGGTGTCACTTTTGGAATTATGATTGACATATAGTAAATAGTGCTTGATTGCATATTAAACAAGGAGATTCATGTATAAATTAATGAATTTTGGTTATTATGGATTGTCATAGGGATGCCTTGCACTTATAGAATTTACTTTTGTGTTTAGAAAGTGACACTTTTATGTTTCTTTGACACTTCTTTGACATTTAGTCTTTATTAATATATTTTTTGCCTATAAAATAAACAAATATAACAAACATATATTATAGTGTAATTATTAGATAAGATGAATGTGATAATAAATAGTATTCACCAATAAGAGAAAAAGAATTACGTAATGACACTATAATAAATTTTATATTGTCATTTAATTATAATTTATCGTATATAATAAATTTTTTAATTTAAAATAATTCAAATAATAATTTATAATAAAATAATAATATAAAACTATTTTATTTTCTGTATATAAACATTAATCTCCTATAATTAAAAAGCTGGCCTAGTTAGAAGTTCACATCAAATCAAGTATGGTTAGTCGTAAGGGAACGTGGATAGATACATTTAATTGGCGATGTCGATGCTCATGGGACAGGGTCTACGATATTGCATGATTGAGGAGAGAAAATTACGAAATGAAATGAGAAGAAAAAGATACGAATCCCAGTTCACTACTAAACGCACCTACCTACCTACCTAACATAACTGGGCCTGTCTGGTTCAGTTCGTTAGGTTCAATTGTAGGAACCCACACCAACAAGAAAAAAGGCGATTTTTAAATCTTATAATGGGCCGGCTGGGCCCATTCAAGTGAACACTTGGCTGGGTGCCATGTTTCAGTGATGACGCCAGTGAGTGAGTTAGACACCATTTGGTTTTAAAAATTGAAAAAGGTGAAAGTAAAAAAGAAAATGAAATAATTTGAATTAAAGTAAATTATATTCATATTTTTTTAGTTTTTTATCATATATATTCATGTGAAATTGAATCAAACACTTAAGAACACTACTTAAGGCTCGTCTTCTTCTGTGTTCCCGAGGTTATTTGCCACGTGTCGTTATGTTATTGAAGGGAAGAGTTTCAGGGGAACATAGATACTTGCCAAGCGTAGCTGTTCTGTGGGACCCTGAGTCCGACAAGATGTTGAATGTGGCGTGATATTGTAGGTGCTAACCCACAGTTCTCATCCATATCTTTATTTCAATTTTCAAACTCATTCATTAGAATTTTTAATGAATTAAGACAAGAAAATATTTTGAAAATTACATACTAGCACGTATAAGATCTATATAATTATACTATATTCGGTGCAGATTAAAATGGTATCAAGAATTAGATGACAGACCAAATTTTGTCCACGACAAGTTTTTATATAATAAAATTCATGTGTTGGCATGGACTTGTCTGGTTGTGTTTCTTGGCGGTAAGAAACTCAATTTAATTTTTTAATATCAGAATTATAATATAACTTTAAATGAACACGTATTAGTTTTTATTATAAAATAATAATTTGAAGGCTACTCCTTATTTATTGAAAGAGATGTTCACATTCATTACTTTAACAAAGCAGAAATAATTAGATTCATGGTAATTTTATCGTATCCTAAATATAAAATAAAAAAATAGTTAATGATATAATCAATTAATAAATCATGACTCAATTTTTCAATTACTAACATTTATTCGGTTTAAAGTAATTAATAAGAATTCTAAATTGAAAATAATAATAGTTATTCAACTATTATATCTCAAATCAAATTATTTTTTATAAACAATATATGTAAAAATAAATAAATAGATCTAACAGCCACATATTCAATATGCTATTAATTTTTAGATGTGCATGTATGTAACCAACATATTATATATTTTAAATTATTTTTGGTGATTATTTAAATTTTATTTTGTACAACATCATTAATAGTTACCTCTTTTTGTGTGTCTTTATAATAACTTTGTTTTATTCAAATTATCACTAAACTATATAGAACAGCCCAAATACACAATTCCTAAAAAATTGTGAAAATTTTAAGTACACTGAATTGAGATGTGAACACATTAGTTTTTTCAACTTTGCATCATTATTATAAGATAAAAATAATATAGAGAGAGAAAGAGGGGAGATAAATTTACAGGACATTTTACCCTCCTGATTACCAAATAAAAAAGATAAATTTACTATGGTTTCATTGATATCCATTCTCTTAGATTTTCTAACTAGTTATTATTGTTTTTTTTTCTTCATGGAAATATCTTTTAAAAATTTATTAAATTTACTTTAAATTTTTTTATCTATGCTTGAAATCTTTCTTTTTCGTATAAAATGAGAAGATATCTTATTTCAAAAGATTTAAATGTAAAAATTAAATATAATTGAATGTAAATATATTTATAGTCAAACTAAAATCTTCAATAATAATAAACTCAACAATTGTTTTTTTCATTGTGATCGATTGGAAAAGGAAATCAAAGGGAAAAAGGAAGAGGGGTGTGAAACAGTTTAAAAAATAGCATAAATTATATTAATTACCCATGAGGTTTATAATTATGTCAGCTCAACAATGAAAGGTAAATTATGTAAAAATTTAAAAATTTAAATACTAAATACATCAAATTAATTTTTTGAAGATAATATTCATAAAAAAAATAGAATAAAAAATACAATTAACCCTAAATTTTATAATACGTTGAATTTGATCCGTTGAATTTTTTTAGAATGTATCTAACAGTTATAATTATTTGTTCACCGGTAAACTACTTGAAATAGTGGTTTCACTGTAAAATCCGCCTTGTAACAAAAGAGAGCAGAATGAGAGGAAGGGGGATTCTTAAATATAGATTCCTTCACCAAAAAACTGACTCTTCCTCCTCTTCTCCCCTTTGTTTCTTTCATCGATTGTTGTCAAATTTTTACTTTTTATTTTTGAGTTTCCATATTTTCATTTTTCGATGTTTTTCTCCATAAAAAATCCCCAGTGCCTAAATATCAGCTTGTGGTATGTTATTTATAGCCTAATTTGCCATGCATGATATGGAACAATTTAACTAGTACCTATATGTTCTCATGGGAAGAGAAAACTTATTATTTTGGTCTTTTTTATATAATTATTTGTTAAAAAATTTAGATAGGTGAGAGTTGGGCCAGTGGCCCAAATTATTTTTTTTTAATAATGTTTGATTTTTTGTGTTCTCATTTTATGGACATTGGGCTCAATTTAGCTTTATGATCAAAATCAAATGATTTTTTTTTATCCTGAAAATCAATTCAAATTGAAGCACAAAAGTCATCTTGTCACAGTATGTTTAACATATAGAAAAAACAATTTGGTAGACACCAAATGTTATTTAAAGCATGGAGAGAGAAAGAGAAAAAAATATAACTATAATAAATATGATATGATGGGAGAAGAAATTTATATTGATAAAGTGTTTAATATATAAGTGTCAATATATTATTATTCTTTACATCTAGGTAGGATTGAGCAAAAAGTGGATTTTTTTTTTAAAATCAGAACCGATCTATTTTCAAACAACTTTATAAAAGTGATCCAATTAAACAAATCACTTTTTTTAAGCGGGTTTGGATTTTTTCTCCCTCAAAACAATTAGATTTTTTAGGTTTAGTTTGATTTAATTCAATTATCCATTTTATATCCATATATGGATCAATTTCTCTAAAGAAATGAAAAAAATTGAACTAAACCTCTTTTTAAAAATGATTTAGTTCACCGAACCATTCATAAAGTGATTCGGCCGCTTAGTTTTTCTTTAAAATAGGGGTGAATAGGCATTTTGGTCCATGACTTTTGATCCATTTTGCAAATTAGTCCATATATTTTTGAAATGTAAAAAATAGTCCCTATCTTTACATAAGTTTTGCAAAATAGTCATTGCCGTTAAATTTAAAGTAACTTTGTTAGTGAGGTACATTGTTGGTAATTTTAGTGCCACATAAACTATCCAACGTGACAATTTTGGAGGTTTCAGTTAACTCCTTCCGATGAGAGCCATGAAGGAGAAAGATTGGAATGATGACAACCTTACCATGACCATCGTTTCTCAGCACTGTTTTGGCGATGATTCTGAAGCGCCAAGCTTCTCCATCTCCATCATCGAGGTTCTTCACTTCCTAATCCCACTACACTCTCCATGAATTTCCTAACCAACTAACATTTACTCTTCTTCTCGCAGAACATGAAGGACGAATATGGCCTATTCTTGTGGCCCTGCAGCGTAGTTCTCACCGAGTATGTTTGGCAGCACAATCATCGATTTTCAGAAGCCAGCGTTGTTGAGGTACCCTCTTATTTCAAATTCTTATCTAATGTTATGTGCTCATTTATTATTCTCCATTATTTTTTCTTATTGTATTCATGCATCTAGGTGCTAGAACTTCCTTGCCTGGCTTGGTTGCAGCAAAACTCGATGCCTGTGTCACTCTTACCGATGACTTCACCAGATTAGGGGTATTACACTATTACCATCCAATTTTTATTTTATATACTTTTATAAAGATTTCAAATAAAATATTGTCAACCACCAAGCACGTGGATCAATTGCTACATGATTGTTTTGATTTAATCAGTCATCTTTAGTTTGAGTCCTGCCTTGGGTTTGTAGCTGCGTTGCGATGAATAATTGGGGAGAGCACTTACGTGTGATTTTTAAAGATAAAAAACTGGTTGTCAATATGACTCATTGATTTCTATTAATAGTATTCTTATATGATTTTTATAGGCTTGTGTTTAAATTAATGGTTGGATCCTAAAAGTTAATATATCTAGCAGCTGATTGCTTTTTGTTTGGTTTGGGTCTACAAGGAAGTTTGCCATTGATAAGTGATTACATTGGGCATGTGGTGAATAAGTGGAAGTTTGCCAATGCTTGTTTGTGCATGTTTCTGATGTTGAAATTTTATCATATTGTTTTTGTTAATTTGAATGTTGGCCTTCTATTTGTAGGTGTTGGGATTGACATAGGGAGTTTGGGATTCATCCATATTCAATTTACAACCAACAATTATTCTAGGGGCTGATGTGCTGTATGATTCAAACGGTGAGAAAAAATGGGCTGTGTTAGTTATCCGTCACCTTCACCCTTCTGGAGGAAACCTCGTCCAGAACTTCTCCTTGGGATCAAAATCGCCCGGCCTAAGCTCTCGGAAGACCGAAGCGTGCTTATTATCTATGTTCTTTTTGCTTTGAGAAAATTCCATTTCATATATAGATGATCACCTTATTATGTTTTTTTATCTAATTCTAACCAAACCATAACTGAAAAGCTAATTAAAGTAGCAATGTAGATGAGATACCTAATACCCAGTTGAAGATTAAGCATCAAATCATAATTCTTATGCCCTTTAGAAACTGTATGACCCGATTTCTTAACATCCCCATCAACAGAACCACAAGGGCTCTTCTGTAACTGTACATCACTTTCACACACTCCTCCTCCACCATAAATCATAGAAGCCTCCACAATATCACAAGTGATATCCCCAGCTTCACCATCAAGCTCCCAAATACAAATTCTGGGAAAAATTACACTCTTATTATTACTATTACTGTTATTATTATTATTATTATTATTATTATTACACTCATCCATTGACACACGTTTCTCATTCACAAATTCTTTCCCCCAATTCCTAGAAGAAGTGCTTCCATTGCGCCACGTGAACACCCTTCTCCCCTTCGAAACACCGTTCTCCCAACACTCTTCGTAATGGTTCCCGTTCTTTCACACCAGCACACCATTGCCGGAGATGGCATCATTCTTCCACTCTCCGATGTACTCATTCCCGTTGCGCCACGTGTACCTCCCTTCCCATTCTTGTAGGTTGCACCTCCAGAACCTTTATGACTAACAATGGGTTGCATCATAATTTTTCAATTCAGTCCAAAGACTTGTCACATAGGTTTGCTTACATGGACAAAGACTTGCCACATAAACATATGACTAACAGTGGAAATTGGATTTTAATAGTAAAGACTTATTAGCATAACAGACGTAAAGATAGGGACTATTTTTTACATTTCAAAAAGATAGGGACTAATTTGCAAAATGAGTCAAAAGTCAGGGACCAAAATGCCTATTCACTCTTCAAATAGTTTAGTTTTTTTAAAGTGGTTTTATTCAATTTTGTATCAATTCAGTTGGGTTTGGGGGGTTTGATACCTCTCTCTCTCTCTCTCTCTCTCTCTCTCTCTCTCTCTCTCTATATATATATATATATATATATATATATATATATATATATATATATATATATATATATATGTTGTAGTAGAAGATTTCAATACAAATGCCTATAAAACAGAAGAATTTGCACTCTTTTTTCATGTGAAAAAGCTGCGTTTAATTTTCACGGCTTGAACCTCAACAATAGCCCATTACTTCACATGTGACCTTTAAGTACATTTTTTTGCCTACCAATTATTAAAAATGTTATTAAAAGTTTTTTACAACATTTTAAAAAATATTATCAAATATGAATAAATATTACTAATAATTTTTCACGACATTTTATCAAATGTTGAGTATAACTCACATTGCTAAAACCTACCTTTATTGTCATGGGCTATACAAAACATTTGATCAAATATCGCGAAAACATATTTGATAATTGTTCGCCCGAACTTTATCAAAAAGTGTACCAAGTCGTTAAAATAATAATAAAATGGTAAGAAACCGAGTATCGAACTCAGGGAACTTGTTTCATTTGGTGAAGTTTCATTCAACAAGCAGGCATTGATATAAAGCCATGTAAAAATAATTAAATCAAAGATGTATGTGCTGTAAATCTAAAAGGACTACAAATACGCTTATCAAAATGGGAGAGAAAACAAATGATTAAAACGTTGGGTCCTTCTACTGAACACTTGATGTAATTAAAATATTTTTTTCTATTTAATGTTATTTTTGTGTTCTATGTTGAGGACTACAATACCAAACACTGATTCCTCGCGTGAAAGGACTAATTCTAATTAAACCTCATTCTCGGATGTCTCGTCGAACTTAGCCTAACCGAACAACATTACAATCACAACATATCAACAACTAAAACCCTACACTCTATGTCTAGTAATGCAGTTATCTAGCCCTGCTCTATCCAGTTCTAGGGATTAATACATTTTCCAATGCTAAAAATCCTAACTTTACACACCAATGGTGATCAGACCAAAAACATGCAATAATTAAGTGCAGATAGAAGCAATGAACACATAAAACAACTTTAAATAGATAGTTAAGAATTTACATCAAGTTCTAGCAGAATTTCCCAACAGAGATACTTAGTCTTCCATCACAAGGCAACACCTTTCAGCTACAAGATGAGGGTTTAAGAAGAAAATAACAGATTACACAATGGTGGGGATGTCTCCTCCACCCTTAGGAACCTAGAAATTACTCCTAAACCTAAAATCCTCTTGAAAGCTTAGGTTTTTGGCTTCCTTGCGTTATTTTTTGCCTCTGTTCTACTCTCTACGTTCTAATCCACGCTCCTCTTGATTTTCCCAACTTCAGCCTTAAAAGGGCTTTTTATCCTCGAAGGCTCACTTAGCACCATTTTCGCGCTTAGCTCGAGTTAGTGAATATCCGCTGAGCGAGCTGGGCGCGCTTAGCACCAGAAGAGACAAATGTCTCACTGAGCGAGCTAATGATGTGCTGAGTGCACAGATGCTTCTCAGATTCTCTTCTAGATTCTCTCAAATCACTAAGCGGACTAAGTGCCTCGCTTAGCGCATGATTCTCGCTAAGCGCACAAGCCTCGCTTAGTGAGACACCAGCTGCTAGCCTTCACAAATTTCATTCTTTTTACCTGAAATTGAATTTAAAACACATTAAATTCACAATGTTGGACATTTCTACTGAACAAAATTAAACTAAACCTAAAAATATGTACAACCCTACAAAAAGAACCATAAATTGGGGGAAAAAATAAACATTTTATAAAAAATTTTATACAAAAGTTAGTCGTAAATGATGACTAACAATAATATTTTTTAAATATTGTCAAAAACTTTTAATAATATTTTTAATAAGTGTTAGACAAAAAATATTGCTAAAAATTACATGTATTGTAATGGCCATCAACCAAGAAAAGAATACAAGAAACCTTTATGGCACCATGAACTTCAAGAACCTTGTTAGAACCAAATAACGCACAAAACATTATGTCCAGGATTCCAAAGTTGCTTTCAACACCAACATTGCCTTCTGCCAGATAGGTCTTAGTTCCATCTTATAACACGTTCAGTTCTTATATACTTTGACAATAGCCTTTTGTTGCGTTTTTCCATCAGTTTTGAGTACTAGAAAACTGGCCTCCATTAACTGCAACAACAAAAAATTGAGAAACAAAAAAAGATAAATGAATTAGAACAAACACACATGGTTTAATTAAGCAAGAAGTTTGATTCACCCAAGTCAAAATCACAGTTCATAATAGGAAATTCTATATATTCTAGTTAGGTAACTAATCTTAAAAATGCCAAGAGTTTAATTCACAATTTACATGCACTATGAATTGTAAAAGTTTTACATACATATTGTCAATTAATCAAATACCATCCTTAATATATTATTATATATGACGATTAGCTATTGAGTGACAGATGTATATATTGGTTATTCAAAAATAATTTGTGTTCGGTGTTAATCACAAGTTAGAACATATCAACCTAGTGGTGGTGTGACCATTATACAACAAAAAAATCACAAGAAAACAAAATTTGTGAAAAAGAAATACAAACCAACTTTTTTTAGCATTCTCTCACTACTTCTCCCAACAAGTTTGCAATATCAAAGCAATGATATTATGAAGTGGTAAAGTTTTAAAGTGACATACTGATATGTATTAATAAATGCAGTGACACTATTATAAAAAATATTTTCTCTGATGCTCCATCAATATCGGTTCAATAAAAACTGTTATCAAAATTAATGCGGAGACATTATGAAATTACATCCAAATTATTGACATCAGTTATCAAAAAATCATCGTGGAAAGAATTTTTCAACATTGATTTTTTGTATAACCAATGTTGAAATGAGATGGTCAACATCGGTTTATTTAAAACCGTCGTTAAATGGGCTCGGGTCAATACTCATTTTCTCCCTCGTGCTCTTTACTCTCTCGAGCCCTTCTAATGTTTGTCTCTCTCCTAGAGGTTGAAAGAAGCGACACCACCAACAACGTGAGAAGCTTCCCCACAAAGTGTCCCTGTGAGGAGGAGCCTACGACGCTTACTTATCGTGCACGCTGCCACCACAACGGTTATGGGGGTGAGGAAGTGTAAGATGAAGTCGGTGAAGCCGCAGGAACCCGGTGATGGAGGTGGATCTAGTGGTAGACAGGATTTTACGATTAGCGGTGCCAAGCGGTGTGTCCATGGGGATTTATGAGGCGTTGGAGTTGAGGGACAAGGACAATAGCATTTACAGTGGAAAGTGAGTTCTTAACGCCATTAGGAACATCAACGAGGTCTTGGTTCCCAAACTTGTTACATCAATGTTAGGTAACAAACTTTCTTCCTTCATCTATTTCTTGGTTAATTAATTAATGTGTTGGCTAGTTTACCCCTATGAACACTTCTTGTTTGTTGTGAGTTGGTGTTGTTGTTAAACGTAAATGGAATGAAGGGTAGGTTGGTAGAAATAATGGGGAACGTTATGTTTGTATAATTAGAAGGTTTTGTTTGAGTGTTTGGAAGAGAAGAAGAGAGAAGGATGATTTTGCGATTATGTTGAGAAAATGTTATAAAGTGAATTGAGAATCATTATTTGCATATATTATTTCAAGTTGCATGAAGTATTAGCTTGTGGTTGACTAGAGGTATTTCTTTGAGGTGGGGGAGAAATGTTTGATTGTTCTGCTCAAGTCCTCTTGTTAGGTAATTTTTATGGTTTACACCAATGGAACTTTTTAAGGTACACTTTATGGGATAAAAAAATTTCTAGTCCTTAATATATAAGATCAATAATATGACTCAAAATGTGATTTTTATGGTTCTTAGTTTGCTATGAAGAAAATTGTTATGTTTTATTTAATCAACAATTTATAGTTTCCATGAACTTTTAATCTTTATGAGATATTATTGTGGCCAAGCTCAACCTTATTGTCAAGAGAGGGCTGCAAACAATAAATATTGATTTAAAGATCAATTGGTGTCTGTTTTAGGGCTGTCAGCATTACCTACAAATTTAGGGTGTTAAGATGGATGCATTTAGGGAAAGTCTTGGCAAGAATTGACTAGGTTTTCAAGAAAATGGATATTTTATCCTGTTTGGCTACATAATGAGATATTTGAATTTGTAGGTTAACATTAAAGAAATCTAAGTTAAAATTGATAGTGAGAAGAAAAATTAAGTTAGGCATCACACAAACAATAGTATTGAAGGACCAAGTCTGAATTCAATTCCCAACAACTACAAAACCCACAAGGAATAATTGGATGTTGAAATTATAGTTACAAAATTCTCTAAGCAACCCTATGTATCACCTACCAAATTCACCCTACATGTGCAGTTCACCTAATTCATCATTGGAATCTAAATGCAAAATTAGGCTCATATTGGACATGGGAACTTTGGCGTGCAATTTTCAGAATTTGTACAATATTTTTGGTAAGCACATCAAATTATAATGAAATTACTTTCTGATGCTTGAAACATCTGTAGAATCTTAAATAATATATTTATTTTCAAAAATTCTAAATCATGTGTCAATGCAATGTTTTAGCTCTTTTATGTTTATTTATTTGTATATTTACTTTTGTAGCCTTAGTATGCTCGTGCTATTGCTGAAGCCATCATGCACACTGCAAATTTCTTTGTGCCTTTAAAAGTAAGTGTATTGCAATCTTGTTGCATTTGATCATTGTTTCTTGTGTAGGTTCATCTGGCCTTTTTCCCCAATCTAAATTTGTCTCTTCATCCAACAACTCAGTTTATGAGAGCCCTGCATTATCCTGCTATTTTTCACTAAACCATTATTAGATAATGTTTTAGTTCTATATAAGTTTGTTTCATTCATTTTTATTATCTATGTAAGCCTCATATTTTCTTTTTTATAATAATGTAGAAAGCATCATAAACTTTTCTTATTTACCCAAGCTGTTACTTTTTATTACTTCAATTAGTAGTTGATACAATCCTTTAATTTGCAATCAAATATATGAAATTGGTGGTGGACCTGGAACATGTGCCAAGGTTATAATGGATTACATAATGTTGAATGGTCCTACAAAAGTTTATAACAATATGACTTACATGTACATTCCATGATACTCAATGTAGTACATATTTTTTTATAAAACCAAATTATGGTGCTAGACATAGTTTTTAATTTTTTTTTGAAATAGTGGGTTGTGCTTATATTTTATGTACCCCTATTGTCTGTATACTTCATCTTTCTATGTTGCCTAATTTTTCCATTAGTAACTTCTGTTTAGGGTCAATCTTTAATTTGGGAGTTCTAATTTCATTGAGATATGATATGAGATTATTTTTTATATGAATCCCATTTCTAACCACTGAAATACAATGTAAAGAGAGAGATAAAACAAGGTTGATTGAAAAGGATTGACAGTTAAAAAATTCAAGTACAGACATAAAAGAAAGGTAGTTTGAAATGATTGCATTGGTAGTTGCAGCCTTACGGGAAAAGTGTATAAAATGCAAGTCCTAATGAAACAAGAGAGATAATATTGTGAATGTCTAATTGAGAGAGAGAGAATAATTAAACTATGAGTAGATTTATGGCACAAATTAATATTATGAATTTTTACTGCATTTAAAATTATAATAACAATTTATAGATATATTTAATGTTAAAAAGTTAGTGGGGGCAACCATCACTTGCCCCCCCCCCCCCCCCATTGTATATGTGAATCCATGCCTGAGTAGATTCACTACTTTAGTAAATTTGTCTTGTGTACCTATATTTCATTGGAATCATATGATTCACGTCTGATTTGCAACTAAAAAGGCATTAGAAAAAACAAAATGAACATTAAAAAAAAAACAATATCGATCTTATGGAAAAACCGTCTTAGAAAGTTTTCTAAAAAAACCCTCTTAGAAAGTAGAGTTTCTAAGATGATTTTTTGATAAATCATCTTCAAATCCTCAATTTTTTAGGTTTTTTTTTAATAAAAAACACATTCTAAGACTATTTCTGAGACAACCGATCCAAAAACTGAGATTCTAAGATCGTTTAAAAATCATCGCGGAAAGTCAACAATGGTTCAAAATCGTCATGGAAAGTGTAAATTAACTGGCTTAGAAAGTCTTTTTTGTAGTAGTGTGGGTAGTGAATCCTTGTTTATGTATTTATGATGCACGAATGCAAAAAAAATAATAATAATAATAATAACTGGGAGGAAGGTTGGGTTATCATATATTGGTGGGAAAATAACGATTTTAGCTGGAGTGGGAAGGTATATGTGCATGTTCGGATTAAAGCTAAAAATTTTATGCAAGTAATTTCAATGTAAATTCAATAGATAAAAATAAAATGAAAGTAAAAAATATGGGTTATAATCCTTTAACAAAATTATATTTGCCTCATAAGTATTTTTTCACCTGAAAACTAAACATGCATCTACTATATATATCACACTGTTACGTCTTTGTATGGCTTAGGTGCTATAGTAGTTTGTAGACCAAAGATCAGGAAAACAAGGAAAGATTAGAGGGTGGACAACGTCACAACACTTTGCTCATTTTGACTCAAATTATTCTCTTATGATTCAACAACCTTAACAGAAACATATTCAAGCTTTATATAGACTTCAAAGCTTCGATCCATTGAGAGATCCCAACTAGCCATTGTCTAATAGCTTTGGTGTTTTACACGAGGCCATTAATGTGTAGAGAGAAAGAGTGTGGGGGGGGGGGGCACAAACTCTTTCTGCAACATATCTCCAAAGAAGTACAGCTTGCCAATGTTGCCTTGTGCTTAGAGCTAACTTTCAGCGTACAAATAATAAATAATGTTAACAACATTAGACAAAAGGAATTAAGAATTTCAATACAAGATAATTTAAATCTTCCCTTCTGTGCGCTATGATACAAATTGCTTACTGAATCTATGGAAGTTACTTTCTAATGATTCCTTTAAGTACTTAAGGGTCGAGTAACTATTCCATTGCTTTTGTACTATGAGCCAAGTGTTGAATCACTTGTCTTCTTAGAACTAGACGTTGAGGCAATATTGTCTAATGGTTGATACTTTAGCTATTCTCCACAACCTTTTTACTCATGCTCTGCTTGTATCTCTTAGAGATAGATAAACATATAGCTTAAGCATGAAGGGTTATCATATAAAATTTATACTTTGTTAATCATCAACACCTTTGGGATTTTATATTTTAGTGCAGTCCAATATGACTTGGACGCATCCAAACTAACAATCTCTCCCTTTTTATGATGACAAACAATATAAGTTTTTATACCAAAAAGGATAAGATGAAGAAATTAAGATCAAGGTATCTGATAAGCGTCAAATTTATCATATTTTCATATGCAATTTAAGACATTTATTTAATACTTTAGGCCTTGTTTTGAATCAAATTTGTTATGTTTCCAATTTTTAATATATTGTAGATATGAATTACGATTTTAGAAGTTTTTAATATGATTTTGTGAGTTTTTACAAATAAATAGAGCAATTTTACAAGGTAGCCTCGCTCAAGCGAGTTATAGGCCACTCAAGCTAGTTCAAACAGAGAAGTACACCAAACAGTGAGTCCAAAAACTAAATTAATTCAAAATAGAGATAATTATGGAGATATAGCTTAGAGATAAATGAAGAGAATCACTTGGAAGATAATTGAAATAGTTAAAACAAATTATATTGGCTGAAGAGATAATTTCCTTGTTCAAATTATTATTTTGTAAGTTAAGGAGATTATTTGCCTCTATTAAATGCATCTATGATTCTATAAATAGAGAGACATAGACAATAGCAAAAAAAACACATCTCTACACACCACCATTCACTGAAAAACCTTCTTCTCTTTTCTCTTCTTGTATTTTATGAGTGGCTAGTTTCTTTCTTAGCTAGGAGAAAAAGGGATTGAACCCTATTTGATGTAATTTTATCACATTAATATATTGTTTGAGTTCATTATTTACCTTCTATATTTGATGCTTTGTGAGCCTGCACACCTCATAGATGATTCTAGGAATTAGTGTACACTTTGGCAAATCTTGTTGAAACCCAAATTGAATCGGATACTTAATTGGGATTATCTATAGGGATAAAATAATCTTAGTTAAGCCTCGCTAATTCCTAAACGGTAATGTTGATTGCTTGTGTCGGTTTGCCAAGGAATTGGGAATCAAGGCAAGTGATTTAGGATCTATCACCTAAGGGATTAGGGATAGAATACATTAGTGAATTGAGGATGAATGATGTAATGGCGTAGAAGTGTGAGGAATTGCAGCAAATATAGGGATTCCGTGTACAATCTTAACATCTGAACATTATTGTTTTCGTCTATAATTATTATATCGTCAACAAGTAACTTCTTACATTTTCTTTTAATTTCTGTTATTAAATTTTTAGCACATTAATCTCTCTATAAAAATATATCTTTTATTTTCTGTTTTGATTAGTTTTAGTTTTAGGTAGTCTAAAATATAAAAACACAAAAATATCTTTGTATGAAAGTTTTTAATTTGAATATTCAACCTTGCATTATTTCCTTGGGTGACGACTAGAGCTTTAGTTTAGTACTACAATTGGGATTCAGTTACACTTAGTTGACGTAAATCCTACAGTAATTAAAACGTTAATAGTATCAAAAGAGTTTAGAATTTACTATCACACACCACTTACTCTTTGTTTGTGTATCTGAAGAATATAACTTCGATATACAAGAAACTTGTTAAGCATCATAACATAAAGAGATCTTTCAAAGACATAATCAAAGCAAATATTTCATAATCAGAGCAAATATGTTATCATAATGAATGAGCAGATTATGTGAGGATAAATAAGACTCTCCTTGAGTTCATTACCTTATGCATGTATAAGAGAATATGTATTAATCAGAGCATGCATAGCATATGTGTAGGGAGATTAAAAAACATGAAAACACACATATGTGACCACTAGAACACTTGTTTTATTAAAAATTCAGATGAGAACAAGTGTTTTATAAATCAAAATCTTTATTCTACTTTATCCCTCTTTGTCATCATCAAAAGACACGGGTTTGAAGAGAAAAAGGAAATGACTTTGAACATCATGGTCAACCTTCAATGGACAGAGGTTAAGGGATAGATGGTGGTGGCTTTGGTAGCGAAGGCAGAGGCGCAAGCACTGGATCAACAATGATGGGTGCAAGAACCTTAGGATGAGATTGTACAACAATGGTTGGTGGTGGTTGGATGGATGGAGGCAACCTTTGTGGCATAAGCATACTCATTTTAAAAAGAACAAAATCATTGAAGGACTTGAGTGAGGACTCCAGGGTGTTCTTGATCAACATATTAGTTTCATGCATTCAAACAAGAAACCTTCTTTCCATAGTTTCTTTCAGGTTGGCCTATTGAAGGCGCAACAGTTCTTGTATCCTCTCTTCAAACACACCAGTTGAAGCAAAGGTGGTCAAGGGAGTCACCTCACGAGGAGTATTGGAAATGTTGACAGTTGCGAGTGCATCTTCAATGATCTGTAGAGGTTGTGAAGTAACTTCAACCAACATAGCTTCAACAATTCTCTATATTCAATCTTCTCCTACTGTTGTTTGGCTTTATCCTCATTCTGCATCTCCATCAGTTGGAAGTTTCGTTTGTCTTGTTTCCTCTAAGGTTCAACCCCTTTCCTTGACCTGGTACCCAAGGATTCTGATCAAGAGAGAATTGATGCTTTTTAAGTGCAGGAAACTATGCCCAAGCAGTTACAATGACTCTTGTTGTTACAGCTTTAGAATACTTGTACAAGTCAAAGACAAACCGAGAGCGAAGATCAAGAGTATCATGGATGAGGTGTTGATAGGACTCATTATCTTCTTCTTGCCTTAGGAAGCACATCTTCCAATCACTGAATCTATAAATCTTGGCTGGATGCAAGATCTGCACGATACACGTATGATTGGAGGTGTCTTCCTTGTCATATTCTAAAGTGGATGCAAGATAAGAGATTTCATACATGTCTTCAAAATCAAAGAGCATGGCATCATTTTGATCAAACTTAGCGTCCAACTTCAAAGCAACAATCTTCTTAGCAACATCATTTATAAAGTACTTGCTCCAATCATAAGGAATTGGACGTAAGGAAACATTGTCCTTTAGGTCTGGATGAGGCATAGGCTTTTTGTGGGGAGGAAACTTGACTTTCTTCTTCCTAAGGTCCAATGGTGGAAACCTCAGAGCATTGCGATCGAGCATGAACTTAATGGTAGTGGTGGGTCTGATGTGAATACCAAGAGGATAATTTGACCACTTATCAATCAACTCGCATTGCATCATAATCATCCTAACATTATATATGTCATCCTTAGTCAGAGGAAGGGTTTGCTGACCATAGACTAATGGAAAAAACTTGTACATAGGAGTGAATAATGGGGTGTGCTTTAGACACAAAAAAGGCAGTAGGAAATTATCACATGATGGATCAATTTGTTGGGCGTCAATCTTGCGAAACCATCCAATGATATCCTTATCATATGTTACCTTTTCTCTACAGGCCCCTGATGGAATCTTGTAAACATTCATATGTTGAGCCGCAGTGGATGAAGGCTTGGATACCTTGGGTTGAAGTCTCTTCCATGATGGTGGAGGAAGAACTTCAATCCCTGTTGGTGGATCCATCTCAATAGAGGAAGATGCAACTTGTAAATATGTATGCATGGACGGAGGGTAAGTGACTACTTCTTCTTCAATGTCCAATGGAAATTGCATCCAATCCACCGGAGATTGGAATTTCGCATCCAATCTTCTTTGAATGTTGTAAGCATTCTCAGAAAGAAAGACCACTAGAAAACACAATCGTGCAATATCTTCATTGGTTAGGTTGGGGTCGATGGTAGGTGGACCTTGATGTTGGAAGCGATCAAGGTGGATGGGTGATGGGGGTGCTTCATAATGAACTTCATCATCCATATTGGCAGTGGACTCAGTTCTCTTCTTTTTCTTAAGATGAAAAGTCTCGGTGCATTAAAGACTGTGTTCAAACTGTTAAACAGTTGAAATTTGATGTCGAACAGGTTGAATGTCAGTTGGGGGAGGGTCATCGGCAGTATCATTGGCAATTGAAGATTTTTCACCCTTTGGGCGCTTGGGTCTTTGAGCTCCTCTCTTTTCTCGTTTGCTAGCACGGGGTTGAGAAGAAGAAGGAAGAACCTTCTGTGTTGGTTTCACCTTCTTCACATGAGGCACACAGGTCTCATCTAAAGGTGGTGTAGCGTTGTGTTTCCTGAAGACCAAAGGCCTATTGTCCTCATCCTCAATCTCACTGAGTGCCCTAAGGAGTTTAGAAGTGGATAAAGGCTTTTGCTTCTTAGGTGTTGGTGTTTGGACACATGAGTCGTGGCATTTGTTTCCTTGGGAGCAGCGAGAGTGGGAGGTGGATGCTATTGAGCGGGTGCAACCTTGGACGAAGGTGTGTCCATACTCTTCTTGGTTCTCTACTCAGCTTGAGCAATGGCTTCATCTGCGTCCACTCTTTCTTCTTCAACAACTTTCTCCCAAACTGCGTCCAGCTGGTCGTCCCGCCCAGTGTTGACTCCAAACTTCTGATGAAGTTCAGAAAGTATGGAATCATCCACTTGGGGTGTTTGTTGGAACTAGCCAACATTTGCCAATCTCATTTTGGAGATGTTCTCTTGACTGAAGCTTTTTTGCTTTGGTATAAACAACTCGTCCAGGTAGATTTGATCTTGCACATCTACAAATGTCTCATACATGAACTTCCTCATTACTCCATGGACTTCAAATACCTTAATGAGGATGACACTATGGTAGATGTCTTTCCTAATGCTCTTGTCCTTCATCACTTTAGTTGCAAAATAGTTGAAGAGAATTTGGCGTAAGTCAAAGGGAGTGCCCTCCATTTGGATAAGAAATACTTTGAGCCCTGTTTGTGAATAATTTCCTTGTTGACTATCCACTAAAAGATTTTGGCCTTGCTTAGTAGTGTTCCATATCACCTTGGGGTCTTTGCCAAGTAGGGTCCTCACACGGAGTTCCCAATGTGGTCTTCAAGTTCATATCCCCAGTTGTTCATGAACTTGGTTTCGTGACGCTCGCAACCAATTGCTTGAGTGATAGTTTTAACAGGCAACTTCATTGGTATCCCTAGTACTTTTCCAGCAAAGTATCCTCCACTGTCTTCGTTTTTGTAGATTTTGGCAGCCCTCCAAAACTCCCTGATAAGTTCAGGCACCACCATCTTGTGGTCTTCAAAGAAGTGGTGAATGTCACACAACATGAGATAAACTTTGATGGCATAGCCAGCGTTTTCCAGTGAGATGATATCGAAGAAGTGTTTAATATGAACTCCTGGTTCCTTGTCCTTCATTGTGACTTTCATAGCAAGGATAGTCACGGGTGCAAGTTTGTTGATCTGAACAGGAGAATCGTCCTCTGAGGATGCAGAGGGAGTGTTGTTTCAAAAGTCAGGTGTGGCTTGGACATCTCAGGGTTGGTTTTGTTTCTTGGCCATTTTTAGGGTTTTAGGAAGTTTCTGAGTGTCTGAGGGAAGAGAGGTTAGGATGCAGAGAGGTTTCTGAGAGAGAGAATGTGAAAAGTTTACAAAAGGTTTTGATAGTGAAATATTGTAATGATGAATGATGGTGACAGTTAAATGTTTGGGGTGAAAAGAGAGAAACTGATCATAAGGGGGAGTTGAAAAGATGTGGGCTTTTTCAAAAAAGATTCAACTTGCTTTAGGTGACTCATCACAAGTACACTCAAAATGATATGTTTTACTAAACTTGTGTCTAGGGTCACAGTCCATATATTGGATGCATGTTTGTTGTGCATCAATACTGACTAAGCTCATTGGACGATAGGTCCTCTAGACGCTTAGTGGTGTGTTAAGATTTCACACATGGATTTGAAACTTCATTCCACATGGAATATGCCAAGCCTTTCTCTTAAAGAGATTATCCTATCCTCAGTAAGGGGTTCTGTAAATAAATCAGCAAACTGATCTTCTGTGGATACAAACTATAATTCTATAGTACCCTTCTGAACGTGATCCCTTATGAAGTGATGTGTTTTTTTATGTGTTTGGCACATGAATGCATGATGAGATTTTTAGAAAGATCTATGGCAATAGTATTATCACAAAGGATAGGAAATTGCCTCTGAAATAAGTTGTAATCCTTAAGCTGATGTTTGATCCACAAGACTTGAGAACAACAACTTGCAATTGATATATACTTTGTCTCTGCTATCAAGAGAGCTATTGTCCCTTGTTTCGTGCTCGTCCAAGAAACTAAGCATCCACCAATGAAGTGACAACCTCTATTGGTGTTTTTTCTTTCCACTTTATTTCTAGCAAAATCCACATCACAGCAACCAAGCAACCTATGTTCCTTTTCTCTCTTAAAGCATAGACCAAGGTTAGGAGTTCCAATCAAATATCTAAATATGCGTTTAATAGCAGATATATGACCTTCCCTTGGTTTTGTTTGTAATTTGGCACAGAGGCATACATTGAAGATAATGTTAGGTCTAGATGCAGTGAGATAGAAAAGAGATCCTATTATTCCTCTATATGTCTTTTCGTCCACCTGTTTTGATTCTTCGTCCAGTCCAAGTATAGTGGTTGGATGAATAGGCGTTTTCATTTGCTTTGCATCGTCCATCTTAAACTTCTTCAGAAGTTTCTTCACATACTTGGTTTGATGTATGTATATGCCTTCCTCTATTTGCTTGATTTAAAGTCCAAGGAACAATTCCAATTCTCCTATCATACTCATCTCAAACTTTACCTGCATAAGCTTGGAAAAATCATCGCCCAAAGAGTCATTAGTAGCACCAAATATGATATCATCCACATATATCTAGACGATCAAGAATTGACTTCCATAATCTTTACGAAATAGAGTAGTATCTACCTTTACTCTAATAAAGCCATTTTCAGTTAAAAATGAGCTTAATTTTTCATACCAAGCTCGAGGAGTTTTCTTTAAACCATACAAAGCTTTATTAAGTTTGAAAACATGATGAGGGTAGATAAACCACTAAAACCCAAGGGGTTGTTCCACATAGACCTCTTCCTTGATAAATCCATTAAGGAACATGCTTTTTACGTGCATTTGATACAACATCATACCATGATGAGTAGGAAAGGGTAATAAAATGCGTATTTCCTCTAGACGATCAACATGAGCAAAAGTTTCAATATAATCTACACCTTTCTTTTGTGAGTAACCTTTGGCTACAAGCCTAGCCTTGTTCCTCACAACTTTACCTATTTCGTCCAGCTTGTTTCTGAACACCCACTTTGCTCCAACAATAGATTTGCCTTTTGGTTAGTTCTTCAAGCTTCTAGACATCATTCTTCTGAAACTAGTCCAGCTCTTCTTGCATTTCTTTGACCCATTATTTATCAAACATAACATCATCTATGTGTTTTGGCTTAATCTCGGAAAAATAGAGTTGTATGCTTGAGAGAGTTCCTTGTCTGGACTTTGTCCTTAGGATCACCAAGGATCTGGGACTCTGAATGATGTTTCCTCAGCAAGCGTCCAGTTGGTTCTCTGACTTCTTCAGGTTGATTGTCCATTGGTGCATTGGATGCAAGTTTGTCTTAACTAGACGCAACAACAAACTTGACGATGTTTTCTATTTTCATCTCTGCAAAGGACTCATCCAACTCTAACATTGTAGTGTTACGCTTATTGTCATTAAATCTTACATGAATAGCATATTCCACAATCAAGGTTCTAGAGTTATACACTTTATATGCCTTGAACGATTTAGAGTATCCAAGTAAGATTCCATAATCACATATGGAGTCAAACTTTCCACGGTTATCCTTGGTGTTTAAAATGAAACATTGACATCCAAATGGGTGGAAATAAGAGATGTTGGGCTTATGTCCCTTCCACAATCCATAAGGAGTCTTCTTTAAGATTGGCCATATATTTGTTCTGTAAATAATAAGCAGTGTTTATTGCTTCAGCCCAAAAGTGTTTGGGAGTTGAGTGATCTATAAGCATGGTTCTAGTCATTTCTTGAAGAGATCTATTTTTCCTTTCAACAACTCCATTTTGTTATGGTGTTCTTGGAGTGGAAAAACTATTGTGAATATCATTCTCCTCACATAATTTTTCAAAAAGATCTTTTTCGAACTATCCTCCATGATCATTCCTGATTGAAGAGATACAAATGTCTTTTTCATTTTGAATCTTTTTCTATAATTTATAAAAGGTACCAAAAGACTCATCCTTGTGGGTTAGAAACTTGACCCATGTCCATCTAGTGTAATCGTCCACTATGACTAGACCATATTTGCATCCCGAGAGGGATGCAGTCCTTGTTGGTCCAAACAAGTCAAGGTGTAAGAGCTCTAAAGGCCTAGAAGTGGAAAACCCATTTTTAGATTTAAAATAAATTTTTACTTGTTTCCCTTTCTGAAAAGTTTCACAAAGAGAATCATCTTGATATGAAAACTTTGGAAGTCCTTTTACGAGACAATGTCTTTGAAGCTTTGAGATCAACCTCAAGCTAGCATGACCAAACTTCTTATACCATACCCAATGATGTTCTTTGACTAAAAGTAAGCATGACACCTTTTGACTGGATAGATCACCAAGTTTAATCTTACAAAAATTTCCTTGTCTCTTAGCAAAAAGAGTGAAGGGTTGTCCTTGTTCTGGATGATACACATATCCATGTTAAAAGTGACATTGTATCCATTATCACATAATTGAATTATGCTTAGTAGATTATGCTTTAACCCTTTAACAAGTAAAACATTATCAATAGGAAGATATGGAGGAATATAGACTTTACTTACACCAGTTATCAAACCTTTCCAATTCCCTCCGAAAGTGACCACCCCACCAGGCATAGGGCTTAGATGATGCCAAAGAATCAAGAGTTAAGCAAATTCCAAAGATTCAAGAATCAAGTTTCAAGAATCAAGATTCAAGGATAAAATCAAGATCAAGAATCAAGAGAAAACTTAGTCAAGATAAGTACTAAAAAAGTTTTTCAAAACATTGAGTAGCACAAGAAGTTTTCACAAAATCATTACCAAAGAGTTTTACTTTCTGGTAATCGATTACCAGAAGGTAGTAATCGATTGCTAGTAGCCAACATTGTTTTCAAAACTGGTTTACAAAGCTGTAATCGATTACATGAATCGATTACCATGAGCATGTAATCGATTACCAGTGTTTTAAAATGTTAGATTTCAAATTTCAAGAGTCACAACTTGTGTTTAAACATTTTCAAATCATTTTAAATTTGTGTAATCGATTACACAATACTTGTAATCGATTACCAGTGTTTCTAAACGTTTTAATTTTCAAATTTAAACATGAGGAGTCATATCTATTGATGTGTAATCGATTACACCTTGATGGTAATCGATTACCAGTGACTGATTTCGAAAAATAAATTTCTAAAAGTCACAATTCTTCAAGTGACTTGTTTCTAAAGTTTTTTTTTAAAAGTCACAACTTTTTAAGTGACTAGTTTTCAAAAGAGTCACAATTTTTAAAGGGTGACTAGTTTTAAAGAAATTACCAAGAGTCCTAAACTTTAACTTGAGTCATCAAGAGATAATAAATATGTGACCATGGCATGAATTTCATAACATCCTTCAACACTTTCTACAGAACTTTCTAATTCATTTCTCTTCATCTTTCTAAAAGTTTTTGTTCAACACTTTCTCTTCCAAGAAAAGTTCATTGTTCAAAAACTTGTGTTATTCATCTTTTTCTCTCTTCTCCCTTTGCCAAAAAAATAGAAGGACTAACCGCCTGAATTATTTTTTGTCTCTTTTCTTTCTTCCAAAAGATTCAAAGGACTAACCGCTTGAGAATTCTTTTGATTTTTCCCTTCCCCTTAAACAAAAGATTTCAAAGGACTAACCGCCTGAGAATTCTTTGTCCCAACACATTGGAGGGTACATCTACTTGGGGATTGTTATACTGAGAACAAGAGAGGGTACATCTCTTGTGGATCAGTTCAAGTAGAGGGTACATCCACTTGGTTTTTTCAAAGAGAACAAGGGAGGGTACATCCCTTATGGATCTTTGGCTTATAAAGGATTTTACAAGGTTGAAAGAAATCTCAAGAACCGCAGGTTGCTTGGGGACTGGATGTAGGCATAGTTTGTGACCGAACCAGTATAAATCTTGTGTTTGTCTTCTTCTTCCCTACACTCTTTAATTTCCGTTGTGTACTTTTAACTGCCGCTTTTACTTTTGGTTAAGTTTCTGTTTCTGTTCTTTACTTTCTTAACTTTGTAGTAAAAGCCTAATTGAATCTAGTAACATTAAGAAGGTTATATTTTTAATTAGTCAAGACACATTAATAATTAATTCAACCCCCCTTCTTAATTATTCTAAGGCCACTTGATCCAACAGTGTCATGAGCAACCACTGTCCAGGTACCATGACTAGTGTTTCTTTCTTGCTATCAAAGAGGTCTGCAACGAGAATTATTTTATTCTTAGGTACCTAAATCATTTTGGGTCTTTTTCCTGGTTATCTTGTAGGTTTTGGTAAGCACTGCACGGACCCTTTGATGGGTTCCCCTTTTCAGAGAGGTTCTTGCACTTATGAGTTTCATGATCCCCTTTTCCATAGAAATAACAAACAGTTACTTCTTCACCATGCACAACCTTTTTGCCTTTGAAACCATGGCTAGATTTATCTTTAGGGTTTCTTTGCACCTAAATAATTTTATTAAGAGCTTTATGACCACTAACAAATTTTCCTAGGTTATCTCTCAAGGTTTCTATCTTATTATAAAGTTTTTCAATCTCAGGAGGTAGTTCCTTCAAGACCTCACATTCTCAAAGCTTATAGTTTAAATCAGAAGAAATCTTTTTATAATGCTGACATTTCATCCAGAGATCTAATTTCTTCCTTTTTCAACTAATCAAGCTCATTATTAGCAAGCATGCATTCTTTTTGAAGTAAGAGCTTTTGTTTAAGCATTTCCTTGTTCTCTTTTTCTGAATTTTCAAGAGTTGTGGTTGAGGATTTCATCTTTTCTGCCAAGTCTTGAAAATCCTTAAGAAGGATTTTTGGTCCACAGGATACCTTTTCGTCCAGTAATGCCCCGGTGATCAGACTTAGCTCGTCATCTTCTTCATCAAAGTCATCATCCTTAGATTCTTCTCCTGAAGCATCATTAATAATAAGGGCTTTGGAAGATGACTCTTTGGATGCAAAGTTATGTTTTGGTCTTTGAACCCTAAGGGCTAATGACTTCCATTTCTTTGTTCTTTCACCTTGAGCAAGCTCTTGCTGATGGACTTTAAGAATTTTAATGAGCTCTTCAAGAGTCATTGAATCTAGATTTTGGATGGTTATTAATGTTGTAACTTGAGGTTTCCACTTTCGAGATAAACTTCGTAAGATTTTATCAATGTGATCATAATTATCATAATGTCTACCTAGAGAGTGAAGCTCGTTCAAAATGGTTTGGAAGCGTTGAAACATGGTTTGGATATCTTCTCCATCTTCTATACTAATGAGTTTATACTTATGTGTTAGAAGGCTCAACTTGTTACGTTTTACCTCTAAGGACCCTTTTTAGGTAATGGCTAAGGTATCTTACACCTGTTTGGTGCTTCTAAAGATGTGAACTTTGGAATATTCTTCTTGTGATAGAGTACACAACAAAATGTTCCTTTCGCATGAATTAAGAAGAAATATGGACTTATAATCATCTATCTATTTGTTCCCGGGGATCTCGTTCTTCTGAGCATTTAAAGGAATATGATTGTCCTTTTCTACAACATCCCACTTATCAACGTGAGTGGATTCAAAGAAGCCAATCATTCTTTCCTTCCAGTAGTCATAGCTGGCTCCCTTGAACATGGGAGGCTTGTTCACAACAAATCCTTCTTCCATCATTTCAAGAATTTTCTTTCCTTTACTCTGTCGAGAGCTTAATCCAGAGATAAATCCTTGATACCAATTGAAGTACCTGAAACACACTAGGAAGGGGGGGTTGAATAGTGTGATGGATAAAAACTTAGTCTTTTGAAAACTTTTCTCAAATAGATATCAATGGATGATAGGATTTGTCCAAAGAGTTAGAAATCACTTTGTACGTTAAAAACCAGTTTGCAAAACTTGGACACAATAGTGTAGAAGTAAACTATAGAAATGGACTAGTTATATAGAAGCAGTAAAGAAAACACAACAATTTTATATTGGTTTACCCCAACTCTTGGGATACGTCCAGCTCTCCTTCAAAACTTGAAGGGTTCAACTAATCAAATCTTTGATTACAACCAAGTATTCTCTATGGCACTTTTGGTTACAATGAGTACTCTCTAGGATATTCCTGACACTACCCTTAATCTCCCCCTGAGATTAAAACCAAAGTATTCTTTATCATTAATCTTCCCCTAAGATTAAGACCCATGTATTCTTTATCACTAATCCACTCCTGGCTTTCACAAACAAATATGTTTGATATAAAGTGTATTCTAATCACTCAAGGAGTGTTTGCCCAATAAGCTTGAATACAATGAAACTTGTTAACTTACCAAAGCTAAGATTCACTCAAGTTTCTTTCGTCCAATAAGACTGATAGCATTACAACACTTTGTTCATTTTGACTCAGATTATTCTCTTATGATTCGACAACCTTAACTCAAACATCTTCAAGCTTTATATAGACTTCAAAACTTCGATCCATTGAGAGATCCCAACTAGTTGTTGTCAATAGCTCTAGCGTTTTACACGAGGCCATTACTATGCAAAGAGGGAGAGTGTGAGGGCCATAAACACTTTCTGCAGCATATCTTTAGAGAAGTACAACTTGTCAGTGTTGCCTTATACACAGAGATGATTTTTAACGTACAAATCGAAAATAACATTAACAACATAAGACAAAAAGAATTAAGAATGTCAAGACAAGACAATTTAAATATTTCCTTTTGTGTGCTATTGCACAGATTGCTTCCTGAACCTATGAACGTTACTTTCTGATGATTCCTTTCAGTACTTGAGGATTAGAGAGAGAGTGTGTGGGGCCACAAACACTTTCTACAACATATCTTTAAAGAAGTACAACTTGCCAGTGTCGCCTTATACTCAGAGATGATTTTTATCGTACAAATCGAAAATAACATTAACAACATAAGACAAAAAGAATTAAGAATCTTAAGACAAGACAATTTAAATATTTCCTTTTGTGTGCTATTGCACAGATTACTTCCTGAACCTATGGACGTTACTTTCTGATGATTCCTTTCAGTACTTGAGGATCGAGTAACTGTTCCATTACTTTTGTACTATGAGCCAAGTGCTAAAACACTTGTCTTCTTAGAACTGGACACTGAGGTAGTATCATCCAATGACTTATACTTTAGCTTTTGTCTGGAGCCTTTTTAGTCATGCTTTTTGGTTGTATCTCATAGAGATAGATAAACCTGTAGCTTAAGCATGAAGGGTTAACATATAAAATTTATACTTCATTAATCATAAAAAACTTAGGGATTTAATTGTTTGGTATAGTCCAATATGACTTGGACGCTGTCAGACTTAACAATCATCTATTATTCAATTTATTCTAAACAAAATTACATAAAAAAAATTTATATATAAGAATAAGCTTGACAATGAGATAGATTAGAGGTACGTTGAATATCTCCATTTCCATCCATGCAAAAGATAGGACATGTTTAGGTTTAAAATAGATAGATTTATATTTTTTAAACCATTTCCCATCCTGATTGAGTTTTATCATATTTGGGTAAACCTATGAGGAACCCATCACATTTTTCTATAATTTTAATTTACTTATATATTTTAAAATATTAATTTTATATTTACAATTGAAATTTATTTTATATTTTGTTTCTTGAAAAAATATCTAATTTGGTTGCTATCATCCACCATTGATAAAATATCATTTAATATTAAAATTTACATATTTTTGTTCTTTATTAATATACAAACATTTAGTTTTATTTTCTTTATAATCTGAATATTTGTTTATGTTTCTTATTTTGTTAAAAAAACAAAACTTTAAAATCATGTTTTAAAGAATATTTTAAATCTATTATCATAGATCTAATACATGTTTATGTCAATGTGAGTTAAAAATTCATTTAATATGGACTTATGAAGGTAATACATAAAAAGAACTAACAACTAACATGATAGTGCCTTTTAATTAATCACATGTCACAACTTAATTTGAACAAAAAGAGGACAAATGTGAAGTAAAATAATAACTTCAATTTGGTTATAAAAATAACACAAAATAATATTAAAAAATTATTATATAACAGTATAATTTTTTTAAAAAAATTGGGCCCTTTTTAGTCATAAGTCTTGTATCATCACACCTCGAGACAAGGTCCAAGATCGACATTGATACCTAAGAAACTCAATTATCTAGCAATTGTGTTGGACCTAGTTAGTATCTACTAATACTATGGTTACCATTATGGAAGCAAGACATGAATATAGTTGAATAATTAAAGCTTAAATATGTTTTTGATTCCTAATGATATTCGATTTTTGTGTTTGCTCCTTAATAAATTTTTATTATGCATTGAGTCCCTAATAAAACAACACTTTTGTTTTTGGTCCTTAACATTTTGTTTTAGTTCCTCGTAAATTAGTAAATTTTGTATTTGTTTCCTAATAAATTAGCGAATTTTGTCTTAGTCCCAACTAATAACAAATGGACAAATTTATTAGGGAGAAAACACAAAATTTGCTAATTTATCAGGAACAAAAAAAGTGTCAATGACCAAAAATAAAATTGTTGTTTTATTAGGAACTTAATGCAAAACAAAGATTTATTAAGAAGCAAACACAAAAATAAAATATTTATTAAGAATAAAAAACATATTTAAGTCAATAATTAAATACCTGATCCTTGATGAAATTAGTCCAATAGAAGCGAGCTTGGGCTCCTTTGTAGGAATCACTAGAAACTAGGAAAGTGGTTTAGGACCATCTTTCCATGTTTTATATACTCAAGGATCACCATGGATTCAAGTCATTCAACTATTATGAACAAGTTCAGGAACCTTCTTGTGATCAAGATTCTACTTAAGAAGTAAATCACTCATATTTGCCAAGTCTTCTTCAACATACTTGTAGGGTATGCCCTTAAAATTAAGGGTCAATTCCACCCTTTTGACATAAGGGCTGGCACACATCCCGTGTAGGATCACCTTGTTTTGCTTAGCCATTGCTATAGACTTACTTTGTACTCTATAGTATGTTGTATTGGATATGATAAATTGATGATGGAGTTCATGTTATGTTAGTACAATGGTTGTTTATATATATTGTTCTGAACTTGATCCCCAAGTTTCCTATGTGGGAATAGAATATAATGTGATTGTGAATTGATTTAAATCAATTTTGGTTAAAATGCAAGTGTTTCCATGATGATGTGAGTGTAATCTTCAAGACTTTAACTATATTTTAGTCCTTTTACCTTGAAAAATAATTCTCTTTGTTTATTAAAGCAAAACTTACAAAGGGTATACAAACATTCTTTACTCTAACATAATCACAATCCTATGATGGAAGGCTAACTCTGTGTTATGCATCTGAGAGGGGTAAATACTTGGGAGATTTACATCAATGGGACAAGAACAATCATATAAGTGAACTTGACACCACACTTTAACCCAAAACATATGTATTCCGACAATCTTCGCTCAAGCGTGAGTGTCTTCCGCATGGTAACCTACTCCTTAAGCAGAAGTCATTTTTAATTCATGAGTATTCAATGATTGCCCTTAGAGCTTAATCGTGGCTGCTGCGGCTCATCTGGCCATTATCACCAACATGCTCTAGTACCTTGTACTGCCACAACACTTGTGGGACCCACTGCCTAGCCTCTATGCATGGACTCAGCTGCCAGGAAGGCTTTGAGTACAAGTAATCTCCATGTCCATGGATTTGTCGCCACCATTTTACTCGTCTGAGTTAGTCATCACATTGAACCATCGACTCTGATACCAATTGTTGTGCAACCGAGGAGGATAAACACCAAATAGATTTACACCAATGGGTCATGAGCAATCATATAGGTGAACTTAACACCACACTTTAACGCAAAACCTTAATACTCAAGTTTATGAGTCTTATCCTCACTTATATGGTTCCTAACCTTCTCATTCCTACCTGATGTGAGACTTCACCTCACACTTTTATTCCAACACAATGTCTTACAATAAATCGTTCTAAGACCTTGTCGTGCACTCATCTTAAGGTTTTATTGTCTCAAGAATAAGATCATCCCACCTTTTAAAAGGAAAAGTCTTTCTCTTAGGGCAGTCATCATCAGTTAAGCAAATACAAAAAGCAACAAATGTTAAGATTTCCTTTAAAAAAAGAAAAAAGAAACTAATGTTAAGATTTAAAAGTGTGACAATCTCAGGCACCACACTTAATACTAAAAATATAAGATAATTTAGACTTTTGAGAATTACATATTGTAATGAGATATTCAATTTTCATTTATTTTGTCTTAACCATTTGATTTATCAAGGAAAAGAGACTCTGACTAATTCAAAGTTTGATTGAGAGGTACATCAAGTTTGACCCATAATTGTTTCTGCGTGATTTATTTCATATCCAAAGATCAACCAGGATTTGAATCTGAACTACTTGGTTAAGTTGCTAAGTATCTTTAAGAAAAACAAATATAGTATAAAGCAAAAACCCACTAAAATTAATCCAATACAAACTAAAAAATATCAAATTAAATTAAACCAGATTTTATATTATATTTAAATTAACTCAAATTGAACCATAATTATTAATTTTAATTATCATATCAAATTCTTTTTTTACCCTGAAAATCAATTAAAATTGAAGCACAAAAACCATCTTGTCACAATATATATGTTTTACATTCGGAAAAAGGTTGGTGGACTGAATGCTATTTAACAGTGAGAAAAACAAAAAGGAAGAGAGATAAGTATAAATATGATAAACGATATCACATGATAAGGAAAGAAAGAAGTGTTTATAGAAGAGTATTTGATATATAGAGGTATATCTCTATATCATCACGCTTTACATACTCAGGTGTTACTCATCCTGTTATTGAAAGATACATACACTAAAGACTCGCAGAAGAAGCAAACGATGGACAGTCTATTAAAGTGTTGAAGTATATATCATTCTGTGGCAGAAGAAGATTTCAGTGCAGACAGCCTGAACAACTGAAGAATTCCCACTGTTTTTTCATGTGGAGGAGTTGCAATTTTCACAGCTTCAACCTCAGCAATAGCCATCAACCAAGAAAACAACACAGGAAACTTTTCTGGCACTATGAACTTGAGGCCAATAACTTCTTCATGAGCCTTGTAGGCACCATATAAAGCACAAAACACAATGTCAAGGATTCCAAAGTTGTTTTCAACACCAGAGATAATAGCATTGCCTTCTCCCAGATAGGTCTTCATTCCATCTTCTAGCACTTTCAGTTTCTCATACACGTGGTCAATGGCCTTTTGTTGTGCTTCTCCATCAGTTTTGACTACTAGAAAAGTGCTCTCCATTAACTGCAACGAAAAATTAAAGGGAAAAAAAAAAACATGCATTAGAACAAAATTAAGAGTGTATGGTTTAAGCAAGAAGTTTGATTTACCCAAGTTCAAAATAGGGAATCCTATATATTCCAGTTAGAATACTAAACTTAAAATAGCTAACACTTTAATTTACATGAGTGTAAAAGTGTAGTTATTGTAAATAATCTTTAATATAACTTTTAAAACAATTATTATAAAAGTCAAACGTATTTATCATGCATATTGGTTTGTGAGAATTAAATCACAGATGCATATATTACTTTTTCAAAATCATTTGAGTTTAGTTTTAATCACAAGTTAAAAAACAAAATTTGTGAAATAGAAATACCACCTACTTTTTTAGCATTCGATCTCTCATTACTTTTATCGTGTAGAATGATATCATGTGATTCATGTCGTTGATCTCACTTAGTGGGATAAGAGTTTGCTGTTGTTATCTCTTACTACTTTCACCAAACACCTGGTGTGCGATATCAAAGCAATTATATTACACCAGTTACCACGTGCACAACTCAGTCAACAAAATCTCAACTCAAATCAGCAATTTTTTTATTCATTGTTGAGTTTTAAAGCGATTGATACTATCATTTTTCTTTTTCATACATCTACTCATGGTTTTGAGAAACGGTCTATAATTGTAATTTTGGCCGAAACATTAAGGTTTTCAAGTGTCTATGATCACAATTGTAGTTTTATAGGCAGTATTTTTCTGCAATATCAAAGAACACAATAAAACCGCGACCACAACTTAAAACCTTAGCATCTAATAATACTAACATTAAAACATTCTGGAAGCAAGACATGAAATGATATGGTCTAATAATTAATAAGGAAGCCAAGTTAATTACCTGATCCTGGATGAAATGACACCAGAATCGAGCTTGGGCTCGTTTGTAAGAATCACTTGGAAGCAGTTTAGGACCATCTTTCCATGTTTCATCAATATACTCAAGGATCACCATGGATTCAGCAATGGCCTTTCCATTATGAACAAGTACAGGAACCTTCTTGTGAACAGGGTTGTACTTTAGAAGCAAATCACTCTTATTTCTCAAGTCTTCTTCAACATACTCATAGGGTATGCCCTTAAAATTAAGGGCCAATTCCACCCTCTTGGCATAAGGGCTGGCCCACATCCCGTGTAGGATCACCTTGTCTTGCTCTGCCATTGCTATGGACTAATTCTCTGCTATGTTTGTATTGGATATATGATGAATTGATGATGGTGTTTATATAAATTTTTTGAACTTGATCCCCAAGTTTTTCATGTGGGGTTAGAATATAATACTCCAATGTCAGCAAACTTGATCCCCAAGTTTTCCATGTGAATGTGAATTGTTTTAATTCAGATCTGGTCAAAATTTAAGTGAAGTCAGCAAAACAATATATTTTTCCACTCCAAGGAGAGTTTGGTTTCCGTGAGTCAACTGCATATTTGTGTAATGCTTACTTATTATTCAAGTGATAAGTCCTGTAACATCAGCAAAAATAAAAAGACTGAATCTGGTGAGGGTAATCCTCTACCCAATACATATCATTACAAGAAAAAAGCTAAATTGGCAAGCTCACTTGATTTTCAGCTCTCTTGGTGAAAGATAAAGAGCAGTATTAGAACAGTTGGCTAAGACAAAAACAATCATCCAAAATGTCCTGGAAGTAACTTCTCTGGTGGAGCAATTGGATGGAGACAATCACTCTCACAAATAATGCTGAAAAACAGCAGATCCTTTGAAAGTTGTGGAGTCCATCTGAGGCAAAAAGTTCTTCTAATTTTGGCAAGAAAGCTTGTGATAATTTTTTTTGTGGCTAAAAAGGAAGTTTCTGATACAACATTTCCATTATGGTCCCCTAAAAAAGTTGTAATGAGAATGCTTTTAGGAACTATAATTTGATAGAAGTGTTTTTACGTTTTAGGATTTTTTTTTTCTTTCAACGAAAACGTTTTTAGAAATTTTTATTTAACATTTTATCTTTTAATTTATTATTTTTCATATTTATTTCTAAATTAAATTACGCTGTTTTTGAAAAGAAATTATCAATGATCACAAAAAAAGAATGTATTACGATATAAAATATTTATCTTTTTAGTTCTTAATTTTTTTTATGTTTTTATTCCTTGAATTATTTTAATCTATTTTTATTGCTTTAAATTTTTTCGTCTTAGCTCTTTAAAAAGATTAAAAGTAAAGACAAAAAAAACTAAAAGTAAGGATGAAAAAAAATTAAGAAACTAAAAATAGACATAAGACATAAAAAATAAGAATTTTAAAAAATTTAAGCACTAAAAATATAATTTATCCAATTATTTATCATAAATCTAAAATATAATTTAATGCTAAAAAATTTTTTTATTATAAAATTTGTTTATAATATAATTTATATATTTAATATTATAAATTTTAATTATATAAAATACAAATTTATTTTGTGTTTTACAAGGTAATTACTAATATTATATTAAATCAAAACATATTACTGGTAATTTTGTCAAGTACATGATTAATTGTTCATCCACACTAGTCCACTTATTGATTGACCTAAGGTTATTACCAATACTTATGAGTTTGATTTCCTTTTCTTTCCCAATTAGGATTACATTTGGGCTAACCTTGGTAAGGCCGAATACTAATAAGGACCTTTCATTTTGCGCCAATTCGTTGGATTTGTCTTAAAATTTGTGGGACGACAATTTAGACTAAGAAACAAACATTTACTAAAAGGGTCAAATTTCAAGAACATTGTAAGTTTATCATGTCGCATTTCTACTTGGAAATATGATATAATTAATTTTATGACACACACCACATCAGACTAAACAAACCAAACTTTGAAGTAAAGGGGATTATACTAAATTATATCAAGCTGTGGCAGAAGATGTTAGTGCAGAGTGCCTAAAAAACCTGAAGCATTCCCACTGCTTTATCATGAGGAAGGGCTACCTCTTTCACTATATTGACCTCAATTATAGCCATCAACCAAGAAAATAACACAGGAAACTTCTCTGGATCTATGAACTTTATACCAATAACTTCTTATTGAGCTTTGTAAGCGCCAAAAATTGAAACAAACACAATGTCTATAAGTCCAAAATTCTGATCAACACTAGGAGTGCCTTCTGTAAAGAAGTTCTTCATTCCTTGTTCAAGTAGGTTCAGTTTCTCATACACTTCACTAATGGCTTTTTGTTGAACTTCTCCTTCAGTTTTGATTACTTTAAGCACGTTCTCAAGTAACTGTAATAGGAAAAAAAGCAAACAAACTAAAGCATCAGAAGAAATCGACAAAGGCTTTTAGTTTTGCAAGTTTTTCTCATATATGCTGCACAGAGCTAAGTAACTAAACATCTTCAAGTTCTCCAACATGAGAAATTTTAACTTGCCCACAAAATTTATTTCTTGCTCATGTTCCTCCTATAATACTTATTTTCTAGCAGTTTAATCTTTTTTATTTCAACGATATACTCTTATCTATAAATAATTAGCATCTCTTTATAACAAAATTTTAGCTCAAAAAGTAAGGTTTTAAGCTACTAATTGCAAATACTACTATACTAGCATAAAAAAATTAAGAGACACGCATGCTTGAGTTCTATACTGAAGTTGTTACATAATTACCTTTTCATCAATGAATGACACCAGAAACGTGCTTGTGCTCTTTTATAGCGATCATCAGGCATCAATTTTGGGCCATCATCTGTCCAAGTTTCATCAATATACTGAAGGATCACCACGGACTCAGAAATGGTGTTTCTATTGTGAACAAAAACAGGAACCTTCTTGTAGACAGGATTGTATTTGAGGAGCAATTCACTTTTGTTAGCTAAATCTTCTTTCAAATAATCGTAAGGTATACCCTTGAGTTTAAGGACCAATTCCACCCTCTTCACAAAAGGGCTAGCCCACATCCCGTGTAGGATCACCTTGTTTTGCTCTGCCATGTCTAGCTCTTGATTTCTTTCTATTAGTCTCCTTCGATATGATATGAATGGCAAAAGTGGGAGGGTTATATAGATTCTAATTTGTTATGTCACGAACTTTTTCTTCAAGTTATTGATAAGAACATATAGTAATGATGTAAATCTTGATCACGATTTGAACATAAAGTTTAATATTAGGGACGGACCTAGAAGTGTATAAAAGGGGATCAATTTTTTTTTACATAATTATTTAAATATTTAACTATTATTAAAATATTTTATTATTAATTTTATAAATAAAATTAGAGATATAATCTATAAAAAAAATTAAATAAATATCAATTCAAAAAGTTATTTTTCTTATATATTTTTATTAATATTCTTTTAATTTTATTTTTTTTCTCATATACATAAAAGATCCTAAGGAAGGGGCCAAAGCCCCTGTCTGTCCCCCTTGTATATGTCCCTGTCTAATACTATATTTTAGCTTTGACTAAACTGATTTTGTTATCCTCAATGCAGTCTTGATCAGTCATGGACACTTGACATGTTCAGCCTGGTTCAAGGAGGAATATGCAAGGGAAGAATTTGAAATCTTCAAAACATCAGGATTCAAACCTCATTTACCAAGAAAAAAAAAATACTCCTTATGTTTCATATTTATGATCCTAATTTTTTTTATCCAAACAAAAATAATAATAAATAGATAAAAGAGTATAACTATTTTACAAAACTAACATTCTCATAATTAATTCATTGATAGAGTTTGTTGTTTATCATCAAAGGATATAAATAAAAAAATTAAATAATATTATATTAAAAAGTTAAAATCAATTAATTTAAAATTTCTTATTATGAGATAAAGGAAGTATATTTTAATTATCATTACACTAAGCCAACTGATAATAAAAGTAAAATTTTAGTTATCATTATTCTAAACCAACCATCTAAAGCACCAATATGGAGGGATAAATATTATCCCTAATCATGTGATCATAAGTTTAATTTTTAAAAAATATAAGAAATATTAACCTCTTAAATGAATTTTGATAGTTTAAGAATTAATCATTGACTAAACCAACTATTTGAAGGGCATTTTTGTTATAATAATAGTAATAAATAATTCGGATTTAAGGTAAACAAAACAAACACACAATAAAAATAAATAAAAAAAACATTTGGATTTGGATTTGCCGGCAATAAAATAGAACAAAACACAAGGGGTAAAGACCAACGGATCCGGCGTGGACTGTTGCGATTGACCAAAAGTGAAAGGGTCACACATTTGGAATAAATTTCGATCTTTAAGTGTTAGTTAAACCGACAAATTTTAATATTCCTACGAAAGAGTGAAGAATTGAAGATGCACCCGCACTGGGACATTTCCGTACCCTCGAACTTCTCGGAGAAACAAAGACACCCATAATTCCACTTCTTCATTCCAAACACAACAAATCATCTAAATTTTCGTTCTCTACACCACAGATCCTTCTTTCTTCGTTTTTGAATTCCCTATAATGAAGCTGCGTAACTTGATTCCATAAGGGGCCCCACCACCCCCACCCAAGATTTTCATCATTTCTTTTTTGCGTCGTTCTTGTGCCAGTAATTGACGAAATCTCTCTCCTCTTTCGTTCACATCTTGTTATTTTATAATGACCTTTGTTAACCGCTATAACAGATTTTTTTATTTTTCTGATTCTTTTTTTCTTCTTCTTTTTGTATTTCTGTTTTTTTTTTTTATTATGAAGAGAGAAGAAAGATGTATTTAATTAGAGGAACTGTTTTATTGAATTAAATTCTAATGTTTTGCTTTATTTTCTTTACCTTTGAATTTGCACTGTTGCTTGATTCTTTATGCTTTAACCTGAAGATTCCGAAGGGAGCCAGGGGAATAACATGAGGTTGTGGTCCATGTTAATTTTAATTTATTCACAGTTTAATGTGTTGAATGTTGAAGATTAGTTTAACTGAGATTGGTGAAGGAATTAGTTTGTCAGAAGGGTTAGAAATTGTGGATAGCTTCACAATCTGTGATTGCTGACCGCAGCAAGATTTCAAATTGGGGTTGTGCAATACTTGATTTTGCAAAAGATTACAGATAAATGCAGCAACAATTGCAGTTGGGATGCAGTCACAAAAACCCCGAAAGCCTTGATGTTGCAGCTGCAATTATGGTTGTGAACTATTCTTTAAAACCTTGGACAGCATTAGGCGGCAACTGACAATAGCTACAATGCAAATGCAACCACAAAATGAAACCCTTATATATTCAAATTATGTAAATTATTTGGTCAATAGAGTGATTTTTAGTTGCATTGATTGTTGTTGTCATTGGTTGAATTGGTCTAAATGGACCATCTTGCTTGCTTGCTAGTAATTCAATTTAAATTTATGCATTAATTTGTTTCACTTTAACAATGTAGAATTTACATAATAAAGATTCATCATGGTTACGAAAGGAAACCCTGGGGACAATAAAAATAATAGGAGTTCACTATCTATTTTCATCATTGTTGGATTGTGTGGTTTCTTCTACATATTGGGTTTGTGGCAACGGAGTGGTTTTGGAAAGGGAGACAGCATAGCGGTTGAGATTACTAAACGGACAGATTGTATTGTTCTCTCTGATCTAAACTATGAGACCCACCATGATGATAATTCTGGAACACCTAATGGTTTTGGCGCACAAGTCAAGGAGTTCAAGCCGTGTGACGATCGCTATATTGATTACACACCTTGTCACGATCAAGCGCGAGCAATGACATTTCCCCGAGACAATATGGCTTACAGAGAAAGGCATTGCCCTCCCGATGAAGAAAAATTGTATTGTCTCATACCTACTCCCAGAGGATATGCAACACCATTTTCATGACCCAAGAGTCGTGATTATGTACCATATGCAAATGCACCTTACAAGAGCTTGACAGTTGAGAAGGCTGTGCAGAATTGGATACAATATGAAGGAAATGTTTTCAGGTTCCCTGGTGGTGGAACGCAGTTTCCCAAGGGAGCTGATGCTTACATTGATGAACTTGCATCTGTTATTCCATTGGACAATGGGATGGTTAGAACTGCATTGGATACTGGCTGTGGGGTATGTTAAATTATAAGTAAACATCCTTGTTTTGATTGCATTTATTTTGTTGGCCTCTACATAAATGTTTGCATGAAGAAACTATTGTCCATAATGAGACATTCCTGGCTAATTGTAAGCTTTCCTAAGGGAACCTCCCACTTTGGAATGCTTCATCCATGCAACATTTTCTTATTCATTGAAATAAAATTTGTTTCTTTTTCAAAATTTGAGTTTGAGCCCGTAGTTGTGCCTATTTATTATATATTGTAGCTCACTTGCTGATTATTGATGGTGCTAGGTTGCTAGTTTTGGTGCATACCTATTTAAGAAAAATGTTGTTGCAATGTCAATTGCCCCAAGGGACTCTCATGAAGCTCAAGTTCAATTTGCTTTGGAAAGAGGTGTTCCAGCAATCATTGGTGTTCTTGGAACAATAATGTTGCCCTTCCCTTCTGGAGCTTTCGACATGGCACATTGTTCTCGCTGCTTGATTCAATGGGGTGCAAATGGTGAGAATAACTATGATGTTTCTGGCCTAGTACAATTCTGGTATCTCTTTAGGAGATGATTCTGTATGTTATTCCATCTTCTATGGACGACAAATATACCTTTTTTTTTATGATATATGCATACATACTAAAAATACAGCCGTATTCAACTTGTATTGATTGTAAAGTTAAAAACTTAAAAGGTTTGCTTGTTAATTACTTGGATTTGTTCGCACTAGCCTTAGACAACCTAAACTAATTTTGAGTACTTAAACTATGGCCTGATTGTTATTTTCAAAGCTCCCTTTTTCTTATAACAGATTAATGTCTGATTTGTATTATTCACTATGTTTCTTGGTTTCTTATTTACTGTTTGATGATTGGTTAATTAAAGTAGTACTTTGGATTTATGGTTGTGAGAAATATCTTTAAACTGTATATATTGAAACTTCTTTCTCAGATGGAAAGTACATGAAGGAAGTTGACCGGGTTCTTAGACCTGGTGGTTATTGGATACTTTCTGGTCCTCCTATCAATTGGAAGAATAGCTTCCAAGCATGGCAACGTCCTGAAGATGAGCTTGAGGAGGAGCAACGGCAGATTGAGGATACTGCTAAACTACTATGCTGGGAAAAGAAATATGAGAAGGGTGAAATTGCGATTTGGAGAAAAAAATTACATAATGATGATTGCAGTGAACAGGATACTCAACCTACAATTTGTGAAACCACAAATTCTGATGATGTCTGGTAAATTATTTCACTCATCTTTTGCCCCTTCTCTTTTTTTGTTTCACTGATTAGTTAATGCTTTATGTTCGGAAAGTCAGATACCTATTATTGTTACTCTTGCACCATATTCTTTGTCAACTTGGAAGGAAAATAAGTATTTTAATTTAAATAACTGATTAAATTTCTTCTAAATTCATATTTTCTAAGTAACAATAATACACTGTTTTTGAGAAAATGATGATCATTTTGCTTCCTTGAGATGTTACTTATTGGAATTTTGAAGGATACAAGAAGTTTTAATTTTATTCTATATGCATTATGTAAGAATTATTTCTTGGCTGGTAAAATGGTGTCTTTCAAGATGGAGTACTTGACAAACATGGTTTATCTTGGATCAGATTTCTTCAATTCTTTACAAAAAGTTACTAGTGTAGTCTTAACCATTGAATTATGGACTATTGGTTTCAATAATTGTCTGAAAGGTCTGATAATGTGTAGGTACAAGAAAATGGAAGATTGTGTAACTCCTAGTAAATCAAGTGGCCCATGGAAGCCATTCCAAGAGAGAATCAATGTTGTTCCTTTCAGAATTATCAGTGGATTTGTTCCTGGTGTATCTGTGAAAGCATTCGAAGAGGACAACCGGTTATGGAAGAAGCATGTGAATGCTTACAAACGGATCAACAAAATCATTAGCTCAGGGAGGTATCGCAACATAATGGACATGAATGCTGGTCTGGGAAGTTTTGCTGCTGCACTGGAATCTCCCAAATTGTGGGTTATGAATGTTGTGCCCACAATTGCTTAGAAAGCTAACCTGGGTGTTATATTTGAGCGTGGATTAATTGGCATTTATCATGACTGGTACTGTGACATGGTTTCCTTACCTTTTCTTTTTCCTCGTGGTTTCTCCTCTGCAACTTTAATTTTTCATTTAGTTACTTTTCTCTGTAAGTTTAACCTATCTATAAAAGTATAAATTAAGATGACAACTCTAAGATCTAGTAAACTTGACCTTCCACTGCATAAAGTAGTGCAAATAGTTCGCATTTTGTGTGTTTGAGTCTGTAAACCAATTAAATAGGATTTTTTTTGGTGATTTAATCAGGATTTTGAACGGTCCATTAAATTAGAAAGAGTTTGTTGAATTATATGAATTTTATCTAGATAAGGGGAAAGAAACAAAAGTTGAAAAGATTGATATATGGTGTGTGATGATATGTTATAAAATAGCGAGCTACTTCAATTTATACTAATACTAGACTCTTAATTTTAATCAAATACACAGAGCAAGCCATGGAATATGGAAACCACTTTTAAGAGTTTGTGTAAAATGCTCTAAATATTCTAAGATACAATGATAATAACTTATCATATATTTTTTAATACTATCCTTCAAACTTAAACTTACTATTTTAGGTTAGTTACAATTTAACATACTAAAAGAAATTTAACCAAATATGTATCAAAATATTTAGGGACTGTAAATGGGGCCTTATTACATCTTGGGACAAAGAAAGGGCTGGTGAGAGCCATAGGCAGCATAAGTCAGTGCTATGGGAAAGAAATCACATATTAGTCAGCATTGATATGATTCCTTAATGCAAAGGGGCAACATGACAACAATCTTCCAATGTTCTTTCCGTCAATACCGTAGCATTGTAAGAGGGCCATATACTAGCCAAATCACTGACAAACTAGAGATAACTTTCACAAAAAGTTCCAAGAAATAGCACAAATGCATCAAACATGTCAGAGAGTGAATGTGTCAAATCGGATAACCCTAGGGAGACACATAAGTGTTCCAAACTTTCAAAAATTCAATACCAAAATGGTGACAAGATTGGGTCATGCAGAATGGTACCATTTGATATCATGTTAGGGAATAGGGATTTAGTTAAGAGGAGGAAAATAGAGAGAAATCTAATATACTATCAATTCATGTGCAATGAATTGTTACAAAATTCCAGGCAGTGACTTTTTTTATACGAGTCTAGACTCTTATTCTTAATTGTTGGCAGGTGCAATGATGATCAGTACTGTTAAACCTTATGTACAAGGGTTACATTCAAGAGTTATTCTTTAAGCAATAAATTATGCTAAATTTGCTTTCAATGGACTTTCATACAATCTACCTCGCAGAGATTTTTAATTTGAAAAGGGGTGAAACAGGGCCTTGTTCTATTTAATAATTATCAATTCTTTACCAGGTGTGAAGCTTTCTCCACATATCCAAGGACCTATGACCTTATCCATGCAAATGGCGTTTTTAGCTTGTACAAGAATGTGTAAGTTGATTTCTTTCTCATTTCCTTTTATATTCCCAGATGAAATGTAGTTTCCATGGCTAGTTGTACTTTTCTAGGCACTTGGATATAATAAATGAAGTTCGGTAACCATAAAGATAATTACAATTTGGTAAGCCTGCTAAATGTTTATAAGGGACCGTGTAGTGGAACATCTTTGGAGACAGGTGTGCAAGGGAAACAAACTACTTGCTAACTCAAATGATCAATGCAGATGTAATGCCGAAGACATTCTATTGGAAATGGACCGTATCTTACGGCCTGAAGGAGCGGTGATATTCCGAGATCAAGCCAACATGTTAATGCAGGTGAAAAGAACTGTGAAAGGAATGAGATGGAATACCAAAATGGTGGATCATGAGGACGGTCCGCTGGTTTCAGAGAAGGTGTTGTTTGCTGTCAAGCAGTATTGGGCTGTCGGTGACAACACCATGAGCTCAGTGTGATGTCCCAAGCAGTATTAAAATGGAAGAACAATTCTAAAATGACGGTTGACAAACTGATTCTAAAACTGATTTGGATTTAAGATGTTTCCAGCTGAGTTAGATACTTGGGGCATGAAAATGTCTGGTGTCATAACATTAGTGTGCATAGGGTTTTCTTGTTTTTTTTTTTTTTTGTTGTTAAAATGTAGAGTTAATAGATGTCCTATTTTTTAGAGTTCATAAATGATAGTCATAAAATTTTTTATTTGGCTTCTCCTGAGTCACATGTTTTTACTTCTAAAACAAGCAAACAACATAGCATTCTTGAGATCACCAATCTATGTATATGATCTTGAAACTCAGGTCATGAGAGAGCTGGGTTTTGGTTTTACATTTTCATCTTTTTGTGTAGTCACTGGTATCTTGCTTTATGAGTGAATTTTAGGCCTTATCTTGCTCATTTTATAACTGAACATTTAAAATTTGCAGAGCAGGGTTTCAATGTTCTGACAGATATTTAAATCATGTCTCTGAGGTTGCCATAATTTTCTTGGTAAGATTTAAGCATGTACTACCAATCAGTGAAATGGAAAAATAAGCGTATATGGAAATCAATGAAATGTCTCATTTTCATAGCTCGAACAGAATTAAAGATGGCTTACCAAACACAAAATAAAGCAGAAACAAAGATGATACATATATTTTATTGTGTGACGTGACAAATCTTTTTTTTTTAAAACAATTTTCAATGGTTACCCTTACCCTAGAAGAATTTTTTTTTCCAATTGCTGGATTAGCAACTGCTGAGCATCTCTTCTCTGTATAATGTAATAGTATAAAGGTTTTCTAATATAACATTAATACAATAATATGGATTTTTTAAATGTTTTTTCTAATTTTGAACATCAAGGTATCCTTCAGCTGACCTTGGAGGATTGATCGCTTTTTAGAGGAAGAGATTTCCGAAGTGGATACAACCTCTCTTAACAAAGTACTCCTAGCATATTTAAACAATTTAACTATTTAATGTGTACATGGGCAAAAATCGAACTTATGCTAGCATATGTAAACAATTTAATTATTTAATGTGTGTTTGTTTTACATAAATCACACACCTTTGGAGACAGGTTAAATGGGATTTTTTTTAAGAGAAACATGGTTGAATGTGAAAATAAACACAGTCTAAGTGGGCACACTTTATTAGCACTACAAAAGTTAAATAGTATAATATTAAAAAGTGAAGGGTTCTATCATTGGATTGCATGAAGTTGGAAATGTAATTTTTGGCGGGGAAAGGAAAGAAAAAACAACAAGAAGATATAAGGTTTGTTGAGTGGTAGAAGAAGGATAAAGAGAGAAAGGAGGGAAAGAAATTACAGATTTGAATCCTTCAAGTGACATTTCTAACAAAACCAACAAAGTGACATATGTTATATCTTTCAACACCTTAGTTATATAAAAAAATAAAATGCTTCACGTTTTTAAAAATATATTTAACTTGAAAATGTTATAGGAATGCCTTTATTTATTGGCAAATGATAGTTGTTAATGGTTAATTTTTTGTTATAGGAATGCTTAAATTGTCCAAAAGCTTAAATTATGAAAACAAATCATTTTTAAAAACTTTGTTCGAAGAGAAAAAGGTAATAACGAATAGGACAAACACAAAATAGTGTATTTTTTTTTATCTCTCGCCTTGTGATATTTGTTGGTCTTCTCTACTTTACCCAAACTTTCTAACATTTTTTTTTTCTAACTAGAGATAATCAAATTCACGAAGTTCATATTTTGTTTGGTGTACAAAATTGGTAAAATAGGATAACAACTCTCTACTTTACATTACGAAGTTCACCTAGAGAATTATTGTATAGACTTACACAACAAATAATTTCATCCGGTTGCAACTATTAAATATCCTTGGGTGTTAATGAATCTCCTTAGAAAGGATAGCTCGCCAAGTGAAGAAAATGATGTTTAGAAGATTCAATAAGAAAAAAGTAATTATTTTGTCTCGTCAAGACAACTTAATTGATTAAACTGTGGGATATAAATCATAATGTCGAAGTTTATTCTCCACAACATGTTTAGCTTCTTTGTCTTTCCCTTAATCACTTCTTGGCTCTGCTTTAAAAGGCTTATTATAAGGCACTTTTTGGACTAAATAAAAACAATCATTGTTCTAAAATATAACTTAAACACAATTATAAAAATGAAATAAAAATGAAATCAAGATTTTTAGCTAGTCAAATTTTATTTGTTTAGATTAAGAAGAAAGTTCCATTAATAATTCCATTAAGAAGTGACTCAAAATGTCCAACATTAACTAGTTATAAACATGGACAAGAGCTTCTTCAATCCAAACAAACTGGGATTTGAGGTACCAATCCTAGATAACTTATGACTCGTGACTCGTGACTCGTGAGTTACTGTGTTACAGTTTTGTTGGATATTTCAAAAAATTAGTATCTTTTTTCACCCTTATTGCTTCTCACATTTTTTATGTGCACTCTCTGTATTTGCCTTCACAGTATGAAAACAACTGTAATAAACTTTCTCACTTGTAACAAACAGGACCTTTCGTATAATTCATTCATTCATTTCATAAACAGAACAAAAGAGCACGCGTATCTTAAAATTCTTACCAAAGCATGTCTCAATAGTTACCCAACCATAATTAAGTATTGACCCATATTAAATAAACAAATCCCTGACTTCGAAATGACGAATTTACCCCTACAACCGACACGTGTCACGCGGTTGTTGATTTAATAGGTGCACCCCGCACACTGCGGTGACGCACGAACGACACATATAAACCCCCCAAAACCCTAACTAACCCACACTTTCACTTCACACTCCCCTTACTCGCTCGACCTAGAACTGTGTTAGGGTTTTACGAAACCACCGAAGTTGCAGAAAAAGGAAGAAAGAAGAAAAAATGGTGGCTGACAGGAGCAAGAAGCCGAAGGTCTCCGAGAAGGGCGAAAACCTCGATGAAATCGACGGAGAACTCGTCCTCTCTATCGAAAAGTTGCAGGAGATCCAAGACGAGCTCGAAAAGGTGCACCAATTTTGTTCAATTCCCCTCCCACTCTTCTTCTTCCTTTTGTTCGGCTTTCAGTTTTGAGTATTTCGGATCGTCCTTCGGGTTTTTCCGAGGTTTTTTTATGTGATATTCGGAATGTGACTTTTGCTTATGGAGTCTCAGAGTTGCACGCGCGCTCAATGTGTTTGGTTATCTGTTTCTGGTTTCGAACGTGTTTTAATTAACCTGTTTTTGTTTTTGTTTTTGGTTTGTTTGGGTTATATTTTAGATCAATGAGGAAGCCAGTGACAAAGTGCTCGAAATAGAGCAGAAGTACAATGAGATACGGAAGCCCGTCTATGATAAGAGGAATGATATTATCAAGGCTATTCCCGATTTCTGGTTAACTGCTGTGAGTTTGAGTTTATACTTTATATACATATTGTGAAATTGATTAATTGAATTGTGAAATTGTTGTTTGTTATGATATTGGGAATGCGTTGTTTACTATTGTTGCTGTCCTTGTGCAGTTTTTGAGCCATCCTGCTCTTGGTGATCTTTTGAACGAGGAAGATCAGAAGGTCTGACATTTTTTTCATATACTAAATTTGGATGGTCTTATTTTCGGCTTGTTTGATTTTGTCTACCCCCATAATTTGCACCTATGAAGTGATTTGGTTTTGTTTGGATGATGTTATTTAAACGGCATTTGAAACCCTTGTAAGGTGTTCTGATCTTGTTTTCATATGCAAGAATTTTATGCATGTGAAAACAAGCCTTTTGAAAGAAAGCTCAGGTTGTGGCTGATTTTGGAATATTCTTGCTTAAACACTTTGCTCTACTTGAATGGAGTACTTGAGAGTTGTTTATCCATGTAATGTGTTTGGACCCTGTTTTTAAGGTTCCGTGGAAGTACTTAAAATATTGTTGTTGTTTTGGTTACAGATACCTGATGAGTAATTCTAATTTGTTACTGACCCCCTTGTTTGGTAGATATTTAAGTATTTGAGTTCTCTTGAGGTTGAAGATTTTAAAGATGTCAAATCAGGCTACTCAATCACCTTTGTAAGTTGCTTTTCCTCTTTACCTTGGTGTATGCCTCATAGAATGTTTTGCAATTACTTGTTGGTTTTAGAAGTTTATGTCTTGAACTTTTCACTTAATTGAATAATAACCACTTTTGAAATTGTTCTTTGTTCAGAATTTCAATGCCAATCCCTATTTTGAGGATACAAAACTTGTAAAGACCTATACCTTCCTTGAAGAAGGAACAACTAAGGTTACTGCTACACCCATAAAATGGAAAGAGGGCAAGGTAAGACTATGAATGCCACTTTTGGTGTTCTTCTGTTGGTTCGTACAGCTTTTATTTTGTTTGTTTCTGAAAACGTAATCCTTAAACATGCAGGGCATACCCAATGGAGTTAATCATGAGAAAAAAAGGAACAAGCGTGCTCCTACTGATGTCAGGTTGGTGCCTACATATTTTTTCCAGAAAATCTTGAAACAAAGAAAGCAATGCTTACAGGCACTGTTAACTAGCAATTGTTCTGGCTTCCCATTCTTATATATGATTGATTCCCAGACCTGAGTGTCTGAGTTAAAGCAGACCCATGTATGAATGGGGTAATTTTTATTTGTTTGAGTTCACTTGTTGATTGTTGACTCCTTCAGGGAAGCTAAGAAATATGTCTGACATGATCACAATCAGATCTGTTGGTATTACAGAAGATTATTGAATTATCAACTCTCAATAAATGGTTAACTATAGTGTGTATGGGACCAATTTTAATTAATACTGTATATATTAGCAAATTTTTCTTTTATAAATTGTTCTCTCTTAGTTTTGTTCTAATGTTATTCTGTTATAGTTAAAATCTGGAAATTAATTCAATTTGTTGACAATTCACTAATGTATGATTCCAACTTACTGGAACTTGGCTCATTCTAAATTTACAAATGATTTTATTCTATGATGAATGAATGAATAGAACAATTTCTTTATTTTTTCTTTCTTGTTAACCAATTGTCAAATAATAATTTATGTAAAAATTATTGTCTAAACTCCTTTTGTTAAACACTTCATGAAACCAATAAAATCGTTATTTTGAAACCAATAAAATCGTTATTTTGATTTTCTTGTGTTAATGTATGCAGCTTCTTCAGTTGGTTTAGTGACACCGAGCAGAAAGATGATATAGATGACATTCATGATGAGGTATATTTTGTCCGGTTTTGTATAATTAGTTGTGCATCCCTGCTATTGATTTTCCATATCTCTATTATAATAATTGACTTTCTTTAGCTTGTGTAAGTGCCACCCTAATGTAATAATATTTCTCTCTAAATAGCAGGTTGCAGAATTGATCAAGGATGATTTATGGCCAAATCCACTTACTTATTTCAACAATGTTAGTTAACCTTCAGTTTTGATATCCTTTTCTCTTTCTCTTTAGTGACGATTCTGCTTCTAGGTTTTGCATCATCATTCATTTTACTCTCACCATGGTTTCTTTCCTTTTGTCTCTTACAAGAATTGATTATATTGGAATAGGAAGAACCTGACGAAGAGGAAGGTGATGAGGATGAAGCTGATGATGAGGTAATTTTTTCCTTAGAAAAAGCCCAGGTGATTAGCAAATGCTGTAGAGTTTTGCTTCTATTGTTTTATGGAATGTGACTGTTTCTAGTTATATCCTTAATATGTATTGGTGCACTACCAGCAGTGCTGTTAAATGGTGGCACCATGGTAGAATGGCATGGTGGTTTTTTTGCCAACCACCATCGGCAATTTGTGAGCCCGCTATGGCGGCGCCATATATGGTGGAATTTTGGCCTTCCGCCATTGATAACACTGATGACTACCAGTTAGTGTGTAGTGTGGATATGGGTATTAAACTAAAAGAAGCCAAAATTCAACATAAAGAGGCAAAATTTAATGGAAGGATGATGAGGTTCAGGATCCCAATGAAGTGACTGCTGTAAGTGCCCAATAGTGTAGCAATTAAGTCATGGCCCTAAGATATAGACGGTTAACTCATTATATTGGTTTGGTGCTTGTGATTTTTATGGTTTATCAATTTTTACTGTTGATAAGTTATGGTTTATGCTTACATGAAGAAAGAGGGCAGACCTCAGCACTAAATGTAGTTTAATGAAATGAAATGCTTCTGGTGGTGGAATTGCTTTACTAAAGAAATTGACTAAGCTTACTGTTGTTCTCAATTGATTTAGGTCTTTTGGGTTCTGCATTTCTAGTTACTTTACTACTTTTGAGATGGCATGTACAAATATTTATGCTGTATTATGAAGTTGCATATTTTCATCATTAACAGGGAAAGGAGGATGAATCTGGTGATGATGATGACGATCAAGAGGAGGATGACGATGAGGGTGAGGAGGAGGATGACAAGTGAAAAATACATTATGGTCATATTACTTTTTTTTTTTGGGGTTGTAGGAGTATTTAAGCGTTCTTTAGGGGATGATCATGGCCTCCCTTTGTGGTTGTCATCTTATGTCAGCTGGTGGAGCTACCAAGGCCAGTTATTGGTTCTCTCTCTGACTATAGCCTATTTATTGTCCTACGAAGTTATTTCTGGTTTCATCCCTTGTGCACTTTTTCAGATACTAATGTTACATCGTTTCTTTTTTCATAACCCTTTGTCGTGGAACTAAATAGTAAAAATTGCAGTATTTAGTGTATAGCAGAGTCCAGTTTGGTATTTCTTAGCGTGCAGGATACCATGGGAAGCATTTATCAGATACAGATGTTCAAATGCTATTTCAATGTTATCCAATTTATTTCCTCTTACCAATGACTGTTGGGATTAATCTTTCACCAAATAAAAGTAATGCTACTTGCACAAGTCACAATTGAATGTAATTTACATGCCGTACGGTACCGGGATAGTTTACAACATTCAGATATTTTATTTAATTAATTAAGTTAGATTCTTTTTGATTGTCATGCTGCATCTGAATTTAAGTGTTCCCTTTAGACTTTTAAATTTAGATGCAGTCACATTTACCGTCAAGGTCACTTAGAACACGCCGTTGTGCAGGTAGCATTATTGTTTCTGATAATTACAGACTTTTTTCTGAGATAAGTGGTAATCACACCTAGATCTTTGTAATATTAAAAAATTACACCTACTTATTTTATTTAATCCATTTAATTAAAGGTATATTATATTTCTGTACCAAAAAAGTTATTATAATTTTTTTAATAGCTGTAATAGTATCATAGCAATTAACATAGCTATGGTCAAACAATTGGAAGAAGAAATGAATTTTCAGTAGCAATTGAAAGAAGAATCACTTGATTATTTTTAATTAATTTGTGATGCTTATTATAAACGTTGTCATAAAGTACGAGTTCAGGTCAACTATAAACATTGTAAAAAAGATACTATAAACCTAGTATGAGTTCAGTTTACTCTACCCCACAAATCTATTTATAAATGTTTATTATAAACGTTGTTTAACAAAAATCGCAAATACCAATCAATACACATGAAACCAGAAAACTCCAAAACTTGCAGACTCTAAGAAAGCAACTAGTAACCTCTGCAGCGGTAAAGTTGTGTCTTGGTGACTTGTTGGTCATGGGTTCGAATCCGGAAACAGTCTCTTTGCATATGCAAGGGTAAGGCTGCGTACAACATCCCTCCCCCTGGACAATGGGGTACGAAGTTTTATTTTTATTTTAAAGAAAGAAAGAAAAAAGCAGCAATAACTTGTCATGTTTCAGATTGAAATCATACATGATATATTATTGGGTTGGGTGCCAAATACAACAATGCACAAACATAGAGGTTTCATTTAGGAAGAAGCAAGCAAGAGATGGGTGAGGCATGCATTCCAACAGCTGATCTCTCTCCATTCGTGAGAGAGGATGAGGATGGCAAAAAGAAAGTCATGGAAGCAATCACTCAAGCCTGTTCTGAATATGGCTTCTTCCAAATTGTGAACCATGGAGTTTCTCTTGATTTGATTAAAGAGGCCATGCAGCCATCTAAGACCTTCTTTGATTACTCTGATGAAGAAAAGAGCAAGAGTAGTCCTTCCACTAATGCACCACTTCCTGCTGGCTACAGTAAGCAGCCTCTGCACTCCCCAGACAAGAATGAGTACTTTCTGTTTTTTCCCCCAGGTTCCAGCTTTCCCTCAAAACCCTCCCAAGTTCAGGTTAGTTCAATTCAATCACTTCTCATCAGTTTATGAATTGAATTGGGATAAATCTCAACCTTTGAACAGTTTTGTGAATATGGTAAGTGTTGATGTTCAAATCTACATTATCTCCATTATCCATGTAGATATGAGGTGGGTTAGATGGTTAAGGGAGAAGGAAAGAGCGGAAAGGTTGTGGATTCAATTCCCTCTACTTCAGTTTATGAATTGAATTGGGTTAAGACTAAACCTTTGAACACTTCTGTGAATATGATAGGTGTTGATGTTCAAATCTACATTATCTCCATCATGCATGCTGATGTAAGATGGATTGGATGGTTAAGGGAGAAAAGAAGAGAAATGTCACGGGTTGAATTCCCTCTGCTAATAAAATTAACATTTAACAGCTAACGTTTGCTGATAAAAAAAATCTCCATTATGCATAGTTAAAAAAAAAGTTATTTATATAACTCGATAGTTTAAAACTGCATAAATTCGATTGTTAGCTAGATCATGTTTTTTGTTTTTTGGGGTATTACGTTGGATATACTATGAGGGTTGCTGATTGGTTTATGTGAGTTGCCTCTGGTTTGTATCTTTACTTTCTGTGTAAACTTTTTTCTTGTTGAGTATCTCTTGTACAGTGTACTCAACTTATTCAATATATTCTCTTTTGATTATAAAAAAAAGGTTCATCTTTAGATATTAGAAAATCTTTTCACACATTAGTCATTCATTGAATATTGTAGATCTGTGACTGAGGTATGTAAAATGCGTGCCAAATGTGATAGGGATGTGATTGAAGAAATGTTTGTGTAAATGCGCAAGATGGGTTACTGTTGGAGAGCATTATAAACGAGTGTTTGGGTCTCCCTACCAACTTCTTGAAGGAGTTCAATCATGATAGGAGTTGGGATTTCCTTCTGGCCTTGCGTTACTTTCCGGCTTCTAACAATGATAATAATGGAATCACAGAGCATGAAGATAGCAACATACTTACCTTTGTTATCCAGGATGGAGTGGGAAGCCTGCAAGTCCTTAGGAATGTTGAGTGGATCCCTGCTGTTCCAAGAGGGCACTATTGTGGTCAATGGAAGCGATGTTATCCAGGTAACTCGGTTTTCAAATGCACCAAAATTTAGGGGCTATTTGTTTGTATTGTACTACCTCCATTCCTTTTTAATTATTGATTGTTTTTAGAGATTTTTTGTTTCTATTTATCTATCATTTACAAAGTTTAATATCACATTAATTATCCTTTTATGAATTATACTCTTACTTGTCTCCTAATTTTTAATTAATTTATTCATGCATTTATTGTGAAGTGAAAAGAAATGGGGTAAAATAAGAAATTTCACAACTATTTTATTTGAATCAAGAAAATTTACTGTATTCATTAGTTTCTCCCTAACAACCTTAAAAGATAGATAAAAGGAACAAAGATAGTATTACATATTCCTAACCAATAGGGTTTTAGTCTAGCATAATATGCTAGTATCTTACAATGTGGTGAATTGAAAAATACATAATTCCTATTACATTAACCTCATTTTTCATAAAATAAATTAAAAATAATTTTATTTAAAAATAAATTGAGTTTTCACAAAATGATGAGGTTTTTGTAATTAAATAAATAAGAAATAGTTTTATTAATTAACATAATAATTTTAAGGTAAATAAAATAAATATATATTCTTAGAAAATAAAAAGAAGATTTTATTTATTCATTTGATAGGAAGTAAAATAAAGTTTTTTATGAAATAAAAAATAGAGTAAACAATAGGCTGAAAGTACCCAAATTATAAATAGAGACATCTTAGGTCAGTTTTACATTTACGATACATTTATACGTTTTTTTCTTTCTCTTATATTCGTTTTCCCTTCCCCTCTCTCAAAACTCTCTCTTCTTCGCATATACTTAAACATGTCCTAGTAAAACTATAATCTCGAGAAATGTCCCTCGCACGTAACTCTCTCTTTCCTGTATACACCCAAATTGGTCTCAGTAATCGTTGAATTGTTGTGTACAAGACTCGTTAACCGTTGGATTGCTGTGAAATTTGAACACCAGATTAGAAACTCATTTTTTGTAAATTCCCACTGTTGGGATTTGCGAAATAATGTCTGTAATGAGATAAATGTCCCTCGCACGGTGACAATAAAATGGAGGCCTCAATCATTTCTCCTTATCTCTAATTCTTGTAAATCCTATCAGAACAAATAGAGGAAAAACTTGAGAAATCTTAGAAAACCACTAGAGACGTCACTATCACTACCAGACTACACACGTGAGCCCATGTAGATGTAAGAGATGAGTTTATCGCAATTGAGGTTAAAATAAACAAGTGTAGAGATCCTTAGAGGATCAAAATGAGATTTGTTTTGAGATGTTTACTGTATTATAATTTTTCCTTTACGATTATAATTATGAGATTATTATGTTTGATAGGCCAATTGATGTCCTGATGCGAATTGGTTGATAAAATTGAGTGCTCTTGGTGTTTTCGTATTTTTGACCTATGATTTTGATTCATTTGATTTTGATATGATTATATGAAATTGTTTGAGGGATTTAATCATATGAACATAACATATTAATATTATCACAGTGTGACATGTATATGATGCATTAGGCGTGATAATGTGTTGTCTTGGGATTATGGGAGTGTGATGAATTGTGTGTAAGTGACAAGTTGAGTATGTGTTAAATTGTGAGATCACACATGTATTGAGATGTTGTGTGTATTGAATTTTGAGCTATGAACCATACAATCATACGACTGTAAGACCTTTTAAGGGCGACGAGTTCATGTGTGATGAGTATTGTGATAGGATCCACTATGGGAACCCACGAGTTTAATCACTTTGAGACGCGACGAGTTAAAATTATTTTGAGAACAATTGACGAGTCGTGTGTTTTATACAGTTCATAGATAGAGTTTGTATGCTAAAATATTTTTTGGGTTAGACCTAAATCAGGAGGGGAGACCCTGATGGACTCTTCAAAGTGTAGGCCTTGGGGGTAAATACACTCAGTTTGAATGTTCCTTGAAGCCTATGCTAATCCCATATGATTGGAGCATTCTTGCAAAACAGAGTGACCCCGACTGGTCTCCCTATGATTTTACCAAGTGAGAGTGACTTAACTTACCAGTGTGTGGTCTGTCTTGTCATGTACTCCTAGGCACGCGACGAGGTTTTTCACTAATATGGTACTACATTGCATATAAGATTGAATCTTAGTATAATTGTTGCATAACACTTGCGTATTGATTGATATTGATTGGTTGAGTGATATCATGTTTTGATTCTTGAGTACGTTAATGATATAAAAATGTGTGAGATGTGTAGTGTTGAGATGTGATGTCACACGATAAGTGGTGGAATGATCTGAGCTGTGTTTAAGTAAATTGTATTTCATTTTTATGATATGTATATCTATGTTGTTCCATTTCTCTCTATTAGTTAGGAATGTGACAACTAACTTTTTGTGTGTTGATTGTGTTTGGATCTTGTGATGATCTCGAACTTTGTATTTGTGGAAGCAGATGGTTAGATGAATAGCTATGGAGAACCTCATCCTAGAGGACGCTAAAACACAATACTCTGATAGGATGTGACATTGGAACATGGGTTTATGAATTATTTGCATAATATTCTGAACATGTTACTTTATGTTATTTCACTACTTAACTTGTTTTCTTTTGTAAAAAAATTGGATGGTCTAATTTTAGGTCAGAGATGTTTTCATACTCTTATTTGATAAGTTTTTTGATACCTAGAATCCTTTGTGGATCCATCACTGCCAACAAAAACAATCAATTAATCATGCCTAGTTCTAGTTTCATAATAAGGGTTGCTTGGACCTAATTTTTCTCACCCACTTCTTTTGTTTTCTCAACCATTTGACTTAGTCAAATTTGGTAGCAACATTTCATTTTTAATTATAAAGTTGTTAAGAGTATATTTGCATCCTGATATTATGGAATCAATTTTTATGATGGATAAAATTTGATCTATATAAATAGGCATAGAATCCCTAGTCAAAACACATTAGAAAATAATACTCATTCCATCTAAAGTGAGTGTTTTAAAGGCTTGAAGTATTCTTTACCATTGAAACTACGAGTGTTGTCAAATTCATCTGTTGAATTATGAAAAGAGCTATAACTGAAGGTTAGTAACCTAATCAAATTAAATGTATTGTTATGTTGCTTGTGGTGTAAAAATTCATCATTTGGTATCAGAGCTTGGTTTTCCTTATGGTTGTCAATTAAGCCTTTAAATATTAAACCTTGTTCTAGTAATAGGCATGTGTTGTGTGCTGGTAGTTTTTAAATTACGATTGCAATGTTTCTTTTAAAAAAATCAATTTGATTATTTTCTATTTTTGTGAGGCTTCTACGCTGCATTAAATATATATGGATTTTGCTTATATATTTTATATTTTATTAATCCACTGTGTGTTATTCCTTTAAAACATACGAGCATGATTAATTCCATTAAAAGCATTTTTGCCTTTTCAAACCGTAAAAGGATTTTCTTTGTTAGAATCTTAACCCACAAGTAGATTTTGATGATGTATTGATTCACACACATTTTAAATTATTATAAGCACTGATATTTGGTTACATGCTATGGTTCAATCTTTGATAATCTCCGATAATAAAATTGATGTTCCCATATTAACAGGGGAAAACTATAAGCAATGGAAGGAACAAGTTCTTCCCCATTTAGGGGTTGCTGACCCTTGACTATGCTCTCCATAGGGATAAGCCAGCTGAGCTTATGGATTCTAGCACTTCAGAAGAAATTGCGTTATACGAACGATGGGAAAGATCTAACTGTCTTTCCATTATGTTCATCAAGACGCGTATAGTATCCGTGGTTCAATTCCGGAATGCCAAAAGGTCATGGATTTCATGAAAGCCATAGATGAATAGTTTGAAAGTTCTGAGAAAGCCTTGGCTAGCACCCTAATGTCTAAGTTGTCATCTATGAGGCTCATTGGAGCTACAAGTGTGAGAAAACACATTATGGAAATGAGGAATCTAGCGGCTCAACTTAAGTCACTCCAGGTTGAAATTTTTGAGTCCTTCATGGTGCACCTAATTTTGAATTCACTCATCACAGTATGGTCCCTTTAAAATATCATACAACACACATAAAGAGAAATGGTCAATCAATGAACTTCTGACCATGTGTGTCTAAGGGAGACTTGCGCAAGAGATTGGTGAAGGTGCTCTTACCATGACTTAAGATAAAGGGAAGAAGGAAAGGAAAGAAAAAAACCATATACCTCTTATTGCCAAAATTAAGAAGGAGTCTGGGTGTTTTTTCTGTAAAAAAAAAAAAAAGGCACATGAAGAAGGACTGCTATAAACATAAGGCTTGGTTTGGAAAGAAGGGTAATTATTTTTCCTTTGTATGTTTTGAATCCAATATGGTTATATTTGTCATGATACATGGTTTATTGACTCTGGATCTACGATTCATATTTCTAATACCATGTAGGGCTTCTCAAGCCAGAGGGAGCCAAATGAAGGTGAACGATTCATCTACTCTGAGAATCGAATGCGTTCACATGTGGCGGCTATTGGCACATGTAGACTTAATTTAGGATCTATATTTGTTTTTGAATTGAATAGTCTTTTATATTCCTGAATTTTTCAGGAATTTAATTTCTATTTCTAGACTTGTTCCTTTGGGTTATTCAATAAAGTTTAACGCATCCAGATTTGATTTATTGTTTAAGTCTACTATTATTGGAAATGGTGTGTTGAATGACGGTTTGTTCAAAATTAATTTATCTAACATGATTCCATATAATTTGATAGTTACACAAGAAAACGCTGGTATAAAACGTTGTATCATGAATGAAAAATCATCGAAATTATGGCATAGGAGACTAGGACATATCTCCATAGAAATAATTAAAAGGCTAGTGAATGATGGAGTACTTGAGACTCTTGACTTTATTGATTTTTGTACTTGTGTGGACTGCATAAAGAGAAAGCAGACTAACAAGACAAAGATAAATGTCAAGATAAGTTCAGAAATATTAGAAATTATACATACTGACATTTGTTGTCCCGATATGGACTCGCATGACCAAAAATATTTTATCTCTTTCATAGACGATTACTCATGACACATGTATCTTTACTTGCTTAATAATAAATATGAAGCGTTGGATGCCTTTAAGGTTTTCAAGGCAGAAGTAGAGAAACAATGTGTAAAACAAATAAAGATTGTGAGATCGGATAGGCGACACAAATTTTATGGCAAATACACTGAAAATGGACAAGCACCTGGTCCTTTTGCAAAGTTTCTTTAAGAGCATGGTATTGTGGCCCAATACACCATGCCTGGCTCGCTGAATCAAAACGGTGTGGTTGAAAGAAGAAATCAAACATTAATGGACATGGTAAGAAGTATGCCTAGCAATTACAAACTTCCTCGTTCATTATGGAATAAGGCTCTTAAGACAACTATGTACATACTAAATCGGGTACCAACAAAGGTGGTCCCTAAAACCACATTTGAATTATGGAAAGGTTGGAAGACAAATTTAAAACATGTGCGTGTTTGGGGTTGCCCAGATGAAGTTACGATTTATAATCCAAATGAAAAGAAGTTGGACTCAAGGACCATTAGTGCATATTTCATTGGTTATGTTGAAAGGTCTAAGGGGTATAGATTTTATTGTCCAACTCATAGCACTAGAATTGTTGAGTCAAGAAATGCAAAGTTTCTAGAAAATGATGTGGCTAGTGGGAGTGATTTAACTCAAGGCATTGGTCTTGAGAAAAATCAATGTGAGGGAATAGTTCCCACATCAAGTTATAAGCTAGTGGTTTTTAGTGATACTCACCAAAATCGAGCAACACAAGCTCCACATCAAGTTGATCCTATCCTAGAATATCTAGTTGAGCAACATCAAACACAAGATGTTGAGCAACCTGTTGAACAACAACTAGAAGGTGTGGATGTAACATTGAGAATATCAATTAGAATAAAGAAACCAACAATTCCTAGTGATTATCAAGTGTATTTACAAGAGTCTCAATATGACTTTGGAGTTGAAAATGATCCTAAGTCGGCTTTGCAAGCAATTAACAATTGTAATTCCAAGCTATGGTATGGTGCTATGAAAGATGAATTGGAATTTATGGCAAATAATAAAGTTTGGGATCTTGTTGAGTTGCCTAATGGGATAAAGCCTATTGGATGTAAATGGGTTTTAAAAACCAAGAAGGATTCATTAGGTGACATTGAGAGACACATGGCCCAATTGGTTGCCAAAGGATTCGCTCAAAGGGAAAGAGTTGACTACAGAGAAACATTTTCTTCTGTATCTATGAAAGATTCCATACACATCATAATGGCATTAGTTGCTTATTTTGACTTGGAATTACATCAAATGTATGTGAAAACGGTTTTTCTAAATGGTGACTTAGAAGAAGTTTATATGACACAACCCAAAGGTTTTTCCTCTAGTGATGGGGCTCACTTGGTTTGCAAGATCAAGAAATCAATATATGGACTAAAACAAGCATCACATCAATGGTATTTAAAATTCTATATTGTCATCTCATCATTTGGTTATGTTGAGAACGGTATGGATAGATGCATATATCGCAAGGTTAGTGGGAGTAAAATAATATTTTTAGTCTTTTATGTGGATGATATACTTCTTACAACCAATGATTTTGGAATGTTACATGAAGTGAAACAATTCCTTTCTAAGAATTTTGACATGAAAGATATGGGTGAGGCAACATATGTCATTGGCATAGAGATCCATAGAAACCGATCTCAAGGGATTCTCAGCTTGTCTCAAAAGGCCTATATTAATAAAGTTCTAGAAAGATTTCGGATGAAATATTGTTCACCCAACATGGCACCTATTGTGAAAGGTGATAGATTTAATTTGAATCAATGTCCTAAAAATGAGCTTGAAAAGGAACAAATGAGAAACATTCCATATACTTCCATTGTAGGAAGCCTTATGTATGCATAGGTGTGTACAAGATCTAACATTGCTTTTGTGCTTGGAATGCTTGAGAGATATCAAAGTAATCCAGGAATAGAGCATTAGACAGCTGCAAAGAAAGTGTTACGATAACTTCAATGAACCAAAGATTACAAGCTTATATATCAAAGATCTGATAATTTAGAAGTTGTCGGCTACTCAAACTCGGATTTTGCTGGTTGCGTTGACTCTCGCATGTCAACATCTGGATACATCTTCATGATGGCTATCAAAGCAATATCTTGGAGAAGTGCAAAACAATCATTAGTTGCTACTTACCATGGAGGCTGAGTTTATTTCATTATTTGAAGCGACATCACAAGGTATTTGGTTAAAAAGTTTCATGGTCGATCTACAAGTGATTGATTATGTTCCTAGACCATTAAAGATATATTGTGATAATTCAGCTGCTGTTTTTTTGACTAAAAAAAATAAAAGTGGAAGTTGAAGCAAACACGTCGACATTAAGTATTTAGTCTTGAAGGAACATGTCAAAGCAAATTAAATCATCATTGAAAACATCAGTATTGAACTAATGATTGCACATCCATTGACAAAAGGCATGCAAACAAAGTCATTTAAGGATCATGTTAAGAGTATGGGACTTGATTTTGTCATATAAAGTTCCTTTTTGTAGTGAAACTTTAATTATTTGTTTGTCTTCTCATTTTACTATATACATTTTTGTTGAGAAAAATATGTAATTTGGACTCAATAAATATTGAACTTGTTTATTTAGTTAAATTGTTGCTTTTACTAAGAGTGATTACATTGTAATACATGGAAGGTAATAATCATTTTTAGAGAACCTACCACCGTGATTCATGTTGTTAGCATCTTGCGTGTGAGCATAAAGTTATCGGTGTTGTAGATATCATAAAGTGTGAGAAACATTGGACCAAGTGAGAGAATGTTAGTTTTGATTTTGAAATCAAATTAAAGTGGTCCTAATTTTTCTCACCCAGTTCTTTTGTTTTCTCAACCACTTGACTTAGTCAAATTTGGCAAAAAAATTTTAATTTTAATTATAAAGTTGTTGAGAGTATATTTGCATCTTGATATTATGGAATCAATTTTTATGATGGATAGAATCTGATCTATATAAATAGGCATAGAGTCCCTAGTCAAAACACATCAGAAAATAATACACATTCCATCTAAAGTGAGTGTGTTAAAGGCTATAAGTATTCTTTGTAATTGAAACTATGAGTGTTGTCAAATTTATTTGCTGAATTATGGAAAGAGATATGGCTGGAGGTCAGTAACCTAATTAAATTAAATGTATTGTTATGTTATTTGTGGTGTACAAAATTCATCACCATTGCCATAATTCACTTCAGACATTGGAGAGCCTCCCAAGTATAAAGGATTCTTATAAGGAGTATCAAGATATGAGAATGAGGAACAAGAGCCATCTACCTTCTCAGCCTGAGGATGAGATCCACATTACTTATTATGCCATTGATACCTAGAATCCTTTGTGGATCCATCACTGCCAACAAAAATAATCAATTAATCATGCCTAGTTCTAGTTTCATAATAAGGGTTGCTTGGACCTATTTTTGGTTCATTGTTGCTCCCATGTTGACTTAAGGGACACGGATGAGGTCTTGATCAAAATTTCAGTATCAGATATTTCCCCATCTATGCACTAAAATATTCAAAGTTCATCAAGTCTCTCAAATTGATTCCACACTCTAAATTAAAATTGAGATTTAGTTGTATTCAGCAAGTGACATGTGTAGGAAGTAACATTGTGCTGATCTTGAAGATTATGAGCATGTAAGGACTGTATGTACTAGCTTTTAAATATTTTCAAACGCAGCAAACTATAAAGATAAAAAAAAAAGTCAATCTAAATTCACAATAAGTTATAATAACTATTGATCAGAAAAACCACCGATGATAACTATTTTTCATGCATTGATCATTTGATGGAAACCACTATATATAAGGTAAACAATCATGCCATTAGCCTTTAACGTCTGGACTAACTCCTCAATGCCCGGGGAAAGCTTGCATGTTAAGAAGTTAGAAGTACAATCATAAGCATTCAAAGTCTATCTGAACTAAAATGTTCAAGATACTCATTGGATAAATAAAGATTAGAAGGTGATTAGTGAAGATTAGAAAGAAAGTATACAGTCAATCTTTGGTGATGCAGATCCAACCCTTTATCTCATCTCATCAAAGTTTAAGCTGGTCTTAACAAAGGGATAAATCAATAAATCTTTGTCATTAGAAGTGATAGAGTATCATTTCTCTACACCACTTTCAATTTATCGAGAATAGAATGTTTTTCTTTTTCATAATTGAATTATCATTTAATAAAAATTAGAAATATAATTTGAATACAGAGGAATATAATTTTTGGCTCTAGAACCATGCAGCATTTCTTGATATGGGGAAAAAGCAAATATATCTTAATACATGTATTGTGTGATCAAATAAGTATTAGTTAGGGGAAAGCATATATCTTTTCCCAGATATTTGGTTACTTCTAGAAGTAGAAAATGCCCACAAGGGTTGTGGTTAACTTTCCATCCTAGGGGATAGTGGCTACACTCTCTTTGATTCTGTTTCAGACAATGATGGATGGGATACCTCAAACAGGCACATAAATCTGGGTTTGATAGCCAATGGAAGACCTTAGGAAAACGCCTAAGGCAAGAATAATTGGGGAAATCACAAGGAATTATCCAGGCACCACTTTTTCATATTTAAAAGACAAATCAAAAGCATATTACTCACATTAATCAATCTTAAATTCATTGTTTATCTAGTGGGATAAGATTTTGTTGATGTGGTTGTTGTTTTGATGTTGTCTAACATCAATCACTAATTTGGAATTATCTTTAGAAAAATTAAAAGATGAGTGTTCACAATGCATTTTTTATTGTTGATTAAAATTTATAAAAAATAAAAAATCATGAGTCGAAGTTATTAGGTAAGAAGTGAGATTCACAAAATTTTATTTTACAATAAATTTTAGTTAATTATTAAGTCTGTTAAAAAAAAATATGTCACAGAATGTGTTAGTAATATTTCTCAAATTCAAATATCAGGTACACGAGTATCCTTGTTCTTAAATCTTAACTAAGAAATTTCTAGTTTTCTTCAACTTGAGTTCTTTTTAAATGATAATGATAGGTACAGAATCTATCTTCATAATGAAGTGAAAAAAATACGAATTCTAATATGAATGCATAAAAAATCGTTGTTAGCCATTTTAATTATTCTAATTTGTGATACTTATCATAAACGTTGTAATAAACTAATAAAGTACGAGTTCATGTCACTATAAATATTGTAATAAAGATGCTTATCTTATGAGTTCACCTCATCTGGCGCACAAATTAAGTATAAATGCTTATTATAAACATTGTTTAACAAAAAACGCAATCCAATACACGTCAAGACACAGCCAAAAGTTACTACGACATTCGAGTTAATCTCTGTGCTTACAACAATTTAGATAGACCTTATCATGCTTGCTGCAAGGATCCAGCTTAAATGTCTTCCCTCAAAACCCTCCACCGTTCAGGTTTATTCAATCACTTCTCATCAGTTCCCCCCCTCCTTATTATTCTACTCTCATCCAAAAGTAAGTATTAATCAACAGACAATGATAGTGTCATACTGCTACTTTTTTTTCCTTAGTTTTTTTAATATCTTATAAACTGTGTGAATGGAATCATTAAAACAAATGGAATTGAATTGGGTTAATTAACTCTCAGTCTTTGGTGAATATGATAAGTTGGGCGGACAATAAATAGAACCAACTTAAATACAGTTTAAGATTTTGATTCCATAATTAATTTGTTGAACTTCTGAACTTAAGTTAATTTTTATTGAGTCATGTTGAACCTTATACAAAAGTTTATCTTTAGATATTAGTAGACTTTTTACTTTAGTCACTTGTTATAAAGCAAATGATTAATTTAGTCATTAAATTTGTATCTTGATGTCATTTTAGTATCTGAAATTAAGAAAATTCCAAATAAATTCTTGCAATTTTGTAGAGTTTAATTTAAGTTTATAAAATTATTCCCTTTTTTCTCGATCCCTAAATTAATAGGTGACAAATTAAACTTACCATTGACCTCGAGCAATGCTTCCATCTTGGGTTAATTTATTGTTTAGGCCTAGATGATGACCCACAACACAGATAGGGCCTTAAGCCCATTTCGGAACACTAATCACTGTAAATATCAATTACTTTTTTTTTTGACAGAGTAAATATCAATTACTTATTATGATAAATTAATGAATGATTTTGTATGTTAAAAATTTTGCATGATAAATTTGAAATAAATTTATGATAAATTATTTTAATATAATTAATTTTTCACTATCAATTACATGTATTATTCACGAGAAACAATTGATTTCTAGTCAATATGATTGTTATAGGTAACAAATTAAACTTTTTAATTTTTTTGGTATTTAATACAATTTCATAACTAAAACTTGAACTTAGAAACATTTGTCAAATTTAAACAATTTTGCACTAGCTGATTCACCCGCACACTCACTCATTTATTCTAATTAATTTTAAAGGTGTTTCGGAAAAAAGTTTTCTCATAGTGGAAACGACTTAATCCAAAACACTAAATGTAATATTTGTAGTTGTGAAATCTGGCTCAATCATTGATCATGTCCAAGTAATGGATTATTGGATTAGTAGTTCAACCGATGGGTAAGTAATTAGTCTGATTTGACTTTATATATATTAAAAATTCAAAATTATATATGTATCTATTATATATAAGTATTACTAACATTATTTGAGTAAGAAAAGTTCATTCATACTCCAAAATTCAAAATAACAATTGATGATAATAATTCGATATCAAAACAATATTGTAAATGTTGTCTTTTTTTTTTTTTTTTGTAAAACCGATCGGGTCAGACCAATCCAACCGAGATTCGATACCTAACCGGTCGAGTTTAACCAGATCATCTCAGATCAATTACATGACTGATCCAATAGTAGAATTGATTCGGTTAGACACCAAATCTCAGTTGAACTAATCCAATAGACTGAGCTAAATCAGGTTTTTCAACAATGTCATCTTAAATCAAGGAGAAAGTTATTTATCCTTGTCTGTCAAGTACATTCTATGATATTCATGGATTGAACATTATGATGAATGCGAACATTTCATCATATCCCAAGAATATAATTGTACGATTGTGACTGTGTCAGCTTGGACCTTCATGGGTTAAATTATCATAACCTACTAGAATGTCCCCTTAACCTCATGTCTCGGAGATGACTAAATCGGTCTTGATATTGTTAAACAATGATCGATTTAACATCCAATTGGTAGGGGCTCGTATGAGGGATCGGAAAACGAATCCAGGAGGGTACAAAAGTTATCCCACAACATATAGTGTACCGTTCCTAAAACCCGATGTTAGTAAAACCATGATTCTAATAATGCATTATAACAGTCACCACACATAAAGAACACATAACGGTCAATAATAATCTTGATGTGCCATTGCCCGTTCAATGACGTTAACTAGAATTGTTTGATAGCCTCTTCAATGCTCTCTAACCTCGTAATCATGTTCCAAACCAATTTTTTTTAAGCATAGCCTTAATTAATACATCTCATGGCCTTTGACGCCATTGACATCAACAGTTGTATAAATTTTTTAAAATAAAAAAACATGATACTTTTTTTATAAAAACATTTCCAACAACTTATCTTGAACAAATTACTTGTGGCAAGTCCTTTCCACACATATTTGAAATATTATACATAGATAAATATACATATGTCGAGTTACGGTTGTGATCATGTCATAACTCTTGAATCCGCGGAGTGGGACCAGACACGCATTGACTAGTGGCTCTTAATCAGATTGATGATGCTGTTGTTGGATTGGGTCGCTAGCTATAGCTTGTCTGATTAATTAGGAAATTGCAATATATATATAAATACTATAGCACAGCTCATAATATAATATATAGTTTTACATGTACGTACAAATTATATATATATATATATATATATATATATATATATATATATATATATAGATGGTAGGCTGTCTTCTTCAATATGACATACATAAGTAGCAAGGCATGTGGTCGCAGAAAAGGCAGCAATGCATGGTTAATATCTAAATGGTCCACTTCTCTGCTTAGAAACCAGGTCCACGATGCCCTTGTGGACTGGACACAAGTGTTACATTTGATTTTACGTCATTATTCTAATACCCCTTTCAACTTCTTCACTGTTCCATGGCTTATCCATATTTAATTAGCCTTTAATTCACTCAATCTCGATTCACACTTGAGGTACAATTGATGGTTCATCATATGTGCCTAACTTTATAATTGAAAAGTTATAATGTTGACTTAGTGGTTAAGAAGAGAGTTTAAAAGTTGAATTTGAATTTTCATTAACATTTTAATAAAAAATTAACAGTTAATATTAACTGATAAAAAAATGTAATTCCGTAGTTTCGGTTAAAAATTAGCATCTGCTCTTTACAACTATTAATGTCGTTCACAACGGGGCAAAAATTAAATATCTCCCTCTAATGATGAAGGTCATAGGAAAATAAATAAATAAATGATTAAATAAAGCTCTCGGTGGTCTTAATTATGCTTGACAAACAAGTTAGATAGAAGTATATTCTAAGTGAATAAGAAAAATAATATTATGATTACCGTAAAATGAGTTTTAATTTGAGATGCGTTTTATTTAAGGCATGCATTTTTGTTTCGTAATAAAAATCAAATTTGTTTGATTTTGCCAATCAAAATTTACTTCTGAGTACTTTTGAGTCGTTATCAAGGGTTCGTGAGAGCGTTTAATTTTTGTCTAGTTGTCTGTGTGTTAGTCTTTGCAATTCTTGGCATGTAATTTCGCGACAAGAGCTTTTGCGTTTGTGGGGTAAAAAGCTGAGGAATCTCACGTGGGCACATAGCAATATTTCGTCCTAAATTTTTTTGGAGTACTCGTTGATGGGAACTAACTTAAATTTCAAATTTATTAGCTAAAATAAAAGTAAAACAAAACTAAAAATCATAATGAATTAATGGTTTTTTCACTAATTAGAAAAGGGTCACATGCAATAAGCTTATAGTACATCTATGATCACAAGTCAATTGTTTTGGTATTACAATCAACTCACAGTTAACAGTATAGTACGTGATAGGATACTTTAATTCTTGAAATTTTTTAATCGATAATTACTCTGGGTCAAACAAAGTGGATTACATAATGACAAATATTTAAAGTAAAAAGTAGACTATATACATACCGGTTAATTGGATTTTGCATTGAATTATCATGCTTGTTAACCTTTGCAGTTATATCACAATAAATTAATCATTGATTACATGCAATCCAAAATTGACCTAATTTCTATCCGTGGCTGGCGTTATTTGTCGTTATTCGTGATGTGCAGTTGCATGCGGTAGATAACATAACTGAATTAACTCAACGTAACTATCCAAGACTACATCAACTCAATTTTTCACTCTTCGAAGATAAATAAGTGATTCGATTTTTTTTTTCATAATAAATTGACACCATTTACCCCTTTCTTTAGTATACATATAATCATCATAGACTTTGCCATATATAACAAAAAAGATTTTTCCACATCCCTTTCTGGTACACGTACGCATACTCTCCTTAAAAATACAGATAGATAGAGAAAAGTATATGATAAATTTAAAAATAATAATTTTAAATTTTCTTACTTACTATAAATTGATTTTTTTTGAATATTTTTAAGATATTAAATATATTTACTTTTCATTTAATTCTTTCTTTATATAGTAAAAATTAGAATGTGAATAAATATGTATAAATGAGGTATAGCCACCAAGAAAGTGTCAAACACTTGTTACTCTAACTAAAAAATTAAACTGATTGAATATTCAAATATTCCATGTATAACTCGAAGAATAACTGTGAAAACTGAAAAGGAAAAAGGAAAAGTTTGGATATATTCAGGGGAGTTTCAAGCTTCACTGTCATCTTCAAACCAAGCATCACTGTTAGCGTATATGAATCGTTAGCCCCATTTGTTTCGATTATATATATATATATATATATATATATATATATATATATATATATATATATATGCGTGTCACAAACTCACAAAGTGTCACTTTAATATATTTTATTTCTCCAGCTAGGTTTCTGGTCAATGCCAAGTTCCATACCAGGAAAACTAAAGACTGTTCATAAATGCAAAGAAAACGAAATCGCTACTTTGTATAGTCCTAAGGAGAAGGAGATATATATAACAGGTGATCGAGAGCTATTCAAGTTCTTCGTGCGCATTTAATTATTATCAATTTTGTTTTCTGATCAAACCTTTAAATCTTAAGCATTTGTGATATTTATAATAAATTGCTATAATGATTCTGAGTTGGATATTAATATTTTACATTTCATTATCAGAAAACCCAAATGTTAAAGAGTAACTATAAACGCCACTACAACAAAAAATATCATATGCTAAAACAAAAAAAAAATCAGTTGAAAGGCTTGTTATGTTATATAGTACTCTTTTAATACGTGTTTGTTTGATGTATAAAATTAGCCATGGAAATTTAGGTAATTTGGAGTTGAAATTAGACTTTAAAATTTATAATTAAAAAATAATAATATATATTTTCACTCTACGTGACTGTGACTGCATATATTCAATGGGATAGAAGTGAGAGATAAGAAGAGAAATAAAAGAAAGTAAAAAATTGTGATGAATTGAACAATATGACATTAAAGGAAGAGAAATATCAACGAGGATTAGTGTATTGGGAAATACTCAAATCTCATATGGTTGTTTCAATCCTTGGAGTGCAGCTTATATATCTGTTCGGCAACTTCACTTAATGTTAATTGGTTTTAAGATGAAATCTAACATGGTATCAGAGTAGGATTGGTCCCTCGGACCTCGTCTTCGCTTCTGCTGCGACGAGCACACGCATCAAGCCTAATAAGTGCTGGACGTGAAAGGGGTGTATTGAGAAATACCTACCAATTGATTTTAAGATCCAAATCACAATTTCTAACACTATCTTCATATTTAGCAATTGCTCAATGTTTTATTTTTGTTTGTCTTTGCTACATTGACATCTCTACTTGCCACCATCTCCCATTTGTTCACATTGTCTCAACTTACGCTATAAACAGGCTCAGTATTTAAAGTTCAAGTTTGATATGCAAAATAAACATATGGTGTTAAATTTTGCCTCATTTATATAAATAAAACAAATTTAAAATTTTGATTTGACTTGTTGAAAAATATAAAGTTTAAATTTTCCTTACTTAGCTCCTATATAGGTTAATAATTATATTTTATCTATTGAATGCATTCTTGAAGTGTTTTAAGATGAATTAATAACTTTTTTAATTCATATATAGGAATCAAAGATAGGTATTAGATAATTTAAAATAACTTACACATCATATTTTACCAACTAAATTAGACTCTCTTGATTTTTAAGATTAATTGTTAAGTATTTCATACACATTTCCATGTTAAATTAAAGGATGAGATAAAAAGTAAGAGAAAGATCTTAAAAGAATATTTAAACATAAAAATGACGTAAAGATAATTTTTTTATGATAATATTACAATTTACCATAAATATATTTCCTTTTTTTATCTTTATATATACGTGTACAAGCTATTTACAAGTTTTTAATGTTATTTTTAAAGTAGAGTTTGGGACTAAGAAAGTCTAATTCAATTGATATGATGCATGAGAGTTGTAAATTTCCTTATACGTATTTTTAATTTTTACAGATAAAAAAAAAAACTTGAATTTGAGGCATTTATATAATTGATTTCAAGTTTAAGCTTAAGCTTATTTGTTTATTTGAACAAACAAATCAGATTGTTCATTTAATAAGTTAAGTACAAATATTTCACAATTAACTTCTTAATTAAACCCTTAAATGCTACCAATTGTTGCTATAAGTTTGATTATTAATATCATTATTCTTATTGAAGTTATTGTTGTTATTTCCGTCATTAAAATCACCTAATCATTATAATTATTATCATTATTTAACATTGTTAATATCATTGTTAGTCATTATTATTACTATCATTGTCACAATTCACACTACTACCACTTACCATTACCATCCCCTCACCCTACTACTATCACTCACTAGTCACTACTTTTAATTAGAGGTTACAAAAATAAATTAAAATATAACTTAAAATTATGTATAATTTTAGGCTCCAATTCTTTACAAAACTCTAATATATATTAATGTTATGATTCTAAATTAATTTCATTTTTTTAGAATTGAAATTACTATATTCTAAATTACAATTCCAATTCTATAAACTAATTATGACTTTAATAATAATAATATACATCAATTTCCCATACTGATAAGTAAATATATAATTATTAAAAAATAATTTTATTGAATAAGAAAATCCACAAATAACATTAAAGTATTATAATATTAGTGCAAACCTACATACAATATCTATATCAAGAAATTAATTTTTGTTAGATAAGCAACATATTGTAACAAGAACAGCTTAATGATTTAACTATTTTTCGTTATTAATATCTATTTTTTTTAAAAAAAAGAAGTTTAATCTCAATGCAATTGACACGCGTGCTATTAAGTTATTATTCATATCTAACCCAGCAAAACTTGTCTAATGTATTATTTTAAAATAATTGTAAATAAGCCCAACAGCCAACATATATTTATTAATGATGATTTTTTAAAGAAACTTGAGTATCTCATATCATTTTTCTTACATCCATTTTATATATGTGATAAATAGAAAAAGAGTCTCTTTGCTCTCCTTATTTCCTCCAATCTGTCAAGAGATTTAATATTTTATAGAAGATACAAAGAGAGCCTACGAAAAAGTTACATGAAACAAATATTTTTATTTCTTAGAAAACTTTTTCTTGAAACCAAATTCTTAAAAAACTTGTACCTAACAATTTTGAGTCCTCAAAGTTTAATATATCAACATATTAGAGAATTCTGGAACTCTCCTTAAGTAACTTCATTTTGAATGTCTTAGTGTGTATTAATTATTATGTCTTTTGCTTTCTATTTTTATGCCGATCAGTGTTCAGTATTGAAAGATTACATAACTTTCACTCTTACACAATTTAATTTATTTCCTCCTCTTTCACAATTTCGCTTTTTTCAGTTGCTGACAACTCTAAAAGCTTAAAAAAATATAGAAAAGGAGTTGTTGTGTATATCCAAAGATATACATGCAATCAATTCTTAAGATGCTTAGTTGCGTTGGTCTATAAAGTCATTCAGTCAATGCCCTAGCAAACTACTAATAGTCAAGAAAGTTTGGAAGCATAAGTATATATGTCAATACTAATGTTAGAAAAAGCTTAGCTTCTAAGTTCCAGATGATGTTAAACTCCACCAAGTATATATATGCAAATTGAATTGAAGAAATGGGTTTCAAGAGACCTTGTTTTTAGGGGTGAGAGAAATTTGGCAAAGGCCAATTGAGAATTGAGGAATCCCAAACAAAGGTGCAGAACAAAAGGCAAAGGCCAAAGGCAAAATGAAATGATTACTTGAATGAGAAGGGACCCACCTGATAATCTTTCCTTTCCAGGTCTTTCAATTTTTTGACTTGGGATTGGGACCCACCACGGCCTCCATTGTCTTTATGGATTGAATGATAAAAAAGAGCACCTCACGTGGAGTCTGAACCAAAGAGGCTGTCCAACCACAATAAAAAGGGAAAAGTCTCTCTCCCTCCCTTCAATCACAAAAACAACAAATTAATTAAAACCCAAAAAAAATCTAAGATTTTTCCACGTTCACATTCCACCTCTCCTATTTTCCCATATTTCAAAAATTCAACACAACACAAACCTACCTCCCCCCATACAACTGGATATATGGATTAAAAATAAAAAATAAAAACAATTTATAGTTTTATACACATATACAATTTAAAAGCTAAAACACAACAACAAATCAAATTTCTTTTCTGAGAAAAATCATGCTTTTTAAAGCTCACCCATATAATTCCCACTCATTATCTTTGTTGCTTAAAGCTCATGCCCTCTCCCAGCTAGCTCCTACCCCTTATTCTCTCTCTCAAATCAACCACATCAATTCTCAAAGCAAAATTCCCTTCCCCTTGTTGCTCTAAAAAAGAAAGCAAAGAAAACCTAGACACACACCCTCTCCTCCAAATATAGCCCATTGTGAGAATGAGAGAAGACCCACCAAAGAGACATTAAACCATAACACTCACTGATCACAGTCTGTCTCATAAAAACAACTACCATACTTACACCCCCCAACACAACAATTACAAAAAATACAAAAAAAACAGCAACCTTAACCCCTTCGATCAATTCACATGCGATCATGGAGGGAGGTAGTGATGACTTCCACTACCACCACCATCTCCATAACCATAACCACCACCGACAAAACTTCCCATTCCAACTACTTGAGAAGAAAGAAGATCCCCAAGACCCTTCTTCTTGCTCCACCTCCTCCCCATACCCTTCCTTAGCCATCTCAGCTGAACCCTCTACTTCCAACAACAACAACCAACTCCTCCCCACACCCTCCTCCGAACCCTCCCCCAAAAAACCACCCCCTAAAAGAACCTCTACCAAAGACCGGCACACGAAGGTCGATGGCCGCGGCCGTCGAATTCGAATGCCGGCTCTCTGTGCCGCCAGGGTGTTCCAGCTCACGCGTGAGCTGGGACACAAGTCTGACGGCGAGACGATCGAGTGGCTTCTCCAGCAGGCGGAGCCATCCGTCATCGCCGCCACCGGAACCGGCACTATCCCGGCCAACTTCACCTCCCTCAACATCTCCCTCCGCAGCTCCGGCTCCTCCATGTCTGTCCCTTCCCAGCTTCGATCCAGCTACTTCCACAACTCAAGCTTCTCCCTCCAACCTAGAAGAAGCTTATTCCTAGAAAACACCAACACCAACACTCCCAACACAACAACAACAACACTCCTCAATTTCCAATCCAACAACAACAACAACCCCATCTTCCAAATCCAACCCAAGCACGAATTGCGCGAATCTTCATCACTAGACCTGTCCTCAGAGAACAACAACAACAACGAAGAGGGTAATTTGGGAAGAAAAAGAAGACCCTTGGAGCAAGACCTTTCCTCAACTATGCAACACCAAGTTGGAATTGGAAACTATTTGATGCAATCAAGCACTACTTCGGGGACAATTCCGGCGAGCCACCACGCTCAAATTCCGGCGAATATATGGATGCTAGCGAATTCAAATAGCCACCACAACCAAGGTGGTGGTGTGAGTGTGAGTGGTGGTGAAGCTCCTCCTTTGTGGACATTCCCTGGTGGTGTGAGTAACAGTGCTTTGTATAGAGGAACCATGTCAAGTGGGTTGCATTTCATGAACTTTCCAACCCCAATGGCACTTTTGCCAGGTCAACAATTAGGGTCTTCTGGGATTGGTGGTAACATGAACGAAGGGCATTTGAACATGCTTTCGGGGCTAAACCCTTATCGGACGACGGTGATCGGAGTTTCGGAGTCTCAGGCGAGTGAGTCACAACAGTCCCATCATGGTGGAAGCGAGGATCAACATGAATGAATGAATGATAATTAACAACATAAGAGGGTCAATCAACGTGTTCTTCATTCTTCGATTGTTGATTCCTACATGTGTAGTTGTTTGGTGTTTTAACACAACGTGATGACGTGAGGTTTGATTATTATTTGCCCTACGGAATTGAGTTTTGTTTATTTTGATGAAAAGATAATTTATTTTTATTTTTATTTCTTTGGTGTGGTTAATATGTTGGGAAGAGGTGGGTGGTGGGTGGTGGGTGATGGAAGAAGAGAGAAGAAGAGTTTTTTTTTTTTTTTTTAGGGTTTGAGAGAGATATGAATGACACTATTTAACAGTTGGATATTATTTGGCTTTATTTCACTACACGATATCTTATCATCATTGTTTGTGCAATTGGCTTTTCTTTTCCTTCTCTTCCTTTTTTTTCGAAAGCCTTTTGATTTTAATTTTATGCTTTTTTTTATGTTGAGAAGAGAAAGAAAACGACTCACTTCCATCATCATAACAATTGGTAAGTTTAATTTAATTAATTTCCTTGGGTTAATTTTTCATATTTTTTATTTTCCCTCTGCATGATTCCGGGTCACAAGGTTCGTGTAGTAAAAGGGATGAAACAGTTTACCAAAGGGAAAAAAAGAAATGAAACAGTGTGAATGTGAATGTAAAAATTGTACATTTCGGATTCTAAATCTTCGCCATGAATCTCGAGGTTTTAGAGAATGGATGATTAAGATTTTAGAGAGATGGATGGTGGGGTCTGCAAGACCTTATCGGTTCCAGGTGTTGGCTCCATGGTGGGATCCAGCTGCTGGTTATTGCCCAAACCAATGTACAATGTCACTAACTAACAGGTGGATCATTCCTCATTTTCTTTTAGGATCAATATTATTATTATTATTCATATAAAAATATTCATATATTTATTATTCATTTTATTATATATATTTCTCTCTTTTCTTATTTAATACTACTTTTCTTGTGTGTAAAAATTATATAAAGTCTGCTTAATTTTTTTTATCTCCAAGTATCATGATTATATGATTTTGGACTTCACATTCCAATTATGCATACCAATTAATGAATTCTTCATGTTTTCTAACATTCTAACTAAGTTTCCTCATCATAATTTTATTTAATATTTTACAAATTAATTCACATGATAAACTATGCATGATATGACAATAAGTAGAGATATACTACTTGTTAAAGACATGATATTTGAAGTAAATGACTTAAAAAGTACTTTAATTGAATAATATATGCTAAGCAAAATAATGACTTAAATATTAAGTTATGTAAAATTAAAATAAAAACCTAATATTATAAATAAAAAACTTAAAATACTTAATAGGTACAATTGAAATCTAACAAAGATAAATATACATGATCACAGTTCCTTAGCATTTAAAAAACAAAAACAATTAAGCCTATAAAATATAAATAGCATATCTCATTTTTCTATTTCTTTCTTTTAAGTGTTATTTTTCTGCCCTTTTCATGGAGCACTTGCTGGCATCAGAGTCTTAATTAATGATCCTCTGAAATATGGCCCACCATTCAATCAAGCAGGACCGTCCATTTGGCGGGCCATTCTTTCGATCGCCGCATTGAATGATTGGGTCTGTGTCCACCAAACCAATATTTTTTTCAAAATAGCATCATCTGTACTTTAATTTTTTATTTTAAAATTATTTCTGTTTATCTTTTGAAGTGATACGAAAAATAAACTTAGAAATTTGATTCTGAAATGTGATAAATTCATTTTAAAAAATTTAATTTTACAAGTGATTTATAAATGATTTTTTAAAGTGATGTTTTTTTGAAGAAGGTTCACAGGTCACTTCTTAAATTAAAGTTCTAGAATAAAGTATAATACATTATAGAGTTATAACTCCAAAAATAAATAAACAGCATATTCGTTTTTATTTAGATGAGAGTAATTTAAAATGACAATTTAAAAAATATGATACAAAAAGAAAATGTAAAAAAACAACTACATGCGGAATCTAGGGTTGTATGGTCACACACTCTTCCTTGTTATTTATTGTAGAAATTCATGAAATTAACTATCCCTGTGGCTACTTATTTTCTGTAGCAATCACTATTTTTATAATTAAAAAAATATATTAACAAAATAAAATTTTTCGTAAAAAAATATTTTATATTTTAAATCTTAGTTTTTTAAGTTTGCTTTTATTTAAAGAAACAAAATAAAGACTTAATCGTGTTTTATTTTTAATTTTCACGCACTATTATTATATTTTTACAGTATCAACCAATTAAAAAATCATCTTATATATGATTTTTAAAGCAATATTATTACAAAGTTTAAAATTTTCACCATATATAACAATCTAAGATTAGATGAGAATATAAAAAATTCATTACAGTTAGTAATCCTAATTAAATTCGTTGCATCATTTTTTTTACTGTTTTCATTCAACATATGTTTCATGTTATAGGGTGTTTGGATTTCCATTAAAAAAACAGCATATCACTAGACAAAAGTTATGAAAAATAATTAAATTTCAAATATGTTATTATCAGCTACAACAGTAGACGAATTTGTAAAGGGGTCTCCCTTAATTTGGCAATGACATGGCACAATGAGTGAAAAATTTGATTATTATAATATTTTTGTTCAATGAAGAAATAGGTATATAAAAGAAGAATTTAATTAGAATCCATTAATGTAAAGGTTTTCTTATACTATCCTATCTTATTATAAATTGTCATGTATGATATATTGATTAATTTTTATAGTAAATTTTAAGCATTTGATAAATATAAAAATCTTTATTTGTCTGTACATGAAAGTTAAAATCTAAAAAGAAAAAAAAAGAAAAATATAAGATAAAATGATTGATATAATAAGATGAGATAAAAAAAGTAGTATATATGTTTTGGAATCTAATTATTATATCCCCTCAGCTCCTCACTAAAATAATCGGCGACATGAGTGTATGATGCAATTGAAAATTAGTAAGATAAAGGGGAAACCCGGAAAAGCAGGTTCAGGATATTCCTCCACTACAGTTTCTATTCTGTGCACAACACGATTCGAGGCTTTATTACTTATTAGTTTTATTTATGGAGATCATATCAGTAACAAGAGATTTAAGGCAACCCCGAAAATAATGTGTTGTCTATGTGCTAATCATAATAATAAGATCCCATATCTGATTAATTTACATGTGTATAATTTGTTACTTGATGAGGGTACCTTTGTGATGTTCCAATTATGGGCAATTGAACAGTAAGGTGATAAAGACACTGCTTTAACATGGCTCCACCTATCGCTAACTAGAGCTGTAAAAGGCGAATCAGGGAACAACAATTGAAGAAGTTGCTATGCTACAACGTACGTTTCTACTTTCTCGTATTGCCACTTAGTTTTTGTTCATATCAGACACAATATACTACAAATTGTGGTATCTTGACAATTAGGAGTGTCTTGCTTCTTTTTGGTGTGAACCAAAAGTATTAAGGGTCGAAAGAAAAAGATTAATCTTTTGAGGTAGTTATGTTTTTTCAAACGTATGGGTCAATGATTTAATTTATAATTTCATGTTTAAGAGATAAAATTATTTATTAATCATCCTATATTGCTTTAATTTGACTACTTCTCTCTCTCATGATAATTTGTGGTGAAATTTTTCTGATGTGTGTATAACGTTAGGTAGTACTGCACGCTGCAACTTAAAACTTGAGTATTGTACTGAGAATAAACCGAAGAAGATATAGTTTTATTTTATTTTATTTTCAAAAAATAATAATAATCTATTGCATGCAGTTAGAGGTTGAACATTCCATTGTTAAGTTGCAATCGGGATAGGAAGTAAGATGGGTCCTTTCTTTGAAGTTTGAAGGTTTGTAGTACATAGAAGGGCAACAGACAAGCCCCGCGTATATACAGAAATTCACACAGCCACGACACTTTTCTACTGTAAGAAAGAGAGACAAAGAAAATAAGAAAAAAAAAAAGTATGAGATGAAAATGATGACGAGACGAAGAAATATGAAAATGAAATATTCCTGTTTAGTTGAGGAAAATAAAATTATTTGCTGAAAGTAAAAGAATTTTTAGAATAGTATTTAATTAAACTTTCCCATAATAATTTATTTGAATTAAAATTACTAATAATTTAATTCACCAAAAAAAATATTTTTAGTATAATTAAATAATAAAAAAATATGTTTTATTAGTTTTTTGACAATCAAATTCCAAACAATTTCATTATAAAAATAATAAATTTATTGGAAAATAAAATTTCTCACTATATATACTATTTGAGGAGTAATGCTAGCCCGCTATATATTTTAACTTGACATTATATTAGTTACAAAATATGAATAGTGCATCTCTAACAAATTAAACATTTTTTTACGAGATCAATATTTAATTAATTTATGGAATGAATAAAAAAAAAAGATGCCATATGTATACACATATAATTTACATAAAAATTGAGAATGTCTTCATTTATATTTAGGAGCCTAAAATTAATTAGTAAAACTAGTACTCCTTTACATTAATATTACATTAATATTGATAGAATTGATATTTTTTATATAAATTTTAAATAATTCATTATAATAGGCTTATAAATTAAGTATTATATGTGCTTGTATATTGATATTTTAATTAATTATTTTTATCAACATAATTTATGAATATTTTTGTAACAATAGGTCAATAATTTTAGAAATTGAATATGCATTTGATATATTTCATTTTTTTAGTCTGGTAGGAAATTACTTTAAAATTTATTTTCTTATTTTTTTAGTCTGGTAAGAAATTGAATGCATCCAATATAATATAATTTTTTATGCAATATTAAATTAAAAAAATAAGTGAGCAACAAAGAGGCTATACATTGTGAATAGATAAGCTGGTCTTGGATCAAGGCAAGTGAGCCAAACTTCATCTTTTCCTTCATGCAATGGGAGTCTAATACTGCGGCCTGCATCTTGGGTTAGTTGCATCCTGTATTTTAATATCTGTTTCAGTTTCCTAGTAATCTCAACAAGCATGAAATCTCAAAGAGCACTTCTGATATGATCATGTTAGATTATATGAACCATCACCCATATTCTCTAACATAATATATCCTGCTCATTCTCTGCTATTCAAATCCGAGGGGTTAGACTTATTTTTGGACTTATTGTATTAGTTGTAGTATTTATTAAGATTATGGTGTTTCATATGCTGCCAGGGATAGTTGGAAACTTTTGAAAACAAAGTGGCCTTACTTGACAAAGTGACTACTTTAGCACTTCTTGTATATATATATATATATATATATTACATTTCCCTATTAAAAAAAACATTATGAATAGATCGAAAGTCAATTCTCTAATGAATTTTAGACTTATCAAGAGGAAACTACGTACCAATACTGATACAACGTACATTAAGTGGTTTGGATCAACTACTGAAGCTTTAAAAAAAATCAGCAGGCCCCATCAGCAATAAATGGCTTAGGTGAGTTGTGAGCTTTGCTGCATTTGCACCACATGAAGTAACGTCGGCACATAAAATTTTACGATATTATTATACATTATTTAGAGAAACTTTGAAGAAAACTATATGTCGACTCATATCAAATTGTGTTTGAATTTTTTTTTTTGTTATAATTTTACAAAAATTTTAGAAAAAAGGATTTAATTTTAAAAAATATTTTTATTCAACAATAATTAAAACCAAAAATAGCATAATGATAATGTTATTTTCTGTATAGGTTCCGTTTACATAAAATAAACAAATAGAGTTTTGGAGGACTAATAACTTTAACATAGCGTGATGACAGAATTTACTAGTATTGTCAAAAAAATAAAGAAAATGTATTTTTCAACAAATTCTCTTACTATCCTGTAAAGAAAATATTCAATAAAAATAAATATATTTAACATCTTGAACATATAAATATAAACACTAATTTAAAACTTAATAAAGAAATAGAAAAATTAATAAAAAGATGTCATAAGAGAATTTAAAATTATTCTTATAAGAAAAATTGCTGGATCTTTTGTGGACTTATTGGAGTACTTCTGCATGATCAGGTGATGTCACTACCTGTCTGTCCGTTAAATTCATGCTTGGCATCTTTTGCCAATGATTTGTCTGATTAGCATGTGTTTTATTGATCACTCATTACCATTAAAACCCATTAATATATGCATAACATGTAGCATTATATAGCATCACTCACTCGTGAAGTGGAGAATAGGTCAGTCAGGGTCGTACCCATTTGTTCACATGGACTTGAGTCTGACACAGCCACAGGGATGCGGTCCCGCTATCAAAATCTTGTACCCCATAATTTTATACCTAAGTCTAGATAATACTTTTTTTTATTCAATATTTTTAAAATAAATTAATATAAACTTAGTAACTTGATTATGTAACTCTTTTAATTTAATTAAATATTTTTCATTTCTTTCCAATCAAACCCTTGCAAACTTGTTGGTTCGTTTACAGAGAAAGAAAAAAAAAAAAACAAAAAAATAATATGAGATTTATACTTTTATATTTTATTTTAATTCAATAATTTATCTCATTTTATAGTTTTTCATTTTTTTTCCACCTTACCTTAGAGAAGTGAACACATCTGCTAGATTTTTTTGGCAGAAAAGGAGCTGCAACAAATTTACGTGCTAAGGAGGCAACAGATTCTAATAATTTGGCCCATAAAATTCCCTAATTCCCTGTTTGGGCCCAGAGAAAATCTCTTAATCCTGCCATAGTTTCTGATAAGGAAATATTGACAAATGATTGACATTGACGCACCAGCATGTGCCTTCATACTGGCGTTTTGCCAACAGGTTGGGAGTTACTGGTTACGACATGAGAAATTAATTAGAGATCCAGACCCACCACCACATCCACTCAATATGTTTGTGTTTTACAGTACTTGCCTGTTATGCTTGCACTTTGTATGGATATGGGAGGGAGATAAATCCACCTATTGCTATTTCACGGTTTAAGTGAATTTAGCTAGAAGAAAAAATGTGATTAATTAAGTTGGAAAGGATAGATTCGATATTTAAATTTAAAGTTACCTCATTTTAAAGCTGTGAATTGCAGAAGCTGCTTTCCTCATTACCTCAAGCATAATGCATTTTTTTCCTAGAAGTATTCTTCTTTGGAGATATACTAATTTGAGTCGAATAAAACTATAACGGGCTTCAAAAATTCTCCCTTTGAGAATTAACGTAACGGTTTATCTAGGATTCGAAGTTAAACTGAAACAACAAAAACAATTTAATGTCAATTGATATATACACTAGATGGAAGCATAATGCAGATCTTATAGAGCATGTTTTGGATTGATATTACCTATTTATTGGGGGCACCATATTAATTAGTAATATAGCTAAAATAATGTATATAAGCAGAAGGTAATTTTCAACTCATAAGTTAACTTTTGAAATTTAATTAATTAAGTCTAAATATATAGTTTAAAATGATATCAACGTTTATCTTATGAATTGTTGTTTGACCTATTGAGGCAACCTTTACCAGACCACCCGTAAATACTTATGGTATGTTTGTATTCATGTTAGTTTCCGGCTCTAAGTAAAACCTACATTTTTCTCCCATCATGTTCACTACTTTGGAAAGTGATGAGAAATTATCTTAAAAAGTGTAAAATGAAAGACACAACACATTTCCAAATGCACACCTAATCATCCAAATTCATACTCAAAATGTTCATATTCCATGATGCAAGAAGATTTGTCAGAGATCTTACTTGACTAATGATATAATTAAAAATTATAGTATATATAAATAGGAGACAACCTTATATATCTAATTAAAACAAAATATATAATCTCCACATGCCAAAACAAGGTATCTAAGTAGAAAATAACCTCACTAACTAACTTTTGGAGATAAGTTAGACTAGTACTCAAATTCTAATACTCGTTCCTTCCTTTAAATAAAAAAAAAATGACAATACTATTAGTCTAAAAACTTTAACATTTTCAACTAATTAATTGAAATTCATACAAATTTTTAAGGTAATTATTATGAAAGTTAAGGATCATATCATATACAATGATTTATGATTGAATGATGATGTAAAATTTTTTATACCGTCCACACAATATTGTAAGTAAATTCATAAGATCATAAACTATGGTAAGTAACTAAGTTAACTGCAGACATGAAAATCTACAAATTCACCACACCTGATAGATTTATTATTCGGCTGTAGTACTCTTCGTAGCTATTAAGGAGGCAGCTGAGCAAGTGAGCAGGTAGTAGTAATCACAGTCCTCTCTATATTCAAGCCAGTTACATACACTTAATTAGTACATGTGACAACGGGCATAGTCAGAGAGGTACAATAATAATGCAAAAAAATGCAGCACACTGCCACATCCCTCACATGTAGTGTTGGAGATCAGTTTAAGTGTTTGTCCTAGCTGGTGATGACCTGCTGCTGCAACTAGCATGTGCATTCTAAGCTGCCCAAAACAAACGAAGATTTTGGTTGGTTATGTCTCCACAAGTGTTGCAGTACATAGTTTTACTCACAGCTCCAGCTTTTGGAGGTAAAGGTAAAAGGTGGACCAGTTTAATTAATTTATAAGGGAAGGAAGACACAAAATTATATGTATATGTTTGTTTTTTGGAATCAACAAATATTAGTTGTTAGTCTTATTAATTTTTGTTAAGGGACTGTGACCTCTCTACTTTTTCCCTTCTCCCTTCACCACTAAATCAACCTTATATCACCAAATTATATGTACGGGTGATAGGTGACTGCATATGTCCACTGTCCATCTAAAACATAGTAACAATATGCAATTAATATACAAATAACTGAAGCATGTAATGAAAGAAAGAACATGTCAAGATTGATGAAGATCTTAAGGGAAGACACAAAATTATATTTAGGTGGTAGGTACTGTGTCCACAGTAATCTAAAAATGAGTAACAATATGCAATTAATATACAAATAACTGAAGCACGTAATGAAAGAAAACATGTCAATTGTCAAGATTGATGAAGATCTTAAGAGAAGACACAAAATTATATGTAGGTGGTAGGTATGCATGTGTGTGTGACTATGTCCATCTAAAACTGAGTAATAATATGCAGTTTTCTTAAGCATTAAACTCTGTTCCCATTTACGCTTTTGTCAGTGGTTGTATATTAATCTGAAAAATTATTTAAACAAGTCAACGTCTGATATGTTCCCTGCTGCTGCTGCTGCAGACCCATATCATTGAATATGATTTGGTTTTGGCCTGTTAGCTGCTCAATAATTGTTTCTCTTCACAGTAGTAAATTGCTCAAACATCCAAAAAATGATACATATACGAGTAAAACAATGAAAATGATAGCGTTTTAGACAATACTATCTTTTTGTCGGATTTAAATAGTTTAGCTGTGGTAAATTGTTGTTGCTTGGGACAAACTAATCACAACATCACACCATAGGGTCATAGGGCAATGTGCAATGACCGTTGGAAATAGCTAGGCTGGAATTGAAGTACCTGTGCTGTAAATACTTCGACATTCGAGAATAATAAAAGAAATTAAGAATTAATGTGGGTAAAAAAAATGAACATGTTTGAGGTAAAAAATTTACTAGCTTGAATAGAGTTTAGGGTCTTCTAAAGTTGTAGGTTAGGTTTATGTTAATGGACTTGTGTTCCTGCAGTTTGTGAAAATTTGTTTTCAAGTATAAACATGGACCGTTAATTACCACCAAAAAATTGCTGATCTTCATGTTTTAAGGTAATTTTTCAGAATAGCGTTTTGTTGAGAAAATGACCGACGAATCACTTGATCAGAAAAGAGATAGCCAGAATTAAGGGAAAAGTAACGATAATGCAAATTGACTCTGGATGTAAACTACGTATATAGAAAAAATATCTGTTCCAGACCCACCCTTAGTCGTCTGTCAGCTTATTTTGCCATCCGCCCTGACATATAGGTATGGTTTGGTTGAATGGAAGAGAAGAAAAAAAAATTTGAATTAAATTAAAGAAAAAAGAGTGTGGAATCCACTCTAAATAATGAAATTTTCTCCTCAATTTCTCTTTCATTCTTTGCAACCAAACCATGGGTGGATTGCAGCATAATCTATGCATTGTGATCACTTCATCTTGTACCACGAGTTCAAGCAATCATAGACTTAAGGGTGACAGTCCCGGTTTCCGTTGCTGTTGCAGCCGCAGTTGCAAGCAGTAATTGTGATGCAGATTGCGGCCATTGTGATGTGAAATTAAAGTTAACGGTTTTTACTTTTGCTTCATGTAAAAAGATATTCAAATTTTAATTCTTCTATGTTCATGTTATTTTATTTTTAGTCATTATGCATAACATCATCAAAAAATGATATCATCACATGCTACCTCTACATAATGTTACAATAGCAAAAATGTCAAATTTATCACGTCATATTGTCATATGAACTAAAAATGAAATAACAAAAAAAAAACTTATGGAAACAAAAAATGAAAAAAAAAATACTTTAGTATAGAGAAAAAAAATTGTAGGAAATAGCGTCGATCTGAAATTAGGTCAACCAAAATGTTCGCTGGATTGTAGGAAATGGTGAGCAATGCAAGTTGGGTTTTGGCATGACATGGGGGTTAAATTAGTATTTGTGGTGATCTTTGGTTGGATGAGCAACACAGTGGCAGAATTGTATCTGAATAAGAGTATTCTATTAGGACGGTTTACCATAGTCAAGTCCGTAAAACTTCTTCTCGGGTTCTATTAGGAATTGGCTGTTGAGGAATTTGTTGTCGGGCCCTGTGAAATGGAGAACTCTATTAAGAGTTACTCTATCACCCATATGGTATGCAAGAAATGCTTTGGTATGTGTTTTCAAGTCAGCCTTGGAACCATATCAGTGATATAAATATATAGAGCCATTTTTACTTCGATGGAGATTCATCAAGCGATGGGGTTGGACTTGGAAATGTACACAGGTTGCACAAAATTGCGGTATCTCTACCCAGATCTGTAAGAGTTTAATGGCTTAGGCCTTCCTTCAATAATAAAAAAAATTACGCTCGACCGCAATACTCTTGCAATTTGTTATCACAAAGCAAAATTCACAAGTAGCACCATTACTGTAACGTCTAGGAGGAAAGAAACAAAAAGTAGAGCTAAAAAAATGGATGGTGCTGGATTGGACTCAAGAAAATATAGATCACAATTCAACTGGGTATATTTGACTCGATATTTTTAAATTTATTTTTTTCTTTAAATTTGTATAAATTTAGAAGGGGAAAAAAGAGTAAAATTAATCAATATAGATCATTAAACTTCAAAAAAAGAAACCCGCATAAAATATGAAATGGTCTAATTTGATCCATTTTTCACACTTGATCCGGTGGATCTAACGGGACTAGCCTAACCTGCCCATTTTATCATCTTACAAATAAGACATGCAAATGTTATACTTCATTCCAACACAATGTGTTGTATATAATTATATGTTAGAAAATAAAATAAAATAAATGAGAAGAAGATGCAAAGTCTCAAACTAAATGAAAGAACACTAGTAATATAACTTCAGAATATGACAAAACATGGATTAACATTCAATATAACATATAATAAGCACAAAGGAAAATAATTTAAAAGAGAAATTTTAAACAGTCTAGGTTGAAGTACGCAAACGTTATCCTTAGGGAGAAAATGTTTCCCACTGCACTAGTAGGAGAATCTAATTTTTTTTCTCTCTCAAGATATGACAATCCATTGATTTCGATCGGGTGCAATGAAAGAATCTTCAAACCTTTTGAACACCAATGTTCTTTCTCTCAAAAAAGTAAGAAGAAATTTAGAAGAGAATGCAAAAATGTTTTTCTACTTGTATCTGTTGGCTAAAGAAGAGAAATATATATAGGTATAGATCCCAATATGCAATAGCACAAAAAACTACCACACCTAGTGAACGTGGGAAACCAACGTGTAGAACAAAAAGACAAACGTAACCGGGCTTTAAGTATAGAAACATAAAAGAAAGAGCATGTGATATTGTATTTCAGTGTAAGGAACCTTTCGGGTTTGAGCCATATACCTAGTGTTTATGAACTTCTACCCGAGAAAAATGTAGAGACTTAATTGTCTTGAACTACAACTTCTTTAACCGGACTTTAGTACACAACACCTATAATATTGATGTTCATTTAGGTTCTAATCAATGGTTGCGTGTTACACGGCCTTGCGCATGTATCTTGTTCCGTGAATTTCACTTAGAGATTAGTTCATATCTCAGAGTGGCGGTCCCACCACCACATTCACTATGTGAATCCTCAAAGAGTGATTTGTGACCCTCACCCCTATAATAATTGTCATCGAATCCATTAGGAGATAAAATTTTTTTAGACCAAATAAGATACACATATATAAATACCCCAACCTTAATATTACCACAATTTATAATACACCTTGTCATAGGAATGAAAAATGGAATAACTCCACAAAATTTTATTTTGGTGTAATTTAATCAACAAACAATTTCGTTGTTACCCATTGAACTTCATTCATGAGATCACTAATCACATGGAGACAGGTGTCCATTGTTGTGACTAAATAATGAGTTTTAGTCTCATTTTCCTCGACGACTTAAATACTGTCAACCCTTTTGTAAGCAGACCCGCAATATTATTTTTTGACCATAAGTTTTAGGATTATTTTAAGTAGAAAAGAACAAAATTCAAAAGCAAAATCCTTAGCTTTTTTAGATCTTTTACTCCTTATTTGCAAGACACCCCCACACTTTATGATATTTCATATACAGTTCAATTTGTGAATACAAGACTAAGGTGAACTCATCTTTCCCAAAGTGTAAATTCTGACATAGATGGATATTAAATTTAGTTCATCATATATAATAATTGCATAAAATAACATGAGAACAATTAAAAACATTGAAAGAGTTGCATCGATCATAGGATACCAACAAAATTATCTATAAGAAGTAGAAACATTCAACATATCACGTGTAATTACACGTGCATTATCACACTTAAAATAATTTTACTTTTAATACTTCAATCGCGAGCAATTAAAATTATAGACATACTATTATGTAGCATCCAATGAAAAGAATTTTATGACACTACTAAAAAAAAGGCCTTCTACATCGGTTCTAACGCCCTTTCTACATCGGTTATGACGCGTGGTGATAACCCGGGGTCATTGAATCACAACATCGATTTTATAACCGTCTTTGAAGGGCGGCTTTTCCACATCGGTTGTCTAGCTACAATCGATGTAGAATGGGTAGGTTTCTACAGCGGTTCTAAGGCTGAAACCGATGTTGAATGAGTAGGTTTCTACATCGGATATCAGTCAACAGATGTAGAAAATGAAAGGTTATTACATCGATTATAGTTCAACCAATGTAGAATGACTAGATATGGTAACGTGGCTACATCGGTTATCAATCAACCGAGTAGAAAATGAAAGGTTTTTACATCGTTTATCGTCAAACCGATGTAGTATGAGGAGATTTTCTACATCGTTTATCACTAAACCGATGTAGAATGGGCACGAATGGAAAGGTTTCTACATCGGTCTTCAATCAACCGATGTAGAATTTGAACAGTTTTTACATCGTTTATCGCCTAACCGATGTAGAATGAGGATATTTTCTACATCGTTTATAATTGAACCGATGTAGAATATGAATTTTTTTTTTATTACTTTTTGGAAATTTATAAACTCAGGTTAAATTAGTACAAGAAGCTATGTTGCTTATATGTAATACAGTACGAATAATGAAATTCAACAAAATATTTTGAACCTATGTAATACAATACAAATTCTCAAGCTTACATCTCCAGCATAATGGTTAATTGTGAAAAAGTCTCATGAGTTAAGGGAACATGCTGCAAAAAACAAGAATATAATTACAATTTCAACTATTATATAATCAATTAAAAATGCAACCCACAAAAGCATATGGATTATGGTAAACAGAAGATTTCAAAAATAACTAAAGAAGTAAGAAGATAATACACAATGCTATATTAACTGTAATTGTCAATCATATTATATTCAGAATAAAAGCCATTAACCACAGGAATGTTTTTCAAAACAAAAAAAAATAAAAGAATGTTTGGAGGTCACAGTCTGGCGTACAAACAAGATATATCTTAAACAGTATTTTCTCATTCACACAACCCATCCATTTATATTTTATCCCATATGCAAGGGTAGAGTTAAGCTATATTAGCATACCTGGATGCATGAAATATCCCCCTGTGAGTTGGCAACAACATTCTAGAAGATGGCCAGCCAAAGATCCTTGAGCTAGATGCTCTAATTCATCCCAGTTCCATCCTAGCTCATAAACCTACCCATATACCAACTTGATCAGAATTATGTCCAACAGATAACTAAGCTATTAAGAACTGAACAACAGAACACTTGCAATCCTATCTTTGCTTGTTAGGATAGTACAATCTAAAATATTAGTTACATTATAGAAAAAAAAATGTAATATGCTCTTCAAAAAAGTCTAGAACTTTTCTGAAATAAAATCTTAATTAATGTGACAAATTTTAGTACGAGAAAAATACAATTATCTCTCTCTAGTCTCTACTAAACAGAATAAAATGAAACAAAACAGAACAGAATGTTCAAGTCCATTTCATCTGCACACCAAAAGCTACCGAATATATCTATATCGGTCCTTCTGTCATTTTTTTATTGAAAAAAAGATAAGGAGATGGCTCAATGTGTTGTGGTTCAGCATCTGGATCCCACTCTATAAGAACAAGCATAGTGCTTTTAAGAAGAGTTATCCTAAGTAGACATTAGTTAATGGAGTCTATATTTACATGCTTAAAATAAATAATCAAGTAACAAATTAAACTTCATAAAACTCCCTATACCTTGCAAAGAAACAATATTGTCCATATGAAGACTGAATCAATTCAATCACTAAAAAGCAAGCATTGATGGAGAAAGGAGGAAAAGATGGGGGATATAAAGGAAAGAACATATCACATTTCGTACCATAGGTGCTAAGAATAAAGCAGCATCTGCAATTCTCGATGTAATTATTACATTTGGTTGGTACTTTTCAAGGCAAGGAACAATAGGAGCAGCTCCCAAGTAGGTGTTGATACCCTTTGCAAATTACAGCCAAATTTCACATCCAGATTAACAGAAGTCTAATAAAGTGGAGAAATCATGTATGAATAACTAAATTTGATCAGATTATGCACATGACAATATTACAAACAGACAGAGTGGAATAGATTGGTCCATTCACTCAGTTCAATAAGTAAATCAGAATGCATTCTTACAAGTAAATAACTGAAGAAAAACTTCAAAAGCAATCATTAATATCAACAACCAACTCTCATAAAAGCTTAAGTTGTTAAGTGAAGACTATGTGAAAGATTTTATACTTACCACTCCCCTTTATGCAAGAGCCTTTTGGATTTAAAACATGAATAATGCATGGCTTACCCTACCTTACTGTAAAATTCAACTTTTTTGCTAAGAAAAAGGAGGTGGCAAGAATCAAACTATCCACTTGATTATGAAGACTGATACAATGTCTATGAATAATGACCAACTATCCCCAAAGCTTAAGCTATTAGGTGAATGCTCAAGAATGGTTTAGTATCTAATAGTTAATAAAATTCTTCATATGACAACCGATAAATAGTTAACCAAAACAGGCTTAAGAACTAAACTTGTCATATGACATCACCAAATAAAACAAGTATGATGAAAAGTACATCTGACATTTGATGCAGGCCGGTGAGTGAATGCTGCCCAAAAATTGGTTGGAAATACATCACAAAAATGAAAGGAAAAAAATAGAGTTAATCAGAGAATGACATTATATGTGAACATAGACAGCCTTATAGGTCGTGAGAACATATTCTTACACCCTCCATGATATATGATTTTGCTGGTGAAAATCCTGAACCTGAAAGATGTTGTATGTATATATATAAGTTGTAGAACTTAGCACAAAGAATAATAAGAAAATCCCTCAAATTCTTTGATATATAAATATATTAAAAGACGAAAGAATAGTACAATAAGATGCATCAATAATTTCAGGGAAACACCTTGCAAAAGTGCTAAAGACTAGAAAAAAAATTGAATAAATAAATGTAGAGCTCATAAGGTTAATAACTATCATTGTTTTAACCAGAAAAATCTCCTTATTAGGGCACTCCTATTGTTTGTTTATACATCAGAGAGAAGTAACACTCTACATATTATCCCAGTACAGAATCAATCATTCTACTCCAGCAAGGACCATTACCAAAGGAGGGATCACCCAACATATACGAAACAAAATGAAAACTAGAAATTGTAACAGTAGGTAAAAAAACAAATGCTTGAGACAAATAAACTAAATTGGAAATTAGTTGGTATTTCAAAACCCCCTTCACAATTCAATCATTCATTTAAAATTTGATAATAACATAGGTCAGAGGAAAGTTTACAGGGAAATCTAAATACCTACTATATTAGTGACAAACACCTCGTGAGCCACAGCAACAGAAACATTGAGACCCAGGCTGTTAGCTATTTCTAAGACCTTCTGTTGAGCACCCAGAGGATCCACTTTCAGAAACAAAGAGTGAATGAAGTTAGAAAAAACAAGAGAGAAACCATACATATCAATTCAAACAAAATGCATTACAAAAAACTTGGTTGAACATATAAATTATAATATCTTCTGATAATCAATAATTATTATATGATGCATTAAATGCAGCATTAGAAATTCTTACTTGCACCCATATTGGTAATTATGCAAGTTCCTCTTTCCAAAGCCAGAGGCAGCAGCATATGCATCTAGTTAGAAACTGCAGAAATGTTTTACAAAAATTAAACTTAAGAATAAGATTAGAACAATGCAAGAGCAGGAAACACCTACTCTGAGAATCATAACCATCACCACCAGACATCATGATTTGATAATGATCAGCAAGAGTTCGCTCGGCAAAGCATTCAAGAACCAGATAATTTAGTTCTTGAACTCTTTGAAGCAACTTAAGAGCAGCCAAGGGATTGTCACCACCAAACCCAGCTCCACAACCAATGTAGACCTTATCCCTTCGCCTTTCCGGATTACTTCTCTGTAATGAAATATCAACAATAGAGTCAATTCCTTCACTAGCATTGATGTTGCATTAAAGACAGTAACTAGAAAGATAACCCAAGGTAAGGAACAATAAAACAACCAGCTTGATCAAACAGTTATGGATCTCTTCTTCATCCTGGGGTTCCATCACTTCAACTTCTTCTTACACCCCTGGTTCTGCTAGCAAAAGAATAACCACATAAAAAATAAAAAAAGAATCCAAGAGCCCTTTCAATATCTCTAGAGAAAAAATCTAAATTTAATGCAAAACAAAGGTACAACAAATCATTCATCAAAGGACATTTTCATTTTGAGACTAGAGAGTACCGGATAACATTTTGAATCGATGTATTCCATTCAATCTTGAGTGTGAAAATTTAGCACTGTTAAACAAAAAAGATGCGCTCTATTTATCAAACACCTTAAATTCAAACCAGTTTCACCATCCTCTGTTTGCTTTTTTCTTTTTTGAAAATCATTGAACAACAATATCAAATTCAAATAAAATCTATAATCAACAGTAGGCTACCATCTTGGCATACCATACATCAACAATATCAAAATAACTTAGCATTTTTATTTGTAATTATAAAGTTATAAAATTTGAATTTAAAAAAAAGGAGAGAGGTGATTATTGCAGCACCTAAGGAGCTTTTCTGATGATTTCTTGGACAAATGTATGAGAAGGTTGCGGCGGACTGAACGACCCAAGCAGGAACATGTCAAACGCTGACCTACATACAATTAGAGTTGCACAACAAAAAAACTGATCCTATATTGGGACCAATACAAAATGCAACCCAAAAGCAGTGCACACTAATAACGTAAACAAGTCACATAATCATGTAATGATGTCGAATTAAAAGTCATGACCAGACATAATGATGTGTCTTGTGCAATGAAAATTTTACGTTACAAAGGTGATTAATGTTCCTATGTCATCTAAATTTGTTTAATTTACATCCATTTTCCAACTTCTAGAAAATAGGCTGCCCATTTCTTGCGTAGTGTCGTCATGGTGTCAGTGTCTAATGCTGTTCCATCAGAAAAATACTACCAAGGGGAAGAAAATAAAATTTAGTTAGTACATCAACCATTTAAGCACGATTTCATACTACACAAATTCATTTGTTAGTCTAATAGAGGACATACGTTGTGGAGTTCATTTTTCAAACCGCCACTAACGATGCACCACATCCAATGCATCACATAATATCCACACTCATATGCTCCTTCTTGTACGTGGCTCTACATGCAATATAAGCGCTCAATAAATGTTGGATCATTCCAATTGAAACATCAAACTTATTTCCAATTTTCAAAAAAACAGGGATTACAACATACCTTAGCCTCAATCCATTGAGGTGGAGGTGGAGGTGCATTGTCCTTGCCTTGGAGATTACTGCATATTTTCTTCATTGCACTAAGTTTGACAATAACAAAAGCCGAAGTTAACATGTAATGTTTTGACTAGTAAACTACAAGTAATGACCAATGCTAAATTGAATAAGGTTGCGAAGTACTTGTTCACTGCAAACTTAATGTGAACATCAGGCTTTCTTCGTACAGAATAGAACCATACTATAATGTTCTCTCGTGGACACAACACAAGAAGTTGCCAATGTGCCCTGAAGTCAACAACATGAAATTCACCATCAAACTGATGCAAACACATTAATAACAACCACATGAATAGACTTACTGATTGAAGTAAGGTCCTAAGTAGATTTCTCGATGTGACTCCTTGACCCACGTTTCTATGTACTTTTGACATTCTTCATGTGTGTCCTTTGTGCAGCGTATAGACTGGGGCTCAAGGAAACCGTACACTGGAGAAAAACCAATGCTTGTACTCCAATCATTCATAAACCTGTTTTAAACAAAATCAACAATATTCTTAGACAAATATGGAGTGGACAATAAGATATGACAACCAGTCAAATAATATGATTTACTTACATCATCCACAGCTGCAGTACAGATATGTTTAAACATTTGTCACCTAAAATGATTTCAGTCACATCTGCATGTGTGATGAAAAAACCATTTGTGGCATTAGGTAACCCAAATTTCGCCTCGTCCCATGGCAACTCCATTGGCTTTGTGTAAACCACATATGACTTCTTAACCAATTCTCCCAGTGGGTCATCTGTGGCCATAGATGTTAACTTGTTTGGCTCTCCAACAGACTTTGATGGAGGCTTATCGGGTCCTACGACCACCTATGATAATTGAAATTAGTGTACAAGTAATTATGCATGTCAACAAATAGAACAGATTCATAGGAGAAAAAAACTAACCTCATTAGTTACTTCCCTAACAAGATGTGTCGGCCATGCGACGAATGTGCCAACGGCCTGCTCAAGATAATGAACCTCTGATGTAGGAATAGGGACCTCAGCATGAGGCATGTATGTTCTGACAACCTAAACCTTAACAACATCATTTTCATAACGAACATTATGTATGGTGGATGAATTCTCAAACACTTTTCCCAAGCCCGCAAGCACAGTATTTTGCCCAACAACTACGAACAAGCCCATCAGATCGTCATCACCATTCAAAAGCTCTTTAAGTAATCCGCTTCCTTCAGGTCCAGCACAGCTACCCTTTGTGCTAACACGCGCAAGTAAAGCTTGTATTTCTGGCGCCTCAATGGGGGCTGACTGATGTGATGCAATATGAGATAGCTCTACTTTCAGTGATTTTTTTAACTCTTGCTTCATCATCTCCAAAATTTTGGCACTGTTTTTCTTCAACTACCCTTATCCAAGCCTCTTGTTGCTGCTTATGTTCTTGTTGTACCTCATTTCTTATCTCATCCTGTACCTCATTTCTTATCTCATCTTGTAGCTGTTTTCTTATGTCATCCTTAATTCCACCGATGATATCAGCCAATTGTTGTTGGTTGATCGATGGTGACGATGTGCTAGAAGCACGTGAGGCTTGGCCAAAGTATTGGCTTATTGTGACACCTGTCCCTGGGACGCGAACACGGCCTGGATGCTCAGGTCAGCCAAGGGCCGTGTTGAGTATGTCCTGTCGCCCATGCGGAACAAAACTCCCTTGTGTTGCTTGTTCCTGTAATGAATCCTGCATGGATATACAATTGTTGAATTTGAATAAAATAAATTTGACTAGGTTAGCTAACCATTATTTGGCAATGACAGTAACCAAAAAACATATGAACTCACAAATTTTGTCTGCAATTTCTTGTGCCACTTCAGACGTCATTTGGCCATGCCGCTTTGTGCGGGCGATCTTCCACTTCAAGTGTCTTGCAACTGGGGATGGTGGGTCGACGTTGAGTGTTGGGCTTTCAGTACACGAATGTTCCTCATGTCCACGCTTGCTCTTCTCCTCCATAAGTTTCTTGTCAAGCAGTTCATACCCCCCACGAGACAGTACGTGTGGGCAGTCATTAAATTTTTGAATTTCTTGGGCCTTCTTTCGTATACCCTTAAAAAGACAAGCTTGTACTAGTCATATATATGTTACAAAACAACGAAAGCAAAAATTGAATCGATTATTGCAGATACAAAAATACTTAAACAAACCTACCAATTAGGGGTTTTGCGGCTTTTTGCAAATTCCGCCCATGTTTCTGGATCAAGGCCATACTTGACTGTAGGATCAGATATTTGCTGACATTCATTGTCAGCAAAGACAAATTTTGAAGTCAATGAAGACTTAAATTACCTCCATCTTGCTTCAACTGTTGACATCACCTTTTTTTTGCATTTTCACCTTCAAGGATATCAAATTTGCGCTGCACAACAAAACGAGTTATGTAACAGTATGTAAATGAATCCTTTAAAAGTAACTTAACAACAAAATCATGAATACAAGTGTATTTATAATTACTTACCAAAATATCTTTCCATATTAAGCTCTTTAGATCATTGGGGACAACATTCCAATTCGCGTGTACAATAGGAACTTTTTCCCTTGCGACAACCCCTAAATAACTGTGAAATTTCTCTTTATGAGGCCCTGACCCTCTACCTGTAGCCGGATTCACGTTCACAACTGGCCCTGGGCCATCTAAGCATCCAAACGTCAAACTTCTGAGCCTCGTGGATTGTCTTGTCCTTTTCGAAGTAACTCAGGAGGGTTTTCTGATTGTGGCGGGGACGGTGGTGGTGTTGCCATGGCCCTGCGGAAAAAAAAAGTGTAATAAATATGTCAAATTCAATGATGTAATAGGGTTCATGATTTTCAAAACAACTTAGCAATTTATGCATGACAAATGTTACAAATGTTAAGTAATACTTATATGGTTGTGCTTACATAGTTACGTACGAATGTTCTCCCATAAACCCTCGTCATGATCAGTACGATTTGCATATACATCATCCTCTTCTTGTTCAACAGTACTTGAAGGCATATCTTTGGAGAAAGATGGCATGTCGGTGACATCAAGTGTTGATCCATCAACATGGTGACCGATACAAATTGTTCTCCCTTGCAAAAACACTGCCCATCTAGAGTCGCATGGATCTTCTACATGAAACACCTGTCAAGCTTGCGTTGCCATTATGAATGGGTCGTCCTTGTAACCAACTTTTTTAAGGTCTACTAAAGTGAATCCCATTTTGTCTTTACGCACACCTGTGTTTCCATTCACCCACTTACATTTTAAAAGAGGTACTCTAAATTCACCGTAATCAACCTCCCAAATCTCTTCAATGACTCCATAGTAAGGCATGCAAGCTTCAATGGGATTATTGTCAGCAGCACTACAAAAGTGCTCTAATTGACCATCAACACTGACCCCGCTATTCTGCACACTACTTTTATCATCCTGGGACTTTGTGTAGAAAGAATACTGATTGATATCATATCCCTTCCGAGTTGGAACATTCATATTTGGACCCACAGCTAGCAATCTTAATGTGTCTGAAACACTATCATCGACGAAGATTGTTTGTCTAAACCACGATATGAAAGTTCTATTGTGCTCTTGCAACAACCTCATCATGTTCATTTTTGGGTGAATACGACACAGATGTTGTTTGTGAGCATCTATGTAAGGGATTACCTCAGCTGTGTTGTGTAATACATATAAATGAGCTTGTGCCAGCTGTTGGCGATCCATGGTTACAACATTGAACCCCCGTGTGCCCCTACCTTCCATGGTGGAGCCATGACGACTTTGAGGAAGTCCCACTGGTGTAGCCATTTCTATATATTGTGAACAAAACTCAATAGCTTTCTCAGCAACGTATTGTTCAACAATGCTAGCCTCTGGTCGATTTGGATTTTTTGTATATCCTTTCAACACCTTCATGTAACGTTCAACTGGATACATCCATCGTAAAAACACAGGCCCACACAACCGAATCTCACGTACAAGATGAACAATTAAGTGAACCATGATGTCAAAAAACGATGGAGGAAAGTACATTTCTAATTGACATAGGATAATGGCTGCCTCGTTCTCCAAATCATCCAATTGTTTTGGGTCAATGACCTTACGACAGATTGCATTAAAGAAAAATTACAAGCGGTTGATCGCAACCCTTACCTTTTCAGGCAATATACCACGCACAGCCACTGGCAACAATTGTTGCATTAACACGTGACAATCATGAGATTTCAAGCCAACCAACTTCAAATCATTAACTGACACAAGGCTCTTGATATTGGAAGAGTATCCTTGTGGGAATTTCACATTTTTAAGACAATGACAAAATTGTTTTTTCTCCTTAGTTGACATTGTGTAACATGCTGGGGGCAAATAAGTTCGCTGACCTTGTGATTGCGGATGTAATTGTTCTCGTATACCCATATTGACCAAATCCTGTCGACATTTAAGAAGGGTGCCAAGTAAACTATCACAAACATTCTTCTCCACATGCATAACGTCGAGACAATGCTGAACATGTAGATTGGTCCAATAAGGAAGATCAAAGAACACTAACCTTTTCTTCCAAATGTTCTTGTTAGCATGATCCTTCCGATGTGTCTTACCAAAAACAGTTACGATGTCTTTCACCCGATCATACACTTCATGGGGAGCTAACGGTTCCGAGGGTTCTTCAGTCTCTTGGCTACCATTAAATGCTTTCTTCAATCGTCAATAGGGGTGATAATGTTTTAAAACCTACGATGTCGTGTATAAACTGTCTTTTTCCCATGTTTAAGTTGGATGAAACTTGTGTTTTGCTCACAAATTGGACAAGCCTGGTGACCTTTCACACTATATCCACTCAAATTCCCATGAGCTGGAAAGTCATTGATGGTGCAAAATATCATCGCATGCAATCTGAAAGTCTCACCCTGATTTGCATCATACACATCAACCCCGTCTACCCACAACTTGCGCATGTCTTCAATCAATGGAGTAAGGTACACATCAATATCATTTACTGGCTATCTTGGACCCGATATCATCATAGACAACATAATGTATTTGCGCTTCATGCATAACGAAGGAGGAAGGTTGTAAATCATTAGCAACATAGGCCATGAACTGTGATTAGTGGACAAGTTACCAAATGGATTCATGTCATCCGAAGCAAGACCAAGTCGAAGGTTTCTTGGTTCGGCTCCAAATTCAGGATACAAGTGATCAATTGTCTTCCACTGTGGAGAATCAGTTGGATGTCGGAGAAACTCATCATTTATTCTGTCAACTACATGCCATTTAAGGTTAGAAGCATCGTGTGCAGTAGCAAACAATTGCTTAAACCTTGGTATAATTGGAAGGTACCAACAAACCTTTGCTGGACGAGGGTTGGATGTGGCTACATCATCAGTGTATTCCCCGTCATTTTGTTTGTATCGTGATACCCCACATGTTGGGCAATTCCGCAATTCGGCAAACTCTTTTCTGTACAACGCACAATCATTATGGCAAGCATGAATCTTCTTGTACTCCAGACCCACAGGACATAATATCTTCTTAGCCTCGTAGTGACTATTTGGTAACTTGTTATCATTGGGAAGCATATTATTCAATAAGACAAGCAACTCAGTCAGACTTTTGTCACTCCACCCAAATCTAGCCTTCAAGTTGACCAAAGCTAGCACTACAGATAACCGAGTGAAGGTTGTGCACCCCAAGTACAACGGTAACTTGGAATCTGTTTCCAAATCTTCATAATAGGGTGCATGAGCTTCCAAAAATCCCTCTTGCCCAAGATCACGTATCATGTCTTCCATTCGATCTCCGGTTTCTAACGGTACCGCCTCATTATCGGCAGGTAATGAGACCTCTGGCAATTCACCATTCCATATCCAATTTGTATAACTCCGAATGAAGTCATCACAAATTAGATGTGATCTAATGACAACTAATGCCTGACGCCTTCCATTCACACAGTTTATGCACAGGCAGAAATACTTTCCACCCACAGCTAGTGCATGTTGTTGTGCAAACTTCAAGAAATCTTCAGCCCCCTTTTCATACTCATCGCTTATGCGTGGTGCTTGAATCCAACTTCTATTCATGTTTCTTGTTCTACAAGAGGGCGTCTGTTATGGCATATGCATGACAGTCTCACTTTTTTTATATGAAGGTCAGGTCCTATCCCATTCAGGAACAAACTTTTTTTGCTTCATTCATATGTACAAGTTAAGTATGTTATGCTAAATTTGATGAAATTTTGGCAGCATTTCGCATTGGTCTCCAAATACACAAAATGAAAGCGGTCACCTAAATTGACCACAATCAAGTATGCACTCGGAGAACAAAGCAATACTCAATAAACCAAAATCAAATCAAATATACCACAACATACTTAACATATAACTATGAATGAAGTAAAAAAAGAGAGTTCCCAAACTGTCCGAACGGACAATTCAAGAATCCATACCACAACTAATCCAAACTATCCGTATTAATCATGGTATGGAATCTCAAACGGGAAACTAGGGTTCACTCACAATAATAGTTTTTATGAACAATAATAGTAATTTATGGAACAACAAACTTACAATCCAAATAAAATTCCTATTAACTTACATACCTAGATAGATGGCTGCGGTAATGGAAGCTTCAAATACTATCAATTTTCTCGTGGGTTAACCAACAAAGTCTGAATTGTCCAATACAAAACTCGTAAATTGTAGCCACGGAAACCACAACAATGTGTAGACAGCTGTGAAGCACAACAAATTATACATCGTTTATCAGCAGTTGATGAAAATTTAAATAAAATCATGCATTGCTAACTCAATTGACAAACAAATTTTATGATATTACAAGTGTTGAACCATATACAGAGGTGCATACTTTTACGGCAGGAGATTTGTAAGATGAAACTGCAAATAACATGACTTGGTATTGACTTGTTTGTGTTAGCTAATTATGTTGTATATTTACCATGTCTTTGTCATTTCTTGTTAGTTATTATAGACATAGTCAATGTACATAACAAAGAACAATAGTAACCAATCAAAAATCAGCAGGCTTTAAAAAAGTGTGTGGAAGAGATCAACTGTTTGGAGTGGGAGAGTTTTGCTTTCCATCCCAACCCTTTAATTGTCCTTGTCTTTGAACACTATAATAGGTAATTTCTACTGTTTTGGGTTTTACTTGAAATGATTTTTGGGCATGGATTTGCTGGAGCTAAAGAAAGTACAATTGTTGGTAATACTTAAGGCAAGAGTGGGATGGAACAAATGGTAAAACTGAATGAGATGGTAAAAACTTCACAAGGTGTGCCAAATTGTATGCTTTATACTTAAGTGTAATACCAATTCAAATACTAACATCTTAATCGTAAAATTAAATTAATAATATCTTAACTAAATGATAAGAACAAGATCATTTTCACCCAAAAAAAGAGAACAAGAACACTATGTAAAAAAAATGGTTCATTATAATATGATTATTCATATACTATGGCACCTTTCTTCACATCAGAGCACATGCATTGTAATGTACAGGCAAGTAACAGAAGCCTAAACAAGAAAAGAAAAGAGGAAACACAACTGGTTAATAATATCTCAATGATAGGATAGGAGAGGATAGGCATAGGCATCAATGATGGTGTGGTTGCCGGTTGGAGAGGGCTTCTGCCATATGGGGCCAAACCAGACCTAGCGAAGCTTACTGTCGTCAAACTCACTCAACCCCAGATCCAGTTCATTAGTAGTAGTTTGCTTTGGCAGAGAATGTTTCACACAAATTAGTTAAATTGAATTGATTGAACCTACGTGGAGCATTAGACATGTTTGACCAAATTAATTAACATGTGTTTTTTTTTAAAATTATGAAACAACTTCACCATCCATCAGCATTAGACATGTTTGACAAAATTATTGACGCGTCAAAGGGAAAACAATTTGTCATGTTTCTGGACTATGATGGCACGCTGTCTCCTATAGTCGACAACCCTGACCGTGCTTTCATGTGTGATTCGGTTAGTTTCATTACTTACTGATGTTTTTGAATTTGAACCTTATCTTGGACTTATTATTATATACTAAATCTATACGTAAAAATTTGTTGTGTGTATCAGATGAGAAAAACAATGAGGAAACTTGCTAGGTGTTTCCCTACTGCTATAGTGACCGGCAGATGCAAAGACAAGGTACAATATTAATTCGGAAGTTGGTTAGAGTAAATTTCCGTGCTCTTATTATGTACTTCCTCTTCTCTCCTTTCCTTTCCTTTTTAATTTTTTTGTACTAATTTGATGATGGCTTTGGAAACAATAGGTGTACAATTTTGTTCGATTGGCAGAGCTATATTATGTAGGAAGCCATGGCATGGATATTAAAGGACCAACAACAACCTCCAAATACAACAAAGTGAGTGAGTTAGATGTAGTACATGTACGGGTTATTTATTATATGGTCGCATATATTAATTCCTAACTCTTAAGTTTCCCAAATTTTATGAGAACTCATAATTTTGCATTGGTTGTGGTCTATATAGGATAGCAAAGTTGAGCCAATCCTTTGTCAACCTGCCAGTGATTTTCTTCCCTTGATAGACGAGGTTCGTCTATTAGTATATTAACCCTTCCTAGTTACCCAAATGGATTTTGTTTCTAGAATGTTAAAAGTAATTTATTTTGGGTACAACTTTTTTAGGTGTATCAACAATTAGTTGAAAAGACAAAATCAACTCCTGGAGCTCTGGTTGAGAACAACAAGTTCTGTCTTTCAGTCCATTTTCGTTGTGTTGATGAAAAGGTACAAACTATAAGCTATGAAATCATCCATGTTTTACAATTTTAGACATTCGTTTGTAACTATTTGCAGTGTTTTTGGTTCCTGTCCAACTTTTTTTTATTATATGGACTACTTATTTCTCTGTTCATGAAAAAGTCTAAACAAAATGCACATTATACATAGAAATGGAGTGAACTGGCACGCCAAGTGAAATCAGTTTTAAAGGAGTACCCGAAGCTTCGACTTATCCAAGGAAGAAAGGTGGGCCATGGTTCTGTTTTCTTTTTCTTTTTATCTATTTTTTAAGTGGACGTTTGATTTAGTTTGAAAGAAGTAAGAAAAGAAGTGAGAGGTGTCTCACTTTCATTGCCATTTGTTTTGCACAGGTGCTAGAGATTTGTCCCACTATTAAATGGGACAAAGGGAAAGCCTTGGAATTTTTATTAGAGTCACTAGGTGAGTTTTAGTCTAACAGACTCTACATTACTATTTTAAAAATCAAACAAACACTTTGATCTCGATTCATAACTTTTTTTTTAAAAAAAAATCAATTGAATTTTTTGTTGTTTTAGTGGTTTCTTTTTAAAAATATTTTTTAATTTCAATTTGTTTTCCAAATTGATATTTATCAAACAAGTTTATATTTAATTATAAATTAACAAGTCTTCGTTACTATTTTACCGAATATTCTTTAAAAAAAATTAAACACAATGAAATAGGACCTTAGATTTAGTATCATTAGGTGACTAAAAGCTTCCTATGTTGGGTTTGGCTTTTCATTGCCTATGTAGAGATAGGACCTTAAATTAAACATATAATTAAAATTGTTACAAAATTAAACATATCTTGTCAGCTGTATTGTATTGTATTGTACTTGTCTTTTAGTTGGGTTTGGCTTTTCATTGCCTATGTTTTCTGTTGTACACTTCAGTACACCTAGTACTGATTCTTATTTATAATATATAATATAAAGTTTTGTTGTGCAAAAAATAGATAATGCACATGAGTGTGGAAGTGCATAAAAAAAATAGTATTTACAAAATAAATTTTGTAACAATTTTAATTATATGTTTCTTTTTGTTTGTAAAAATTGAATATATGAAAGTGCCACATCCCCATATATGATGAATGATACGTTGGTAGCGATTTATTATATATAATAACTTATTAATTTTTAAAATAAATATTTAAAAATATTTTAAATAATAATATATAATTAGAATGATAATATAAAATTAATAGATAAACATTAAACTCATATAATAATGCGAGATAAGTTAGGTATTTGGTGTCCGATTGGAGATTTGGAAGTTAGAACTCTCAATATTTGGTCCAAATTTTCTTCCATAGTTTTTTAATTTATATTTTTGGTTTTGTTGTTGTTATTTAACTGGGGAACTCATCATTCTAGTAATTACAAATTTGTAGGATCAGGTTTGTGGATTTTTGTACAATGCTTGTATTTATACTACCTATGTTTGTCTAATAATCCCTAACTTAAGTCTTTTACTTAGATTCTTTGTTGTTCCCAAACGTTGTTATAGGACAGGGTGGGTACCACATATGAGGTTGGGCCTTTGTCACCTGGGCCATCTAGGACTGAGAAAGACCATAGTTGTACTGGTCAGCATGTTGACGAATAGATATATCTCCATCATTCAACAATACAAGTTTATTATTTATGGTATGGAACTTGTGTTTTAGTGGAAGTTTTAGTTTCAGAATGTTCAAGAGAACTAATTCCTTCTTATAATAAAATTATGCTAAGCCAGTTGTCCAAATTGGTTGTCATTTGCAGGAGACAAAATGAAGTTACTGTCCATGTCTGCTAATTAAAGTTTCTAGTATTAGAGTGTTAACAAATTCTGCATCTGATGGTTACTGTTCTCTTTCTGGAGTAACCATAACCTAACCCAGATACCTTCCATTCATTGATATATAATCCAAAACCTATAGTATTATATCTAGTACACCTAAAAATAAAATTACATATACATTGTAAACACATAAATGCAGGCAAACACAAATTTCCCTAAACACACAAAATATAAAATTGTTAACATGAACATAAATAATCTTCAATCCATTCAACTGAATTTACTTAAACAACATCACCCTAAGTAACAACTATATATGAGCATCCATCAAGTAGATAAAATCAACAAATACACACTGATCCGTTTGCAGCCCAGTGAAGTATGTATCAGTTGTTGTTTGAATATGTTCCCTGCAACCACCATTACCAAACAACAACAACAAAACAAGGTTAAGTTATGTCGAACGCACAACGTCTGTTGAACACTAAGGCAACCTTAATTTGAGTAAAAGAAAGTAATTTTTTAACTAACCTGGTTTCTTGACTCCAATGTCCTTGTTGACAAACTGCCACTCCTTGATGCAAACTAAGTTGTTCACGAACTTGGAAGTTTGAGCCGGGAAGTTGCTCCACGTCGTGGGGTTGATTGGAAGGAGAAGAGGCTAGCTAGGCTTGCAGTGTCAAAGATGGTAGGGACTAAAGTATATTTTTATTGTCATTTTACACTAAAATAGACTAATCTAAATCATATTTTGCAAACTAGGGAATAAAATACTATTTTTTAACGCTTACAATTTTAACGAAAAAAAATTAGAGTTTACTCCATACAAATCACATTCAATTTCTCACATTTTCAACACTTGATCATAGTTTTTCATTAATAAGAACGTAGAATATATTTTTATCAACGTAAAATCATAGGAACCTAGAATATATTTTTTCTTATAAAAATAAGGGAGGCAAAACACAAAAAATCATGATATTTTTAATTTTATCAACATGATGAGTTGTACCCCATCAAGTATATATATAAGTCCCCCATAGATCAGAAAAAAAATAAAAATAAAAGTCCCCAGGACCCACTATACAAGCATGTACAGTATTTATTTTTATGTTGATTACTTATAGGTCTGGTTCTTTGAAATTTAAAAGAATTTATTTATAACAATTAAAATAAATGAAGTGCATTGAATCTGCGTCCCATCCTTTGGAAGATTGCCTTTTGTTTGGTATAAGCTAAATGAGCATATTTAAAAGGAATATTGTTTTTTTTTAAATATCATTGTTTCAAATGTTATTTTTAAATCAATTTTAAAACACGATTATTAATAATTTTTTATAAAATTATTTTAAATAACATTACACTGTTTATTATGGAAATACAAACACAACAAACAAAATATAAGTAATTTTTTTTATCAATTTAATTATCCCCCGCCCCAATTTTTTAAAAACTTTTTTACAACTTCTACCAAACACATAACGTTCAGAAATCAATACACCTAAAACAATTAAGAAATCAATATTGTAACTAAAAATTAACTATATAGTTATTTAAAAAGCATCAATAAATAAAGTATAATTAATTAATCTAGGTGTGACCGAGCAGGAGACAATGGCTTGGATATCATGACTTGGTCTACAAACGAATAAAGCTTAAAGTGGAGATATCATGCCTCTCTGACCAAGTAGAACAAAAAGAAATGTTAAGAAATGAGTAGGAGCTTATGAATAAATCACTTGAGGAATCTGAGGCTCAGTTACAGAGTAGAACAGTGGAAAGCAATGAGCTGGTGAGTCAAATTGCTTTATTGAAGAAGGAAGCAGAAAGGTCACTTGATGAGCTAAATAGGATGAAGAATCTCAAGTATGAAAAAGAGTTGGCGGGTAGAGTGTTGCAGTCAGAGTTAGAAGCACTTAGAACTCAATATAATGACTTGAAAAGTTATCTTCTTGGGGATGAGGCTGAGAAAGAAAATGTGAGAAAACAAGTTTTCCAACTAAAGGGTGAACTAAAGAAAAAAGACGACGCGTTAATGAACATTGAGAAGAAAATGTGACAAACCATTTTCTTTATGAATTTTGTCATAAATAACTTTTTAACTTTATCAATATAATATTTAATAATTATTTGCAGAAAATGGTCCAAGTTGGCGTACAAATTGGTCTGTTTTATGGCCAATATCATTACTAGCTGATACATAATAATTTGGAATCCTATACCTTTAAATCAACTTCAAGAATAACATTCCTATGGTCCTCAAGTACAGCATATACATGATCTACAAATGATGGACTCGCAGGAGCAAAAGAGATAACATGCACATATATATCTAGTATTGGAAGTGTTTCCACTTGCCAAGAAGTTAAACAATTTTATTACTAGTGGCATGCAATTCTCAACCTCAACCACTCCTAAGCCTTTGCCCATCAAAATCACCAAGAATCCGCGGTTCCAATGTCGCAACAATAACCAAAATAATCCATACATAAAATATATTCATTCAAACTAGACCCATAACATTAGAGCAATAAAGTTACAACCCATCCTCACTCAAAAGAGGGATGGAGAAGAGGTCGAGATATCTCGAGGAAAAAAATATATACTCCTTTTTAGAGGCTTGTCGAGAACAAAGATAAAGAGATGGAAGGGACACATTATAGAATAGTTGGGGAGTTTGAGTCAATGTAGACAGGCTGACAGAGTAACTTCCTTGAGAATTTTTTACAGCATGTCCTCTTTTATCTTTTGCTTCTTTAATTTTGGATGCAAGGTTATGGTACCACCTGCATCGAGATGCTTTACAAATTGGCAAGAGAAACATTTATTGGAGAAACATGTGCAAACAATTTAGCAAAATAATTTGTTAAGAACTTGACTCAGAATAATTCAAATATCACTGAAATTTCATTAGGCATTAGACATACTAGTATACTACCATGTAGGAAAACTATAGTCATGCCAATGACGTACTTGTTACCATCAAGGTTACTACCCTTGTAAGACTATAACAAGTTTTATGAAGCCTTCTCTAACAACTTGAAACTTGGTCTTGATGAGGATTCTCAGAACAAGACAAAGCTAGCTGAATTGTTGAGGTATCACTCCACTAAGAGTGGTGATGACATGACCAACTTGAAGGACTATGTTATCAGGATGAAGGAAGGAAATAATGACATCTAGTGAACTAATGTTGCTCAAATATGTATTTGTCATGTACAAATCAACTAGATAAAGCTCTGAAAATGAAAGAAATGATGGAGGCTAAGGGATTAATTGTACCCTGGAGTTGTTACATTTAATTCAATTTTGTGCAGGCTGTCCCAAGATGGCAGGATAAGGGATGCAAACAAAGTCTTGAATGAGATGACTGAAAGTAAAATTGAAGCTCAGAATATCACAGGCAACACACTAATTAATGCTTACTACAAGTTTGGAGAATTGAAATCAGCTTTGAAATTTAAGAACAAGCTATTAGAAGCTGGTCTAAAATGTGATCCATTTACATATAAAGCATTAATTCATGGGTTCTACAAGACGAATGAACTAGAAAGGGCAAATGAGTTAATGTTCAGCATGGTTGATGCTGGATTTACACCCAGTTATTGCACATTCTCATGGATTGGAGATGGCTACAATAAGAAAGACAATATGGATGTAGTTTTAGCACTTCCAGATGAGTAAATAAAGTAGAGGTCTTTGTCTTCATGTTTCACTACTATACATGGCATTTATAAACTAAATAGGGCAGTAAAAGATAGGCGAGACTCAGACAGGGATCTAATTCAGGTAGAGTTTAAGCAAAAAATTGATGCCTTTATATCTGAGATTGAAAGAACAGGCATATAATATGAAGTTTTTGTTCAGATGATTGAAATCTACAATGAACAAGTGAGACATTTTCTAGTCAGTCATGGCTCTAACAAAAGATATCCTTTAAGCAATTTATATATGTTGGTCCTTTATTCAACAAAAAAACTCAACTTGTTAATCTCACATGGAAATTAGCAATGACATTTATTTTGTAGACTTTTCAGTTCCTTAACAATATATACATTAGACATACGAAACACTTTTCAATTGAATGACAGCAATGTAGCTGATGCATTGTTAGTTCTGGTTACTTGTAGTCAAGATGTTCTAGACTTGATGAGAATTGGTCAGAAGAACCGTGTTGTAGGTGCTACAGGTCTAAATGAGAGAAGCACTCGTTGTCATAGGTAAAGTGTCAACTTCACAAATATAGATGGCACCGTAGTCGCAACAGATGGATAGACAACTTACTTCTCGCTTTTCTATCGCAGTGTTTTGACTGTTTATGTTAGAGGAAGGGAGTTAGTTTCCAACTCCATTGTTAAAGGTTGTGTTGATGTTGTGGATTTGGCTGAATTGGACCAATGTAAGGCTGGGAATTACCAAAATATGGTAATTACTTCATTATGCTACCAGTGGCAACATGAAGCATCAAAGTGGTCAAAGACTCATGGATGATACAAACTTTGAGGTTTTTAAGAAAGGATATACCTACTTATAAGAAATATGTGTAAATATAGATTTCTAAATTGTGCCATACTCATACATAATTCATATATATTTTTTCTAATTTCATTTGAAATTCTACTTCCATTCTAGAAGTTGCTTTTCTGGTAAGCAAAGAAGGTCAAGGTTTCCCTCAGCATTTATAGACAAGGACTCCATGCCAAAAATGTCTCTACTAATTGAAGAAAAGACAGTGAGATCAGGGAAAGGAAGATCACAATCCCCTCCAGTAAAAAGATTATATTTGGTATATACAGTTGGCCATTTTCAAACAGACCTTTACAAAGTACAAATGCCCAGTGAGAAAGTGTATCGATCTATAACCTAATTTACGCATCAGGGATGAAAATCATGCAGTCATCATAAATGTCACTGGTTATAGTGTGATCAACTGAGTGAAGAGGTAAACTTAAGTTATGCTAACCATGTGTGCAACCACATGCATAAAATCTTATCAAAGGTTTCAAATGTGGACATTCTCTCACAATTGTTTACTGTGTAATTTCACTTTAGTTCTGATCCTTTTCTCTATATCATTATTGTTTTACTTTGCTGGAAAATGTAGGATGAACCAAAAGTAATACTTGAAGTACCTTCTCTAATGAATTAATAAATTTTATTTTAGTTTCCTAATATATTTTTTATTTTATGTTAAGTTTCTAATAAAATAAAAAATTATTTTTCATTTTTGTTATTTTGTTTTAATCCTTCTAATATTTGCAATTTTGTCCCTAAAATTTGACGATGATTTCTTATTAATCCATATTAAATATTTATCAAAGGAGCTCATACAAATGAACAAAACATTATAAAAATAGATATATTTAAAGAATTAAGACAAAATAACAACAACTAAAAACAATTTCTTTTATTAAGGATGCAAAAAAAAAATTAGTGACTCAATAAAATTTATTAATTTACCAGAGACTTAGTATAATTAACCTTATTATATATTTATTATTAATATTTCAATTATAAACTATATTATTTCTAAATAAGCTAGTCTATTAACCCCTTTGGACTTTTCTAAAAGCCCATAGTTTAGCCTACTTTACTATAAATATTTTTGTTTCTAACTGTGGAGCTAACTCAGTCACTGAGAGTGTTTGTGGTGGGGTTCCTATGATCTGCAGGCCATTCTTTGGTGATCAAGGGGTGGCTGGAAGATTGATAGAAGATGTTTGGGAGATTGGGGTGGTAATTGAAGGAAAAGTGTTCACAAAAAATGGATTGCTTAAAAGCTCGAATCTGATTCTGGCGCAGAAAGAGGGAAAGAAGATTAGAGGCAATGCTCTTAAGGTGAAGCAGACTGTGCAAGATGCAACTAGGCCTGAAGGACAAGCAACACAGGATTTGAAGACTTTGATTGAAATAATTTCTACTACATCTTAATGTACGGCACAGTTAATTGGTTGTAATAATTTGAGTTGCAATATTAAATTAACCCAAATGAAAAAAAAGGAATAGGTACAATAGCGTTATAGATACCAGCATTAATAAATTATTAAGAGTGGTTTAGTTTAGTTTTTTTCTTATAGAGATTACATGTACTTTTAAAGATAGAATCTTTGCTCAATTCGAATTTGTTAGAGTTTATATTTCGATAATTTCCATTAAATCCCACTTTTATGACCTGAGGTTGTTGCTACCCTATCAACTACTAAAACATTAATATTACGAAAGACTCATGCAACAAACTAAAGATAGACAATTAATGTCACTAGAACAATATGTTAAGGTTAAACCCCTGATAAGATTAATTTTTAATGAAAAGACAATTTCAAGAAGCAAATTTCAAGTATGTTGAACTTAAGTTACTAATGATTTGTTTTGAGAATGTGATTATAAGAACATGAATTTATTTTATACCATGGAACATCAAGCTGGAGGTCAATGAAACTAAAGTATGCAAGTGTCCAAAAGCTTAAAAGGTACGATGATTTCTCATTACAAGCAAGGCCTGTTAGAAGGACAATTGTTAGAAGCATACCAAACTGAGCATACCTTCAGAAGATCAAAATGCAATCAGACCAAAAACTGTGTATGATCATAAATATGATCGGGATGAATTTGACTAAAAGGTAGCAAGCCAAGAATTTGCATATGATTAAAAGCTCCATCAGAAGATGTAAATTGAACAAGAACTAATATGAACGTATCTACATTGTTTTGAAGCAATAAATTGCTATATCAGAAGCAGCATGCTTAAAACTGAAGTGAAATGTCTTCCAGAAGTAAGAATCTATCCTAGAATTTCAAGTACTGATTGAAACAAAGCGAAACAAAAAAGACAAAAAGACTGATGTACAAGCACTACTATAGGTATTCAGAAGCAGTTTAAGAATCATGTTGCATAATATGAAGCTTTAGAAGAAAAATTCTTGATCGATTCCAAAAATTATCAAACAATGTGCCTTGGGAAACCTAAGTCAAAACTGCTTGTCAAAATTCAAATTCAAATACAATTTATAGATAAGGATTTTGAAAAAGGACCAAAGGTGATTTCAGAAGTGATAAAAGACAAAAAAAGAAAAAAGTCAATACACAATTGTATGAAAGAGGCAACTCATACTACTTTCGAAGACCATTTGGTCACAAACAACTATTTTGAAGCCAAAGAGCCTACAAATAGATCCACATTCGAAGTGTTCATTGCAAGGAAAGAAATTAAAGCAACATATTTTCATACTTATTTTCTCCAAAAGTTTAGATAGTTTATCCAATTAACTTTTCTAAAACTTCATTACTCTCATATTTTCTTCTAAACATAAGCTATTTATTTTTAGTTAAGAATTGTTATATAAAAAAATTTTGATTCAACATTTCTTTTTTTAAAAAATTGAATCAAATACTATCTAATTAAAAAAGAAACACCTATGTACCTACAGGTCATAAACTCAGTAGGTACTCAACACACATGTCATATACTCGAGCAAGACCAAACGCATGATCCCCACTAAAGAAGTATAGCACAAACTGATGAGGAGCAGTTACTGAGTTGTAACCTCCTCCCTTAACTCATATACTCACATAGAGAAAAGAAAATTTACATCTTATTCATTCTCATACACATAAACATCTCTAACTTAATTGATTTGATTTAAAGTTTTTTGATAGGTACTTTCATTGTGTACTGAAAAAGGAAATCGGAGATCATATAACACTAGATGAAGGAGAAGATCGAATTATTTCGGCTAATGAATTTGTTAACGACAACCTTAAATACTACTTTTAAAGCATTTATCACAAATATAATTTATAATTAAAGAGCGTAGCATTATCTTACATTATCAATCTAGTCTAATTGGTTTCCTAAAAGTATATAATAATTATAATTTACTAATAATTATAAAGAGCAGAGCATGTACTATTCTACACTCCTCCCATTAGATATCAATGCCTACTGCAGACATCCTGAGGTCTCAAAGAAGCCAAGGGAAATTAAGTAATATTTTGACATTTTCCCATCTTTTAAGAAATTATTTGAATCTTCAACTATTGCCAAGTTCTTAGGAAGTTCATAATGAGGAAAACAGAATGGTAGGGATGGTGCTTCCTAGTTCAGAATATCTCAACTTCCTTACATATTAGATGGACACCAGAAAAACATCAAACCAAAATATAAAGTACTCTTTCATGAATAAAACAAACAACGCATGCATATCCCAGTTAACGACTCCAACTTCATTCAGCAAATGAAATAAATAAAATTGAGATGGAAAAGGCACACAAATGATTGAATTGAAAAACATAACATGAACAACATCAACGACGAATTAAAGAGGAATACAAATTTAATACCTCACGGAAATTAATAGTAATTCCTCAATTTGAGGTGATTTAGTTATGTAGTTTCCGCAGAGCTTGGGGAACGATTGTAGGGTTTTGACTTTCGACAGTTTCAGATTATGATTTTTTTATGAAGAAAACGAAGGGAGGAGGGCAACACAAGACATTGATGATCACAAAAGAGCAGAGGTCCGATCACAGACCTGTGACTGCCACATAGAAGTTCACACATTCTCTCCTAGGAAGCTACATAGATCCCTAACTCTCACTCATGCAGAGATTGAAAATAAACAAGTCATAACAAATTACACAAAACACAAAACTTAGTCTGATCCTCAATGGCTTTTAAACTTCAACTAACTTAGCTTGGTCTCTAAATGCTACTCAATGTGTGCGACCAAGGGTGCGCGAATGTTCCTATATATAAAAATTTTGTAAATAGAGTTAGGGTTGCCGACATTACCTATTTGACGACCTGAGTTAGGGTTTGCGGTAGTGCCTGACTTTGACAAACAAAATGTTTGCGACCTCAAGGTTCAGCGTGCGCGAGCTTAGGGAAAGAGAGTTCAGGGTGCGCGAGCTTTAGGGAAAGAGGTTCAGGGTGCATTTGACGGTGCAGGAGGTGTGAGGGTTCAACGAAAAAGGTTTAGGGGAAGAGGTTCAGGAGGCGCGAGGGTTCAGCAAAACACAGTGAATGCCTGAGGAACCAAGCAGCATTTATATAACCATATCTACGACGGTCGTAGGTCAAAATCGTTGTTGACTTAATGTTTTTCAATATTCTAAGGCGGTTGTTTACAATCGCCTTAGAATCTATGACGTTAAAACTTATTTTTTTCACCTATTTATAAAATTGCCACCGCGCCTTCTATTAAAGCGGTTTTCCAGAACCGATGTAGTTCTCGCGATGTAGAAAGCAGCTTTTCTAGTAGTGTGAAATACTAAAACACCATATTAATAATAGAAACACAATAAAAAAAAATTTGGTACTACACAAATATATTATAACTTACAAAAGAAGAATACTAGCGGTGATAGACTAGCTAACAATGTAACATCAGATTAATCAAACATTAATCCATATCAATATCAATTATAACTCATGTATGTAGCCACAAATAAAGGAGTCATAAGCCTCAAGTAAACTCTCAATGAATTTATATTCAAATTCTTTGTCTAATTAATAAACAATAATTGCACATCATAGAGGAATATATATATATATATGTAATTTGAATGATACATGATACCTATTTGTGAATCCATGTGGCTAAGTAACTCATTAAGAAGAATTAATTTTCTCTATTTCAAATAAACTACTCTCACGACTTTTTATTAATTTTTTTTAAAAAAAAAAACTAACTCAAGAGATTATAATAATATCGTTGTGTACAAGTAAACAATTCCACCATTTATAACTCATACTCAATAAACATCAATGTTCAAATATAACTCAACATAGATACTTAAAATATCTTTTTATATTTAAACAAATATAGCATGAGAATTTCTAATATATATATATATATTATTTTTAAGGAAAAAGTTTTACTCACAAGTAAATTCATGATAGACATATTATTGATAGAAAGGAATAAGACAAACTTTTCTCTCTAAGACGGTTAGAAAATAAAATAAAATGAAAGAAATAAATGAGAAGAAGATGCAAAACTTCAAATTAAATAAAAGAACAACAATAACAATACAACTTTAGAATATGACAAAACATAGATTAACAATGCAATATAACATATTATAAACATAAAGGAAAATAATTTTAAAGGAAAAATTTTAAATAATTTGGGTTGAAGAGCGTAAATATTATCCTTAAAGAGAAAACGTCTTCATTGGTAAAAGAGTCTAATTGCGACTTCTCTCCCAATATACGATAACTCATTGGTTTTGATTGTGTATAACGAAATGATCTTCAAATCTTTTGAACACCAATACTCTTTCTCTCAAAAAAGTAAGAAGAAATTTAGAAAAAAATATAAAAATATTTTTCTACTTGTGTCTATTGGCTAAAGAATATATATATATATATATGCATAAACCCTTACCCTTATGTAACAGCACTAAAAACTCAAAAGTAAAATTATCACACCCACTGAACGTTCGAAATCAACGTGCAAAAATAAAAAACAAACATGTAACAAACCAAATTAACCTATTAAAAGTAAAATCCTAAAAGATAAAATTTTTAATTTTATGTAAAAAATTTTAAAATAAATATTTCATTTTATAAAAACAAAATTGATATAAATAATATATTTTATAAAATTTAAATTATAAAATAAATATTTACTAATATTATCATCACTGATTTGCTCTATGACACCAATAATTTTGACAGTATAATCCTAATGGTATCGATTGACGATGAATGATATTTTCCTATTTATGGTTGCTTCTTGGTACAACAATAGCAGAGCGTTTCCGGTAATGCCTTAATTAGCATAGTGGAGCTATTGGTATGTCTCCCACAAAGTGATGGTCTCCTACAATAAGATGAATCAAGTTTAAATCTTGGCTTAGAAAAATGTTTGCATCAAATAGTGTCTAATTATGAGTTAAAGAAGATTGCCTCCCAATCAAGTACATGTAAGAAAAAAATATAAAAACTTTATAATACTATTTTATTTTTATTTATAAAACATAGTTAATAATTTTTTTCTTATTATAAGATTTAATTTCATTCTTTTGTGAATTAATTATTTTTTGATTAAAATATCATGAATTATCTTTTTCTTTCTCCCATGAAGATATATTTTTTGTATACAATGATTAGGTTTGAACTATGATCTCATTCATGTTACTTTCAAATCCCCAAACATTAGACCGACCTTTTTAGAAAGATCGAAGAAGATGAATAAATTTTTAATAAAATTAAGGATAAATTTAAAATATATATAAATTTAATGTTAATAACTAATTAATTTAACTAACTTTTTAGTAAGCATATATTAATCACCTATATATTATAATTAGGAACCAAGCGAATAAGTATACATTTAAAACTTATTTATATTTAAAAATTTATTGCAAAAAATAAAGTTGTATTTAAATTACTTTAAAATTTTAATTTAAATATATTTTTGGATGAACTTCTTACGGTGTTTCTTTCATTCTTAATTGATATTATAAAACTTTTATTTTGGTATGATACAAATATTGATTGTTGTAGTCATTTAAACATTATTATTTTTTGTTATAAAAAATTTATCCCCATATATCGTAGTTGATGTATAGCCTTGCTAATTAAATTTTATTACATTTTTTATCAAATCAATTAATATAAATAATTACCTTTTAATTAAATATTAATATTTTTTATATAAACATAAATATTATCATTTTCCATATAATTTACTATACACACCTTGTGTCCCCATTTGTTATGCTTTGTGTACATCGGTTATTAGCAAAACCGATATAGAATGATATAGTATATTACTATGGTAAAGGAAGACATTCTACATCGGTTATAGAGACAACTGATGTAGAATGATTAAGAAAAATCGACATTCTATGACGGTTCGTTGTTAATAACCGATGTAGAATATCTTATTTTTTACATTGATTTTGTCAAATAATCGTTGTTGAAGGATGCAAGACTTTAAACATCGCCCGCTATGATGACGCGACATAACCGATGTAGAATGTGTCAAAGAATCAATGTAAAAAGGCTGTTTTATAGTAGTGTGTATAATTTTATATTTCTATATTAATAATTTTACATATAAACAATAATATTTATTAGAAGATTTAAATGTTTTTAAAAATTATCTCTTATATGTTTATCCTCATCTTTAATTGGCTTTTATTTTTCCAACCTGGCAATTTTTATAACTATTTGAAAATAATCAACATACAAACAATCTCAATCAATTTAAATATAGATTTAGATGGAAATTGTAGTTATAGAAATTTATAGTAAAATTATTATAACAATGAATTAAAAACCATTAAAATCATGAAAACAAATTAGATTCCAAATTTACATAGAGAATATGGAAACACGCAAGAATTAGTTATAACACGCGATGATGTTATTGAATCTATATTAATTAGGTAAAAACAAATTCCAAATTTTACTGAATAAAAAACTTCAAAAGATTTGGATAAATAGACACTTCAATTAAAAAAAATAACTCAATAACCACTTGCTTATATTGCATATAAATAGTATTTATCATTTGCAAAAAAGGGGAAAAAAACTGTTATCAATATAATTATTTGCTTAGAAATTAAATAATTAATATTTTTTATTTTCCACAAATAATGAAAAATAAATCTTTCTTCAAGTAGATGAGCAAGCATAATATAATTCTTTACTTATTAATTATATTTGAAAAGTAAGTTATATTGTCATGAAAATGAGTATGGTAAGGATGCTTCATCACAATTTGTTTCTTGAAGCATATAAAATAATAAATGAAGCTGTCAAATGACTACCATTTTATTGTCATAAGAAAGAATAAGAGAAAATTTCGTCACAATAAATTTTATACAGGTATGAGATTGCTTTCTAACTTATATCAAGTTATCAATATTTACCTTTTTATGTATAAAATTTACTTTAAAATTTTTAAAATATGAACCCTCTCAGCCTGTTCGATGGTAGATTAGATTGTTCCCCCTTTCACAACTAGTTTAGCCAAGAGAAATAACAATATCATTCCATTGCAGCACTGTTTACTCGATCCATTTAGCCTTAAATTTCCCATATCAGCTAGCTTTTCATTATTTTTCCAATTTTTTCCTCATGCCACTTGTCTTTGTTATTATTTACAACATCTCTTATTTGCATGCTTGTTGGAAACAAAAAAATTATTAAAAAATATATAGAATTAAGCAAATAATTAAACCGTAAATTTACTGTAACATGTCAGAAACCAACATAATTTTTTTATAACGATGATGCTATTACTCTTCATTTATTTTTTAATCTTAATTTATTTTCTAAAGCATTGACGATGTTGAAGTTATTTGTTTGAGGTAATATATGATAGAAGTATCAGACCTAAATGGACATATATGTTATCCTATTCGTAAAATGGATATGCTATCCTAATTCCAAATGTAAGGTTAAAAAATGGCATAGTTGGCCGACAAAGGTAAAAATGTGGATAGCAAGATGTGATTTATAATTATAATTAAAAGATAACTACAATACAAAAAATACATTAAATATGAGTTTAGTTTAAAATAATAAGTAAATAAAGATTCATATATATAAAATAAAATAATAAGAACCCAAAATAACAATAATACATTCCAACATTAATTATAAAAGCATGAAGGAAAGACAGAGAAGAGATGAAATACAAAATTAAATCAAAAGAGAGAGAAAAAAAAATACTAGGATACTCAGACTGCAAAATCTACCATAGAACAAGAAAATTAAGGAAAATGGAGTGAATCCTTCTAAGCATGCAAGCTAGACAATAAAAGAAAAAGAAAAATATTTAGATTGCAGAAAAAATAAAAAAGAGACCCAATACGAAAACAAATCCATATAAAAGAATTGAAGAAAAACATATACATTCATTATTTTCATTGATTTCCTTAGGTATATTAACAAGCAACCATGTGTCAATCACCATGGATCAACTAAAATCATGTTATTTCAAACTAAAAATTTTAAGTTTGAGTTCTTAACATGTACCTTAAACATTAAATACTTGGAAAGAAAACTTTATTTAAAAACACTAGCACGGTTTCATGCTTATGCATGCATGTGTCACTCGACTGTTTGCGTGTTGTTAATGTGTAAATAATATAAGATTTTATTAAAAAAATATTTTGTAAATTGAGAGCATAGTAATAAATAAATAAAAGTGTAAAATTATATATTTTTATTAAGACAAATATTTTTAGTTTATCAAGTTCTGTAAAATAGTAAAAAAATTGAGAGAGTATGGAAGCAGAAAAAATATATAGAGAGTTTCACATATATTTCTTATTTTATTTAAAATATTTATAAAACTGTATGAAAAATTTATAAAGTATAAATATTTAAAAAAGGTTTTAACTTTTGTTAAACTTATTGTTTTAATTTTAAAATATGATAAGATAATTTGATTATTTTATAACTATGTTGTATATAAAAAATTATTAATTTTATAATATTATAATTTATAAACAATTTTTGAATAATTTAAAATGTAAAATTAATTTAATTAGATGCAAAATATTGAAACCAATACTTATAATAATTTATTATTTTAATCTAAAAAATAATTAACACCTAAGTAAGATTTGTTGTAACCAGTGTTTAATATTATTTTCGTCGTGTTAGAAAAATATATATTTCCATGCATGCATTTTGACTTTGTGTTGATTAATTCTCTTTTAGTATAAAATTTTCTTGTAACAACGACAGTTTAATATAACTTAATTTGTTAAGAGACACTCATAGTCTTTAATCTAAAATTATAAAAATACTCGAATACATGTATAATAACTTGATTAATAATATTTAATTTTTAATTTAACATAATATTGTTATATAATTCACCTTAGTTATTAATTTAGCTAATTTATTTCTATTTGGAAGGTTACAGTATTTTTATATAGATTGGGACCTATTTAGTAATTATGGAAATTAACACAAACATAAAAACATGTCTTAGTGACGTGTTTATAAAAAAATCTTACTTAGTGGTATTACACTTTTTTGAATCTAGTTGTGTCAAATGCTTGTACAAAATGTTTTATTGTTCAAAATGTTTCATCCAAAATAATATTAAGGCTGACTTCCGTGAATATTATTTAGTAATACTTGTGATTTCTATCATTAAAAAAAAACTAACTTAATTTATGATATTATTGATTAAGTAATTTAAAATTATTTTTATAAGTCTAATATATTTATTACATACTTATACAAAACAAATTAATATTATTATATAAATATTAATCAACAAAATTTCCGTATATGTATTTATTAAACATAGATTCAAAACATTATTTTGTATAAATATATACTAATTAATTAGATTTAAATAAATTTTTTGTATGAAAATTTTGACAGCGTAATAGAAATTTTAGTAAAATATTTATCTATGAAATTATTTAAAATTATTTTATGCAAATTCTAAGTAAAAACTAATTTTTTGGACTTCAAAATAAAAATAAATATTATTGAATATTTAATATGCAAGTGTATTAAATACTTGAAAAAAAAATTATTCTCCATAACGTTTCACCCATAATGGTGTCGAGCCAAAAAAATTTCCATGAATCATACTTGTGGTTTCTTTCATAATATGTTTAATAATTTAATTTTAATATATTTATTATATATTTATATTTTTTATATTGGATGACATACCACACATAAGTGAGCATTATTCAACTTTTTAGGTCAGGGACTAATTATGATTGTGATGCGTAACTGTTATTGATTTAAAAAAATTTTACATACCAAAAGAATAAACCTAACTTATTTAATGTTAAACAAATATTAATCAATAAATATAATCAGACTTAAGAAGAAGAAAAAAAACATAAAAAGAAAGCATAAAACATGAGAAACAAGAAATAAAAAACTGAAAAAGGACAAAAATTTAGGTAAATGTCAAAAGCATCCTTAGATTTGACATGTGTAAAAAAATAGTCAGGATCCTGTTGAATCAAGTGACCTCGGAATAATTAAAAAGGGGGTTGAATTAATTATTAATGAACATTTACTAATAAAAAATCTATCATTCTTAATGTTACTAGATTCAATTATGCTTTTACTAGAAAGTAAAGAACAGAAATAAAAACTTTAACCAAAAGTAAAAGTGATAATTAAAGTACACAGTGAAAATTAAAGAGTGTAGGGAAGAAAAAGATAAACACAAGAATTTATACTGGTTCGGCAACAACCCGTGCCTACATCCAGTTCCCAAGCGATCTGCGATCCTTGAGATTTCTTTTCAACCTTGTAAAAACCTTTACAAGCAAAGATCCACAAGGGATGTACCCTTCCTTGTTCTCTTTGAACAACCAAGTGGATATACCCTCCACTTGAACTGATCCACAAGAGATGTATCCTCTCTTGTTATCAGTTACAACAACCCAAGTAGATGTACCCTCTACTTGTACCACAAAGGATGTACCCTCCAATGTGTTAAGACAAAGTTCTCATGCGGTTAGTCCTTTGAAACTTTGTGAAGGGGAAATAAAAGATATCTCAGGCGGTTAGTCCTTTGAAATCTTTTGTTTAAGGGAAAGGGAAGAATCAAAAGAATTCTCAGACTGTGTCATTTTGAATTCTTTGAAAAGGGAGAAGGGAGACACAAAAGAATTCAGGCGGTTAGTCCTTTGTTCTTTTGGAAGAGGGAAAAGAGAGACACAAAAAGAATTCAGACGGTTAGTCCTTGGCGAATTCTTTTTGGCATAGGGAGAAGAGAATGAAAAAGATGAATAGCACACTTTTGTTTTCTGTGAAAGAACAAAGTTTGGAAACTAGAAAACTCAGAAAGCTTTTTGGCAAAGGAAGAAGAAGAAGTTCAAGAAGATGTTCAAAGAGATTCAAAGGTTGTAAAAGAATATATGAAAAAGTTCTAAGTGTTGTTAAAATACAAGTGAAGGTCTTGCTTTTATAGACTCTTCTTGTCTGGTCAAGAAAATCATTGGAAGAGTTATAACCTTGAGAAAATCTTGAGAAAACCACTGGAAGAGTTACATCTCTTGATTTTTATTCAAAACTTGTCACTAATAATCGATTACCAAAATCATGTAATCGATTACACAAAGCATTTTATGAAAAGATGTGACACTTCACAATTGAATTTGAATTTCAACGTTCAGATACACTGGTAATCGATTACCAATATATTGTAATCGATTACACCATTTAAAAAATAATTGGAACGTTGCAAATCCAGTTAAAAGCTTTTCAAATCAAACTTTGTCACTGGTAATCGATTACAGGAAACTGGTAATCAATTATCAGAGAGTAAAAACTCTGGTAACTTAGAAATTTTTTAGAAAAACTCTTTTGAAAAACAAAATTGTGCTATGTTTGTTTTTTGAAAAATCTTTTCAATACTTCTCTTGTGAAGTCTTTTTGATTTCTTCTCTTGAATCTTGAATTCATCTTCTCTTGAATCTTGAAATCAAACTTCTCTTGATTCTTGAATCTTCTTGATTTCTTCTCATGAAACTTGAAATTAATCTTGATCTTGAACTTGTTGACTGAATCTTGAAATTATTATTTGGGCTTTTTGTCATCATCTTTGTTATCGTCAAAACTACTTGAATCAACTTGATTCATCATCATGAAGCTTGCTTCTACAATATCCCCCTTTTAAAATCAAGAAACACATACACATTCTTTTTCCTTGTCGATCACTCACTTAATTCTCCATATTTCTCCCCCTTTATTTTTGAGTTTAAGCTTCACTTGAAATTAAGTTATTTAATTATGTGAATTCTTGATTTAATCCCTATTTTCTCTCCCCCTTTGACATCAACAAAAAGCCAAAGTGCGTAAGACATACATGATTTTAAAAAATCATCCGCATAGCATCCATTGTAAATCAATCATAAAAGATTCTAAACTAATCATGAAGCAAGACATGGATAAGCCAAATTAAAAATGTAAACCACATAGTCATATAACATAATTCATAAATGTTCAGACATACTAAGCAAATAATAAAAGAAATACTAAGTATTCAAATGTTATAAAATATAAATCATTTAGATAAGTCACTAGCATCTAGCAGTCCTAATTCTCTTCTAATAGTGTAGAAAGAATCTTTGTTTATAGGTTTTGTGAAGATGTCTGCAAGTTGATTTTTAGTATCTACAAATTCTAAAACAACGTCACCTTTTAGAACATGATCTCTAATAAAATGATGTCTAATTTCTATATGCTTGGTTCTAGAGTGAAGGACTGGATTTTTAGATATGTTTATGGCACTTGTATTATCACATTTTATGAGAATGTGATCTAATACAATTCCATAATCAGATAGTTGTTGTTTCATCCACAGAATCTGTGTACAATAACTACCAGTAGAAATATATTATGCTTCTGCTATGGATAATGCTACACTATTTTGCTTCTTGCTATTCCAAGAAACAAGAGCAGACCCTATGAATTGACATGTGCCACTAGTGTTTTTCCTATCTTTTTTTGATCCAGCAAAATCTGAATCTGAATATCCTACTAAATTGCATAAAGAATTCTTAGGGTACCATAATCCTAAGTTAATTGTTCCTAATAGATATCTTATGATTCTTTTTACTGCCATTAGATGTGAAAACTTTGGATTTGATTGAAATCTTGCACACATGCATACACTAAACATAATATCTGGCCTACTTGCAGATAAGTAAAGTAAAGATCCAATCATACCTCTGTATTGCTTTGCATCAACGGGTTGACCGGATTCATCTTTGTCAAGATAACAACTGGTGCTCATAGGAGTAGCCAAGTGTTTTGAGTTTTTCATTCCAAATTTCTTAATGAGTTCCTTGCAATGTTTTGCTTGATTGACAAAGATCCCATCATTTGTTTGTTTGATTTGTAGTCCAAGAAAGTAATTTAACTCACCCATCATGGACATCTCAAACTCACTTTGCATATCAATAGAAAACTCCTTGCACAAAGATTCATTAGTAGATCCAAAAATTATATCATCAACATAAATTTGTACTAATAAGATATCATTATCCTTCTTTTTTATGAATAAGGTGGTATCTACCTTCCCTCGAGTGAAATTCTTTTCTAAAAGAAATTTACTTAATCTTTCATACCAAGCCCTAGGTGCTTGTTTTAAACCATAAAGTGCTTTCTTTAATCTATAGACATGGTCTAACTTTTGTGAGTCTTCAAACCCTGGAGGTTGTTCTACATATACCTCTTCTTGAATTAGACCATTTAAGAAAGCACTCTTGACATCCATTTGATATAGTTTAAAATTCATAATAGATGCATAGGCTAAAAGCATTCTAATGGCTTCTAATGTAGCTACGGGTATAAAGGTTTCTTCATAGTCTATACCTTCTTCTTGGTTATATCCTTTTGCTACCAGTCTAGCTTTATTTCTAATTACTATACCATTTTCATCCAATTTGTTTCTGAATACCCATTTAGTTCCTATGATTGGATAATTTGAAGGTTTCTCTGCTAATTCTCATACATCATTTCTTTCAAATTGATTTAATTCCTCTTGCATAGCTACTATCCAATGATCATCTATAATGGCTTCCTTAAGGTTTTTAGGTTCTATTAACGAAACAAAAGCCATATTATTGCATAAATCTTTGAGAGAGTGTCTAGTTGTTACCCCTTTTGAGATATCTCCGATGATGTTGCCAAGAGGATGATTTCTTGAGGTTTTCCATTCTTTGGGAAGATCATCATTTTCTTGGACTATATCATCTTGAACATCCTTGTTTTCTTCATCTCTCTTCCTTTTTAGATTTCTTTCTTGATTGTGTGTATCTTCCAAAGAATCTGCAATATCATCAAGAAATTCCTTTCTCAGAGAGGTAATATTAGTTTCATCAAAAGTAACATGTATTGATTCCTCAATTGTCATGGTTCTTTTGTTGTATATCCTAAAGGCTTTGCTATGTAGGGAATAACCAAGGAATATGCCCTTATCTGCCTTAGCATCAAATTTTCCTAGGCTTTCTTTACCATTGTTTAGAACAAAACATTTACATCCAAAAACATATAAATGAGCAATGTTTGGTTTTCTATTATTAAACAGTTCATATGTAGTTTTCTTAAGAATGGGTCTTATTAAGGCTCTATTTATAATATAGCATGCGGTGTTGACTGCTTCTGCCCAAAAATATTTTGGAAGTGGTGTGTCATTTAAAAGGGTTCTAGCAATTTCTTCTAAGGCTCTATTTTTCCTTTCTACTACTCCGTTTTGTTGGGGTGTCCTAGGTGCAGAAAAGTTATGTTCTATGCCATGTTCATCACAAAACATTTCAAAATCATTGTTTTCAAATTCACCTCCATGATCACTTCTAATGGAGATAATTTTGAGACTTTTCTTGTTTTGGATGACTTTGGCAAGTCTTCTAAATGCACGAAATGCATCATTTTTATGAGTAAGAAATAAAGTCCAAGTATATCTAGAATAATCATCAACAATTACTAAAGCATAGTAACTACCACCAAAACTCATGACCCTAGAGGGTCCAAACAGATCCATATGCAATAATTGTAATGGTTGAGTGGTAGAGACAATGTTTTTAGATTTAAAAGATGCTTTTGTTTGTTTACCTTTTTGGCATGCATCACATAATTTATCTTTTTCAAACTTTAATTTTGGTAAACCAACAACTAGATCTTTTGAGATTAATCTATTTAGATGATCCATGTTAATGTGAGCAATTCTCTTATGCCATAACCAAGGATCATTATCTTTACTTAGAAAACATCTATCATTTTTAGATTTTTGTTTTAAATCAATCATATAAACATTATTTTCTCTGAAACCTATATGCTCAATATCTTTGTCATGCTCATGTTTGATAACACATTTTTCAGAATCAAAAGATACTTTATATCCTCTATCACATAATTGACTAACACTTAATAGGCTATGCTTTAAACCTTCTACAAGTAACACATTTTCAATAGGAGTAGAGGAACTCGTATTTTACCGACTCCAATAATTTTTCCTTTGTTGTTGTCGCCATATGTAACATGTCCACTTTTCTTGGGAGAAATGGTTGTAAATTTGGATACATCTCTCGTCATATGTTTGGAACATCCACTGTCGATGTACTACTTCTTCCTTACAGATTCTTCTTTGTTGTTTTCATGAGATTTTGTCATGAGACACAAGTTGACTTGGTCTTCATCATGATCTTGGAATTACCTATTCCTGAAATTACTTTTGAAAAACAAAGAATTTAAAGAGGTCATGAATCTTGAAGTGGTTAAACTTTCTACAAGATACCTGCTCTGATACCACTTGTTGGATCAAGTGGCCTTGGAATAATTAAGAAGGGGGGGTTGAATTAATTATTAATGAACCTTTACTAATTAAAAATCTATCCTTCTTAATGTTACTAGATTCAATTATGCTTTTACTAGAAAGTAAAGAACAGAAATAGAAACTTTAACCAAAAGTAAAAGCGATAATTAAAGTGCACAGTGGAAATTAAAGAGTGTAGGGAAGAAGAAGACAAACACAAGAATTTATACTGGTTCGGCAACAACCCGTGTCTACATCCAATCCCCAAGCGACCTGCGGTCCTTGAGATTTCCTTTCAACCTTGTAAAAACCTTTACAAGCAAAGATCCACAAGGGATGTACCCTCCCTTGTTTTCTTTGAACAACCAAGTGGATGTACCCTCCACTTGAACTGATCCACAAGAGATGTATCCTCTCTTGTTCTCAGTTACAACAACCCAAGTAGATGTACCCTCTACTTGTACCACAAAGGATGTACCCTCCAATGTGTTAAGACAAAGTTTTCAAGCGGTTAGTCCTTTGAAACTTTGTGAAGGGGAAACAAAAGATATCTTAGACGGTTAGTCCTTTGAAATCTTTTGTTTAAGGGAAAGGGAAGAATCAAAAGAATTCTCAGACTGTGTCGTTTTGAATTCTTTGAAAAGGGAGAAGGGAGACACAAAAGAATTCAGGCGGTTAGTCCTTTGTTCTTTTGGAAAAGGGAGAAGAGAGACACAAAAAGAATTCAGGCGATTAGTCCTTGGCGAATTCTTTTTGGCATAGGGAGAAGAGAATGAAAAAGATGAATAACACACTTTTGTTTTCTGTGAAAGAACAAAGTTTGGAAACCAGAAAACTCAGAAAGCTTTTTGACAAAGGAAGAAGAAGAAGAAGTTCAAGAAGATGTTCAAAGAGATTCAAAGGTTGTAAAAGAATATATGAAAAAGTTTTAAGTGTTGTTAAAATGCAAGTCAAGGTCTTGCTTTTATAGACTCTTCATGTCTGGTCAAGAAAACCATTGGAAGAGTTATAACCTTGAGAAAATCTTGAGAAAACCATTGGAAGAGTTACATCTCTTGATTTTTATTCAAAACTTGTCATTGGTAATCGATTACCAAAACCATGTAATCGATTACACAAAGCATTTTATGAAAAGATGTGACTCTTCACAATTGAATTTGAATTTCAACGTTCAGATACATTGGTAATCGATTACCAATATATTGTAATTGCTTACACCATTTAAAAAGCAATTGGAATTTTGCAAATCCAGTTAAAATCTTTTGAAATCAAACTTTCCCACTAGTAATCGATTACAGGAAACTGGTAATCGATTATAAATTTTTTTATGAAATCTAGAATGATTTTTTTATGATTGCATATGCTAACATAAATTTTTGAATATAAATTTTTATATATAAAAGACATAAAACATTAATATAATTTAAGTAAATAAATATTTATAGTTTTTATAAAAATCTTAAGTAAAAAAATGAAGAAAAAAAAGTGAGTGAGAAAAAAGATAATGGGAGTTGTTGCGTTCGAGAGAGAACAGAGGGAAGAGGTTAGACTGAAGAGACTCGAGAGGTTATATTATACAAACAAGGCCCTGGATGGCCTATGTGTCAAGCTGTGGTGCAATGCAATTCCCGCCTAAAAATGTCAAATCGTGCTACAGTGTGTTTTCAGTAAATAATATATATATAATAAATAAAATAAATAATCATTATTATTATTAATATTTGACACCCACCCCAAGCATTTAAGTTTCCAACGTGCCACACAATTATCGATGCACTAATTATGTTCCCTAAGGCTTTTGCATTTTCCAACATACGTTTCATTTTGAATTTTGCTTCTGACCCCTATCTGTTTCCCATTGCTTCTCAACTCTTCGTTTCCCATTTTCGTTCTTCTCCATTCCTCTCCATTCTTCTGAATCCTCTATTCCTCTCCATTCTTTTGTGTTCTTTTCTCTCCTATCCTGTTGTGTTTTCTTTTTCCATTTGGTTGGTTTGGCCAAAAAATCGAAAGGTTGTTGCTTGGTAAAGTCGTTGTTTTCTCTCCCGTGAGGAAAACCCAAAGGCTGAAGCTTTTTTGCTTGGTTTGATAGTTCTTTGCTTGGTTTGGCCGAAAAATGATTTTTGGGTTCTTTTCTATCTTATCCTTTTGCGTGATGTATTTGATTTCTCCTTTGGTTTGTGGTTCTGACGGTCCAAATAATTGTATTTTTTTGTGTTCCTCGGGCTTATTTGACGTGACTCACTATTGTTCTTCCTTTGCAATACAAAAGCTTCAATTTTTTTGCGTCTTCTGCCTTTGTTTTGTGTTATGACTTTTCGCAGGACAAAAGCTTAAATTTTTTTGGGTGTTCTGCCTTTGTCTAATGGTTCAATATATTTTTTGGCATGTTGATTTTTTTTATTAATCGCTATTGTATGCAGAGAAGGTGGGAAAACACACTAAAGCTGCGATTTTTATCTCAAAAACTCCATGAGTACAAATTTGTAAACACAAAAGCTAAATTTTTTTTGGGTGTTCTGCCTTTATTTTGTTTTCTAACTTCTCGCTATACAAAAGTTTAAATTTTTTTGAGTTTCTGAGCCTTCTCCAATGTGCTTATTGTTTCCTATACCCATCTTTTTGTGTTTTCGTCCTTTTTTGGTGGTCTAATGGTTCAATATACTTTTTGGCATGTTGATTTTTTTTATGAATGCAGAGAAGGTGGAAGAACACACTAAAACTACGATTTTTATCTCAAAAACTCCATGAGTACAGGTTCATAAACAAAAAAGCTTAAATTTTTTTGGGTGTTCTGTCTTTACTTTCTTTTTTGACTTCTCACAATACAAAAGTTTAAACTTTTTTGTGTTCCTGAGCCTTCTCCAACGTGCTCATTATTTCCTATACCCAGTTTTTTGTGTTTTCGTCCTTTTTTGGTGGTCTAATGGTTCAATATATTTTTTTGCATGTTGATTTTTTTTATGAATGTAGAGAAGGTGGAGGAACACACTAAAGCTGCGATTTTTATCTCAAAAACTCCATGAGTACAAGTTCGTAAACACAAAAGTTTAAATTTTTTTTTGTGTTTTGCCTTTATTTTGTTTTCTGACTTCTCGCAATACAAAAGTTTAAATTTTTTGTGTTCATGAGCCTTCTCTAACGTGCTCATTGTTTCCTATACCCAGCTTTTTGTGTTTTCCTCCTTTTTTGGTGGTCTAATGGTTCAATATATTTTTTTGCATGTTGATTTTTTTTATGAATGCAGAGAAGGTGGAAGAACACACTAAAACTGCGATTTTTATCTCAAAAACTCCATGAGTACAGGTTCGTAAATACAAAAGCTTAAATTTTTTTGGGTGTTCTGCCTTTATTTTGTTTTATGACTTCTCGCAATACAAAAGTTTAAACTTTTTTGTGATCCTGAGCCTTCTCCAACGTGCTCATTGTTTCCTATACCCAACTTTTTGTGTTTTCGTCCTTTTTTGGTGGTCTAATGGTTCAATATATTTTTTTGGCATGTTAATTTTTTTTATGAATGCAGAGAAGGTGAAATAACACACTAAAGCAGCGATTTTTATCTCAAAAACTCCATGAATACAGGTTCGTAAACACAAAAGCTTAAATTTTTTTGGGTGTTCTGCCTTTATTTTGTTTTCTGACTTCTCACAATACAAATTTTAAACATTTTTGTGTTCCTGAGCCTTCTCCAACGTGCTCATTGTTTCCTATACCCAATTTTTTGTGGTTTCGTCCTTTTTCGGTTCCTGGGATTTTTGTCATGTTTCCCTTATTTTTGTTGCATGTTCTTCTTTTGTTTGCTTTACCATCTTTAACTTTTCTATATGCTAACTGCACTTGCGCTATGTTCTTGGCCGAGAACAATAAATAATCCGAGAACGGCAACTCTCAAAAAGAACACCGGTCATAGGTATCCCCCAACCGTAACTACAGGTTTGTTTTCTATACCATTTCTTCCCCATTTCTTCATTTGTTAGTTTTGAGTCTGTTTTTATCTTTATCTTTCGGTGCCTATTTTGGTGTTGTGACTTTCTGAAACAAACATGCATAAATCTTTTTTTGTTTGGAAGTGCTTTTCATCTTAGATATGCATCATTCAATACATCTTTTTTAGGTTTTATGAAAATTCAAAATATAAAAGGTTAAATCTTTGTTGTCCATTGGTCATTTTTTGTTGAAGTGACTTTTTATTTTTGTTTTTAGTCTGTTTACACCTTCGTTTTCCATCATTTGTTTGTTGTGCTGCCTTCTTTGGTCTTTTGTTTGTTGTGGGATGAAGAGGAGTCCAGTTGTTAAAAAACCAAACTAAGATCAGTTCGTTTTCCATCATTTTTGTTTTCAGAAAGCAGATGTTATGGGATGAAGATGAGTCCAATTGAATATTGAAGTCCAGAATCCATTACCTTTTTTCAATTGTTTGTTTCCAAAAAATTTATGTAACTTTGTTTTGTATTTAATTTTTGGATGTCGTTATTTAATTCCCTTGGGGAAGGAGACAATATTTTATAGCTATTTACATTTTATCAACAACGTCACCAAAAGAATCATATATTAAAATGTGTTTTCAATAAAACCTTCCATTATTTATTTTTTAAAAATTAATTACAATTGTATTTTTACTTCACCTAATCACTGTCTCAACAAAACATAAAATAATTATCGAATCTTTTACTCCTACTTAAGTTAAGAAACAATAATTTTCCATTTTTAAATTTTTGAGAAAGTTGATAAAAATATATCATATTTCATTTAAAAAAATTGAACTTGACACGTATTTATTGTTTTAGATACAATTGTAGATTAATACAATTTTATAACCATTCGATATTAATACGATTATATTATCTGACTTACAAGTACTTGATATGTTTCCAGATTTGTTGAACTTAATTTGAATGAAAAGTTAAACTAAAATAAAGTTAATTCAAATACGTTGCAGTGTTTGTTGTACGTGGATTTTAATGGTTATGAAAATAGTGATAAATTTACATCTAAAGATGAACTGCGATCATGTATCCACCTAAATTTGTTTTCTAAACAAATCTATTTGAGTCAGTTAATTTAAATACGTTTATAGTATTTGAAGTAAGTGAATTTTAATAATTATAAAAATACAGATAAATTTTCATGTAAAGATGAAGTGTAATCATATATCCACCAAATTCTATTTTTTTTTCTTTCTAAATTATATGTATCTTTTATAGAAGAGAAAACTTTCCTTTTAAATATTAAACGTTATATAATTTATTGACGTTTAATTAATAAGCATATTTTATTCATATTTTTGTTAATTTTCATTTCAAATTAATAGGTACTTAATAATCAATTTTAAATATTCTGTTAGGATATAGAAATAATCATAATTTTCAAATTAATAACCATATATGAAAATAATCATAATTTAGACGATGATTTATTTTTAATTAGTAGGTACTTAATAATCAATTTTAAATATTACATTATCAATTTTAACATATTATTAAAACAACTTCAGTTTTGTATTTGTTTTTGTCGTAATCATTGTCAATTTATTAAAGTTTAATTAATAAACATATTTTATTCGTATTTTTGTTAATTTTCATTTCAAATTAATATGTACTCAACAATCAATTTTAAATATTCTGTTAGGATATAAAAATAATCATAATTTTCAAATTAATAACCATATATGGAAATAATCATAATTTAGACGATGATATATTTCTAATTAGTAGGTACTTAACAATCAATTTTAAATATTATCGTATCAATTTTAACATATTATTAAAATAACTTCAATTTTGTATTTGTTTTTGTCGTAATCATTGTCAATTTATTGATGTTTAATTAATAAGCATATTTTATTCGTATTTTTATTAATTTTCATTTCAAAATAATAGGTACTTAACAAATCAATTTTAAATATTCTGTTAGAATATATAAATAATCATAATTTTCAAATTAATAACCAGATATGGAAATAATATTAATTTAGATAATGATTTTTTTCTAATTAGTAGGTACTTAACAATCAATTTTAAATATTACAGTATCAATTTTAACATATTATTAAAATAACTTCAATTTTGTATTTGTTTTTGCCGTAATCATTGTCAATTTATTGACGTTTAATTAATAAACATATTATATTCGTATTTTTGTTAATTTTCATTTCAAATTAATAGATACTTAACAATCAATTTTAAATATTCTATTAGGATATAAAAATAATCATAATTTTCAAATTAATAATCATATATGGAAATAATCATAATTTAGACGATGATTTATTCCTAATTAGTAGGTACTTAACAATCAATTTTAAGTATTACAGTATCAATTTTAACATATTATTAAAGCAACTTCAATTTTATATTTGTTTTTTGCCGTAATCATTATTAAAGTATATATATGAATTAATAGACTAAATGTTTGCTAAGGTGCAAAAGATTATTATGCGAAGTGGAAAAGATTATCATTATACGATCAACAATAAATATGGATGACCCACAAGACAAACATATTACTTTCCATGTTGACGTCATGGGACCTTTCATATGTTTTTTTTTTATAATTGTTTGTTTGTGAATATATGAAAAAGATTATCATTACACTGATAAGCAATAAATATGGATGACACACGAGAACCGTAAAAGGTTAGCGCTTAATATACTAAGTAGATTAATAGAGTATATATATGGATTAATAGACTAAATGTTTACTGAGGTGCAAAAGATTATCATGGGAAGTGAAAAAGATTATCATTATATGATCAACAATAAATATGGATGACCCACGGGACAAACATATTACTTTCCATGTTGACGTCATGTGACCTTTCATACGTTTTTTTATAATTGTTTGTTTGTGAATATATGGAAAAGATTATCATTACACTGATAAGCAATAAATATGGTTGAGAAACAAAAACCGTAAAAGGTTAACACTTAATATACTAAGTAGATTATTAGAGTACATATATGGATTAATAGACTAAATGTTTGCTGAGGTGCAAAAAATTATCATGGGAAGTGAAAAAGATTATCATTATATGATCAACAATAAATATGAATGATCCACGGGACAAACATATTATTTTTCATGTTGATGTCATGGGACCTGTCATAGTTTTTTTTTATAATTGTTTGTTCGTGAATATATGAAAAAGATTATCATTATACATTGGATATCATTTTCAACAAGTTAATATTTAATTTACAAAATTTTAATATATATTACATTTATTTATTTATGTTACAGCATCACATGGCCAAGGCAACTATTGGATATTTGTTATTATATCACCTCCACTAAAGTAAATTGATTTAAAATATCTACTTATCACGTGAATATTATTGTATATAGTACTATCGTCATACTTCTGATTATTAAATTATCAATAATTGTATCCAAAAATCTAATAAACTCATTTACCTCTCTTTATTGTGTAGTTTCTCTTTCATTGCTACATCAACACCATCCAACAATCTACAATAACATCAGGTTTGTTTGTATTCTTACTTTATGCTATTTTTTATTTTCTAAACATAACTCAACATTATTATCATACAAATAAATATTGTTATTGAACTTTGCACATAATATTCAAATAGGAGTATGAGTCCGAGCGTGGACACACGCAAAAGACTAATATATAAAGAAATGAATAGAAAGTGATGAAAAAGTGGGCTAAGTTATTTTAAGAGATGAGGAGATGACACATGGTAAAAAGTGAAGAGAAAAAAAGAAGGAAATAAAAAGTAAAACAACTTAAAAGATTGGAATATGTAAAAAAGTAACACATGTCAAATAATTAGACAAGGCTATTTATGTAATTTTTCTAAAAGGGAAGAAAGAATACATATGATCTAGTCAGAAAAAGAAGGTATATGTCCGGAAAATTGTTTTACAAACAAAAATATTTATTAGAGGTAAGTATAAAATTGCAGCTTATTTGATCATATTTTATATTATTTTAAAAATAAAAATATTGACGAAAAATTGGAGGAAGAAAAAAACATAAAAGTTTGTTTTTGTGATGGAGCCTTATGCCTTGTATTAGGAATAATGAATCAGAAAATGAGTGTAATGACTCATGACACTAATTTGGTTGGAACTGCGCTACTCACTCAGTTAATCTTTGACGTTGTGTGCCGTACAAAGTGATGACGGGTAAGGCTATGAACTTGAGCCATTCCAAAACGGTGGTTTTGATCTGGCTCATCTCCGCTTTCTGCTTCTTCACCTTGTTCCAAATGGCCCTCTACAACTCATCACAAACTCCTTCATCAACTTCTTTAGGTAATAAAATTGCTTATTAATTATTATCTCTCTTTTATTACCCATCATTTTCAAACTTTTGTTTACACCAGGTTCAGTTTGGTTGGTTTGTTATGTTCTGTTTATGTGTGTGTGTGTGTTTGTGTTTCCATTTATGGTAGATTTTACTTTGGTGACAATTGTCTAGAGTTTCTTCAATTTGGGTCACTAATTTTTTGTCAAATTGCCAATTATTTTTGGCCTTCCCAAGAAAAGTTTGAACTTTTTAGAGCGTGTTCTTATGCTTAACGTGATGATTCCGTGTAAAGATGGTACCTTGGAAGTGGGTTTTGTTCAAAATTTGATTTTGAGGGGAGATATATGCGAGTTTGGTGCTAAATTAAAAGGGTCTATCTCAGATTCTCCAAATTCAAACACGGGGCAAAGATCAAAGTTGTATGACAAGATGGGGAGAGATCTGGATGAGCATGGAGCTGCTTTCCTGAAACATGGTGAAACCTCTCAGTCATTGTCTCTTTCGGATATATTCACACTGAAGGATGGATCTGTAACTCCTGTTCTGAAGGTGACATGTTAGCAACAGTTTAGGCTGTGTTTCATGGAGTTGTTTGGGCAGCAACTGATGATTATTTTCCATGTGCAGCCGGCAAATCCTCCGGTGCGGGCTAATGTATTGTATTTGAGCACTGAATTCTCTGTACCTATCGCGTAAGCATTAATAATTTGACTCCTGGATTTTATTGATTATCATTTTATACATCTATGCTTAGCTGTAGACATAATTCTTCTGAATTTGGCCAAGGTTTTGAATTGGATGATAATGCTTAGATAGTCATTTAAAAATTGTTTTTTTCTCTATATGAATATAGGCTGAATTGTCTAACTGTCCCTGGTAAATTCTTTTATTTGGATATATTGACAACTTGCATATAAAAAACAAATCGTTCATTGGATTCATAGTATAGCACTTGTGGTCGTGATGTTGATAAGATTTAGTGTTTCCTGGGAATTTGAAAGTTGTATTGTATCTTAAGCAGAGAAATATCTTTCTGAGCTCATACGTGTATGTGACATCTTACTTTTAAAATGGGGTTATGCTAGAGATCCATGATCCCAGTAAGCATAAGAGGAAATGGAGTTTTGAAATAAATTTTGTCAAAACTATTGCATAAAATTTCTAGATCAATTCATACCTTATGTAATATCATTGTATAGTAAATAGGGCCGGTTTGGGTAAGCTTATCCAAAAGCAAGGTTTATCTGTTTAACCTTACAACTCTGGTTCTTTTCTTTCTAACATTTTTACAGCAAGGTTTTATATGTATTGGTGTACAACTGTACATTCTATTACCAATGAATGTGTCTTTTTTAAAATACTTACTAATTTTGCAGGACTAACTGACCATTGCTTTTTTAAGGTGCAAATCGCCTAATACGGTTCTATTTAGGGAAAAATGATCACTTGAATGGTTTGAAGAATCAAGGAGTGTATCATTTTGAAACTCAATAAGTAAATTGTTAGATTTAGAGATCAATGCTTTAAAATTGATTCAGACTAAAACTTCACCAGGTTAAAGTTTGAGTATATCCATTTTTTTCTTTTGCTTTCCTGGAAAGTGGAACATTGCATACCACATTGTAAATTACAATTGTAGAAAGGATGTTAATTTATCTTCAGTTTCATGTATCCTTCTTTACTTTTATATTTGTCTTCTTTGATTTAATTCTTTTATTACTTTACGTCAAGCAATTTGGTATTCATATAACACATGCACGGTTTGTATGACACAGGGAGGCTGTCAAAAATGTTTTTAATCCTTATTTTGATAAAGGTAAGCTATTGTTGGATCAACGCTTAGCTTGATAGTGATAACAAAATTCTGATTCGTTCACTGGTCTATATCTTTGCACTTTAAACTGCCTGTGCTGCTTCAATCTTCTCTTCATCTTGTTTTATTTATTGGAATTCTTACATGTGTGCCAATTAGCAATCTGGTTTCAGAACTCTAGTCTGTACCATTTTAGCATGTTCCATGCCTCCCACCATATTGTACCTGTACCTGCCACCAAAGAAGAGGTATACTTCAATTGTGCATGTCTCAGTTTCTTCTTGGCAATTTGTTGGCTAAGCTCATGGGAATCATTTTTGTGTCAGATAGAAGCTGAAGCATCTTCTGTGGAAGCTGTTGTCGCAACACTCTGCCCTTTGAAAATTGTTTTGGATAGGGTTGTTTTGACTTCAACAGGGGTGCTCCTGGGTTGCTGGCAGGTTTGTTTCCATAATCTAAAGGATTTGTTTCATTAACCTTGGCACATGTATTGTAGACTGGGTTGTATAAATGGGCATTATTCAATTTCTTGATGCTAGTCCCCTACCGGGCTACCCCTACCCCTTCTCTCATAACAAAAAAAAGGCAGTGCAATATATTGGGTTCTGTCAAGTGAAATGAAATTTTAGAATGGTGAAGCTGGTTCAACATAGGAAATTGTTAGCTTTTGAACTTAAGTGGTTCAGTCTTCTAAATTTTCTCTGTTACAACAGAAGTGAAGATACCTATAGCATTTTCATACTTGTATGATTCATTCAGTCTTTTTAGATTATAGAAATATTTTGGCATTATTTTTTTTCAATTAAATGGAAACAGCAGAGCTTTATCTGTTATGCTTTTAAACCAAACCTTTCTCTATTTTTTTTGTGCTTTTATTTTCAATAACTTGTGATCATCAAGTTTCATATAATCTTTGTTAATTTCAAAGCATAGCCAATTGTTAAAACTATCAACCTGTGCATCAATCAGTATATTGAAAAAACTTGAAATCATTAACCGAAAAAAGAAAAAAGGGAAACTATTTCCATAACTCTTCATGTTGAATTGTGTCAGGATTAAAATTTCTGACCGCATTTGCAAGCCTTGTCTTACTAGTTATGCATATTTTGTAGGTTACCTCGGGAACAGATCCCATAACCATTCGTGCTAAGTTGAAGAATGCACTTCCACATGCACCGGAGAAGCAACTTGTAAGCATAATTTGAAATACTCAGTTTTGATATAATGCCTATGCAAGAAAAGTGAATATATATACTATGGGTTGAGTCAGGACTACATTGTGAAGTTTCCCGTGCAATTAGAACAATTTATTATCCACATATGAATTTGGATGCTTTGATAATTAAAACTAAGGTCCAGGCTTTCATGAGCCTGAAATCTTAACATTAATTTGAGATGTCCTCTTTAGAATTTTATTATTATACAAGTTAATAACAGTTTCCTCTGTGGACTCCAATCCTGTGTTTCTGTAAAGTTATTCTGGTAATTCGAAACAATTTATGCCACTAAAATTGCGTTACTTTGTGATGCTTGAGGATCTGTTATTTTCTTCTGCAGTATGATGCTGCAATTCTCCACACGTCATTTGCAAGGCTTTTGGGTCCACCTAAAGCATTATCACCTTCGGTAATATGCTTCTACAGTATTTATTTAAATTTATTACTGCTAGCTGTTAAGTGATATAATCGTTTATTTTAGAATTGCATTTGGTTCCTGGCTTTGACATCAGCATGATTTTCTGATACCTATAGTGAAGCAGTAACAGTTAAGTTTTTATTGCTTTAGAACTTAGGAGAAGCCTACAAATTTCTTTTGTTGGCAATATATTTGGAGCACGGTAAAATGTCAATTGATATTGACAAAAAACTAAGTTTAATTTATATGCACTGTCAATGTAAAAAAATTTATACTGTCAACCAATTAGAAATCACGGTAGTTTAGGCATGATTTTTAAGGTAGTTTTTACAAAAGTCAACCAACTCACCATGCATATCAACTTGTGATTAGATGATAGTGTAAAATATCTTTAACGGGTCAGTGTATAGATTATTTTCTCAAAACTTATTATGGAATGAATATGAGGACAGACAGCATGCCAAAGAATGACTTCTTGTAATGTGCAGGAACAGCTTAGAATGTCAGATGATGTCCAATTTTTCCATGACCTAGTTGATCGACTTAACAGTCAGATTCATGGATTCAAGGTTTGTGCTTATTTGTTATTTAATGGGGTAGTTATAATTGAAATTGCAGTTAAGAAGATTGAAATCTGAAAGGTTTTTTTGCAGTTGGTATTGTAATTGCTTTGCCTAATGTTTAAACTCAAGGACCTGATTTGTTATTGACATTGTCTCTATTAGTACCGGCTCCTGCCATGCTCTCATCTTTCACCATATACATGACACTTCCTCTCTATATATACACTTCTTATTCACCTAATACATCTACCAAGGAGAACCTGATAACTCCTCTCACATGCCATGTTCTCACTAGATATAGGATATGTTTATCCACTTATTTCATTTTTGTTTTCTTATTTTCTTATCTTACCGGTGTTTATAGAGAAGTTTAACAGGCCCTTAGTCTCTTATAGGAGGCTATCAAGTGAAAGGAGTATTTGTATGAGAGTATAAGAGGAGTAAAGGTGGACCATACATGAAAGTTTATGATTATAAATTATTTAATGACTACATGATCACTTCAAAAGTTACCAAACTTTGTCTCTTAAGCTTAACCTTTCACGGTCATGACTCATGATTCACTCTTTTTATTCTCATTAATAAAAATTCTTTCACCTTACATGCTCCTGTCAGATGAATGTATTTTTTTATTTATCCTGGATCAGAAATCATGAGTATCTTCTAACCCACTAAGTCATAGATGAATCGGGTGCACAGTGTGACTGTTGCTGATCCAATTTTTTTTTTTTGCACATGATGGGAATTGAGTTCGAGTTCTCACATTAAATAAATTATTTCATCAGGTGTGAACGCAATGGTGTTTTACGCATGTAACCCTAACCTTTATTTACATATATATCCAGGCGGTGGTGTCGGAGCTTTGGTACGTGGAGGAATATGATGTGCTAGCCCTTGCGCTAAATGGAAGAATGAACACTCGCAAATTCAGACTTAGGTGTTCAAAAGAATGAAGTTGTCTTGCACGTGTATTGCATGTGTATTAAATTTAGTGACCACAAGAATATGCACTAATGTGTAAAAGAACCATTAGTATACAGAAAACTACGTGTTTTTTTGTTTCTTTTACTGCATTGAAACTTAAAAGTCAGTCCAAAATTATATATAGGTGGATATACTAATGTGTATGATCATAGATTCATAGAATAATATCTTATACGGTTAATGGACTTCAATTTTTATTTTTTTTTGCTGCTAAGTGCTAACTGGACTGTTGTTTCCTGAACCTCCAAGTTGTTTCCTGCATCCTTTCTCCTTTCTGAAATGTTTTCTTTACTATCCGGATTAGTCATTCTGAGCCAAACAGGAAGTGCAGGAAGCAAAAAAAAATAAAAAAAATGGTTCCAACGTTGTGAGGGTTTTTAACCTTACACTTTCAATCAATTTTATTCTTAAATGTTGTTTCTAACATTGGAATATTATTTTCTAAAAAACCATTAGAATATTCTATAATAAAATAATAAGATAGGAAAAGTGTAAAAGGGAAAAAAATATATTAATAACGTCGTACTCTAACCTTCTTTTAACACACTTTTTATTGAGTAAAATTCATGTAAATTTGACTAAATACGTGTCATATTTCCCATTTGATGAGTTATATTTGCAAAAAAATAGAATCTATACAAATTTCAAATAATCCCAGAGCGCATTAAAGAATATATTATATTTAAAGTAAATGATGGTTCTTTTACTATTTGAGGTTTTTTTTTTAAATTATCAAATGGAATTATTTTTGAATTAATTCTCATTTAGAGATAAATTATAAAGATAGTTATCCTCTTGGAAACAAAAGTTGTAAATTTTAATAGACTTCAATTTTAGAAGAGGTGAGACCCTATAGCTACAAGTAGGATAAAGATTTATCACTTTAGGAATTAATTAAAAAATATAGCATTTGATAATTTGGAAAAAAAAATTAACCAAATGATAAAAAAAAAGCCAATTGATGGCATAGCCAACTTGAAGGTGAAGATTTCAAGTGAACGGCTGGCACGCGCTTCAATCACGCGCTTTAAGCCACACGATTTTATGTTATACTCCAAAATAATAATTATTCATAATCAAGATGTAAGGGGGAAGTTTCATTGTTTAAAAGCAGGAAAGAATTTTCTATAAAGAAATTAGTTCCACAGAAAAATGAAAAATGATAATCATTAAAAAAAGTTATTTACATTTTATAAAAAAAATAATAAATATTCCAGAGTCTAACTTTGATATTTTTAAAAGGTTTTTATTGTTTTAAAATTTATAAAATTATTAGAATTTTTTAGCATAATTTTACTTTAAAAATACTTTAAAAAATCCAAAATTACTCTTATTATAACAACAATAATAATTTGAAAAGCAGAGATAAAGAATGAGGTGAATTTCAATGGTGGATTTTTTAAGGTGCAAACAAGCATGAAATAGACATTAATCTTGTTATAAATGGTGACCTACTGTCACACTCGCCACCTTACAATATCTAAATTATTTTTTCACAAAACCAAAATACCATATTTTAACGGAAAATTTTAAGACTTAAATTATTAATTTTTTTTATGATATTCAATCTTTTTATTCTTATCCAATATGATACTTCACTATATACTTATAATTCACCATATACTTATAATTCAACATGAACATGTTCTGTGCGTTTAAATTGGTCTAACTGTACTTCTTGTTGGCACAAATTTGAAACTTCAACAGCCAGAACTTCTCGTCGAAAATTGTAGTCATATATGCATATTTTGTTTTCTTCCATCATAACATATTCAAATAATGGAATAGAAGTTTTATTCCATTATGCTCCATTTTAATGTATTCCATTAGTAAAATGTCTCCTGCATGAGTAGTTTATGGGGAACAATAGCTTCAAATTCAATGTCTGGATTCAGTTTCTGTAGGCTTGATGTTGATGTGCTGAAGGTCTTGTCCCAGTAAAAAGGACCAAAGGAAACTCCCCAGGAGAGTTCACAAGGCTGAAAGAGATAAAATGAAGCGTGAGCATTTGAATGAACTTTCTTGGTCTTGCCGATGCACTAGGTAACTTAATCTTATGGCACCATCTCAAATTTTAGTAACTTAATCTTATGCCACAGTCTCAAATTTTTGTTCTGACCGGTCACCTTTGACATGTTGCAAAATCTAATGTTTGTTCTGCTTTTGTTTCTTTTTCTTTTGGGGAAGGAGTAACTGAACTTGATGAACTGAGCAATGGAAAAGCTTCTATATTGAAGGAACCCACCAGATTGCTGAAAGACTTGCTCAGTCAGATCGAGTCCTTGAAAAAGGATAGTGCATCTCTGTTTTCTCAAACTCATTATGTAAGCTCTTGACATGCTTTTACTTCATTTTTACCCTGTAGAGAATGAAGACTTGTTACATGTTTAAGGATTACTATGGTCTCAATTAATCTCTATACGACACATAATTGAGTATTGTTAATAAAAATTATCGTAAATAGAAAAATCAACTCCATGCCACATCAAAATTAGTCGGAATTATGAATACAATGTGATTTTAAACTATCTAATAATTTCAAGTGAAGAATATTCACTTATCCAAAAGCATTTTTTTCATTACACTTGATATCCTTTCTGTTTAAGAAAACTATGTATATATTTCAGCATGTTACACAATCTAGGATTTGATTATGATATGATATTAATTACTCAGTCAAGGATTTGATTCTAATATATTTTTAATCATTCAGTCAACTATCTGATATGATTATAATTATTGTCAAATATTGTAATTAGCTTAAATAAGGATACCTACTTAATATAGGAAAGATAGCTGCCTAATTTCTAAAGATTTAACTTATTTCTCTCCTAATGCTATGTAGCTGACAATGTATTCACTTGTATATATTTTGCCTCTCGATCAATGAAATGCACAAGCCAGAGGTTTACTTTCATGGTATCAGTAGCATCTCTATAATCAACTCTGATTTTTTTTTACCTCTACAGCATGTCTAACGATCAAGACACACCTCCCACCAACCTTAATTTGGAGAGCCCTTATTATCTTCACTCTTCTGATAATCCTGGACAAACTCTTGTGAGTGACGTCCTTACAGGTCTCAACAATTACAATCCATGGTCTCTTGCCATGACAATGGCTTCAGAGGTTCCCATAGAAAAATAAAACTGTCACAAGCGAAGGAGATCCGAGTATGGAGGGAGTTCAAGTGCTGTTGGGATCAACAATCAAGGCAACGTTCTGGAAAATCTTTCTGTTGGCATTGGGACTATTGCTGTGAATTTTGAAAAAATATCTAACATGATGGAGAAAAGAGAAAAAGATAGAGATAGAGATAGAGAGCTCGAGGGTATTATTTGGGATGTTATAAAAGAAATTCCAAATTTGGATGACATAACGCGTTTCAAGGCAGCTGAATTGTTAAATACTAAAGCAAAAAAGGATTTTTTCTTGAAGATGTCACCGGAAGAACGCTCATCTTGGATAAACTTTAAGTTAGGGAATAATTAATATTTTGATCATCTATTATTAACATATTATTTTAAACATCGTGAGTTTGTTGAACTATATCTTTTGGGTCTCTATTTTGGTTGAAGTATTTGATTTGTTTTTTGGTCGAACTATTATGGTTGTATTTTGGTTGAAATATTTGGTTTGTTTTTTGGTCGAATTATTATGGTTGAAGTATTTAGGTTATATATTTTGTGAAATTGTTGTTGTTAAACTTTAGTTATATTTATTTTATATATGAATTTGTATTAACTTTGATATTAACTTTGATATTGACTTATAACCATGACCATGACATAAAGAACGAAGAAATGGATGGAGATATATATAATGAAGATACAAATGATGAAGATATAGATGACGAGGAAACAAATGAAGAATTTTATGAAGCCACATACACATATGTGATGGCAATTTATGCTTTAATAGATATATTAAATCAGTTTTTGAATATGATGCGTGGTGAACATATTTAACGTCCATTAACTCGACGACAAATTATTAGTCGGGGATATGACTATATACACAAAGCATTAAACGATGATCCTGCAATCTTTCGACAAGTATATAGGATGTATCCTGATGTATTTCGAAAGTTGTGCACGATTATAAGAGAAAAAACACCTTTGGAGGATACAAGATTTATTTGTGTTGAAGAAATGCTTGCATCATTCCTACAGATTGTCGGCCAGAACACTCGATATTGTGTAATCCGCAATACATTTGGCCGATCACAATTTGCTACAAGTGAAAATTTTCACAAGATTTTGAAAGCTCTGAACTCATTAGCACTTGATTTAATGGTTAGACCAGGCTCAACTGTGCCTGCAAAAATAAGGAAAAGCACAAGGTTTTATCCTTATTTTAAGGTATGTGATCATTATCTAATTATAACAAAATTATAATTATAATTGTGATTATTATAATAATATTTATGATTATTGATACACACACTTTAGGATTGCATTGGAGCTATTGATGGTACACATATTCCCGCATCAGTAAAAGGACGAGATGAAAGCAGTTATCGTGATCGTCATGGAAATATATCACAAAATGTATTAGCTGCTTGTAACTTTGATTTAGAATTCATGTACGTTCTTAGCGGGTGGGAGGGTTCAGCACATGATTCCAAGGTGTTAAGTGATGCTTTGGCAAGGAAGAATGGACTTAAAGTGCCCCAAGGTAAGTATTATCTGGTGGATTGTGGATTTCCTAATCGACGCAAATTTTTAGCCCCATATCGAGGTGTACGATATCATCTACAAGATTTTGCAGGTCACGGTAATGACCCTGAAAATGAAAAGGAATTATTTAATCTTCGGCATGCATCCTTAAGGAATGTGATTGAGAGGATATGTGGTATTTTTAAATCGCGGTTCACAATTTTTAAGTCAGCACCTCCATTTCTATTTAAAACACAAGCAGAGCTTGTGTTGGCATGTGCAGCACTTCATAATTTTCTTCGCAAAGAATGTCGTTCTGATGAATTTCCAGTGGAACCTACTGACGAGTCTTCATCTTCATCTTCAGTGTTACCAAATTACGAAGACAATGATCATGAACCCATTGTTCAAACACAAGAGCAGGAACGAGAAGATGCTAATATATGGAGGACTAATATAAGTTCAAATATGTGGAGAAATGCTAATAATTAGGTGAACATGAAGTGAGAATCACTTTGTTATTATTTTTTTAGGCAATAATGACTTTGTTATTAAAAGGTTTAAAATTTCTATCGTTTTTATTTTCTTTATTCAAACATTATAATTTATTTATCATCTTTTTCATTCACTTTTGTAACTTCCGTTATTTTTTTGTTTAAAATGTATTAATCTTTCAAAATCTTAAAAATCCATAAAGTACTTTGAAATCTTAAAAATCTGTGTTAGAAATCCATTAAAATCTTGGGTTAAGAATCCTGATTGTAAAAAGTCTTTTAAAAAAAATCTTTTAAAATCCCACAAAATCAATACAATCCCACATAATCTTTTAAAATCTTCAAGATTGTTTTTGTCAAAATATTCTCTCAAAATCCCAATCCAATACACCCCCCTAAATTTGCTTTGTTGATGGCTCTTTCCCTTCCCCTGCATCCACTCATGAAGATTATCATTGTTGGTCTCATGTCAATAATATGTTCATGTCATGGATCCTCAACTCCATCGATTGCTCTTTGGCCCATACTGTGCTTTGCTGTTTGGGCGGATCTTAAGGCACGCTTCTCCTCCAACACTGGTCCTCGCATATATGAGCTTGAGAAAAATATTGCTACTCTTCAACAACAAGACTTTTCAATTGCACACTACTTAAATCAGCTTCGCTCTCTTTGGGATGAGTTATCCCTTATTGATTCTCCACCAAAGTGCACTTGCCAAGGTTGTACTTGTGGAGCCAAAGAGACTTATATCTCCCAACAAAACAAACGACGCCTCATGCAATTTTTGATGGGACTCAATGACACCTTCAGTCAACCACAAAGCCAGTTACTTCTTACTACATCCCTCCCAGATGTTGCTCATGCCTATTCCCTTCTCCTCCAAGATGAGGCTCAAAAGGCACATACACATCCCCCAATGACTTCAGAACGTGAAGCCCTCCAAACTCAAACTGCACATGCATTTTTGGCCAAACAAACACCTTCTCGCATAAGGGGAACACTCATGGATAGTCATCTACTTCATCCACTCGTGTTGACCAACGTAATGATGCTGCAAAAGATCCTTTATTTGCATATTCGTTACAACAGCTTCTTTGCCTATTAAGGGAGGTAAACCAACCTAAGGCCAATCTCACAGGTGCGTCTCTAGCTCTTTCTTCTGCCCTCTGTATGCCTACTGAATGGGTTATTGATACTGGCGCAATAGATCACGTTTCTTTCACCCCTTCCTCTTTTCAACAACCACCTATTCCTTCTTCTCTTGATAAATCTATTTGTGTTCCTAATGGTCATTCGGTTCCTATACATGGCATTGGAAATGTACAGATAACATCAGATATCATCTTGACTGATGTCTTATTTTTACCCTCATTCAAGTTCAACCTTTTATCTATGCCAAAACTCACCCAAACTACTAATTGTTCTATTTTTTTTTTATCCTGATCATTGTGTATTTCAGGACCATTTGACGAAGAAGGAGATTGGTCGGGGCCATAAAAAGGGTGGACTCTACTTTCTTGATGTCTCTACCTTTGTTGTTGCTGTCATCACCACCTCATCCACCACTTGGCATGCTAGGTTTGGTAATCCATCATCAAGTGCCCTCAAGTGTTTAGCTCCTGTTCTTGGTTTCAATAAAAACTCTTGTGACCATTGTGAAGTCTGTCATTTGTCAAAACAAACAAGATTCCCTTTTCCTTTACACACACCCACTAGCAGTAGTTTGTTTGAATTAATTCATGTTGATGTTTGGGGAAAGTATGCCACACCTACAAAAAATGGTCATCATTATTTTTTAACTATTGTTGATGATTTTTCCCGTGTCACATGGACCTATCTCATGAAATACAAGTCTGATGCCTATTCTTTGTTAGTCCATTTCTTGGCTTATGTTCGCAATCATTTTCAGACATGTGTAAAAACAATTCGCTCTGATAATGGCACTGAATTTACAAATAATTCATTTCAGAAAATTCTTTGTGACTCTGGGATTCTCCAACAATTCTCTTGTCCAGGTACCCCACAACAAAATGGTGTCATCGAACGTAAGCACTGACACCTTCTCAATGTTGCACGGGCTTTACGTTTCCAAGCCGATCTTCAATTAATTTTTTGGGGTACGGGCTTTACGTCTCCAAGCCGATCTTCAATTAATTTTTTGGGGTGATTGCATTTTCACTGCCACTTATTTAATAAATCGAACACCATCCAAAATTTTAGCTGGTCAAACTCCTTATGAAAAACTCTATGGCCATCCACCTGATTTCACTCTCCTTATGAAAAACTCTATGGCCATCCACTTGATTTCACTCACTTGAGTACATTTGGTGGTTTCTGCTATGCATCCACTTCACATGATCATCCAAATAAATTCAAACCTAGAGCTAGACGTTGCATCTTTGTGGGGTACCCTGCTGGTCAAAAAGCCTTTAAACTATATGACACTGATCATCATAAATTTCTAGTTAGTCGAGATGTTATCTTTCATGAAACAATATTTCCATTCAAGAATAGTAAGGCTTTGCATGATTTACACATGGAACGACACCCTCTTCATCTACCCATTTGTGATCAAGAACCCATAAATTCACCAACCCCCACACCTCCTAGAAACACTTCTACACTCCCTCCTACTGCAGAACCCAATGATAATGAACCCACACATACTGTTGAACCCCCTGCAGGAACTAACCTTGAACCCCTCCCTGCAATGCTTAACCTTGAACCAAGACACTCCGAACGTCTCTAAAAGCCTCCAGCTCGCCTTGCTGATTACGTGTGCAATATGGCCTCCGCTCAATCTTCTTCCTCGTCTCCAGGTATGCAATATCCTATCTCAAACTTTCTTTGCTCAAATCTTTACTCAAATAACCATCTCCATTTCATTAATTCTATTATCAAGCACATTGAACCCACCTCATATACTGTTGCCCGTAAAGATCCCCATTAGCGACAGGCTATGGAAGACAAAATAAAGGCATTAGAGGCTAACAATACCTGGACTTTAGAGTTTTTGCCTCCCGGAAAAATGACTATAGGCTGTAAATGGTTGTACCTTATAAAATATAATTCTGATGGCTCCATTGAACGATACAAAGCATGTTTGGTTGCTAAAGGTTACTCACAACTAGAAGGATTTGATTTTACTGATGTTTTTGCTTCTGTTACTAAATTAACTACTATGAGGACTGTTCTTAGTATTGCAGCAACAAAAAATTGGCCAACTCATCAAATGGATGTTTCCAACGCCTTTTTACATGGCAATTTACATGAAGAAGTTTACATGCAGCTTCCTCCCGGGTTTCATAAACAGGGGGAGAGTCGAGTTTGTAGACTCAACAAGTCAGTTTATGGCTTAAAACAAGCACCTTGCACTAGGTTCACTACTTTTTGGAGTGCTTTGCTTGAGGCCGGTTTTACTCAGTCAAGGGCCGATTACTCTATGTTCTTATTTACCCGTGCATCACATATAACAATTTTACTTGTTTATGTTGATGATATTGTAATTATAGGTGATGATGCGTTGGTCATTTCACTCCTAAAGAAATACCTTTGCAACCGGTTCAACATAAAAGATTTGGGCTCATTGAAATATTTTTTGGGAATTGAAGTGACACGTTCCAAGGCTGGAATTTTTCTTAATCAACGGAAATATGCATTAGAAATTTTGCAAGACACAGGCCTTCTTGCTAGTAAACCAGTCACAACTCCACTTGATTACAATCACACTTTGGTTGCTGATCATGGTGAAGTCCTATCTGACCCTACTTCATATCGGCGATTGGTTGGTAGATTATTATACCTTACAGTCACCCGACCAGATATCACTTATGCAGTTAACTTACTGTCACAGTTTATGTCTTCTCCTCGTGACACACCCTGGCAGGCAGCACTTAGAGCGGTGAGATATATCAAATTTGTCCCGGACCATGGTATCCTACTCTCATCTGATTCTTCTTTACGCTTGCATGCTTATTGTGATGCGGATTGGGCTTCTTGCCCCACTTCTAGAAGATCAACCATTGGTTATTGTATAGTTTTGGGTCCAAGTCTCCTCTGCTGGCGAACCAAAAAGTAGTCAACAGTTTCCTGCTCCTCCGTCGTAGCGGAGTATCGAGCCATGGCAAATGCGGTTAGTGAGCTCACATGGCTGCACACTCTTCTTCATGAATTGGGTATTCCACCATATCCTGCAACTTTATCTTGTGATAATCAAGCTTCCCTCCATATAGCAAACAATCCAGTCTTTCATGAAAGAACAAAATATGTTGAAATTGATTGTCATTTTGTTCGAGATAAAATTCAAGAAGGAAAACTTCGAACCACATTTGTCCCCTTAAATCAGCAATTGGCAGATGTCTTCACAAAGGCTCTTCTTCCGGCTTCACATACTCAGTTAATTTCCAAGCTCATGTACCTTCCTAGTTCTTGAGCTTCAGGGGGAGTGTTACACAATCAAGGATCTGATTATGATATGATATTAATTACTCAGTCAAGGATTTGATTCTGATATATTTTTAATCATTCAGTCAACTATCTGATATGATTGTAATTATTGTCAAATATTGTAATTAGCTTAAATAAGGATACCTACTTAATATAGGAAAGATAGTTGTGTAGTTTCTAGAGATTTAACTTATTTCTCTCCTAATGCTATGTAACTGACAGTGTATTCACTTGTATATATTTTGTCTCTCGATCAATGAAATGCACAAGCCACAGGTTTACTTTCACTGCAAGTTAATGCATGCTTTGATTGAAGTTTCCAAACTTAACTTTAGATTAAACTTAAGTTTGTAATCTGAGTCTACGAAAGTAACTAAAATCTTAAATAAAACTCAGTTTCCAAGCAAAATTTTTAATGTGCAGACATATTTTTAGGATAACCAAATATGTCACGAAACTGAGTTTACTTTTCAAAAGTACATTTAACAACACTCAAAAGTATTTTTTGAACAGATATCCAAATATGCCCTTAATTTCATTTCATCAAACATTGGAAACTACTATTAATGTCACAATGTGTTCTTGTATTTGATTATATTTTATGAATTCATGAAAGTATCTTCATTGGGCAGGTGACTATGGAGAAAACTGAGATGGTGGAGGATAATTCTTCTCTAAAAACACAAATTGAGAAACTTCTAGGTGAGATAAAAGCAAGAGTAACCCAATCTAGACCTGACCTGAATGCACCTCTTCATTTGGAACTTCAGCAACAAGAAAAGGCAACAAAATTTACAGGAGAGAGTCTCCAATTGTCTACCACAGAACCTACATTGCAGCAAGGACATGAAGTTTTGATTGTCCCCTTAAGTCATCAACACCAAGATGCTTTATCAACTCATAATGTTGCTGAGGTGACTCCAAAACCCACCTCCACTATCAGAAAACCACATGCCAGGTATCCCACCCCAATGGATTCATGGCCATTACAGCTGCTTGCAGAGCAACCAACTTCAAGTAAACAATAATGCTAAGGTGTAGAGTAATGAAAATGGATTCTCTCTAGTGGTCATGATCATATTTGAGTTTGTGTCTAACAAATCAAATATGGAAATTCTGCTGCTCAGGAGCTTTTGTATATTCTTTTTTCTCCCTAGAGAAATTTGGAATTTGGTGATTGAATAACAATTTATACTGTGGATATATAGATTATTTACTCTTTTATTTTTTTAGTTTTTAAAAATATTTTATGAAAAAATTATAAACTAATTTTTAAAGAATAGACGTGGGAAAGATGAGAAAATACATAGAAAAACATAAGTAATAGAAAATTGAAAAAAAAATATAGATTGATAAGGAAAAAAGTTTTATACTATTATTTACTTAGAAATGGTCATGTTGAAGTTTATTAACTTTTAATAAAAATATTTAAATGTCATATACCTATCTTAATTTTTATTTGATTGATACTGAAAATTATAAAAACCCTTTACATGCTTAATTTTTATAAAAGTTCTCTCATTTAATTTATATGATTAACTTTTATAGGTCAACCAATCCAACATTGAGCTGTTTAAACAAGTTAAAATTTAATTTATATGGTTAATTTTTATAGAAACTATCTTATTTAATTTCTCTAGAAATCAAAGTGGATAAGTTGATTTTAGTTTACTATAAAGAAATTTAATTTATTTAATATTTTTAATCTCCTTATAAATATTTATGGGAAATTTTATTCAGGAGCCTACAAAAATTTATATGTGAAAAGTGTGGTTTTTATACTGTTACTTTACCAAACATAACTAAATTAGGAATTTTCGTGGAAATATGATAATTCAACAAGAATGAAAGAAAAGAACAAAAACAAGCTAAGATATGTCATGAATGTGTTGAATGAAAGGAGTTGACTGTTCAACTCGTTTTGTCTTGTAACTTCAAACACTTTCGGCTTGTGTTGCACAATTCATTGAATAACTGCATGGAATTTGTGGCGATGCATATAGCCTAAAATTTAAGACAATAATGAACTGTTTGTCAGTAAACCCCTAGCCCTACAAATTTTTTGGGAAAATGTTGTAAAGAAAGTGTAATTGGATAAAACAATAAACGGACAACTAATAACTCCAAATAAAAATTAGAGCATTCGAGAACCCACATGAGTGACATGATAATATTAGCACAAAAGTAAGTGTATTTTGATTTTTTTTTTTCGCTTTCACGAAATTCACGTAACCTTAATAATTTCGCAGGCCATTGAAATTTCACCAAATTTTTAATTAAGTTTCTGAATTTGTTTTAATTTGATTCCTGAATTTTAATTATTTTTTAATTAAGTTGTAAACTTATATTTGTTTTTTTTAATTAGATCCATGACAGGAACCTAATTAAAAAATTAATTCAATTTGGGAGCGTAATTGAAAAAAAAATAAAAAACTTCATTACAAAAATATGAAATAGTTTAGAGTCTTGCAGGTTAATTCACTATATAAAAAAAAAATATTTCTGATGGTCGAAATCCATCGATAACTTCAAAAATATGTTGGTAATTTAAACTTTTTGATGGATTTCCGACGAACCAAAATTTATCAGAAAAATGATCGTAAAAAATTTTAACCGACGAAATTTTGTTGTCCATTGGAAATTTCAAATGAAAATATCCTCCGTAAAGATTCCATCAGAAAAAAATCCGTCAGTAATATCAAGAATTGTTTATTTCTTTTTTTTTTCATTTGTATTATTTAACATCGATTATTTAGAAATTATTTTTTACATTTATAATATTTAACGTTAAAATTTTAATTAACACTTACATGTAATTAACTAAATACTCAAATTCATAAATAAAAAATAAATAGTAAAATAAATCATTCAATTAAATTGAAAATAAATCTAAAAGAAATGCACAATGTTATGTCAATAGTAATTTTGTGTTGCTAAGTCGGTAATCAAAATATTCAATGGGAGAATGCCTTTGTTGGTCATCGTCTTGTTGCTGGTCATCTAGCTATTGATCATTTGGTTGGTCATTGTCTTGTTGCTGTTGTTGGTCTTACTGGTGTTGGTCCTGATGCTGCTAGAAAGGTTGTTGATGTTAATGAATAATGTTTCGTGCTTTAGGAGGTAGGAACTGAAGGACGACTGACTGAAATAAATACATGCATCTCCTCCTTTGATTGATGAAGCTTCTCCCTTAGTCGGTTAATCTCCGCTGAATCTTGAGCGTGACTGGAAGATCCTTGTGTACGCTGCATGAAGTTGTCATCTCCACATTTATAAGAATGAGCAAGATCTCCAGTACCATAAAGACATCCCTTACGCTTTGTGATGAGAATCCCAAAGCTGCCCAAATACAGGGACCTATGACCAAGGGTAGGACCAAACAGTCAGAGGATATCCTCTAACAAATGGTAGCGGCCATAGTTGACAAGGCCCAAGTAGAGAAGGACGAAGGCCCAGAGGCACTCCCAAGAATCTTGATTGTTGAAGGCCCAAACTAATTTGAAGACCCATATCCAATATTTTCTATTTTTGTAATTTTAATTAAATAAATTGGTGGTTGAATCCTATGTCTTTTCAGCTACACCAATTTAAATTAAATTAGTAATTTAATGCTACACTATATGTATTCAACTCATTTTGAAGGAATGGACTTTTGGCATTTTTCATAAAATACTTGTGTATTTCGTGATAGCTTCTCTCTGGGTTCCTTGTCGAATCAATTTGAGACTTATCAAGGTTGAACCCTTGTGGCATCTACCTCTAACTTATCTTCCATCTCTGGAAGTGGCGTCATCTGATTTCGTGACCTGTACCAAGCGATCCGCTCCTAATAAGAATCACATCACTTTGGTCCAACCGTTGCAACCCAACATTGAGTCCTAAGTCTTTGTTCTTCAACAGGGTCTAAAGGAGTAAGTTGTGATTCACCAACACTTGATGCAACATCAGACCTAGCTTGAGATAGTCTAGCCTCAAATTCTTCTTGCCATTCATCAACAGTTATTATTTCATAAATATAATAAATATTTTAAAAAAAACATGCAAGATAATGGTTTGACATATGCCTGCCTAGATCTATCATCGACAAATTGATCAGTATCCTTTCGTAAATGAGTTTGCTGAAAGAGCTCATATGTGTATGCCAATCGACCAAGCGTCTCTGACTATTAACAAACATTATAAAATAAAAAAATAAGTGGTAAATTAAACAAGTACAAAGAAGTATGTATTATAATTTTAACGTACATACAAAGCGAATGGTGTGATACTCCAAGCTAATAGAACCACCTATGCGCATACACCCACCCTTCTTCAGATGCCCAATTTTTTTATTTTTATTTTTTGCTTGTGCACACTTGGAACGATACCCAGGTGCATTCCAATGTGGTAACAAATTGTTCTAGACAAAATCTCCAATCCAATATGACCTTTTATTTTCATTTCAGACATCCTTAAACATCTCAAAAAGTCTATGAGAGACTTTCCAAGTTAAAAGCTTTCTTAATTTCATTCTCTTCCTCAAGTCTCCCGACTAATTTTCTCTAAAGTATGACAAAGTTATGAAATGTTACACAATTAACAAGATACCAATTTTAAAATTTCAAATCAAATAAAACAAAATTAACATTACTATCCATTTCAACCATTGAACTAATTCATTAACAAAAGGATAAGTTACCTAAAAATCCTGGGAAAAAAGTTTTTGATGATCTTTTGGAATTGCTCCTCATGTAGGCCATGGGTGATCAAATTGTTGCCTAATGGACAATGTGACAGCCTTTGCCGCAACCTTAGATTGACGAAACCTAAATTGAAAAAATAACTCATGAAAAAGTAAAAAGATCAAATGATGTATTATATATAATGATAATTATATTAATTTTGTAACACTTACGCTCCATTGATAAATGTAACCATAGGACGATCATTGAGGTGAGGAAGGGGTCTTCCATGGCCAAATTTGGAACGTCTTCATCAATAGGCATGCTGGCTACATCCGGGGATGGGGATGGTGTGAATGTAAGTACCGGGGACGGTCCATGTGCATCAACATGAGATGGAGATGGTCTAACCTCAATCGGAGGTGGAGATGATGTAGGTGCATCATTGAAAGATCTGACTGACATAGATACAATAGACAGGGATGAGATAGATAATAACATACTATCTCTAGATGGTAGTCATTCAGTAAAAAAGAGTGAGTCATTCAGTCAGTCAGTAAAAAAAAAAGATATGTGGATAATAGGGAAAACACACATAGAGTGAGTCAGTCAGTAAAAAAGAAAAAGAAAATTTGAGTGAGCTCAATAGGGAACAACCAACACTAGTACTAGTAAAATCATAGCCATGCTAATACTAGTAAAAGCATAGATATATGGATAAATGCCTACTATCTAGTGAGAAAAACATAGTGGACTTCACATTCAAATGGTTTGTGAATGTGAGAAAAAGATTAAAAAAAGTCAAAAGAGTTTATCAAACAAAGGATAGCCCAATAATTAGAAATAGAGGTGGAGGAGGAACAAAATAGATTTAAAATGAAACCATTAGAAAAGGCTCTAGAATTAAATTGATTCTTTGAAGAATTGGTTTAGGACAAAAAAAGTATGTATGATCGTAAGGGATCTTAAAACCAACTTTGAAACGTGCCATCTTAATTATAGCAAGCCTCGGTTGGCTTGTTACTGTCTCATGAATGAGCTAAATAAACTAAAATAAGTTGATAGCTATGAAATTTAGGTTTAATTGATAGTCAATTTTGACTAAGAATGATTATAATTTCTTTACTTTATTATCGTTTTTAATGAAATAATGAAAAATTTAATATCATGTTAATTTTTTACCAGCATGATTCAAAAGAAGAAATTTCAAGTGCTTTGGAGGAAAATTGATGCAAAAACTTGAAGAAAGAGCCTTAAAGAAAAGTTGAAGATTGAGACGGCTCGCTTAGCGTACAAGATAGGCTCAATGTGTCTTCTCGATTAGCGACCAACTCACGCTTAGTGCAAAGAAGGCCCACGAGGAAGCCCAAAGGCGCGCTTAGCACAAATCTCGCGCTAAGCGCGTGATTGCCGTCATACTCGCTAAGCTCAGACATTGCCATGCTCAACGCGTGATCACACCGCCATTCCCGCTAAGCCCAGAAGTGCGCGCTTAGCGTGAGGTTACGTGAATTTAAGCTACCTTAGGCCTATAAAAGGAGTAGAAAGCAGAAGGGAAAGACACACCGAGACTTAGAGCTCTCTATTGAATACACCCAAAGCCTAAACATCTCTCATAGCGAAAACCCTCTCTCTCTGGCCATGCTCCCCTCTTCCTTTATCCATCCCTCTTCTTTTCCCATCCACATTAACCCTAAAGTGTAAAGCCTCTCATGATAATGAGAGGCTAAACTCCTATCGTTAAGAGCCTAGCAGCCATAGGTCCTTGTAATGTAATATTTCCTTATTATTTATTTAATGCAATGCCAATTTTGTTTTTTCTTTCTTATGCTTTATTGTTATTGTATGGCATGATCATCCATGTATCTATTTAGGGATTAGGCATTGGAAAATGTTTAATTTCTAAAGAACTGGGAAAGAACGTCTCAACAACTCATTGTTAGGGATAGAGTGATCTTGTTTTGCCTATGCATACATCTCCAAACTTTGTGCAATTTACTGTTTTATCTTTGCAAAGGAATTTGGGAGAGAGAATAGATAAATTAGGCTTTTTATTATGAGGAATCAGGGTTGAGTATCTTAGTTGATGTGGGTGGAAATTGGAATAACATTAAATAGAGAAACACATTAATATTGCATCAAGGGTAGTAAGGCATGCTAGACTCTAACATATTTAAATTCTAAAGTTATCATTTTCATTTAATCTTGTTTATTTTACTTGTCTTTTATTTTCTAATTCTTTCTTTCTTCTTTCCATTACAATTTCTTATCTCTTACTTACAAATTGGGTATACATCAACTCAAGTACAAACAAAATTCCTGTGAATTCCGTTTTAATTTTATTACTTGTGACAATTTGGTGCATTTGTTAATAACGTATAAAATTATGGCCACAATGCCCTTCAAATAATATAATATAATATATTCAAAATTTCAAACGTAGCATTATAACAAATGTTACACATAACTAGTTTGTATGCAAATCTCTCAAAGTTGTTATAGAAAGGAATTCCCAGTTTTCCACTAAGATTCTAAATCATCCATATGAAGGGTATCACCTACACAACAATTTTTTCTAGAAATTTTTCTATCATCCTTCTTCGATTGAATAATCAGAAAGACATGCAAAGTAATTCCAAGATGAACTTCTTAATGGTAACCACCCCAAGATGAACTTCTTGTTTAGAGTGGTTTTATCCACTAAAAATGTTTTGAGACAAACAAAAAAGAATTGCTCTTGATAGCTTCTGTTTATAATTTTTGTCCCTGTACTGTTCTCACTACCACACTTCGTGGCAATCTTCATAAATGTGTTTTGCCTTTTAAAAAAATATATAGCCCAAAATGAAGCACAGGCAAGAGTCTATGTCTATTTTTTTTAAAGTAAAAAAATCAATTTATCAAGTGAAATATTTGCCTAAAATGCTAATTAACCACCAACCACCTCAACTAACTAAATCCAAGTCCTCTTTTATTCATTTTGGAATAAACCTTACAGCTTTTTTGCATCTGCACTAGAAGCGTGGAATTGAAGTAAATGGAGATTGAGAATATTATTGGGGAAGGTTCAAACAGAATCGAACCACGAAACTAGTTTTCAAACCAAAGCTAACAATCAACCAACACTCACAAATCAACACAATAACTCACTCTTTTCTCAGTCAAACCAACATGGCTTCAAAGCTTTGTTTCTTAATTACTCACAAATCCCACCACTTTTGTCTCATCGGGAATTGCATGCAAATCCACCCCAGATTACGACTATGGTCGATTCTCCATCAAAAAATCACTCTCACAAGCCCACAAGTTTTTAAACGTAATTAACGAAATACCTCCAAGGCTTACCCCAAGCCAGCACTTCTACAATAAACGTAACAATGCATAGCAGAATTCTGGAAAGCAAGGTAGAATAAAACTTGACTTCTACACTACAGTGAAAACTGAAACGATGTCGGCGGTGTGGCCTCACATCGGAGGCGTGACAATGTCGATGACAGGACGACAGCGAGCGGTGGTGACATGGGAGATGCACTGAGTGCGACTGCATAACTGATGTCAGATCAAAACGTGAGTGAGAGAGGGCTAGGGTTGGGTTCCTTTTATGTGGGTATAATTTTAAATTCTGATTCGTATTCCTTTGGTAAAATCCATTGGAAAGAAATTAAATTTTTTACATACCTAAATCCGTGTATAAATTTTATTGGTAATTTATATTTTTCAACAGAAAATTTGTTTGTGGGCAAATGTCAAAAATTCAAATATTTCTGACGGAATATAATCCTTAAAAAATTTCATCGAAAACTCAAATATTTCTTAAATTTCATGGAAAATATTCTCTTGATAATAACATTTTTTCTTATAGTAATTTAACCATTGTTTTATGCATGGAAACTAGTTTACATGTATCTTTTATATATAAAGCAATTTTGCTCTATACATGTACATTAATAACTAGTAATAAGATTTTACTTCAAGTATTTAATATTGTTGTTTACATACAACTTAAATTTAAGATCACTAGTTAAATTAAAATAATCACATCTTAGTTGGTCTATGTATTCGCTAACAAGTGTATTTAAATTTGATTTTATTAAATATAAAATATTTTTAAATAATATATATAACTTTATAATTTAAAAACAAAGTAAACTAATATGGGTTTTACTAAAATGTGCATAAATGCACATGTGAAGAATGTCATTACACTTGTTTATTTATTTTTATTTTGTGGCAATCATAAAAACTAACTGAAGTTGTAAAAAATTGGAGATAATAAACAAATACTTAGAAGAAAAGAGAAAATAAAAAAAAAGATAACATTTTCACTTTTAGAAATAAAAAAAGGATTATTTTTTCTCAAAAGAGATAATTGGTGAGTTTGTTTATACTTAAAAAAAAACTTCAAAATAAGGTGCATTTGACCAAGAAAGAGGAAACTTTTTCCACTCATCCTTTTGTTTCTTGTTCTAGTTCCAAGATGAAGGTGCATCTAAAAGGCTAATCGGGATTCCTAAGGGTGGAATAGTGGAGCAAGTAGATTTTCTAGAAATAATAGAACTATCAGAATCAACAAGTTGAGATGGTTTCTCCTCTTAGAAACTCTTGAAATTAAGAGGAGAAGAAAGGGTTTTTCATTGTGAGAAAATGAGGCTCTAGAACTCTCAGAAGCATGACACAAGGAAGCGTGGAAGTAGAGGTTAGCCATAATAGGAGACATTGTAGGTAAAGAAAGAACTAAGTTATGTACCTACAATGTCTCTTGTTAGGGCAAACTTATACTTCCACACTTTCTTATACCGTGCTTATGAGGGTTGTCCAGCCTTATAATTTCACCACGAAAACTCTTTCTTCTCCTCTTATAAGAGGTTCTAACAAAAGAAACTATCTTAGCTTGCCGATTGTGACACTTTTATTTCTATAAAATCTACTTGCCCCATCATTCCATCCTTAGGAACCCCATTAGCCTTCTAGATGTACCTTCATCTAGAAATTGAAACAAGAAACAGAAGGATAAGAGGAAAAGGATGAAGTGGAACTAGGTTATCTGATAGAGAGATTTGTAATTTTAATAGAATCTTTTGGTTAAGGAAAGATCTCATTGAAGCACAAACACTATATGAGATTGGTTTGGGAATAGGCATTTCATATGAGGGAAAGCAAGGAAGAAATTAAGGTTGGAAGGATGGGTGATTTAGAGAATAGGGTGTCAAACAAGCAACAGTAAAGGGTAAAGGACAACAACGGGGAATCAATGAGGTGTTTAAATGGAGCTTCTATCTTATAATGTGAGACAACTTGGAGGGAAGCCAAAGTGGAAGGCTAATGGGCAAGTGGTTTTAAAGGAAGAAATATAATTTTTCAAGACACAAATAGAGGGGGGGCATCGATCTTGAAATTTATGGTGCTTTATCGGGCGATAGAGAAGCTGATTTCTTTTTTAGCCCCTCAATAAATCTAGCTGGTGGCTTGCTTTGTATTTGAACTAAGGATAACATAGAGATAAATAATTTATGTGCGGGAACTAAATTCATTTGGATTGAAGGAGTGTGGAAGGAAGAAGGATGTACATTAGCTACAACTAAAGTGTATTCTTCTTGACTTTTACACTGTAGTCAATGTGAAGTTGTGAGATTTGCAAAAGTCTTAAATTGTAGCCTTATTTCCTTGCCTTTTACATATTTTGGAATACCAATTTTGGAGCCAACCCTAGAAGAAAGGAAACATGGAAGCCTATTATTGCAAAGTTTAAAAAGAAACTAGCCCCTTGGAAACATAGGTCCTTTTCCATAAATTCAGTGTCAACCTCTTTGTCTATATTTTTCCTATCTTTTTTTTAAAATGCCACATGTTGTTGCTAAAGAAATTATTTCTATACTAAGAAAATTTCTGTACGTAGGAGATGATGAGGAAAAAAGGAAGATTTATTGGGATAGAGTGTGTTGTCTGAAGGGGCATGGTTGGCTTGGTATTAAGAATATTTATTTGTTCAATATTGCTTTGATGGAAAATGGAGATGGACTTTGTTTTGTAAGTAAGAAATGCTTTGGGTGGAGGTTTTGGAGTCTAAATATAGAGGGTGGAGAGGTCTCTTGAATAGGGATAGTAGTTCATCTTCATCTTTATGGTGGATAGATTTAAAATTGTCATGTGGAGGGGGAGCTTTAATAGGTGGTTTGATAGAAATATTAGGTAGAAGATAGAAGTTGGCTTGATAATTGGGAGGGGAGGTGAGCTTTGTTGGAAAATTCCATAGAATATTTATTTTATCCACACAACCCAATGACCGTATAAAAAAATGTGACATTGGAGAGATGGTGAGTGGGTGTGGTGTCTTGAGTGGAGAAGGAGTATTTTGAATGGGAGAATGATTAATTACATGAGCTTCTTAATATTTTGACTCATCGGGAGATGGAGCGTAATGATACTTAGACTTGAGAGATGGACTAATCGGGTTCTTTCATGGTTAAATCGGCCTACAAAGTGATACACTAGGATTTGGTGGGATCACAAAGTTTGGTTTTGATGCAAAATATTTGACAATTGAAGGTACAACCAAAGGAAATTTTTCTAATTTGGAGGCTGCTGTTGAATAAACTTCCTACCAAAGACAACCTCTGAATTAGAAATCTGTAATGTTTTTAATTCCTACTATCAACACTTTACAGTAGATATTGGCAGCAAAATACATGAATGTCATTGCAGGAAAGAGATGAAAGTTATGCAACAATATATTAACACTTGGTCTAAATCACTACAACAAGCCTAACCTTTACCATCTCAAGTAGTAAATGTATATTGTTAGGGAAACACTAAAAAGATCTATAAATACTTTCAATCCAATTGCCAACATTGAAAAAAAGTAAAACTGGGATGTCTCAACGTCAAACACACATACTCTAATACCACAAAACACGGGGGCATTTCTTGTTCTTGATTAAATCCCTTCTTTATTCTTTATTGTTAATTTGGATTTGATTACTCAGAATCTTAATCTATTGCATGACAGTGATCATCTGTGTGTAATTGATTGACTTAGGAAGAGATTGTTTTTATGTAACTTGCATAATCAAACTAGTTATGAGAAATTATGATAGATTAATTAATTGATCACCTTGGTTTTGAACTTAATCCTTTAATCTAATACGATATTTCTATGATCAATTGAGTATTGATTAGGATAAAAAAGCATTATTAAACTATGACCAAAGGTTAATAATTAGATTTGTGAATACTAGTCATTGACTATATTTGGGGTTTTGTTAGAATTAGAATTGGGGTAAGTGTGACATCACAATTCTAGGTTGCTTATTATAACTATTTTCACATCAATTCTTCTAACTTTGATTCTTATTTACTAAATGCAGTAATTGACCACAACTATCTTTCATTTAATTTAACTTTAATTGTTTAGTTTTACAAAATTAATTGTTTGGAAACACAATTGGTCCTTTGAGTTCAATACTATTATTATTGTGTAGGATACGCTTGCCCTTGTGCATGTACTAATTTTATGCATCAACAAGCTAGCCCTAACAGATGGCATTTTAGGTATAGAGAGAGAACCTCAAGTAAAACCTCTTGAAAGGAGAAGATGGTAGAACCTCTTGATAGGATGAGGAGAGGAAATGGTAGAGGTGTTGTGCTTCCTTGCTTCCTTGTGTCATGCTTATGAGAGCTATTGAGCTTTATGATCTCACCATGAAAACCCTTTTTCTCCTCTTTCAAGAGGTTCTACAGAGAGAAACTATCTCAGCTTGTTGATTATAACTCTTTTATTTCTAGAAAATCTATTTGCCCCACTATTTCACCCTTTATTAGTCTTCCTGATGCACCTTCATCTCGGAACTGGAACAAGAAACAATAGGATGAGTGGAAAATGATGAACTGTAACTATGGTTTCTGATAAAGACATTTATAACTATAATAAAATCTTCTGGTTAAGGAAAGTCTTTGTTGAAACACAAAAATTGTATGAGATTGGTTTGGGAATAGGTATTTCATATGGGAGCAAAGAAGAAAATATGGTTGAAAGGATGGATGATTTAGAGACTAAGGATGTCAAAGAAGCAATAGTAAAGGGTAAGGGACAATAATAGGGTATCAGTGAAGTGTTTAAATAGAGCTTCTATCTTATAACGTGAGAAGGCTTAGAGGGAAGCCAAAGGGAGAGGCTATTAGGCAATTGGTTTTGAAGGAGGAAATAAAATTTTTATGCATTCAAGAAACAAAGAAGGGGGCATCGATCTTGAAATTTGTGGTGCTTTATGGGGTGATAGAGAAGTTAATTTCTTTTTAGCCTTGCAATAAATTCAGCCAATGAGTTGCTTTGTATTTGGACTAAGGAATAGCATGGAGATAAATAATTTATGTGTAGGAACCAGATTGATTTGGATGAAGTAGTGTGGGAGGAAGAAATATGTATAGTAGCTATAGCTAATGTGTATTCTCCTTATGACTTGATACAGAAAGAAAGGTATAAGAAGAATTAACGCTCAAAAAATCCCAAAGCAATGCGAAACTTTGGTGTGTGGCGGGAGATTTCAATAGCATTAGAAGGGGAAGTGAAAGGAGAGGTGAGGGGGAACAATATTAAGAAGGAGGGGAAAGGAGTGAATTTAATCAATTTATTGAAGACATGGAGGTAGTGGATATTCCAGGGAAAAAATATACTTGGTGTAGGTCAAATGGGAAATCAATGAGTAGGATTGATAGAATATTGGTGAATAAAGAATGGCTTGACAAATGGTTGGGGGCTTCTCAACATTTAGTGGAAGGAAGCATATCAAATCATTTTCCTTTGGTCCTAAAGAATGTGATTATGGATTGGGAACCCAAACAATTTAGGGTCTTGAATTGTTGGTTTGAAGACAAGAGGTTTGACAAATTTTTGGAGGAGGTGCGGAGTAGACTACATTTTTTAGAGTGGGAGCTTGTGTCCTAAACGAGAAGATAAAGGGTATGAAGAGTGAATTTAGGTATAGAACAAAGAGCACTTTGGTATGTTAGAGAAAAGACAACCTGCAATCCAAAGTGATGAGGACAAGGCAAGGAATAAGGGCAAGGAACCTTTAGAAGGACTTGGAGGACTTATGACAAGGGCTAGAACAAAGAAGGCCAAGGAAGCTCTTCAACAAGTGTTAACCATGCTATTTGAATTTAGGCCCACGTTACAAGTAGAGAAGCTTCAGATTGTCAATTGCATCATGTTCCAAGAAGAGTAGAGGGTGCCACTTTTGTTGAGTGATTTTATTAGCATTTTCTTAGTTGAAATAAAGGCTCAAACTTGTGTTAAAGTGACTGTCAATTCTCTTTGGATTTGCATCACCTATGGGCTTATTTTAATTTAAATAAATTAAGGTTTAATAAGGTGAAAACTCTAGGATTGTGGTTGCCTCTTGGCTAACCAAGGAGTTGCACAATTTTCCATATGCTTTTGTGTCTTAATTATAGTTTTAAGTAGGTATAATGACACCATCAATTGTTGTTATTGGTGATAATTTCATCTTCTCACTTGTGTAACAAACTTGATGTCATTCCTATTTATAGGCTGCACATTTTCTAATAAAAAAACAGACCTTGAATTGAGTTTTAATCAACTTCTAAAGTGTGAGAATAAATCTCCTTAGTTACTTGAGTGATTCAAGAAATTAGTTTATCAAGGAACACCACCTTGTGTGTGATACCGATTCCGGAGGAGTGATTCTTCCAACCACCTTCTTCATTCTCCTTATCCATTCTATTTTCTAAATTTCATACAAAAAAATAGAAAGAAAAACCTTCGAAGATCCATCCTCAATCCTTGTGCAAATAGGTTTACATCACAAAGGGAGATGAATGAAATAGAATGAAGGGTGAATTTTTGGACCTTGATGAAGAAGAAATAAAAAGGAAGAGAGAGCTTCAAGAGCATTTTTGGAGGGTAGCCAATCATAATGAATCGCTCCTTTGAAAAAAGGCAAGAATGAAGTGGAATCTAGAAGGAGATTGCAACACACAATTTTTTCATGATGTGGTGAATTGGAGGAGAAGTAAAAATGTGCTTAGAGGTTTACATATTGAAGGTGGTTAGGTTGATGATCCTTTGAGAGTTAAGGAAGATGCTTCAAGATTTTGAGAAAAGGTTTAGTGAGCAAAGGTGGCAAAGACCAACACTTGATGGGGTTTCTTTCAAACAAAATTTGGAGCATGCTAATAATATGTTGTTAGGAGATTTGAGGAGATTGAGATAAAAGAGACTCTTAAGGAACGTGGTAGTCTGAAGAGTTTGGGTTTGGATGTTTTAAATTTTATATTCATCAAACACTTCTCATTTGATAAAAGATGATGTGATAAGGTTTTTTAAAGTGTTCCACCAAAATGGGGTGCTACGTAGTGGGTGTAATTCATCATTCACCCCTTTAAGTCCCAAAGTGTAGGACCCTTAATCTTTGAGTGAATTTAGACTTAGTTCACTTGTGGGATGTATGTATCAATATATAAATAAGTATAACATTTTCTTATATGTAGTTATTTATTATTTATTGTATTTATAAAATATAATAAATAAATTATACATAACATAAATATTCAATATTATATTAATAAATATAATTTATTTATTAAATTATAATACATATTTTAAAATTGAATAATTCAAATATTTATTTTTATATATATATACATATATATATACACTACTAATATAATATTTTTTTCTAAATGTGGTATTTAATAAATATATACATGAATTTATTTTTTCTTATACGGTCTTAATTATTTCATTTATTAAATATAAAATACATTTTAAAAATATCAAATATTATAATTATTAATATAATTAATTTATTTAAATTTAAATAAAATATTTGTTTATTAAATATATGAATTTATATATATATATATATATATATATATATATATATATATTAAAGTGTTCATTAAAAGTTTTTATTTGTATTGTTTTAAAATAATTAATTTACAAAAAAAATTATAATAAAAAATTAGAAAATATGTTATGTACTAATTGTAAAATAATTTTAAATTGTTATTCAATCATAAATTATCATATATGATAATTTTGTTTACTATTATAATTATTATCTTAAAAATTATAGTGATGAATAGTTATTGGCTGACCATGTAAAAGTTTTTAAATTGATAATAGATACTAATTAATAGGGGTGGAAATGAGCCTAGTCAAGCCAAGTTTTACTAGGCTTGAGTTGAATACACAAAGCTTTAGTTTGGCTCATTACCTGTCATAGGCTTCTTTTAAAGGCTCGGCTCGGCTTACATAAGAGTATGCCTTGACCTACGAGCCTATTTAAAAGTCTACTTAAAGACGTATTTAACCAATTAATTGTTTTAAAACCTAGTAAAATACTAACTAAGAAAAAAAACTTATAAAATTTCCTGTACAAATCCAAAAATAATTGATAAACAAAATTATATTGAATTCAAGTTATTTAAACACAAAGTATATCAAAAGAAAATGAAAAAAAAATGCATAATATTAAAAAATATATGGATTAGAGATGATTTATACTAATATAGCCAAATAAAAATATTTAAATTATTTGAAAATGTCTTTACAAAACATTATTTTCTTTGAAAGTATTAATCTCGTTGCATTATTATCTAAGTACTTTATGTCACTTCATCCTGTCATTCATAATGCCATAAAAATGGTATAGATAATAGTTATTATTATTATTATTATTATTATTATTATTATTATTATTATTATTATTACTTAAACAAGCCGGTTTGTCGAGTTTAACAAAAAAAATTTTATAGTTTGACTTTGGCCTTTTTATCTAAAAAAACTTTTTAAAAAGTTTGAACTTGGCCTTTATAGGAAACAAGCCGAGCCGAGCCTTAAATAGGCCGAACCATAGGCCCTTGACAAGCGGCTCGACTCATTTCAATCCCTACTAATTAACAAGTCATGTTGGTCTCAAATTCTCAATATTGAATAGTATTTATTGTGTCCCTTAAGTAAGGTCTCAATTAAAAAAATGATAATTATTAAACTCAAAACAAAATTGATTAGTAATATGAAGATAAAGATAACAAAAATAATGAATGTTAATAGAATATTTGAAATAGTGAAATATCTACCTATCAATACTTTACAAAATAAATATAATTTAAATATTGAGAATTATGTTAATTCATACATTTTTATTTAATAGTAAATTATCATGTAAAATAGAATTATTAACTTTTTTAATAATTATTTCGAAGGGTCTCGTACAAAGAAAAATTTTAATTTTTCGAGAATCTTAAGATACAAATATTTTTTTTTAATCAGAAATTAAACACAATGTCAAGATTCACAACACTTATGTTCTATGTTCAACCAACCAAGTTAGATCCTTTGATTAATATGGAAAGGTTAGTTTCTCATGTGTTGGTTTATTTTTAAAAAATAATTAAATAATATTTCCAAAAAAATGTTTCCTGGGGATTTTTTGGTCAAGTTCTCAACAAAAATATTCTCATGGTATAAAATACATCTAAAATTAATTATTTTATTATTTTATAACAAACACAAGATAATTTTTTCCTTTCATGTATTTCTGAGACTAAAAGATTTATCCATAAAACAAATGTGTCCTAAGTTTCTCGAGTTAAAAAATAAGTTTAACTAAAGTAAAATATTGTTATTCTTCTTAAATTATTTAATAATCAATTAATTGAATTTATTCATTTTTAGGAATCATAATTATCAAAATTCATGATTTTTATACATAAAAAATTTTAATTGTACCAAATGTCTCATAAAAGTCATATAATCTTTAATATTTTTATTGATTGATAATATTTTTTTGTGAACATTGGTGAATAGTATTAAACAATACATAATTATTAAATTCTATGCAACTCTATATAAAAAAAAACTATTAAACTCTTTTTCTAGCTCATGGGTTAGTCCAACTACTTAGTGATATAAAAATTAATATCTCATTTTATACATGTGAAAAATTAATCTATCTAATAAAATAATTTATATTTAATTTTGTTCATATATAATTTTTTTTTTGAATGTCACATCACAAATAAAATTAATTTTTGATTCAATAAATTAAAAGTCATACCTAACACCTAACCTAATAAAAAATTAATGACGTTAAACTCTTATGTTTTTCATATTCAAATAAACTCGTATTAGTTATGATGTCCAATACCTTTGAAATCGATCCTATATCAACAGCGCACGTGGCCAATCCCTAAAACTAAAATTAGGACATGATGACCATGGTATACCGAACCTTGGAACTTCCATAAATGAAAAAAAAAAAAAAATCTTTCTAAAACAATTTTTTATTAATTTTATCATCCATTAGAAAAATATACTTATTTTTCTAAAGAGTAAAAGGATAACATTCCTCTAATAAATAAAATCGATTCTGTGATCGCTAATCCAACGGTGAGATTGGATTCACCAGAAGCACATAAATCTCTCTCTTTCACTTGGTTGCTTCGTTCCCTCACAGACAACCTGTGTCAAATCCTAAGTACACTCTCCAACCAACAACAACACAGCCTTAGTTTCATTCACTTAACACTCCTTTTAAGAGAGAAGGATCAAACATGGGAGCTGGAAGTTTCCTCAAGGTGGTTCTAAAAAATTTTGATGTTCTTGCTGGGTATGTTTTGCTTTTTCCTACTTTTCTAACAAAGCACTTTCCTTTCTTCCAAAAAAATAAAATAAAATGAAAAAGCACTTTTCTTTTGTTGCTCTTACATACCATACCCTCTGTGAAACACACTACTCTTTATCTTTGAAATTATTTCTAAAATGAATTTTGATTATGTGCCACAGGGCTTCACAACCGAACCCATGACTAAATTTACCATATTTTTCAAGTTCAGTGTGTTTTTTCTTTGTGTATTAACTACTGATGATACCTTTGGCTATTGGATTTCTCTTTCAGGCCTGTGCTTAGTCTTGCCTATCCTCTGTAAGTGCACACAGTACATGCTAACAACTTGTGCTTTTTAAAGGATTAACTGTGCTTTTAGTTCTGAAAATTTTCTGAAGTTTTGGTTTTAGTTCCTGATGTTTAGAACCAATAGTTTTGTCCATGTATTTCTTAAAATTATTCAAATTTTAGTCTATAGAATTAACATTTTTCCTCTGTACAGATACCAAAGTTTGAGTATTTCAAAAAATATAGGGACTAAAACTAAAATTTGGAAAATTGCTAGGGACTAAAAACACCGAAAACCTTTTTTTTTTAATTTGTTTGTTTTTATTTTGCTGGCTCGTTATGTTTTAAGCTATTGTTTGAGAATAGATTGATTCATGGTTTATGATTTCTTTGAACAATGCCTCAGATATGCCTCAGTTAGGGCAATTGAGAGCAAGTCTCCTGTTGATGACCAGCAATGGCTCACTTATTGGGTTCTCTATTCCTTGATCACCCTCTTTGAACTTACTTTTGCCAAAGTTCTTGAATGGTAATTTTGCCTTTACAGTTGAATCTTTTTATGGTTTTTCTTGTGTGATTTACCTGATCCGAGTGATCAATAAATTTGATGAGAAACCAGCGATTTTGACCCGGAGTGGTTATTATTAAGAAGTGCTTGCTACTACTTACTAGTTAAGTGCCACGGTAGATAAGTTTACCAGCAATGCAATTCATACTAGATATACCTTTTGTGGTGTTAGTAAAAGTGTTATTCTAGTCTCCAATCATATCTAAAGATCTACAATCTGTTCTATTTTACATGGAATATGGGGATCAAGACGTTAATGAAATTGAATGTTGAGTTTGATTTTGTTGAGTTTTCTGACTATTTTAGCTGCAAAATCTATGCCTTATCTTGGCCATTGTAATAGTCTTAGAAAATGCGGTAATAAATGTATAATTTTAAACTTTTTTTTTTTTGGCAGAGTATAATTGTAAACATTTAACGTAAAGGGATTACTGTTATACTGATATGCAATATAATAACAATGAAAATATACTTAGTGCATGTTTGGGTCCCCATTTGGAGATCCCAACCAAACCTAGGTTTGCAAAGGGAACCCTTTTGATACTTTTGGTCTTTGGACTCAACCTACATTTGAGGGGCTTCCACTGGTTTTCCAGACACGCTTTTATACTATTAGGTAGTTAGATTCATGTGAACTGTGGTACATTATCTGCATTGTACAAACCTTGTTTTGTAGAGCAGTGCACAATACATTCTCTCACACTTCTTTTTTTCAACATAACCTCTCCAATTGATTGAAATTCGCGTGGATCTCATTATTTTGGGAATGAAATCCGCCAAATGAGAAATGAGACCCGCATATTTAATGAGATCCACATGAATTCCATCCAATAAGAGAGTGCATTAGAAACAGAGTGTTGGAGAGTGTGTTGCTAGCATCATATGGAAAATGGGATTCCCATTTTTAATGAGATCTGCATTTCTATTGTATTTACATTGTCATGATTATATGTAGAGAGATGATTAGGCTGTGGGAAAGTACTAAACTTCTTGTGATTAAATTGTCTCAATCTATTACAGGATTCCTATATGGCCATATGCAAAGCTGATCCTCACCAGCTGGTTGGTCATTCCTTACTTCAGCGGTGCGGCCTATGTTTACGAGCACTATGTTAGACCTTTCTTTGTCAATTCTCAGAATGTTAACATCTGGTATGTCCCTAGCAAAAAGGACTCCTCGGGCAAGCCAGAGGACGTTCTCACTGCCGCAGAGAAGTACATCAAAGAGCATGGGACTGAAGCATTTGAGAATCTGCTTGACAGGGTACTTCCATTCATATGTTCAATTTGGTTATCACATGTTTATGCTATCTTTGGAGCCTGTTTGGGTACAATGTATAAGTGTTTTTGAGAGCTTCTCTATTTGAAATATAAAACTTTTGCCAGTAGAAAAGCTCTCAAAAGCTGTCAAAAGGACTTTTAGCCTTGTATTCAAACATGCTCTTAGTATCTGACCTTTTGTACTAATAGTGCTCATCACTCTGCAGGCTGGTAAATCTAGGAAAAGTAGCAGGCATGCAAATGGAAGCTATTGAATGCAATCTGGTAGCTTAGTTTTTGTCATGTTTGGGATAAAGGAGTGCATGTACATGATGTTTTGGCTTAACTTTTGTTAGTGTGTAATTATATCAGGCTCTCTCTTTGTCTCAAGGATATACAACTATGGTATGTGCCAAATTATCATATATAGAATTATAGAATATAGATAATATATAATGGAGGTACAATACAAATCAGTTTGTTGACTTTTTTGTTTTTCCTTCTTGTCACACTACTCCTTACCTCAATCACCCCCACCCCCTCTCTCCCCCATGAAAATAGCCAAATAAGTTTTGGTCCATTCTACGTAACTAGTAACTCAGTTGTTATTTTGTTGTGTGGTAGCCTTCAAGAAACTGCATATTTATTCATTGAAAATGATTTTCGGTACAAAATATACAGCACAAAACGAGATGAACTGCATATCTTTCGGGTGAATTGTTCAAATTTAAATTCATTAAAATTTGTGCATAAACTAATTCATACTCGATAGCATAATGGTATGTTTGGATTTTTGGTGGGACTGTCGGAATGTTCCAAAAGTATGTTGAAGAATAAAATTTTACATAAAAACTCCGTTTTTGAAGAGTAAGACTCGAAATACTTTTACAAACTGAGTTTGTATATTTTAATCCAAACATATATACATCAAGATAGTTGGCGAATCAGGTCTGTGATTAGTGATTACACAATTTACCCTGCGGTGATTTGAAAAACCCTTATGTGGCGAATGACAATTGATGAATGTAAGCTCGGTTGAGAAGTTATCTCTCTTGCCAATATAGTATTTGTTAGTTAAGTCTTCAATTTCAATAACAGGAATTTTGTCCCTTTAGTACTTTTAGTTATAGAACAATTAAGGGCAAAAGGTACATTCTGATTTTTTATTTTTACATTAGGTACATTATTTTCTTTCAGCATACATTAGGTACATTCTGATTAGTGCAATATTTAACAAAGATGATTAAAACATAAAAGTCTAACAGATATGCACTCAGTAAAAGGTTTTACACTTTCAAGAAATTATTTTTTAATTTGGTATAATTTTAAGATAATTATTATAAAAATTAACAAATTGGATAATAGTGAAATTTTTTTTACATGATTGATACATATTTGCATACTATAAGATAATAGTTAATTTCCATGTAAAACTAGCATTTTAACTCATGCAAATGCAAAAGGTAAATACTTTTTACATAATTATTAAGTTATATAAATTAAAATCACTTACTTTATTATATTCTTTAAACTAATATAATAAAAACATATTTTCTTCTTAAAAAATCATATTTAATTTGATTTAAATTTAAAGGTAATAATATAGTTAGAACAATAAAATTTAAAAAGTTTAATATCTATGCATAATGCATTATTAACGTAAAAACCTTTATACCATCAATCAACCAAAATTTGTTAGGTGTGAATTTTGGCAAATTCTACCACGTATGCACATTTCAAACGGTATGGGTACTTTTTTTATTAGATCAATATTTATTAAGTCATGAACTTGTAATATTCACTTTGTGGATAGTATAGAATTGACAATGAGTTATTCGTTTAAGACTTTTTTATTTTTTGTAGTTGCTAAATGATTGAGGGTTACATTTATTGCTCATTCTATTTACATCATTTTAAACATGAGCGTTATAAATAAGAATAAAAAAAATAATATTAGTAGTGGAGTTTTCATTTTTAAAATTAAACTTTTCTATTCTCCAATCCTTGTAAGAAAGAAAAATATAATTTATAGCATTTATTATTATGAACTGGAATTATTAATTGTATTTTGTTAAAAAATAATTAATACAGGAAGCAATTAGAAAAGAGTTTATAAAAAGATTCAAAACAATGTGTTATAAAAAGGAGTATGTATTAAATTTTTCTTTCTTCTCTTTTGACAAAATAATGTCAATTGTATAAAAAAAAAATTAAAAATTCCCATCCTAAATAGTAGAAAAATAAAGTAATAATTAATAATATATTAACACAATTAAATGATAGAAAAATGCACATTAACAACAAATCAAACTTCAACACCCTGATGTGTTTTAACCATCCTTTCATATTCGCATCAATTTTCTAGTAACATAGTATGGTGGCATCAATATTTTATTGAAAAATAGAAGACAGCCTCTATGAAGTCATGAGCACAAACATTACTTACAATTACGGATTGACTCTTTTATAAGTATAGCATAAAGAACAGAATTACAATCAGACATGAATTCTCACATCAAATATAAAATTTTAACAAATATTCGGAATTTCAAACATTTTATTGGTACATAATGGTTTGGATAAACTTCTCTTAAAAAAATTCATAAGCTAAAATTAACTTATATATAAGTTAATTTGTAAAAATTCTCTTATATAACTTCTTTAAAATAAGTTAATTTTAAATTATGAAAAAACTCATTTCATTTTTTCTTTCTTATTTTCTTCTCATGTTTTTGAATAAACTTATTCAAACATGTTATAACATCTTCATTACCAATTTCTTAAACAATAGTAATCAATCACCCTCCTAACTACCTCAAGTGGCACACAAATTGCCAATCTCTAGCATTCACCTCAAGTGAAATCACTTACATTCAATCCAAATTTATAGAAAGTATAATACATCATAACACATACGCTAACTGTATTGTGCACCTTTGTTGTCACAATGACTTAACCTATGCATATTTGATTCAGGCTAAATTTGAAAAGAAATACGAAATACATTGGTTGAAGTTGAACACATCCATTTCAAAACAAAGTTCATTATGAAGTTCTTTTGAATTGATATAAAGGACAATGAGATAAAACTTTATTTATTGGAAACATCAACCAGAATATCTGATTATCCATCCAGGCTCACAAGAAGAAAACAAAAGGATCCATACAACTACATCTATGTCATTAGGTAATTCATGGCCATGGCAGATTACCAGTCTCAGTCATCACAGATGAAACTAAGCTTGTTTAACAAGGACCAGCCAGGATCTATTTGTAAGAGTAATCATAATCAGGCTTCAGTTTCTACTTCAGCTTCTGCTTCTGCTTCAGCTTCATCTTCACCGCCATTGATGACATCATTAAGGTACTCCTGAGCTTCATCTAATGCTGATCCTTTTGCATCAGCAGCATACAGAATCTTCTTGATTGCTAGAGACATCTGCATTAAAAAAAAAAAAAAAAAGAAGCATAATCAATTTACTTTTTAAAACTCCCGATTGTCAAAATACTCTATGATCAACTACAATCTTTATCTGTTTTGGATTACTAACTTAGATTTAGGAATAGATTGTAAATATAAAAAAGAACTGTAAGCGGTGGTTTCCAATACCAATGCATACACTGTCATCCAGCTGAATCATACCAAAGTAAACAAACGTATACAGCTTAGGAAAGGTGGAGTATAGAGGGATTAATTGTTTTTTTTTTATAAGCAAAACTAATTTATAATATTATAAAGGGATTAGTACAAGTGGTACTGATATATGTACATTGTGTCCATACTATTTGAAGACCTATGGAAACCTAATTCAAGCTATATTGCAAGAATTAACATTCCATAGGTGTGAATTAGTAAAGACATCCTTCCATCAAAAACCTATAGGACAATCCCCCCCTGATTACAAAACCCAACCCTTATGTTGCTAGCCCATGAGTGAAATGGAATATCAAATCCTTTTTCCAAATGTTTGAACCAACTCCAGAAGAAGAAAATTGCATCCTCCATCAGCTTTTGACCATTAAACCTTTCATTTGAGCCACCTCCAGCAGAAGAAAATTGCATCCTCCATAGAGGGATTAAAATGCATGTCAAGTTTAGAGGTAGAAAGCAAAAAATACTAGAGTTCCAAACCCTATGAAGAATCATTCTTATTTGACTAAACTATAGAAATTTAGATCACAAAGGAGACCATATCTTATCCCATCCACTTGACCAAACTCATGAATGAAATAAAACAACTTCTACACAACTGGTCCAAAAAGATTTTGGTTTATTTAAAAGAAGAAAGAATTTTCCGATGTAGCACAATGCTCCAGAACAGTTCAACAGGTTCTGGTCACTCCTAACAATCCAGACTAAACCAGCTAGGTCTGATATAGCCCATAACTCTTTTGAAACAATCAATAACAGATTTCTAACTGTACTAAACTAGATTTCTAGCGGGACTGTCCCCCCTTCTCCTAACATAGACCCTTTTAGTTAGGGGTCTGCTCTATCGACACTAAATCTTTCACGGTTTCACCTTGCCCTCAAGTTGAAAATTAAGAAAACTAGATTGTATAGAACTGAGCAGCTCGCATGATATTTCAGAATCTGGCAAGCTATGCCACTTGATCAGCATTTCCACATTGATCAAGTCTGCTGGCAGTGGTTGGAGTTGAATTGAGCCCAAAATGACTCTTTTCAAGAGGCACACACTGGACTCTGCTAGGGTCTAATAGCAGCAAACGATAAGCAACTGCCCCAGTACCCCACCTTCTCCACAATTTGATAATGGCCATAAAACATTGGAGCCAATTTCTCATTCCTTTTTCTAGCTAATGACTTCTCAACTTATAAGGTTCAATCTTCAAATACACCCAATCACCCACTAGAAATTCCACCTCTCTACTCTTATCAGCTTGGGATTTCACATACTTGAATTTGTCCCTTGTTAATTCCCTCTTCCACTTAACTTGGAAGAGAAGGTATCACCCTTAAATGAAGAGCAAGACCACATTAAGCAATTGCCTGAATTTTCTCTCTTTTATTATTCCCCTCTATTCCTTCTCTTATGGTTAGGTCCACCAACCCAACCAAACTCTGTACTAAACTACTATCACTCTTGGAGTAGGTTGAAGATCCCCTCCTAGTTCCTGAGTGCTTGAATTCTTCTGTACTGCACCATCTAACCTCACAAATTCAGGGCTTCCAGCTCTTTGTTTGTCAACATCTCTTCGCAATCAAGGTCTCATCATGCCCATGGCTCCTAGATCAAAGTCAAAGCTTTGATACCAGTTGATACAAGTGGTTCAAAAAGAGTTGAGTTTATTGAAGAAAATAAAGAATTTTCTTTATATTAGAAGAATTCAAGGGGTTCTGGTCCCTCCTAACAATCCAAACTACACACTAAAAAATATAATTCTCTACCAGCTAGGTTTAATAAAACTCATAACTTTCCTAACAATCTATAACAGATTCCCACCCATGATAAAAACCTTCAAACTGTACTAACCAACACTTCTGTTTATTTGAGCCTCATCATTAGCTCGCCCATCCCTCCTCCTAACATAGACCCTTTTAATTAGGGTTCTAGTATCACAAAAAAATACTTGTCAATGCCAAAACCAGACTTATTTTAAGTAAACACTTCCACATTGCTTCTTTTCTCAATTTCCAGTCATTAACAGTCTATTTGGATGAGAGATTTTGGAAATTTAAAGAATTTTAAATTTTAAAATTTTTAATTGCTTTAATTAATATCCTTTCATTGTTAAAATTTCTAGTTTGGATAATAAGATGACTTGGTAGATAGTTAGATGAACTTATCCCAAATGGAGGAATAGCCATCATGAACATCACTCTCTTACAACCCCCACTCTCTCCCTTTCAACGCGCCACCGCCACAATCTCCTCAGAACCTGCGATCACAAGCTTCTCTCCCTCCTTCACGACCACAAAACTGAAGAAGCTTGGCTCGCCTACTCCCACTCCACTCACCTCCCTAACTCCACCTGCCTCAGTCGCTTGGTCTTTCAACTCTCTTACCAGAACACACTCTCTTCTCTCACGCGCGCCCAGTCCATCGTCACGCGCCTCCGCAATGAACGCCAGCTGCACCGCCTCAACGCCAACTGCCTCAGCCTCCTCGCTGTCTTTGTCGCCAAGGTCAACCATACGCTCTACACTGCCTCCTTCCTCCGCTTCATGCTCCGCTCCGGCTACCTCCCCACGTCAAGGCCTGGATTGTCATTGTCGACCACCTCACCTCCCCCGCTGATCGCGAACATGGCCCCGCAGAGGCCTTCTGTGAAAGCTGCTGGGAATTTTAGAATTTCTTTGTTTTTGAAAGAATTTAAAATTCTAAGTTTATAGTTAAAAACAAATTCCATTTTAAAATGCCAAAATTTTAAATTTCTTCTGAATGAGCATCCAAACAGATTATTTAGGTGGGAGGAATTTTAAATCCTCTGGATAATTACTTTACTCGTTTTAATTTCCTCATCCAAACACACTCTTAAGGTATTAGGAATTTAGATAAAAGAAAATCATTGAATAGATCATGAGAATAGAATATGATATTTTATGCTGAAGCACAATATAGTTAGAAATGATCACAAGCAAACCAAAAAGTAATAGAACTCTCAAATTCACTGTGAATAAAAAAATAAAATAACTAAACTGCAATGCAAGCCTTCATTAGAATTCTTACAGGATCGTTCTCTAGTTCTGAAGCCTGGCAGAGAATTTCTATATCCCTTAGTTTTGCAAAGTAAAAGTCTCTTTCTTTTTCCAAGTGATCCACTGAGAGTTTAAGATCAGAAACCTGAGAAACAGAAAACAGAAAATGAAAGTGAACAATGAAAAAAACTAAAGGTAAATAACTTTTTCATTAAATACATGGGTATATTATATGCCATCAGGTGCAAGCATCAGGAAAATTAACAATGTCTACATACTACATACGTGTAGCATTTTCCTTGATATAGAATTCTACTACAAGTTAAAAGGCTTCTTTGGCTATTTAATATGTATCAAGTTATGCCTCAATACTTATAGGTTTATCTTGTATGCCATTTCTATAGCCATCGCAGATTGCAGGCACAGAAAACACTGAGAACCTAATCTTCATAGTCATACCTGCTTGGACAAAGCTTGTATCTCTGCTGAAGAATTAACCCCGTCAGCTCCTCCACTTGACCTCAATTGCTTGGACCCTACACTCAAAAAGTCATAAACCAAAAGAGGAAAACAGAAAAGGATGAGGGGGGAAAAAGATTAACATGGAAAAACCATTGAGAGAAATGCAAAACAATTTAGAATCAAAGACGCTGATAAGCAAACTAAAGTTTTCGTTCGTACTGAGTGAGTCGCCTGAACCAGAATGATTCATAGTATTTGTTTGCAGTGATTTTGAGCTCTTTAGACTCTTAACATTCCGGTCCTTTCCACCCTTAATCCTACGCTCTACAGGATTGTAGTTCCTATTAAAAAAAAGTGGAAAGGATTTGATAAAATATACTCACAATAACATTGTATGCATGGCCAGCATGGCTTAATATTGCATATCCAAATATCAGTAAAAATATGCTTTGTTTAAATAATTTGAATGATGATCTTATTATAGAAAAGACCAACGGTGAATGGCAAAATACCACACCGTCATTAAAATAAAATAAAGTAAATTACACTTATACCTCCTGTGTTTTTTTCAAATTACACCCGACATTTCTCCTTTTTTTGCACCCAAGAAAAAACCCTTTAATTGTTTAAGCTCACATTACACTTAGACCCCCTCCCTCTTAAACACCGTTTAATTTAACAGAAAATAAGCACATGCTAATCACATGAGTTTTAATGAAAATTTATATCTAAAATACCTTCATCTTCTTCCTCACACTCGCACCCCTTTGTTTTTTCCAAATTCCACCCGATACCCCTCCCTCTTAAACACCATTTAATAATTTAACAAAAAATAGACACATGCTGGTCACATGATTTTTAATGAAAATTTATGTCTAAAATACCTTTATCTTCTTCCTCTTAACTCCATAAAAGACATGACATCATTTTCAGCCTGTAAATATTTTAACATTCTTCTTTCTTTTTCTTTTTTCTCTAATTGGACGTGAACACAACTTTTTGTTGAACGTGAACCCACCTTGTTGGTAAGCATGTGTTAACACCCTTCCTTCTTCTTCTTTTTTTTAGTTCAATTTTTTTGGTGTGTGTTGGATCGTTTAGTTGCTGCGTTTTTGTTGGACGTGTTCCCAACAATGTCTATTGATTGAATATGGTCTTTTGCTTCAAATTTTAGTGTTTTGTTCCTGCATTTGTGTTTTTAACTCCTTTCTTTGAAATATTTATTATTGATGACTAGATGTTTGATATAATGTCTCAATCAAGAGTTGAATCTTCTTCAAGTGTTAGCAAGAATGAAATAAGAGTCAAATATTAAAGGAAAAACTACTATTACCTTAAGAAAGGTTCATTCACAGGGTCAATTGTTAATTTGTTATTTTGAGTATTTAACAAAGATGTTAGGGCAATTTCGTCTACTTACATATTTCAATTAACATTAGTTAATGACGTTAACTGAAGGAGGGTAAAAGTAATGTAAAAAGAGGGAGGGGTATCAGGTACAATTTGAGAAAAACACAGGAGGTGCGAGTGTAACAAAGATGTTAGGATAATTTCATCTGCTCACATATTTCAATCGACGTTAGTTAACAATATTTACAGAAAGAGAGTAAAAGTAATGTAAAAAAAGGGAGGGATATCAGGTGCAATTTGCGTAAAAACACAAGGGTGCGTGTGTAATTTACTCAATAATATAAGGACTAAACAATAAACATACTAATTTGTTCAAAAAATAAATATACATACTAATTTGAAAAGTTTAAATGTAAAACTAAAATCAAAACAACATTTCAAACCTTTTTCAGTTTTACTATCCCTCAAACTTTTAATTTTGAAATATACAATAAGTCAGTTCCATGATATTATAGATCAGAATGAAATTCCCCTTATTTAAAGAACGCCAACTACCATGGCTATCCTAAACTAGCCCAGCCCCCAAAACTTCAGCTTCTTTTTAAGACTAATGTCTTAACATATCATTCTATTTGGGAGATTGTGGTTATGCATTTACACAAGCAGGTGGCTTACTGTAGACCAGATTCGGACTTAAGCACCGGAGGAGAGCCTAACCCAAAAGACCATTAAGAGGGAGAACCTCAAGGCTTAAGTACCACATCAAGTAGTTTATTCTACTTAATGTGGGACTCCTAACATTGTCACCCCCTTTAAGGGCCGATGTCCACGGCGGTTTTCATTCTATCGGCACTGACCTAGTGGATAGTCATTTTCCCTTGGACGGCTTCACTCAGCTATAAGTTTTTGGTTTGCACCTTAATCCAGCCTATAGGTAGCCCTTTTCATGGCCCAACTCTCAACAAGAGCACCAATTGTTAGGACTTAAGCACAAGAGAGCCCGAACCAAAAAACTAGTCCATCAGGAGGGAGAACCTCAAGGTTTAAGTACACATCAAGTAGTTTATTCTACTCAATGTAGGACTTCTAACACCAGACTTCATATTTAGTAAAATGAGATCAGGTTTATCGTAGTATTATCTTTAGAGGTACAGATGAGCCATACTCACCTAAACACCAAATGGCTTCACCTTCCAATAACTTCTATAATGCAACTACATTCACACACACACACCAAAAAAGGGAAAAAAAAAAACTTTAACATGATTGCAAACTCTTTCTACATGTTTTGGGAATCACTTTCTCATGTTCCATTTTTTTTTCTATTTGGATTACACAAATGAACTCACTGAGTGTATAAACCTTCAGGAGTAGTCACTCTGGAACAGCTTTCATTTGAGAAACTAAAACAAAAAAGTTTTTATTTTTTATTAATAGGTCGACATTATTGTATATAAACTCCACATGCATTGGGCATATATCACAAGAAATGATAGAATATGTATTTCTACAAGTAATGTAGAAACAGAGATCATCAAAACTGTTTAAAAGATTGGAAGGAACTCAGAAAACATACTCATTCATAATGCCACCATTTACAGAATCACAGTAGCGTTTCAGCCATTGTAGGAATTCCAGGTTGTCCAAAGGTCGACCTTTAACAAGCCTGCCAACTTCAATATGCTGCCACATAGAAGCCAAGTTAGCCCAATATGTGCAAACATCAACAATTGATTGTTCAAAAGTTTTCAATCTCAAGCTATAATCTGAAATATATTCACTATTAAATCAAGAGGAAATGCAAACCCTGGCATAAAACACCTATGCAACCAATGAAACTGGTATTGCATAGCCTGAGAAAATGAGGAAGCTGGGATTGAGCAATAAACTCGGAATGCACACGAAGCCATAAAGATAACACCACAAAAATTGTAGTACACCGGCAATGCAAACGTAAGGGTGTAAACTGAGGCAGAGGAAGGGCAGAGGAAAAAAAAAGTAATCTTACTAATGTGGAATTGGAATGGAATCAAACCATTAATTTTACAACTCATTAGAACTTCTAGGTCTTGACACATATGCTAAAATTTACCGGTGTTAAGTCATTCCATTGAAGTTTAAAATCTTAAAGAAGATATGTTGATTTGATACTACAACAAAAATTTATGAGTGAGAAATCATCCCACTTTTATTTCTTTCTTTCATATTTACTAAAGCAAAACTCTTTTCCAAGTGTTCTGCTTAACATTGTGATGAGAGAACAAATACCTTTTCAATTTTCAGCTTGTTGAACACATCCTGTAGAACTTTGTAGTTCTGGATCATATCATACTCAGTCTTTGCATCAAAATTCACCTAGAACAAACTCCAAGTATAAAAAAACTACCCTTCGTAGAAATAAAATAAGCATAAAAGAAGTTAAAGCAAAATCATGTTGCCACCTTGTGCATTGGAACAACCCCTGGATATGTCATGTCCATCATCTGGCATTGTACAGCACCGGATGCAGCCTGGCCAAGTGCATAAGGAATAAGAAGGAATGGACAAAAAAATAGATTTGCATCATACTTAATAGACTCAATTAACTTTAGCATTAGCTGATAATTTTTTCTGTATTTTTTTTCCTTTTATCTAGTAATGAAAGAAAATTCTACCCTGATTGAAAAAGGAAAATAAATCAGACAAGCATGAAACAAAAACAATGTTAGTTTCACTGAATGTTCAAAATTGACCACACCATTAACACTAGCCATCGGCAAAAGTAATTATCAACATCTTGAAACTCATACCAAGGGTGCATAAGTGTACACATTTAGACAATTTGTCGTAAATTAAGCAGAAAGAAAGGATTGAATTTAAAAAAAAAAAAATGAAAAAAGAAAGATAAAGAGCCAACATATCAAGTAATAATCATTTAAATTAGTATCATTGAATAACTTCGCTCAAAACCCACAATGTGAACACGTAAACTCCAACAAACAGATCAAACAAAAGCTGATGGTACACAAATCCACTGATTCACATTCAATCAACATTCCCCGATACCGGCATAATTCTTAGAAACTTAATTATTCAACCACATTCAGCAGAACCATCAAAGCAAACTCCATTAGCGAAAAAAAAATCAAAGAAAACTCTACCCTGAGCCTTCCAAGCAAGTTTTTCAAAAGAAAATTCACAGCAAAACCAGATTCTAATTCTTCAAGGACCCAAACATTTAAAAAAAAAAACGCAAATAGAGATCACATTCTCCCTAACTAAGATGAGGAATTGAAAATGCCATTTTGTATGAACCAAAAAACAAAAAGGGAGAGAGGAATACAATAAAATGAAATGTATTACAAGTATAAAAAAAAACCCACAAGATTACAAAAACTATATAAAAACTTCGTACCCCATTGCCCAGAGGCTCTTCGCTATGCGAAGGTATGGGGGAGGGATATTGTACGCAGCCTTACCCTTGCATATGCAAAGAGGCTGTTTCCGGATGTGCAGCGGTAAAGTTGTGCCTTGGTGACTTGTTGGTCATGGGTTCGAATCCGAAAACAGCCTCTTTGCATATGCAAGGGTAAGGGTGCGTACAATATCCCTCCTCCATATCTTCGCATAGCGAAGAGCCTCCGGGCAATGGGGTACGAAGATTACAAAAACTATATAAATAAAAAAAATACAACCGGCATTCAGAAAATGACATCAAACACAGAAACAAGAGGAAGAAAGAAACCCCATTTCTCAACCAACAACAAAAAACAGAAAAGAAAATGAAAAGTTTTTTTTTTTCATTGAATGATGGCAAGAACCAAAAGGGTTACCTCCTCAATGCGAGAGAGGCTAAGTTGAAGGCGATTGTTGATCCAACTGAGAATCTCGTTTCTGCCGACAAAGTAAGCGCTATCCATTATCCCTATACTCGTCGCCATTTCTTTTCCACGAGCAATGAACCACAACAACAAGAACCCCAATGGGAAAAAAACCAACAAGGACCCTTCTGGATAAAGGGATCAAGATTCTGGGGGCGAAATCTCAGGGTGGGGTTCCACGTTTAAAGCAAAGTTCCGATTTTTTATTTTTGAGGGGAAAAAAAAAAGAAAAACCGAAGGAAAGGAATTCAATTGAATTGAACGAATGAACGAACGGTGAAGGATTGATTTGATTTGATTCTTCTGCTTTCAAAGGAAAACAGAAACCGAAACAAACAGGACAGTGGGCACGACCAAACCGAAACAAATGAGAGAGAGAGGTTCTTTCTCACACACAACACACACACTCTTCTCTTCCTTCCGACACATATAACGTTTGCTAAATGCTAATGCTCTGGCCACTGGGAGTGGGAAAACCCGTTTTTTAAAATATTAAATTTAATTTCCGAATGAATTGTTTTAATTAATTAATTGATCTGTTATTTAATAACGCCGTTCCGAAATTTGGTGCCAAATGGAAATATGATAACGTTCTCTTGTGTCATTCATTCCTAATCATTTTATAAAGGTTAAATCATCAATTTAATCTATTATTCATTTATTTTTTCCCTCGTGAGAGATCAACATGATTTCCAACTCTTGTATAAGAAACTAATCTTGTTTGTTGTGGGTTACTGTTGTTAGTTCAAATCTATTAAAAAAATTTAGATTGCATTAATATGTTGTTGGGACAGTGTATTGAATTCTCTCTTTTTTTATTATTATTAATTTTTGGGTTTAAGTTTTATACATAAAAAATATAATTAATTATCGACAAAGTTCATGTGATAAAAAATAGATTTTTTTTTCAATCATGCTACTTAAAGCATTTAATTAGAGTATTTAGTTTTTCGGTGAGACCTCGGGATATTTTCACAAATGTCTTCTCTTTGGGTTGATTATAAAATTAATAAGTGTGTCTCAAGCTTCTTGTCCCTTCTCGAATGTATATTATATATGAATTGAATTTAGATCTATAGTTAGTCGTTGGGTAAAAAAAATAAAGAAATTAGTATAAAAAAGAAGAATTTTAGATTGCTCACAGTACTCTTGCTTATTTAATGCTTCTAATATTTTTTATAAGAGTATTAGTACACATGTAATTTTTTCAAAAAACATAAAAGGAATTAGTGTAGAAATAGAAAAATAATTGTATGTACTCTATACCCAAAAAAGAAAAAATAAAGGTACAGTAGTAGCAGTAAAGAAAACAAAACTAAGGTACAGTCCTAAATTAAACTTTGAACAAATTATACTTTCATTGGCTTTTCTAAATTGCACCTAATATCGTTTTATTTTTCTATCTCTACACTAATTTATTAATTAATTAAATTTGATTTGTCACTAAATTAATTAATTAAATTAATAATTTGCCCTTTTAAATGTTAGTGGAAAAATATATAATAAGTTATTTTAGGAAAAAGGGTGAGGATGTGGGATCCTTTGGATGTGTTGTCTTATTCCGCAGGGGGCAATAAAGAAGTTGCGGGCCCTCACAGATAAAGTCTTTAATTGGAAAAATGTTTAATCCAAAGGACAATGAGAATTGTAAATTATTAGATTAGTTGCACCAAAGTGCTATTCTAAGGACTCTTTGTACGTATAAGGTAAACGGACTTTTCTAAACGTTTGTAACCTACCACAGAAAGAACCTCGCCAAATCTTAAGTGTTCTAATAATGTAAATATAAACATAACTTAAGGTGATTTCCTTGTTTCTTCGATTGTTTTTTGTTTAGCTTAAGTAAAGTGAATGGTACTACAATGATGGTTAATAACAAAATTTGTTAATACATTTCTTTCCGATTGATATTTCAGAAACACCAACCTCCTCTAAATTTAGTCAAACTCATCCAAATTTTATGAAGTACAAATTATTGGGCTGCTCAATTCAAAATTGCATGCCACTCATTGAAATCCTAGAGCCCATAATCAATTGTATTCCATAATTTTTTGTGTGAATATTTATTAGTGCTTTTGGTTGCTCATTCAAAAAGGTATGTATTACATAGATGCATATAAAACTTGCTTTTACGTTATTTCTATTCATTGCATAATGTAGTAATACACATTTTTTAAGCTAAACCAGACATGTACTATGTCAACTTACCAATAAAAAAATGAATTTAGTTAATTACAATACTATCTTAGAGATAAGTTTCAAATTTCATGTTTTGTTTTTATATAATAATAATAATAGTAGAAGTGAAATTTCAAGTTAAAATATTATACCAACTAACAAAATCTCGTAGTACTTTAGTGAGTTTAAATTTCAGATTTGAAGCTAAAAATAAGGGCTACTTTTATTACGTCCAAGCAAAAAATGTATTCTTCAACAAAACTGTATTTAGTTATTCCAATACTATCATTAGAGATGAGAGACAGATTCCAAGGAAGATAATTTGTCTTCTATACCCTTATTTGACTAGTTACTAGTTAGAGCATAACCTTTTCACAAAGTCCAGTGAAACATGAGCAGCAGGCCAGTATCTTAGATTTACCAATTAGGTTCTTATTAAATTAATTTAGTTTTTAAATAAACGTCAATTCAAGTTTATGAAAATCACAAAAACTAATGTAAAATAAATCATAATACATGTAAACAATAAGACAAATATTGCGTATTTGTACTATTCTTTATAAAATCACAATGAAACTTTATACGGCTCAAGTGACCCAAAGTGAAATGTCTGAAGTGAAATAGAAGATCTTTAGCCTTAAGCTTTATTTTTTTTATTTAATACGTATTTGTGGGTTGAAGGAAAGATAATCATGGATTACAAGGCACTTGTAAAAATAAATCGAAGACGCAACGGTTTTGCACGAAACCTCCACTAATTATCTTGCACTGCATTTTTGTCATGAGATAATCAATTGTTAAAAAAATTAATTTCATTATATGTCTCTGTCTAATATCTATTTGTGTTTTTCATGTTCAAAAAAAATCTATTTTTTTTAAATTTAGATAAAACTAATTTTATGGAATTAATTTTAAACTACTGAAAGTATTAAAATACTTATCTAAAATAATTCTAACTATAAAATTGTACATCAAACCACGTGTTGCAGTAATACATATATTTTTTAGAGAAATAAATTTGTTTTTTGGTGGTTTTACAAACAATCAATTGTTTCACATTTTTCTTGAGAAGAAGAACTACAGCAAACCATCACATTGCTTACAAAAATTTGGGGGATGTTGGTAGGTGCACCCAGTAATATTGCTACTGTACCCAGCAATTATATGAATGGGTCATATTGCTCTTATAATAAAATATTTAAAAAAAGTCTTGTTGGATCAAATGACCTCAGAATAATTAAGAAGAGAGAGTTGAATTAATTATTTCTAAACTTTTATTAATTAAAAATTACTCTTCTAAGGCTTTTACTAAATTGTTAAAAAGAATGAGGAGTAGAAGAGAAACTTAATAACAAGTAAAAGCGGAAATTAAATGCACAACGAAAAGTAAAAGAGTAGGGAAGAAGAAACAAACACACAAGAGTTTTTATACTGGTTCGGCAACAACCCGTGTCTACGTCCAGTCCCCAAGCGACCTGTGGTCCTTGAGATTTCTTTCAACCTTGTAAAAATCCTTTTACAAGCAAAGATCCACAAGGGATGTACCCTCCCTTGTTCTCTTTGAACCTAGTGGATGTACCCTCCACTAGAACTGATCCACAAGAGATGTACCCTCTCTTGTTCTCAGTCAAACCCAAGTAGATGTGTCATCTACTTGTACCACAAAGGATGTACCCTCCAATGTGTTAAGACAAAGATCTCAGGCGATTAAACCTTTGATACTTTGTGAATGGGGATACAAAAGAATTCTCAGGCGGTTAGTCCTTTGAACACTTTTGTATAAGGGAATGAGAAGAATCAAAAGAATTCTCATACTGTGTCGTTTTGAATTCTTTGACAAGGGAGAAGGGAGACACAAAAGAGTTCAGGCGGTTAGTCCTTCGTTCTTTTGGAAAAGGGAGAAGAGAGATACAAAAAGAATTCAGGCGGTTAGTCTTTGGCGAATTCTTTTTGGCAAAGGGAGAAGAGAATGAAAAAGATGAATAACACAAGTTTTTGAACAAAGAACTTTTCTTGGAAGAGAAAGTTTTGAACAAAAACTTTTAGAAAGATGAAGAGAAGATGAAACAGAAAAACTGTTGAAAGAGATGAAAGAAAATATTGAAAGATGATTGAGATAAATTGAATTGTTTCATGCCAAGGTCACATATCTATAGTTTCTTGATGACTCAAGTCAAAACTTGTAACTCTTGGCAATTCCTTTAAAAACTAATCACTTAAAAAGATATGACTTATGAAAGAATCTTCAGAAACAAGTCACTTGAAGAAATGTGACTTTTGAAAATAAATTTTTCGAAAACAGTCACTGGTAATCGATTACACATCAATAGATGTGACTCTTCATTGTGAATTATGAAAATCTTAACGTTTTAAAACCAATGGTAATCGATTACTATAATCTGGTAATCGATTACTAGAGAGTAAAACTCTTTGGTAATGATTTTGTGAAAACTTCATGTGCTACTCAATATTTTGAAAAACATTTTAATACTTATCTTGATTGAGTCTTCTCTTGATTCTTGAATCTTGAGTCTTGAGTCTTGAATCTTGATCTTGGTTATTCTTGATTCTTGAATCATGAAACTTGAAACTTGATTCTTGAATCTTTGCTTGAAACTTTGCTTAACTCTTGATTCTTTGGCATCATCAAAATAACCTTGGAAGGCATTGCTTCCACAAGCCTTAGTCTTCTCGTGCACCCAGCATTTCAAAAATTTCTTCCTTTCTCTTCCGTGTGTCCTTTCTTCTTCCGCGCACCCAGCCTTCCAACCAGTTCTGCCATTGTCGGTCATTGCTCAAGTTTTTTTGGTGCGTTTGATGCATCTGCCATCGAGGTTAGTAGTTTCTATCTCCCCTCCCCTTTTATTTGCTAGTATAATGTAGTTTAGGGTGGTTTTATGGTAGGAGACTTCTCGCTTTTGGGTCTAAGAAACCATGGGAGAGAGAGGTAGGATGTTGGATCAAGTGGCTTCGGAATAATTAAGAAGGGAGGGTTGAATTAATTATGAGTGTGTCTTGACTAATTAAAAATCTATCATTCTTAATGTTACTAGATTCAATTAGGTTTTACTACTAAGTTGTGAGGATGTAAAGAACAAAGACAATAACTTAGACAAAAGTAAAGCGGAAATAAAAGAACACAGCGGAAATTAAAAAGTGTAGGGAAGAAGAAGACAAACACAAGATTTATACTGGTTCGGCCACAAACCGTGCCTACATCCAGTCCCCAAGCAACCTACGGTTCTTGAGATTTCTTTCAACCTTGTAAAATCCTTTACAAGCCAAAGATCCACAAGGGATGTACCCTCCCTTGTTCTCTTTGAATAACCAAGTGGGTGTACCCTCCACTTGAACTGATCCACAGGAGATGTATCCTCTCTTGTTCTCAGTATAACAATCCCCAAGTAGATGTACCTTCTGCTTATACCACAAAGGATGTACCCTCCAATGTGTTGGGACAAAGAATTCTCAGGCGGTTAGTCCTTTGAATCTTTAAGGGGAAACAAAAGATATCTCAAGCGATTAGTCTTTTGAAATCTTTTGCTTAAGGGGAAGGGAAGAATCAAAAGAATTCTCAAACGGTTAGTCCTTTGAATCTTTTGGCAAAGGAAGAAGAGAGACACAAAAGAATTCAGGCGGTTAGTTCTTATATTCTTTTGGCAAAGGGAGAAGAGAATGAAAAAGATGAATAACACAAGTTTTTGAACAAAGAACTTTTCTTGGAAGAGAAAGTGTTGATCAAAAACTTTTTGAAAGATGAAGAGAAATGAATCAGAAAATTATGTAGAAAGATATTGAAAGATTGATTGAAAGATGTTGAAAGATGATGTTGAAAAAGGATTGAAAGATAGATGATGATTATGAAATTTATGCCATGGTCACATATTTATAATCTCTTGATGACTCAAGTCAAAGTTTGTGACGCTAGGCAATTTCTTTAAAACTAGTCACTTAAAAAGTTGTGACTTTTGAAAAAAATCTTCAGAAACAAGTCACTTGAAGAATTGTGACTTTTGGAAATTTATTTTTCGAAACCAGTCACTGGTAATCGATTACCATTAAGGTGTAATCAATTACATATCAACAGATGTGACTCTTCATTTTAAATTTTGAAAATCAAAACGTTTAGAAGCTCTGGTAATCGAGTACAAGTATTGTGTAATTGATTACACAAGTTTAAAATGATTTGAAAATGTTTAAACACAAGCTGTAACTCTTGAAATTTGAAATTTTAACATTTTAAAACACTGGCAATCGATTACTACCTTCAGGTAATCGATTACCAGAGAGTAAAACTCTTTGGTAATGATTTTGTGAAAACTTCTTGTGCTACTCAATGTTTTTGAAAAACTTTTTTAGTACTTATCTTGATTGAGTCTTGAATCTTGATCTTGATTATTCTTGAAACTTGATTCTTGAATCTTTGGAATTTGCTTAACTCTTGATTCTTTGCCATCATCAAAATAACCTTGGGAGACATTGCTTCCACATAGGAGACGAAGAGTTTTTGGAACACGAAAGAACATTCTTCTGCAGGTGTTTTTGTGTGAAAATCGTTCATACGGAAGAACGTTCTTTCGTATGTTTTCACAAAAGAACCTTCTTCCATAGTAAGAGAATCATTCGTACAGAAGAACCTTCTTCCGTATGAAGGATTTCCTTCATATGGAATAAGGTTCTTCCGTATGAATCTTGACAATTACTATTATTAGTTGTAACAACCTTTAGCTCTAGTATAAAATGTTTTGCTGATGACCCAAAGTTGCCATTTTAGTTGAATAGACCTATAATGAATGAATGTCCTTAGAATGTATACACCCATGCATACATAGCATACATACAAATAAAAGAAACATGGGACACACATGTACAGACCATACAAACAAAGAAAAGTACCATAGATATTTATAACTTGAATGTATCAAATACATTCTCACATGTTAAGTCCAATAATTAGAATAATCCACTCTCCTTGTATATAATCATTATAGACCCAAAATATCATTATCTGATTCCCTCACAAGTTACTACATGAATTTTGTTCAAGTGCATTCAATCTGGAAATGGTTCATTACTTTATACTATTACTATAAACTCAAATGGGATCATATATGTATTTGAAGTCAACAAGAAGTAATGACTTAAGTTTTAGAAACCAAGCAATTGGACCAAAATGATGGCATGATTCACCAGCCATCTTCTTCACCTAAACTCTATAAAGAAACGAAGAGTATAAAGGCCTAAATCAAAATTGCATAACCATGAAAACAATCCCAAATAAATTAAACCAAAATTTCATAAAAATGAAAAAAAGATTCATAAAAAACCATCAAAAGACTAAAAGACGTTATGATCATGCAAACAAGGTGCAAAAATACAAAAGAACAATCCTAAAAGCCTTGGCCAAAGGTAGTTAGTTAGATGACCTTGTAAGTACTTGATAAGTACTTAAAGTACTTGTCTGAATCACTTGACGAGTGAGAACAGTTAAAAAAAATATCATACATTGGGATTGCTTGTTCAAGTGCATGTGGTTTGTTATTCTTAAAGTAATTAGATGATGGAGAAGAATGTCTCGAACTGTGCTTGGCTCTTCCGAAAATTTGGCAATCCTATTTTGTAGCATTTTCTCGGCCATACCAATCAATTGGGTTTCTATAGCTATGGCAATCAATTGATTAGGCAAGGTTTAAACCAGCAAAAGTAGGTTAGTCAAAAGAAAAATGAAGCACTCTTGACTCTAATAGTGCAATCAAACAATCATTATTCTGTTATGAAGACTTTATTTTCTTCACCTATGAATAATCCAAGAATGGATTCTATTTTCTTCACATATGAATAACCCAAGCATGCTATTATAACTAAATATTCCCATAATAGTCTGTGCCTCTCGGATCCATTGATGCTGAGGGAGTTTAGAGTGAAAGATAAAGATAGCCAATCGCAAATTCCACCCACATAACGCCACATTTTAATTTTTATTTTCACAAACACAAACCCAATCCAATCATGTTATTGTTACTTAATCACATAACGCCACATTTTAATTTTTATTTTCACAAACACAAACCCAATCCAATCATGTTATTGTTACTTAATCACTGCCATTGCTGAGATAAGAGAGAATCCATAAAGTACTGATTTTATTAAAACCACTTATCCTTTTTATTTCTCCTGAAACCAACATACTCAAAATTGCACGACATACCTATTTGTGTTGCATTAGCTAGAAAATTTTCAACCAAATGAGTACTGACACACCTTATTTACCAATTATATGAATCGTTAATTTGACCAAAAAATTACATTGTTCTTCATGATTTTCAGATCATGGTTAGAATAAGAGGTTTAGCACGTGTCGTAGGTAGTGGTACAGACAGAGGCATGGGTCGGGATGAGCATGATGTTGATGTTTCCCGGCGTTGTAGGCCTATCGCTTTTACCTGTAGGCAACGGGTTCAGGTTGATGTCACTGAGGAAGTTCCTCAGGTGACTGAGGATGTTCCTCCTCAGGTGATTGAGGATATTCCTGATGTGACAAAGGATGTTCCTCATGTGGACGAGGACATTCCGACTGTAGACGTAGATGTCGTGGACGTAGCTACTGATGGTGATGAGGGGTCACCTGCTGATCATGGCGAGGGATTCCCTGGTGGGCCACGAGACACATTGTAACGACCCGCCTTATCGCTACGATATCAACACTCTAATATGCGATAATTTTAATTTTTATATAAAAAAACTCTCTTAATTTGCTTATGAAAATAGAAGTAATTTTATCCCAACATACATTCGCTAAACCATACACATTTACTTAGGTGAATATATATATATATATATATATATATATATATATATATATATATAGGAACAACAACTTAGTACACGTCATCCACATGATAGAAAATTAAATCTGTTCATACATATAATTAAAATCTGAAGTTTACATCTTTGATTCAACAAAATGACTGATGACCCAACTATGGAGGAGTTGACAAACAAAATACAACTTTCTCCCAATTAATTCCAATGTCAACATGTCGGCTCGGCGGCTCCTCAATTGAATCTCACCATCCTGCACCCTATTGTTGTCATTCTGCTCCTACGAACAATGTTCGCGATCATCACAGGTATCAACCACACGATACAAAATTGCAAGGGTGAGTTCATTATAAAAAGAACCAATACCAAATCCAAATGTTCACAATTAACATACAACATAGCCAAACATCATGAGCTCACACAACATTCATTATTCAACTCACACATTTCACAATCACTCAACATCCATCCATGGATCCAATCAATACTACTCGGATGCAATGTGGTACGTACCAACAACCTAATCCCAGGAAATAGCCTAAGTGTGTTCGCACGACACCTCACTTAGAAAACCATGCAGAGTTCGTCGAGACCACCCAGTCGTGCACCGTAACTCCCCCCTAGGTGATCAGCTTGGGGCCACAAGGAGTTCTCTACCAAGTGACGCGCCCCCTTAGTACAAAGTACACTCTGCCACAATTATTATATTTGTTGTGTCGTATGAGGTATGAACCATGGGAACCATCAAATGCAATGACCATGGACAAATTAAAGCACCTAAGCATCCCCACAGCGAATGCTTAGATTCTTTAACCACACTAGTCCCCCACGAATGGGCCGTCCGACAAGGTCAATGCACCCCCCATGAACATACACTACATACGATGTATGAACGTGGGCACCATCAAGTGCAATGACCATGGACCAATTAAATCGCCTAAGCATCCCCTCAAAAATGCTTAAATTCATTAACCACTCTTGTCCCCCACGAATGGGCCATCCGACAAGGTCAATGCACCCCCTCCACGAACATACACAACATCCAACATATCGAACATGGGCACCATCAAATGAAATGACCATGGACAAATTAAAGCGCCTAAGCATCCCCTCAGAAATGCTTAAATTCTTTAACCACTCTAGTCCCCCATGAATGGGTCGTCCGACAAGGTCAATGCACCCTCCATGAACATACACAACATGCACATGCCAATGCATTTCCAACATCAATCAGCATTCCATTTTCATATCATTCTCAACATAGACATCATCTCGTCTCAATGACGTTATCAACAACAACAACAACCTCATTTCATATTCACATAATCATCAACAATAACATCAATTCATGTTGACATGGTCTTTATTAACGACATCATCTCAAATCAATATCATCATAATTATCAACATCACCACACATCAATTAAAATAATCAATAGCAACATCAACAATAAATTGTATTCCGCACATACATATTTCTTTCATGCCTGAGATTCACACTCCCCAAGTCTTCAAACAACACAGATCAAATAAAGACAACAATTTCATTCATCATAATAAATATATATCACATCCCATTCGTCAAAAACATAGTTTTTCCTGAAAACCAACATGCATATCAATAACAATTATATCGCATCCCATTAGTTAAAAACATTGTTTCTCTTGGAAAACCTGCATGCACATCAAGGACGATTATATCGCATCCCATTAGTTAAAAATATTATTTTCTATAAAGGAAAAATCAGCATGCAACAGGGGCAGGCTGTTATTCTCATAGCTAGGTTCCCTGACCCTAACTATGGTGTTAAAATGGTAAATTTTTATAATAAACTCTCATCACCTATTGTGAGCTCCCCGCGGGTTCCTCATCACATCACTTGGAGATTTATTTTTCGTCCCCGCTCGTCGGTTCCATGCAAGCCTCTACCATGCCAAAACGAAAGAGACTTAATGTGGATTTCAGAAACAAAGCTAACAACAATGCTCTGGGTCAAACACCCACGTCACTACATGAAAGGGCTGAGGGCATTTTGGGTTTTACAAAGGGACGTCATTTTGAAATTCCGATCACTCCAATGTGACCGGGGATCAATGTAGGTCACGAAAATGACACCCATTTCATGCAAAAATAACGTTTTACAAAGTCTCTTTGCTCTAAGGTTTTTCAGAGGAAGCGTAAAACATGCAATGACTGTTTCCAAACTCAGAAATGGTGCAAAGGTAAGATGAAACTAACAAGAAAAAAGCGTAGAACCATGGATACCTCGAAGGAAAATGAAAGGTCAGATTAGGGCTTCATTCTCTATCGAAACCGCGAGCCAAGTCGGACGGTTCCACTTCGATCGACGGGTTCCTCTCATTCTGGAGTTTCAACGGATGACAATGGCGATTCATGGTGGCTAATGGTGATTATAGGTGATGGAGAAGAAGCTTGGCACGTTGGAAATGGATTTGGGAAGGAGGAAGAGAAGAAATGGCATTTTTCCAAAGCTACACGGACTACAAGGCTCAAAACACATAAGTGATTAATGCCCTCGGGAAACAGAATCGTCGCGCACACCCCAGACGTCTTCTCAAAGATCCCAACGGTCAGATCATGGAAAAGTGTTCTACGAAGCTGCAGACAAAATCTCGAGAAGATCCAACGGTTAATGAAGGCTAGGAAAATTTTTTACCGAGACAACTTCATGTAACTTCCTTGAGAAGCTTCATTAAGCGGCTTCCTCGAGAAGCTTCCTCGTGGGCTTCTTTGAGAAGCTTTCTTGAGAGGCTTCTTTGAGAAGTTAGATTTTTATCTACCCAAACCTCTCTATTAACTAAATTCACCTCTTTAAAAATAACAACGGATAAAATAACACAACAAATTAAATCAAATATCAATTATAATTACTAATTTTTTATTTTTTGTTGTGTTGTTTGTGATAATGAATGTCTAATTAACTTTTATGTTGTGTTATTCAACTCAGGAGCGACTTGAGTTGAAGCTGGTCTCCCATGGTAGGAAAGTTGATAAATTTGGGAGTTCAGCGCCTGAGATTGAAGGCCTTATTGCCGGCACCATATTAAGTCCATTGATCAGGTGTTCTATGGTCACCGACGATCCTGGACTTATATCCGCATTTGCAGAGAGGTGGCATAGGGAGACCATCACCTTCCACCTTCTAGTGGGGGAGTTGACGATCACACTGGACGATGTGGCGTGTCTCCTCAATCTTCCTATCACAAGGGCATTACACAGGTTTGAGCCTCTGGGCGTGGACGAGGCGGTCTTGCTGTTGATGGAGCTTTTAGAGGTATTCAGCGAGGAGGCTCGAGCTGAGACCATAGGTGCTCATGGGGCTTACGTGTGATTGTCATGGCTCCGTGAGGTCTATCAGAGCAGATGCCAGGCCCGACGTTGGATTGTAGCGGCACATGCTTGCACTCTTTTTGCTAATAAGAGTGCAACCCATGTTGATGTGGTGCATCTGGAGGGTTTTCGAGACTTGGGTCAGTTTAGGGGCTATGTTTGGGGAGTTGTTGTGCTGGTTCACATGTATGACCAGCTAAATGAAGCTTCGCAGACCCCCACACAACAGATAGGTGGGTACTTGACGCTATTACAATTAAATGTTAAAATGTGTAAATAGGTTTAAATTGGATAATGAATTGTAAATGTTTTTTATCTTATGTTCACTTCATTTGTGTAGTGCTGGATATATGAGTATTTTCCCAGTGTTCATCAGTGTGTCACTGATGATGGGTACGCTGAGACGACCCCACGTGCCTGCAGGTGGCTTAAGACGAAGGCGCACATGAAGGGGATCAAGGGAGTGTCGTACAGGGCACGTTTAGATGCTCTAACGATCACAGACGTTTCTTGGTTGCCCTACAATAAGCACCAGGCAGTTAGGGGCTTCGAGATTATTTCATGCTACTAGGGGCAACTCATATGAGGTCATGTTGTGGTCTATGTCAGACCAGAGAGGGTGCTACGACAGTTCGGATACATCCAGACCATCCCTCCGCCGCCGGTTACTGGTCTGTTGTCGTATAAGGACATAGACGACTGGTGGATGCATTTCAGGGATCATGTAGCACTCACAGGTGAGATTTGTGTTGTCCTCGGCCAGGTATCAGCGGACTACATGGAGTGATTTTTCCATATATCTCACCCGTTCGTCACGCCGACCTAGGAAAACGATGAGCCCAAACAGCCAGCTGCCCCAGATGTGGATGCATACGTTGAGCCACATGTCTCGGAGGTTCCAGTCGTAGCTGATCTCCCCAGACATTCAGTGGTATTTTAATTTGGTTTAGTGTTTTGTAATTTGTTTTTTATTTAATATTCTGTAATAACTGTGTTTTTATGACCATCACATGTTGCTTGTGAAGGTTGTGAAGCGATCGCAGAAAGGTTGGAGCGTGTGCTCAACCTTAGGATGGTCGCTGCAGGAACAGAGTTACATGAGATCATGGAAGATTGCTTGCGGATCGCTAGGGGTGACGCCTATGGAAGTCTTAGGGCGCGACGTACACAACGCATAGATTAGTTTTTGATATCATGTGTATTACTTTTGTATTTGATAACATTATTGTAATTATTACATTATTTTGGTAATACAATTTTTGTAAATTATTTGTTTCATTATTTTATTTTTCGTGTAGTGTTTATGACTAACCTAAAAAATTACTGAAATTAATATCTAATTACGCCTAGAACTTAAAAGCACAAAATAAAAAAAAAAGTTTGGATTTGGACCCTCCAAAGTATGCCTAATTATCCTTGTTTGCAATTTTTTTTAAATTATGTGGGAGTCGATAATGACATTCGAGGGGCACTTTTACTATTATCTGGACGTCAAAGAAGTAAAAAAAAAATATCGTGAACCGTTTCCATCGAATAGGCCTTCAAAAATCAAGCACAAAATAAAAAAAAAATTGGATTTGGACCCTTCAAACTATGTCTAAGTAGCCCTGTTTGTGATTTTTTTAAAATTATGTGGGAGTCGATAACGACATTCAAGGGGCGCTTTCTCTGAAGTCTGGACGTCAAAGAACTCAAATAAAATACTATCGTGAACCGGTTCCATCGAATAGGCCCTCAAAAATCAACCACAAAATCCAAAAAAAATGGATTCGGACCCATCAAACTATGTCTAAGTAGTCCTGTTTGCGATTTATTTAAAATTATATGGGAGTCAATAACGACATTCGAGGGGCGCTTTCTTCGAAGTCTAGACATCAAAGAACTCAAATAAAATAATATCATGAATCGGTTCCATCGAATAGGCCCTCAAAGATCAACCACAAAATCCAAAAAAATTGGATTTGGACCCTTCAAACTATGTCTAAGTAGTCATGTTTGTGATTTTTTAAAAATTATGTGGGAGTCGATAATGACATTCTAGGGGCGCTTTCTCCAAAGTCTGGACATCAAAGAATGCTTTTTTACAAATCGGGGGTAAAAAAATTTGGAATTTTTCATTCAGGGGTATATTTTAAAAAATTACCCAAAACGGGGTAAGTTGTAACAGGTGTTACGACTTTTTAATTTTTTTAACTGAAGTCGTAAAAATATTTACGACTTCAATGTAAATATATTTTTTTTACGACTTTAGAGTCGTATTTTTTTAAAAAAAAAACCAAAGTCATATTTTGTTTTACGACTTTAAAGTTGTAAAACTATTTTTTTATTTTTTTTTCTTTTTTAAGGTATACAACTTCAAATTCGTAACCTGCTTTTTTTTTAAAAAAAATATTGTTTTACTATTTGCAGCCTATTTTTAATTTGTTAACCTACTTTTTTTCGTAAATTTGTTTTTTTGAATTTAATAATTTTTACGATTTTATTTTTTTAAAATAAAAAATTTTAAAAAATATATTTAAATATATAATAAATAATGTGAAGTTGATTTTATTAGTATATTTTTTGTGATTTTATTTGATATGCTATTATTTTATTTTAATGTTTAATTATTTAAAACAAGTTATATATATTTTTAATATAGTTTACTTTAAATGTTTTTTATTTAAAGTTTAAATAATCTATCAATAAAAATTAAAAACAACATAATTAATACATTAATATTAAACGCACAATACAAATGAAAGAAAAACATAAAAATTACAAGTTATTTTAGTCATGTATTTGTTTGTATGGACAGTTACTCCGATTATGTCCTTCAGTTCTACATAATGAGCATTTCTTAGGCCTATTTGGAATTGGTTCATCTATCTCATTATGTATTCGAGTAGTGGCCGGCCTGCCTGATGTCTATCGCCATTTTGAAGGATCAGACACAAAATGTGGACCTAAATATTGAGGCCATGTGTCTTCACTTCCAGGGGAATAAAAATGATGTTGATAAACTTTAAAAATATTTTCCAACTTGTATACAGGGTCAACAAAGTCATCATAATTTAAATTGCAAAAAGCACACGTTGCAATTGCATGCGAACAAGGTAGTTGAAGTGCTTGAAATTGTCCATAATCACACGACCATTCATTCAATTTGATAGTGCATGCCATTGCTCGTCAACCAAGTCGCGTATTTGCAATTTCTCGAACCTCAAATTCCCATGTTTCTCGAACATACATGCGAACATAATGTGAGATAGCAATGTGTTGATTTTCTTGCATCATGGCATATATGTCTTCGAAGTACCTATGCCCTGCCTTTATCATATTCATGATTTTGATGTCGTTAGTGACAAATGAATCATTTATTTTATTAAATGTTTCATTGACTAAGGCAGTAATAGGTAATGTTCGGGCTCCTTTCAAAACAGAATTCATACATTCAGCAAGGTTGGTAATCATATGGTCATACCATTTTCCTTCATTGTAGGCCTGAGTCCATTTACTCTTAGAAATTTGATCCAACCAATGCTGCTTGTGGAAACTCTGCTCGCATAGCGAGCAACTTAGCCTCAAATCGTGGTTTCCTCATCTCATACCCTGTGCGAAAAGATAAAATAATGAGTAATAAATTTAGTGAACATGTAATAAAGCAAGAATATGATGCATGAAATAGGAAGAAACATACCCATATTGATTACTTATTTTTTTAAGTCAACATTTTTAAACTGTTTGTTGAAATTTGATGCAATGTGGCGAATGCAATACACAAACAAAACATCTGGTCCATTCCAGCCAACGCGTTTGGATTGTAAAGCTACTAGCAAATCGGTTCCCCTGTCTGATATAATACATAAATTTGGTTGCGAAGTAACATATGTTCACAAATAATGCAAGAACCACATCCAAGCTTCTTTAGTCTCGCTCTTAACAATTGCAAAAGCAAGTGGAAAATTGTTCCTACTACCATCTTGTCTGATGGCAGTCAACAAAGTACCCTGGTATTTGCGAGTTAAAAATGTCTCATCTACTTGCACAAGTGGCTTGCAATATTTGAAGCCTTCAATGCATGGATTAAACGCCCAAAATACACAGTTAAGAATCACCCTAGGAGGGTTATCATCACCTTCCTCCATTGAAGATGAAGTTTTGTATTTTACTATAGTACCTGGTACAAAGTGTTGAGCAATTGTGAACCATATAGGCAGGTAACTGTATGATTGTTCCCAACTTCCAAATGCCATTTCAAGAACCTTTTGTTTAGCTGACCATGCTTTTTTGTATGAAACAATATAATGAAACCGTTGATGCATGTCTACAATCAAGATTTTGATTTCGATACTCGGATTTTTTTTCACTAAATGAACAATATTATGGGCAATTACAGAAGAATCTAACCTAACATGATCTTGTGATATGGTAGAATTTGTGCATGTGTGAATATCGTTTAATTTCTTTAACTCCCACCTTTTGCGTATTTTGCTTAACGATACTCTCACCCTCCAATAACATCCATTACCATATTGATTACACATGACAACGTACTTGTCACTCTTGTTCTTGACCACATCAAAATTAAATGAATGCATAAAATGGAATTGTTTAATGGCATTCACAGCGGTTTGTTTTGATTCAAATGTCAACCCTTCATAAAGGTCATTTGTACTAACACTCGTTGTCCTTTGATAAGGATTTGAGTACTCTTGATTTTCAGAAAGTTGGCTACTAATAGTTTCAAAATATGAAGATGACTTACTTTGATTGGTTGGTTCACCATGTTCATCAAAATCATGTTGTTGCTCTCATCACTGAAGTCACTAACATTATCTCTTATTATGGGTTCTTTAGTAGCCATATGTAAAAAAAATTATTGATTAGTAAGGAATCATTGGATTATATGTAACGTAAAAAATTAAAACCTTTTTAAATACATTTTTCATGTATGTAACACTAAAAAATTATGTCAGTATGGCTCTAAGAAACACGTCAAAATCATAGAATCAAGCTGATTGTTTGGATGCAACAGATGCACTGAAGTGAGAATGAACCCTCCTATTATAGGTTTCACGAGAGTGAACAGTGTAATAATAATTTGTCTAACTAATATTCTAAAACACAAAATAATAACTAAATTGTAAATTAATAATAACTAAACACTATTATTCTAAAACATAAAATAATAATTTAACAAAATTAATTTATCATCTATCATATTTTATGTAACTAAACCGTAAATTAATAAAAACTAAACACCAATATTCTAAAACACAAAATAATAATTTAACAAAATTAATTTAACATGTATAATAATTTATCTAACTAAACCGTAAATTAATAATAACTAAACACTAATATTCTAAAACACAAAATAATAATTTAACAAAATTAATTTAACATGTATAATAAATTATATAACTAAACCGTAAATTAATAATAACTAAACACTAATATTCTAAAACATTAAATAATAATTTACCAAAATTAATTTATCATCTATAATAATTTATGTAACTAAACCGTAAATTAATAATAACTAAACACTAATATTCTAAAACACAAAATAATGATTTAACAAAATTAATTTAACATGTATAATAATTTATCTAACTAAACTGTAAATTAATAATAACTAAACACTAATATTCAAAAATACAAAATAATAATTTACCAAAATTAATTTAACACTAAACCATAAATTAATAATAATTAAGTGATATTAAAAATGCAAAACTAATTAATAGTGAAGTCGTGTGATATTCCACGACTTCAACAATTCAACAATTGTCTCATGAATTAATAGTGAAGTCGTACTCCAAAGTAAAAAGCAGAAAATAAACAGCAAAAAAAATCAAAAAATTGAAAGGCCATTAATGCAGTGTATTCTTCACTCATGTTGCAGCACTGAAATAGCAGAAAACAGCAGGCAAGGGAATAGCTTTAGAACTCACGAAGGTTGCACATGCATGAATAGTAGTCATGAAACATGCTTACATGATTTCAAACTTGCAATAATTAACACTTATAGTTGTTTCATGGTTGTACTTTGGTGTATTTGGATAGAAGTAGTTATGAAGCATATTTTAGAAGTTGAAAATATTTTAGAATATTAGTGTTATATGCTACTTCAACTTTTAGAAGTTGAAAATATTTTTGAATATTTTTCTTGTCGGAATAATTCATACCATTTTTTTAAAATTTGATTAGGTATATAATTTTTCAATTATATTGTCCTTAATTATGAATTGAAAATTTAACTACAAAAATATTTATTTTTGTAAAAATTATTTTTGTACTTAAAAATGATTACACAAATGCTAATATATAAATACATGACCTAAAACATCTATACATTTTTTTTCTTTTTAAAATCACGCCTAGCTTTGGTCCTTTAATTAAATAACTTAAATTGATATTTTTAACTTTAATTAATAAAATAAATAAATTTTTAGGTTGTTTAGAAGAGGTTATAGATACAATTAATTAACTTGAATAATCAAATGTTGTTATCATTGTTATATATATATTATTGATAAAGTTTTATTATATCATCATAAAATCATGTATTTATTAATTTATATAAAGCTTACAAATTAGATTTATTCATTTATTTGAAAATATTTAATTGCTTAATTTTAAGTCAAATAAAAATCACTCAAAAAGTGTGTATGTAAGGGAATCCAACTTTTATGATTTATGATAGACAATGGACAATTTATAATAGCATGGGAATCTTGCAGCGGCTACCAGCAACCTACATGGTGAAATGATTTATCATAGAATGGAATCTTGACAGAAAGTAATAAAGCAATCAAATTTAACTTATTTTGTACAAATGATTTATCATAGCACGTACCAACTTCATTGTGTATATTAGACTTCAAAAATTGTTGAGCAATATTCTACAAGTTAACATATTAGACTTAAAAAATTATTGAGCATGGACCACCCTCCTTTCATACCTCCCCCCTTTCATTTTTTCTCATTCTTATTTTCATCCTTGTATCCATTTACCAATGGCATACGCACAACCCGGACTAGTTGATTGTTCGTTGTTGCGCTTACAAGACAACCATATTTCAAATCAAGTGTGGGAAGGCCAAGAGAGAATCATTCGTCTGAGGTATACTTCTGTTTGGGCTTTTACTCACTTGGATCAAATAGATAATTGGGTAAAAAATCTAATCAATTTAGCTGGTTTTAGACATATTATAAATGTTGGAAAAGTTGATATTAACCAGCATTTGGTTAGTGCGTTGGTTGAACGTTGGAGAATCGAGACACACACATTTCATTTTCCACATGGAGAGGCAACCATTACCTTACAGGATGTGGTCCTACAGTTGGACTTGAAGATTGATGGATTGCTGGTAACCAGTTTCATCATTGGCGATGTACGTGTTGCTTGTCAAACATTACTCGGGGAAACTCCACCTGATAAGTATGTAAAAGGTAAAATGATTTACCTAACTTGGTTGCGGCAAAATTTTCAGCAACTTCCCGTTGATGCTGATGATGTTGTCATTGCACAACATGCTAAAGCTTATATAATGATGATTATAGGTGGTTGTTTGATGCCAGATACATCGGGTGCAAGAGTTCATTTTATGTATCTTCTTTTATTATCAAATTTAACTGAGGCAAGTCATTATAGTTAGGGTGTAGCAGTATTAGCATCCCTTTTTTGAGCTCTAGATCGGGCTATAAAGCCAGACCAAACAGAAATCGGTGGATGTTTGTTGTTGCTACAGTCATGAGCGTGGGACCGAATTGAATGTATTACCCCGAAGATAGATCACCTATCCATGGAAGAAGCACAAGAAGGACTCAAATTTCCTCTTGCACGAAGGTGGTCTCGTCCAAGGACCGGACCAAATATTCCCACCAATTCAGTGAGATTGATACGCATCATATTTGATAAACTACATATTAATGAGGTTCATTTTTTAATTTTCATGAATTAACTATTTTTTCGGTTTTCTATTCCATTATAAATATGTTACAATAATAATGTATGTGTTATAGTTCTTGTGGATTCCTTATGACACACGAGAAATAAGGCCATTAATAAGGATGTAGAGGTATCAATGATTGTTCGGGCAAAAGTCACTCTCATATGTTTTGCAATTGTCGAATGACATCCAATAGACAAAGTCATGAGACAATTTGGATTGCGAAAAATTATTCCAGATGACCCACCAAACCTAGATCAAATCCATGACATAGATATGAGAGAGAGAACAGATATTTTTTGACCTTACCATCATCGTCACTGGATTCTCAAATGGAATCATTGGAATAATTATATTGTTCATGGTGAAATGGATCAAGGTCTTTTACATGAAAATTCAGAATACATGTAATGGTATATATGTCGAACTAGAGGATATATATCACGTGAAGGAGCAGTATCTATATAGGTTGTAAATCTACTTTACAATTATAATCATTCTTGATATTATTATTCATTGTTATTTCTAACTTTATAAATTCGAATCACAGTATTATCCTGGTCATCACCAACATCAATCATATGCGGAACCTAATGTACCTCCCGTGAATGTTCTTGGATTTATGTCCCAACATCATCCATCACAAGCACAATATCAATCAACAAGTTTTTCTGGTCATGCGTCTCAAGGATGTCAACAAAGTTTTCAACCACTGGGGTTCTCATAGTATATACCTCAATACTCATTTCAAGTCCCTTCTACCCCAAATGTTTTTTATGGCTCCTCACAAATGTTTGCCACCACTTTCAACACTCCACCATCTGCATATAATCTTGCACCATCGAGTTCTTGTTATCGTCCATCATTACCTACTCAAATACGTGACATGAGTCACGAAGATGAGAACGAGGATGAGGATAACAATAATAAAAATGATGACGATGATGATGGTGATGGTGTTGATGATGATGACAACAGTGGTCATCATGTTCTTCAACAACAACGGACAATTACACGTCAGCATCCTAGAACAAGAGGAGGTAAAGGCCGTAGACCGAGAGGACAACAAACACAAACAAATCCAGTCCAACAAGATGAGAGACCCAGACGCATATCTAGAAGAACTCGTTGTGGGACATCGTTTCATTATTAGTTCAACAAATATGTAATTTTTATTTAAATATAATCAATTTTTAATTTAAAGTCTTTCAATTTTTTTAATGTATTTTTATTGATAGATTATTTAAACTTTAAATAAAAAACACTTAAAGTAAACTATATTAAAAATATATATAACATGTTTTAAATAATTAAACAATAAAATAAAATAATAACATATCAAATAAAATCACAAAAAATATACTAATAAAATCAACTTCATATTATTTATTATATATTTAAATATATTTTTTTAACTTTTTTATTTTATAAAAATAAAATCGTAAACATTATTAAATTCAAAAAAACAAATTTATGAAAAAAAAGTAGGTTAACAAATTGAAAACAGACTGCAAATAGTAAAACAACGTTGAAGTCGTATACCTTAAAAAAATTTAAAAAATAAAATAGTTTTATGACTTTAAAGTCGTAAAACAAAATATGACTTTGATTTTTTTTAAAAAAAATACGACTTTAAAGTTGTAAAAAATATATATTTACACTGAAGTCGTAAATATTTTTACGATTTTAGTTAAAAAAAATTTAAAAATTAAAAAGTCGTAACAAGTTTTATGACTTCTAACTCAGAAGTCGTAACACTTGTTACGACTTACCTCGTTTTGGGTAATTTTTTAAAATATACCCCCGAATGGAAAATTCCAAATTTTTTTTACCCCCCATTGATAAAAAAAGCCATCAAAGAACTCAAATAAAATAATATCATGAACTGATTCCATCGAATACGCCCTCAAAAATCAACCACAAAATCCAAAAAAATTGGATTTGGACCCTTCAAACTATGTCTAAGTAGCCCTACTTGCGATTTTTTTAAAATTATGTGGGAGTTGATAACAACATTCGAGGGGCGCTTTCTATGAAGTCTGGACGTCAAAGAACTCAAATAAAATAATATCGTGAACCGATTCCATCAAATACGCCCTAAAAAATCAACCACAAAATCCAAAAAAATTGGATTTGGACCATTCAAAGTATGCCTAAGGTTTGAACGTCAAAGAGTTCAAAAAAAAAATACATGATCAAATATATGGACACCAACGTGTTGTTTCAAAATACTGGAAAATGAAACTTGCATTCAAACAATACATTCAATTTTATTCTGGAATTGAAACACGTTGTAAATAGATAAAACTTACATGAAAACTAAAAAATTAACCTTCCATTCCGTCGTTTAGCGACGTAGCCACATCGTCTTCCATTTCCATAACATGTTTAGTAAAAACAACTAAAATTTCTATTGGCCCAATTTGTTTCCAGTAGTTAGACTGTACTAATACAGGAGCGCGTCATGAGTAGGGGTCATAGTGCATTCAAGTAAGTTTAATATTTCATCTGGTGTTCTACCAACAGTGCATAACAATTCAATCGGACCAACACACGAAAATTGATCATTACACACTAACATGGTGTTGACGTCGTCGTCATTTTTCAATTGCATACATTGAAAGCGAAAATAGTTACTTGTCTCTGTGACTAGCTGCCGGTAGTGAATTTCATCCAAAAATTGTTCGTGGGTTAGATTAAGGGTGATGTGTATTCTAGTTTTCAGCGTTGTAAGGTCACAACTGTTTGGTACTTGAATGGGCACTAGAGTGGAACTTTGGAAGTAAACCCCACTATTGTTGTAAATAATTGATCCATTTGGAAAAATGAAACCCAACCTTGCGTTCATAATCGCCTAACTACTTGTTTCTCCTAAGAATGTCATACTTTGTTGTAACAATTGGGAGAGAATGTGAAAGCAGGTAGATGTGTGATTCTGTTAGCGAGTTGTGGTGTGTCATATATATAGATGGTTTTCACCGACAAATTGCTTCACTTTATTTTTAAAAAAAAATACACACGTGTGAACATGTTTCGTGTTTATGTTCCCAAGTAAACCAATGTCGCATCAAGAAGCTTTATCGTGCATCAGAACGTGTTGTCAAGTAAGTCATTTGTCGTGTCACGTCAAACTTTAAAAAACATGCATTTCATTATGTGTTGTCAATTATGGCAACGATGTATCATACATGCGTAGATGATTTTAGATGCATGAACAAATTTATTCCATAATGCAACAATTAATTAATAACTAATGATTCATTATTATACAACAAATTACATTCAGTCTTCATTTAGGTCCACATATTCTCTTCTAATTGTCATTAGGCTAATGTATTGCTATATTCTACCAATGTATGCACTTGGCCACTGCTTTGCCTGAGGAAAAGAATTGCTTGACCATAACAACGCTACAGGCAGTAAAGGACAATGATCTTTCAGATAAACATGTTGTAAGTGAACAAACATTATCAACTCAAATGAACGACCCAAGCCATTGCATAATTGTAAAAATTACAATAATTATCTTCAATGTACTTGAATAAAATGATTTCCAAACACGTGACCGACACATATCATGCGGTGCACAGAAGAATTTGGTGGTGGTTGACTTCTCAGAGGAAAAAATGTCGTGCTTTGTTATCGGGATAACGATACAACGATTACGTTATACCTAGATGCAATGACATATCCTATATATGTTATATCCATCCACTTGTCCACACTAACCTAAATCAAAGGAACATACACATGTAATTATTTTAAAATTTTGTTTTTTTTTATAAAAAAGTTAGCAAATACAACATACCTGGGAGAACCCATCAACATGTAGCGACATCCTTAATTGTTCGAATCTCTCTGTGCCACCGAAGAGGTTGATGTAATCATGCGACCATTTGTCAAGTTCTTTGATCAATTGGTTGCGAACCATCGGCCAAGATTCTTCGTCCATACCTAATAAAGCGGCAATGGAACGATATCCACAATTACCGTCCGCTTTGATGTCCACAACATCCTCAATGAAACCCTGGATAAAAGGCGCAAATTGATCCAACATCGGGATGATCCTTGTTGGTTTCGGCGGTTCATAAGATGATGCATTATGTTTCACTGAAGTGTTGCTGCTTTGAACAAAATGAAATGAATCAATGTACTCCCAATAAGATGGATCACGCTTTGTGGATCTTTCGCTTCTTTTCATCGGTTTCTTCGGTGCACCTTTAGTCTTGACCTTGGACGGAGGAGGAAACATAGAGTTTTCCTCAGGGTATGCAATTTCTCGAAGTTTACTCTTCAAAGTAACTTTGTCGCCAACATCAACGTCCTTAAATCTTTTACGTATGGTCTTTATCTCATCGTCGATGCTGACTTCTGCCTCACATAACCCTTGGTCAGAAAAATGAAGTCTCCTCCAAAAACATATGGACCAATTCCAGAGGGATGTTGACAACAGCATACCTAGACAGTTCACATGCACAAGGAAGACCGTGCGTGGATCTTATAGCACAACCACAAGAAGAGGGATCATTGCCAAAATACTGTATGCGGTCCAACTCAACAGCAATCTCATTTATAGCGTACCTTGAAACCACTCTAAGAAGCCTCTTGAATAAGGTTTTTTTATATACATGTCCAACGAAATGTGTGCTTGTTTCAAAGGATGCTTTAATTTAAGTGTGCTGCAGCGTCATCATGTTGTTCATGGCATCCCAAACACTACACAGGTCGCCAAGGCTATTTTGTAATATTCTTTTCAGAGACCAATGAGCAGATTCAACCCTACATTTAAAACACACAACAAACGGTTAAAAAAAATACATGCATTTACTACTAACCCATACTACAACCAATGAACATTTTAATACCTGTTTGTTGTTGTGTTGCCTAGGTGCATTACCTTGTTCGTCCATGCTATAACAAATTTTTCCTTGTGTGGGATAATCCACGTTTCACAGACATAATCGACAAACATCGACCATGGTGAACAAGCCATTTCAAACTTCTGAAGGCACTCAGGGAATTGCTCTTTCGAAGGACAATCTGCCAAAGTACCCCAGGTATCCATCACATAATCCCAAGCATTTTTTTGGCCGATTAAAGATTTGCACTTGGCCTTTACATTCTTGTCGATGTGAAACCTGCACAACAAGTTGGTACACTCTGGAAACACAGTATTCACTACTTTCATCAGTGTTAGGTCTCTATCAGTAACAATAACACCAAGGAGGCGATCTTTTCGTAAAAATAGACCTCGAAATCATTCCAAAGCACATACAATATTATTCACATGCTCACCCTCCAAATACGCAAAAGCAGCAGAGAAAGTCATCCATGTTGGTGTCACCCCGACAATGTCAAGCAGTGGGAGTCTGTACCTATTTGTTTTGAAGGTGTTGTCTATCAAAAACACCAGATGACATGCATTGCATAATTTCACTGCATCTGGGTGACACCAAAACAGATCACGCACCACAACTTCATCCTTTAATCTATGCCAATGGATGTATTGATCACATTCGAGAAGCTTCATTAGATGTTACATTTCAGTATCAGTTCCTCTAATTGAAGAACGATATGCACTTCTTGCATTGTAAATTTGCTTGATTGTGGTGCAACTGTTGGCATTGTGTTCCTTCAATGTTAGGAGAATGTTTCTTGGTTTCACCATCGACTTTGTCATATCTTCAATAATATTCTTCTCATCCTTCGTTAATCGCCCGACGTATGGATGTCCAACTAAGAACTTGGCTAGTTCATGATTGTGCATCTCACATATCAGCTTCACCATCCAACCTTCCCCTCCACGCACTGGTTTCCCACGCAGCCTGAAGGGACAACCACATTTCCTAGTACCAGTGTCTCTTCTAACAAATTCTTTATTCCTACACTTGTACTGACCGCTCCTTTCACAGTCAATTAACACAAATGAATTTCTTCCTCTATGACCAGTATCTGTGTCAGACCTAATAATAATTACAACATACCCGTTTTCATGGGCAACAGATCTAGCCCACAACAAAATATCATCTTGGGTACCAAAGACCTACAAAGCAACCCTCACATATTATTTTTTATACAAAACATACATTCAACCAAACGACTGAAACTAATGAACATCATTACCTGAGAAGTATTAAAAGCGTCTAAACAATCAACATGTCATTCATTCACACCATATTGTTCTTCATCTTCAAAATCCATATCAAATTCTTCGTACATCAAACTATCATATGTTCATTGATCTTCGTCCATCTTAACGAAAACTAAAAAACAAACAAATATGCATCATCCATAACTTCATTCAAACTATAATTATCAACTCATTCAACATTTTAACAATCCACTAATTAAATATTTTATGACCTAATTTTTATCAATTAATTCAACATTTTACTACCAAATTTGAACATCGTAACTACCTACCTAAATAAATTGTCAAATAAATACATCATACAAAAAAATACCAACTAATTAAACATTTCGTTACCTATTTTAACACTATTACTACACAAATAAACTCACAAAAAATACTTCTAACAATATTTATCAACTAAATCAACTAATTCATTTTACTTCCTAATTTTATCAACTAATTCAACATTTAACTACCTAATTTGAACATCATAACTACCTAAATAAATTGTCAAAATTAATACATGGTACAAAAACTACCAAGTAATTTAGTCTTCTACATACTTTATAAATCTATCCTAATTCACCAATTATCCACAAATTGATGAAATATGGCATAAAAAATTTAAAAATGTTATCAAATTTAAAATATTAACATTTAATCTTTAAAAAAAGAAAAACAAAAAAAAAACTTCATACGGAAGAACTTCTTCCGTATGAAGTAATTTTTAAAACTATGGAAGAAGTTCTTCCATATAGGCTCCACGGAAGAACTTCTTTTGTATGAATATGATTCATACGGAAGAAGTTCTTCCGTAATAAAAAAATTATATGTACGGAAGAACTTCTTCCGTAGAAAGTTACGGAAGAACTTCTTCCGTGTGCTCTATATGGAAGAACTTCTTCCGTATGTATAAAATTTGCATTATGGAAGAAGTTCTTCCATATGAATCCTACGGAATAACTTCTTTCGTATGTTCAAATTTCTCAGGAAAAGCTTCTTCCCTAAAAAGCTAAACGAAGAACACTTCATCAACGACAAAAAAATAAACGAACACCCCATACCTTGGTCGAGTCAAAATGAAAACAGCACGTTCCAACTACACAACAACACTAACCCTCTAACAGCTTCAAAAAACCATACTTTAACACAACAACAAGACCAAACCGGAAAAAAGACACTTAAAAGGTAAGCTAGTAGGGACCACATAAAAAAAAACGCAAAAAAACAAAGCCGAAACCGTAAGCGAGGAGGGACCACAACCTTCCTTTTAAAGAAAATAATCAGAGGGGCAAAATAGGGATTTTTTAATATTGTTGGTGCACCTAGCAACACCCAAATTTGGGCCAAGTTGTTTTACTCTTGCAATAAGTTATTTATTTGCTATTTACACTTCAATTTTCACTAGGCACACCATCCACGTTTTTATATTTTAATTACCCATTATACTCTTTTTCCTTAAAGGGTTACACCCCTTGGAACCTTTTTTTCTCTTCCATAAAGACATTGTAAACCCAAATTAGAAAATGCATACTTATTTGAACTCACTTAAAAAAGAAAAGTTGCGATCAAAAGCTTTACTTTGCAATTAAGATGTATAATAGATGAGATTAGCTATGAATGTACTTTAACTATGACTCTTAAGTAAGAAGGTACATTTTATCACTACCAAAAATATCTTTCCAAAATAACACATACTAATTTTCAAAAAATGTATTTTTAGAACTATTCACCAGTTTTGGAAATACATTTCTAGAATATGTATGTTATTCCAAAAAAAAGACATTTTCAAAAGAGAAAAAGGGGTTCCAACTTATTTTTTGTTATAAATATACGTGTCACAATAGAAAAACACACACACTTTAGTAGTTTTACTTCTAAGACCAAAATTGTAGGCCATTACTCATTACACTATGGCTTTGTCTTCCTGTACCAACTATTTTTCTTATATGATTTTTGTTTAAATTTATATATGTAAAAAAATACATTATTAGATCAAAATTAATTATTACAAAATTTATTATATAAATTTATATGTGTATTAAATATATATTAAAAATTTTAGTATTATATATACAACATTATTTATTTTATAACATAATTGGTCTATTAGTTCAGTTGGTTAAAGTATTGTGCTAATAATGCAAAAGTCACAGGTTTGATATCTGCATGGACTATTACTTTTAAATTATTTTGTAAAACATATTTTTAACAATCCATATAAGTATACCTAAGGACAATGTTGAAATTATAAAAAATATGCTGGTATAGAAGAAAAATGGCTGGTGCAGGAAGAAAAAGCCTTACATTGCTTTGAAGGATTTGGGCCCAAATTTTTCATTTTGTGGTGTATAAGGTGTTCGCCCAGGCTTGGGCCTGGGCCCGTCACTGAAGCTCAACTACACACATGGCAAGCACTAAGAATTAGGGTTTTGCACATTTAAAAAGGGCAAAACTAAGCAAAGCAGAAAGATCCCGTCGTCGCAGGCGCAGAGTAGAGCAGCACAGAAGAGGGAAAACGGCACCGCCGCCGTAGAAGAAAACAACCATGGTGCACGTCTCCTTTTACAGGAACTGTAAGTCCACAAACCGATCCACGTTCTAGTTTCTCACGACGTCGTTTTGAAAACCCTAACCCTAACAACGCCATTGATCTGTTTTATTTTGTTCTGTTTGTCAGATGGGAAGACATTCAAGAAGCCGCGTCGTCCGTACGAGAAGGAGCGTCTCGACGCGGAGTTGAAGCTGGTTGGTGAGTACGGGCTTCGGTGCAAGAGAGAGCTGTGGAGGGTGCAGTACGCGCTCAGCCGCATCCGCAACAACGCGCGGAACCTCCTCACCCTCGACGAGAAGAACCCGCGCCGGATCTTCGAGGGAGAGGCGCTGCTCCGAAGGATGTTCCGTTACGGTCTCCTCGATGAGACACAGAACAAGCTTGATTACGTCCTCGCCCTCACCGTCGAGAACTTTCTCGAGCGCCGCCTCCAGACCCTTGTTTTCAAGTCCGGCATGGCCAAGTCCATCCACCATGCTAGGGTTCTTATCAAGCAGAGACATATCAGGTTCGTTAAAAAAAATGCCCTCTTTTCTTCATATGCATTGTGGATGTCATTGTCGGTTATAGGAATCTGTGAGTTTATAGTATTGTGGACTAATTATCAGAAAATGTTAGGTGGAATTTCAGATTTTGATGTTGGTTGTGTTAGTTTCTGAGTTAATTGTGTTGGGGACTAATTGGAATTTGTTTAGTGAAATTTCATATTTTCAGGGATACTATGGGGCTGCTGTATTTTTTAAGAATTAAATTGTGGATTTTCGTTTTATTCTTGCTTTTTTGAACTGTATGCACTTTTTGTTATGAAGCCCCATTTCAGTGATTTAGGGTTGATGTTTGTTTGTGTAAGTAGCATAATTAAGTGACTTGTTGAATAAATGCCTGTTTTATGCAAGTATTTGTGAATAAGGTTTTGTTTGGATAAATTACTTCAATTGAGTGATTTAGGGTTGATGTTTTGTTTGAAAGAATTTGAACTTCTTTCAAAGAAAATCAACATTATGTACCACAGATTTTGGGAAAGTTAGATGACAAATTCTATAATTTTTGCAATGTTATTCTCTTGACTTGTGGTTCAAGTTTAATTTGCTGTACCTTTTGTTTTTTTAAGAAGTATCTATGAAGAAATTTATGCAAACAGGGCCTAGGTTGTTTTCATAATTGGATGAGTTGTATGATCTTTTCATAGAGTTCATAATTGGATAAGCCCAAAACTACTTATTAATATATCATAAGCTGTTTTCATAAGCGCTCTCAAAAACTTACTAAACAAGTCTTTCATGTCATATGATAAACCAGAATAAGATCAAGCAAATTAGGAAAAATTCAATTTCAATTTTCTATGGCTAATACAAGGATCATTTGTTTTGCTAGAACTGAATGCAGATTTATCAGCCTTCTTTTTTGTATTTTAAAGTCTATTCACTTCAAGATGAAGTTCAATTTTTGGAGAATGACCTTTTGATTGTGTGATTTGGGATTGGCAGGGTTGGTAGGCAAGTGGTGAACATCCCATCTTTCTTGGTAAGGGTTGACTCACAGAAGCACATTGACTTTTCACTTACAAGTCCCCTTGGTGGTGGTCGCCCTGGAAGAGTGAAGAGAAGAAACCAAAGGGCTGCTGCTAAGAAGGCCGCAGGTGGAGATGGAGATGAGGAAGACGAGGATTAAACTTTTAATCATGTCTTTTTCTAGTGCTATTAGACCTTATGCCACCTTTTACTTTGCGTACCTAGTTTATTGTTTTTTTATTGTTATACATTTTCATCCTTCCGTTCCTTGTTTGAGATAATATTGAGTGACATTATGTTTTTGTGAACTTAGATATTTTAAAGTATTTAAGATTTTCATTAAATAATTTTGATGGTCGTTGATTGGTTTCCTCTGTCATCAACTCCTAAAGGGCTTGGTAGTTTCCGAGCATCATTGTCACCTGGTTTAAGAAAGATAATGATGAAGTATGAACGAATCAATTTATATAGTGGAATATTTAGTGACAGGAATCATAAAGGTTTGTGTGGCTAAACTTTTATAAGTTTCTAACAATCACATTTAGAAGATATAGAGCAGGAATAAATAGATGCCAAAAGATCGTTGTTGTTAAATAAAATGTTTACAGTTCATTCATCTTCTAAGGCACCTAAGGGATCTACATCTACCTCACAGCCCAAGCAAAAGACAAAATAAATTCAACCATATACTGGAAAGAAATTGATAAAACTGATAGAACTTTAGCTGTAGATTCAACCTACAACTTGAGGGAGCTATGATCTTGGCTTCTCTTTTGGTTTTGAACCTGCATCACCATTTTTTTTCTTTCTCTAAATACATGTATGGACCAAATTAAAAAATGCCTTACACATAAGGACCAAATTAAGAATGTGTTTGGACTAAATTAAAAGTACATAAGAAAAATAACAGTGACTAAATAGGTAACACGTTTAAAAAGTAAGGGTAAAAATGCACATCTCTTTTAGTTATGTTTATGACCTTTGTATGTCTTTTATGTTTATTGAGACGAAAAAGCTCGGGTTTTTTTTTTTTTTTTTTCCAATTCACCAATTTCTCTTGATTTTTGATTTCCAATTGCTTATGCTGTGTGCGGATATTACATATTGTTAGCTCCTTCAACTGTGTTGTATCACTTTGCTATGCATTGCATGAGGTTTGCAGCGTTCTTTTGGGAATAAGATCTATGAAATCTTTACAGCAGTATTTCAGCCACCAGATCTTATCATTTATTTTTACCAGAATTCGTGTATCAACCTCATCAATCGTTACCATTTTTTTGGAAAAAAATGAAATTACTGAATTATACATTGGAAAGCATCATGGTAGCAGCAATTGCTAATGGCGTTGTCAGTTATTTAGGACATCAATGTTTTCATGAATTTTCTGGATGTTAGTTTTCTTCAATTAAGTGAAGTTATCCGATAGGTATTTAAACCATCCTCTACAAGTATTTCCATTAGAGGTGATGTTTAATAGAATAGATGGTACATGAAAATGGACGGTAAGATGTGGTATCGGGTTAGATTTGTCTTAAAACTAATTGATATAAATTACTTAACAGATATTTAAACTATATTAAAGAATTGAGGCCAATGATATAAGACTTTTCAATACTAAATAAAAATAATTTGCATTTTTTAAATGTTGGATGTGTTATGGTGGAAGACACAAAGTGTGATTTAACTTTTGCGCAGCATGAAGTAAGTTGAGAAAAAAGGAAAAAATCAAAGAGAAAAATCTTCAAAGTCTTGTAGTATTAAATTGTGTTGTGTTTAATTATAAAATATATATTTATAGTGTTTGCCTATGTGACAGTCACGTGACTTATTATAAGTATTTATGTCAAATATTCTATTTTGAATGTTACATCAAATTTGTCCAAAGTTGGTTTGTCACTAGGACACTTCTTATTTTAATGGGTTGCTTGAATTTATATCTGACTTATGATCTTTTTAAATCATTCCTCATGTATCAGGTTGTATGTCACATATTCATGATGTGTGAGATTAATATTTATCATAAAATAATTGTTTTTGGATTAACATTGTTTCAGACTGACAATGTTGATTTATCGAATGTAAAGTTAATATTTACCCAAAATAATTATTCCTGAAACGATATTGTGTCAAAGATAATATTAGCTTATCAAATATAAAATTGATATTTATTTTAAAACAGGATGTTTAAAAAATGTGAAAACTAATATTAGCACTTCTATTAGAATTCCAATCCCATGTCGGCACTCTTTTAACTCATCAACATTTTCCTTGAATATTTTAAAAATATAAGCATCAAAATCAAGCAATTGAAAATTGGAAGATCAAACTTGCCTAAACACTATACTATAAGGGTTTAAATAAGTCAATTTTTTTTTAAATACAAGCCATTTCATTCCACACTTAATTTTAACTAAAATTAGTTTTGCAAAATAAAAGTTATTTAAAATCAGATTCATAAACACTCATGCAATTTTTTTAGTTAAATTGAAGAATACTCCAAAACAGAATGTAAAAAAGAATGAAGAGTTTTGTAGATAAATTTTGTAAATTTTTCCTTTTACGCCATTTTCTTTCATTTAATTTTTCTCATCAAATAAAACAATGGGTAAATTAAACATTCAGGGGATGTAACGTAACACTATTAATTGTACATCTGCATTGCCGCAACTCAAAGTGATTGTGTAAAAAATTGCCAATTGTTCAATACATAAACTTCTTCCTTCCATTAAAAAATACTAAGCCGAATCCTTGACCCAGACACTTGATTTTGAAATCGCAATTCTGAAAACACGGTTTCTTTATTTCTCAACTTACACCCTAATAAAAAACCATGGATTTTAAACGTTTACAAATAAATAGCTTTACCTCTTTCTTTAAGTGTATTTTGTCCCGTTAAAAAGCTCTAAAAATAGTATTTAAAATTAATAACTTATTAATATAAGATTTTTTTTATAATATCAACTACTTAAAAATCAGTTTAAGCGTGATTGTTAAATAATTATTATAATTTTTTTAACAAGTTTTAATTATATAAAGAATTCATAATCAAATAACAAAACATTTTAATTAATTTTTAAAATACATATTATTTTATTAATGATAATTTTATGTGCTAACATAATTAGTAAATAATTTTATCTTTTAAGCATATATAGTCATGTGTTTGATCCATTGCTGCATATATAAGATGATCGGCTGGGAAGATGAAAATTTCTTAAATAAATCTTAATATTAATTATTGACTTTTAATGGAAAGAATAACTTAGATTAAAAAAACTATGTGCTAGGTTGCGAATATTTTTATCTATATTAATAAATGAATTAATATTAACTTACCGTGTTGACTAAGCTATTCTATGTCCCCAGCAATTGTTATTATTATTTTTTCTTTCTCTAAAAGAAACAAAATAAGAAGCTCCTATTCACAAACTAGAAAGAGGAGAAAAGGCATAACAAGAGAGAGATGGATTCTCTGAAGATGTTGAAAGGTTATGGTAAAGTAGAACACCACCTCGAAGATCATCGTAACCCCAAACCCAAACCTAAATTCTCAAAACCCTTCATCGCCGCAATTTCCGTCTTCGCAATCCTCTTCCTTACTCTCACCTTCGCATTCGCCCTAGCATCCATGCTCCACCACAGTCACCACACCGAGTCACAACAACAACTTCTCAACTCGGCCGAGTCGATCCGAGTCGTCTGCAACGTCACTCGCTTCCCTGGCGCGTGCCTCGCCGCCATCCCGCCCTCCGCCAACGCCACAAACCCCCAAGCGATCCTCTCCCTCTCCCTCCGCGCGTCGCTCCACGCGCTCCAGAGCCTCAATTCCTCGCTAGGAACGAAGAATTCACGCGCGCTCGCCGACTGCAGGGACCAGCTGGACGACGCGCTGGGTCGACTCAACGACGCGCTGTCGGCCGCGGCGGCGCTGACGGAGGCGAAGATCTCCGACGTTCAGACGTGGGTGAGCGCGGCGATCACCGACCAACAAACGTGCCTCGACGGATTGGAAGAGGTCGGTGACGTGGCAGCGATGGAAGAGATGAAGAAAATGATGAAGAGGTCGAACGAGTACACCAGTAACAGTTTGGCTATTGTCGCTAATATTCGCAACTTGTTACAACGGTTCCACATGGCGCTACATTGAAGTTGAAGTTGAAGATTTTCAATTCGTTACATTTTTTTTTGTGGTTTTATATATATATATATATATATATGGATTTTGTGTATTGGGTGGGTGAATATGTGATGCTTAATTAGTCATTTAATTGTATAATATGTATGTGGCTATACGAAAAATGTTGTATTAACACTTTTAATTAATTTCTCTTGATTTATTACATTGTGTGATGACAATGGACAGAAATTAGAAATCTGAAGTTACTCGTTATATAAACAATTTTACCAGAATGCACAGTGAAGAACAGTAAAGAGTTTTAAACCAGAATGTCACCAACGAAGAGAATTGGTTCAGTATTTTAAGTGGACAACAGAACAACGCAAGTATGTCTGTGAATTTGAATGGTTGGCCTCACTAAATTGCAAAGTATATCGTTGTGTTTGGATGAATTAGAGGGTTTAAATGGAGTCGAATTATCCAATTTGTCCCATAGATCAGGGCTATCATTGGATGAAATACACTAAAATATCTTCCCAATCCTACAAATGCAACCCTTCTGAACTGAGATGATATATATTTTGCTCACATACAGGCAGGGAATTAATCCTCCTAAAGTGAGTAAGCATATTTTTAGAGTGCACTTAGCCACTTACAGTTGTTGATTCAAATGAGAGCTGTGATAAAATTAAATGCATATATAATAGAATCTAAAAGACTAAAACTGTTGTATCATCGAGTATTAATTAACTAATTTCGATTTATTAGAATGTGTTGGTGTAAATTTAAGTGAGGGCAGAAATTAAAACACTGAAGTTACTTATTATACAAGCAATTTAATGTGATTATTTTGCAATAAGTTATAACTATTAAGGGGGAAGATTGTGCAGGATATTGGCTTTAGAACATCTAAATTTTGCTGATTCTGATTATAGGGGTGGGAAAGAATATATAGTAAATGAAACCAATTTGATGAACCATAATGCACTGCTAAGAACAAAAAGAAGAGTATGACACCAGAATGAGAATTGGTCCAGTATTTTAGGTGATCAACCACAATACAATGCAAGTGTGTCTATAAATGGTAGGCTTCACTATTACTGTTTAGTGCTAGAGGGCGAAGTCAAAGTGATGTCCTTCAAAACTGGCTAACAGGGGTGTTCATCGGATCATATTTACTCAAACTCAATAATACAAATCAAATCAATTAAATTAGTTTGGTTAATTTATTCATTGTACTTCAAATTCAAATCAAATCAACTATAACTGATTTGATTCTTGGACTTATATTTTTCCAACTTGAACCAACATAACTTGATCAACTACTTTTTAACTTTTTATATTAATGCATTTTAGACTTAAAACTTTAACTTTTTTCTTTAACTTTGTTTTTCTTTTTTCATTTATTTTAATCTTATGATCTTATATAGTGTTCCTAAATGCCTTAATTTGATCGGGTTAATGTGCTGGTCAAGTGACCTGCCAAGATGCTGGTACAAGGTCCAAAACACTCTGATAGGACAAAGTTAGTTTTGTCTTGTAACTCTTTCAAGAGTAACTAATGGTCGTTTGGCAGATAGGAGAGATAAATAATATTGGAGAGAAATTTTATACTTTTTTTTATGTGGAATCCACACCTTCTACACTCTACTTTAATTCAAGAATTTATCTTTTGTTTTTCTCTTTTCTATTTTCATCCTCTAAACCAAACACAACCTAAGTGTTAGAGTTGCTCTAAGAAGAGTTTTATAAAAATAAAAAAAAGCAATAATCAGAATACTATTTTCAAGTAATTTGGGCATAGGAGTGGTAGGATAGCAAGCATGGAAGTTTTAGTTCCAAATATTTCCATATAAATCAAAGGAAAGACATTGATTTCTTATAACCATGCATGGAACCAGACAAGAGCAATTTGATCACCCTAAGATAGCATATTACTACACGTCACGTATTATATGGTGCTTTGTTGGAGTCTTGCAACTAGCAACTGCAGTCTCTATGGGAACCTAAATTGATGGAAGAACAAGTAATAAAAACAAAACTTAGGAAATATTTAGTGTTATTTTTAATTAAAATTAGAGTTTTATCTCTGTAGTTGATGCAATAAAAGTTGTCATTAAAGTTTGACACTAGTTATCGAGATAAAACTCTAATTTTTATCAGAGAACACCAAAAATACTAAAAGACTGCACTTAAATTTGAACTTAAAAGCTGGTGATGGAATGGTAGTAAAAGGAGACTTTTGTTATTGTTGTAAAAGTCTTGTAAGACACTCCTCGTCAATGTCACTAAGGTCTACAGAATCAATCAGCTCTGCTAGCCTTTCACCAAGGTCTTTCACCTCATTCTGTAGCCTATTGATGTGAGAGCAAGTTTCCTTCATGATCTTCATCAAGCTTTCTGATGCCTGTATCAAAACATACAGAAACTTATGGATCAATAATCACTATGAATGCAGTAGGACTTGAGAGAAATTGTTTTTATCTCAGATCCTATTTGGATAAATTTTTCTATAAGCACTTATAGGAGAAGAAAATAAGAAGGCAAGAAGAATTGAACTTTTTCTATGAACTAAAAACAACTTATACACATCAGCTTTTAGAGAAATTATGAGAGGACTTCTATAAAAGTCCAGAGCATAGATTGATTTTAGTTTGAGATATGCTTAATTCGTTTTATCTTCTTATTTTCTTTTCTTATAAGTGCTTATGAACATGTTTATCCAAATAGGGCGCCTTAATGAATTACTATTGCAATTACCATTATTACCTTAACTGTCTGGTTACATTAAGTGCTCTTGTGGAATTGGCTATGAACTATTGTAAAAAACGTAATAATGTTGAGAATGGAGAAAGATAATGTTCAAAACATCAAATGTTTACATGTCTTGGCATGTCATACCCTTGAGTTTCTTGTTTGGTTTAGTTGTGGTAGCAGTGCTTGTAGCCTCAACATCAGATCATTAATCTCACTTTCCGTGAATTTTGAAGTTCTGAAGTTTCTCTGGCCAGACATGCTGAAAGTTGTTTGCACTTGTGTAATTGTGCTCACTTTGACCTTTGCTTCAAGTGTGATTTGAGAATTTGCATCAAGGAAACTGAAAAATTAACTTATGCTTAAATGGAAAAAGAGGTAGTGGAAGAGACTGTTTTTATATTATAATCTATTAGGCTTGTTGACACTATGAACAGTGAGAATTAGATGACTACAAATAAACATCAACTAATTAAAATTGTTAGTGTCACCCAATTCTAAGTACATGGCCCACGGTTACAGTGGTTTTGAGACCCATTGCCTAATATAATCCTTATAATATACTACACCATGATGAGTCACAAACTTAACTTATTTCTGACATGCATGAATCTTGAAGGACATTCTTAATATTTTTGGGAGTGGATTGCACATCAAAGGGTATCTTGTTGTTTGTTTTTGTGAGAAAATTAAGGTTGGCAAAACATTGCATTCGCTGTCTCACTCATTGCTTGCGTAATATTCCTTTTGTTATGTTCTTGCCCGTTGGTTTCAATCACTACCGACGGTAATGTGTAATGTTGTCCTCGGTTATGGAGCATTTGTTAGTTAATCCATCAAAATCTGACCCAATCTAAACTGTAAAAGCACAGTAGATTGATATTAAAGGGCGATTAAACAATAATGACCAACTTTTGTTTAGTGGATGAGAAATTTAACAATATATTCTCTAACACTTTTTTTAACACAATAATATTATAAAAAATTGTGTCTCATCTCTTATTTAGTAAATATCACACTTTTTGTGATTTTTAATAAATGTTAACCAGCAAGAGTGTGTTGAAGAATGTTTTGTTAGTTAATATTGGTTGGGTTGAAGTGAAGGTGGATCTCCAAATGAACCCTTCTTATTATAACTTCAACAATTTGAATTTTGAAATTATGAAATTCTTACTTAACAGTGTTGATGATATGTTTCCTTTAATTTAGAGATTAAACTAGATATATCTATCAATGGAGTTAAGTCTAACAAAAGAAACTAGTCTCTTATAAGAACTAAGGTTTAAATTTTTATTGAAGGAGATATCTACATCTGATTATATTTAAATAAAATTGTCTCTAAAAGAAAATACTTATGATAATAAATAAATAAAAACTCGATATATTGTAAATATTAATTCAAGTTATATTTTAACGTTCCTAACTTTATTTGATGTCATATATTTCTTTAAAAAAATGTAATTTCAGATTATATTCCAAGACCTCTTAAATCTTAATTGGTGTGGTGTCTTATATTTCTTCGGGTTCTCCTCACAATTTAGAAAGTGTTCCCGTACCAGCATCCTAACCGAATGCCACCTAATCTAACTACCTAGCTCGCCTCTCCTAGAATACACTTTCCAAATGCTTGGCACTTTAGATTGTTTTCTCAGTAACATAGGCACATTCCCTCCTAATTCATCAATTTTCCCACTGACCCTATCAGATTACTTGACTTATTTTAGCCGTATTCAAATATTAAATCATTAGCTAGCAAATTTTAATGGAATCTTAATTTTAGCATTGGTGGCAATGCAAAAGACAAGTTAGTGTGTGTTTATTTCTCCAGTGCACTTGCGGCAGCATGAAGTTCGAGATCGCTTCACCACAGAAGCATGAGTGATGTTGCTTCTCCAAATAGAGGTTTAGATTACCCATTGGCAATTCAAACACACCCTTAATGAAATTATCAGCAGATACCTGCACAAGTGAATAAACCAGCAAAATCATGAAGTACTGGAAACAATACAATACAATGATTTGGTTAGTGATGATTTTTCTTCTTGTCACATAAATAAGAATATTTTACGCTTCTGTTTCAATGCCACATTGTTCAAATGCACCTGTTTTCCATGTTCCTCGCTCATAGGAGCATTTTAACGATGTTGTTCTCAGGGAGTCGCCGTTATCATTAAAAACTGACTCCAAGTCGAGAAGTTCCAAATGAGTTACCCTCACCATGTTATTCCAAATTTCAATGAACAAAGAAGAAGCTATTAATACTGCTTCAGAGTTTTGACTTGACACACCATAAAACTTCTCCCTATCTCCTTCTCTTTTTATTTTGGCTTAATTACACTTTTGGTCTTCTAGGTATCTTAATTATGCAATTTTGATTTCTCATATTTCAATTGTATCAATTAGTATTATCTTAATTATGCAATTTTGATTTCTCATATTTCAATTATATCAATTAGTATTGCAAATGCTCGATTATTTTTTGTCCCTCAAGTTTCAATTATGCCTATCACAATTGTATACGTATTATTTAATACATTAACAATTGTCTTATCCATAACTTCTGTTCATTCTTTTAAAAAAATGACTCACAAATTATCATTTCCAATTCTCGACGATGATCAGTTTTAGTTAATTTAACATGTCTTCACAATCAATGTTAATGACTTACTTTTGCTTCTTCGCAAACTTTTAGTATCTTTATTTAGCAGGTAAAATTATACTATTCATTTTTCAAAGGTTGCCCTTTAAAGTAACAGGGAAAAACATTTTTATTACATGAAAGCAGGAACAACCCTTCCTCCCTAACATTTTGCATAACCTCTAACACGATAATATGATAACACTTGTTTGCTTGATACATCTAAAAGTAGGAAATAGAAATTAGGACAGCAAAATATTTGGGATGTAACCCACTTAACACTTTATCAAGAAATAGAAATCATTCACAGGTAAACTCCTTCGTAAACAATATATTAGGACAATGCTTCAAGTTAGCAACCTTACATCCGCAAATGTAGAGGTCCTATTCTAACAACATACCCAGTAATGCTACTAAAGGAACAGGTCCATTTTAAGCCATCAAAGAGCATTTATCATTCTCTTCATCTCAGCAGACCTCCTCGGATCTGGTTCTTCAATTGCTCTCTCAGTAAGTACATGCTTGATGCGACACATTGACTTCCTCACCTGATTTCACGTAACAACAAATCAATAAAAAGAGGTCAATTTCTCCCCCCATACACAGCTTAACATTCAACATTCAATTTCTCTCTAATATGTTTTATAAAAAGCAAAACCACTGTGATTGTTCTATACTATACATCCATGTAACTACGGTTAACAAGAGCACCATTGCATAAAGCAGAACAATGAAGAGGTCAGGTATACCTTAGGGATGCGCTCTGGGTTAGGAAAACGCAGGTTCTGTGCATTAAGCATTTGACGTTGAGTCATCAACATGTTCTTTTCCTTTAACAACACATACCACAACTTATGAAGGTCATCCCAAGACTTCAGACGCAGTTCACACGCCTTCCAACTCCGACCTAATAACAACATTAACTTAAAAATATAATAAAAGAAGACAAACCCATTGCCAGAAAAAAGGTTGCACAACCTTCAAATCTCAATGGTGAAAATCATGAATTATGGTTGTACTGAACAGGTGTTGCTATAACGAAAATCAGTGAAAATTTTCATTCACAACCAAATGAAAACAAGAGGTGCATAATGCATACCATAAACAACAGGTTTGTCATCTTCAGGGCTCCTGTCTGCCTCAAAAAACTCCTGAAGGGGGTTGTGTCCTTCTCTGCTAGCAGCAGCTGCTGTAGTGGCATATTGTTTTGATCTGGCAGCAGCAGCAAAGAGTGTTCGTCCAAGTGTTCTTGACAAAAACATAGCTGTAATGCCAATCATATTGATTACAATGTATGCAACCAGAGGACAAGTAAATGCCAATGTTGTCAAAATCAAATATAATATTTCCGTACATCACATTTACATGGATTTTGCAGGCAATGCAAAATTGAGTATGATCAAGCAACAATTGAAAGACCCCATCATTTTGGAAAGCATGCAGGTGAGTGGGAAGAAACAAGGGAAGAAAGTGCAACTCTGGAATTCCAAAATCCAATGGCAGACATGGCTTCTATTCTTTTACACCCACACATGCAGGGGTTGGGTTGGTTTTATAGTCATAGAGCTATCAGTATGTGCCAGCCAGCCATCCTATTCAACCCTATCCCACTTAGGTTAAGGCCTAATGCCCAGAGTGGCCATATGGATTAGGGCCAACTCACTGAAAAAAATGAAAATTAGTGAAAGGACATTCTTATCTTAAAAGGGAGAAGCAACCCTAAAACAAAATGAAAATATTGATCAACAAAGTTTCACTACATTCCAAGTTCAATATTATATTACTATTTAATTGTTACTACACCATATATGTCCAAAACCCAAAATCTTAAGGCTCAAGTTTATGGGTTTTTCCTTCATTTATATGGTGTTCAACTTTCTCATTCCTATCCAATGTGAAACTTCACCTCACACTAGTACTCCAACAGTAATCTTAAGATTCAAGATGCCACCTGATACAATATACCCTTACACAGTTGCATTCTTACTTCATATATATCCAGGAAATGAAGCAAGTCTAGTAGAAAACACACAGATGAGGGGAAAAAGAAAATGAGGAAACAAGATGACATATTCAGATAAGTCACAAGAGAAAATTGATGTCAGTGAAATGGAACCTTGGTAACAGAGAAAATTGATGATGGAAGAAAAATAATCTATTCAACATGGTATTGGATTCATAGTCCACACATGTGCCATGCATATATGGCTATTAACACCCATAACAGTGCTACATGTGCACATCAATTTGTGGATACAGGACAAAGTGACAAAAAAAAAAATGCGAATGCTGGACCCCTAAATCGCATTTGTGGGCAAATATGTTTTTTTCATGATTCAGACCAAATATCGAACAGTTTGTGGGCAAAATCAAATATATTGCGGACAGAAAAATGTTAGCATAATGTGAAACATCGTGGACAAACAAAGGAAATTTCCAGCCAGAGAGACAGAGAAAACCCATAAAAGTGGGAAATAAATACAAGAATAATACTAAGGTTCATAAGCATCACAATAATAGGTACTGGGGAAACAGATCCGCTATGAAAATTAGCAAAAAAGAAGAAAACAAACCTGAAGAAATAAACAGACTAGCACTGCAAATATGAAGGTCGTGGTTTAAGGGTTTTTCGGGGGAAAGGAGGAAGAGGAAGTGTTTTTGTTTTGTTTTATTTTTTTACGTACCTGGTGTTCAGGTGTAATTCAAAAATCGTTAAACTACTCAACTGGCCCTAAACGATTTGAAATTTTCTAAATAGGTCTTCAAACTTCTTTTTTTAAGACTGTTATTGATCATGATTTTTTTTTTTAATTTGGTTTATAAGATTTTAAACTCGTTATAAATTGTCCTTTTTTCTTTCAATTTCAAGTCGAAATAAACAAATTATAAGGACATACTTTCTGATCACCAAAAGCAAACAAGGACATACTTTTTTCAGTTTAAGGATAAATTAATTTTTATAGTTTAGAAACTTATTTAAAAATTCTCAAATTTTAGGGACTAACAAAACAATTCTTTAAAAATATTTCCATTTTAATTATAAAAAATATGCCAAACATTGTTTTTAATAAAGTATGTAATGTAAATTACATTAAAACAATTTCAGGATACTTTTGAAATTATTATTATAAAATTTAATTTTTAAGGAAAATTATTTTAACAAACTTATATAGTACTAATAAATCTCAATTTATGACTAAGCAACAAAATACTAATCTTTTAAGCCTCTTGTAACATTTTAACTAGATTTATCATAAAATACTTTATCCGAATCCTATACATGCACCATAACTTACTTGCGATTAGTGGTGGTAACAGATTATATGGCACATTTTGGCATGCCCTCTATCATCTTGGCAAAAGTGAATCGGACTAAGTGAACCCGTTTAAGAGATGTAGATTGAAAGTTGAAACATGTAATCTACCCCATTTTATATGGGAGGGTGAGCGAGGATGAGCAGGAGTTAAAGAGAGAATGAGCAAGCAAATGTAAGAATAAGATAGATGAGATGGGACCATGTTGTCATAATGGTGGTAGTGGTCATCAAGGCTGGGAGAAGTGAGAAGGGAAGAGCAAGAGAGAGGAGGGAGCATGAGAAAAGGTGAGGGTGAAATTGGAGAATAGAAATGGAAGAGGCAAACAAAGAAGTTGACAAATGTTATTGATGTAGGAAAGATGTAGAGGCTGAAATTAAAGAAAGAAGAAAGATTGAAGATTGAGAAGTTGAGTTGGACATTGAAAGATTGTTGTTGCATTGTCATTTTTTTTCTTTTGTGTTTACTGGATTTTTGAGTTTAAAACCTCCACAAAACATATTTTTAAAAACATTATTGGTTAATCTAAATTTTGAAAGTTTAAAATTTTCATAAATCGTATTTCTAAAAATTGTAAGTAAATACATTATTATTCACGCCAACAAATTTTTTAACATCAACTTGAAGAACCAAAATGAGTTATCTCTAAATTTGAGGACTAAAAGATTGCTTTTTAAATTTGAAAGCAATTTTAGTACATATATAACAAATAACTTTTTTCACTAAAATTTAGAATATCCAATATTTAGGATGCGATTGGAAAAATATATTTATAATTTATTTAAATATATTTTATTACATAAGCACACACATAAAAATATTTAAAAAACTTGGTTTAATTTATATATAGAGGAAAATAAATAGATCTATCTATTTTCGACTCAATTTCAATAATCTTATTTTCTATTCGATTATATAAACAATCCATGCATAAGTACTTTTATGATGAACACTTATTTAATTATTAAGTCCTTAATCCTATTTACCCAAACAAGCCTTTATAATAAAGGCCTATTAATTTGATACATTTATTTTTTTAAAAATAATTATTAATATAAAATAAACTAGTGATTGTGATATAAAATAAACATAAAAAAATAAGTGACTGTGATATAAAATAAACTAATAATAGTCATTAAAAAAACAAGTGATTGTGATATAAAATAAACTAGTGATTAAAAAAAAAAAGTGATTGTGATATAAAAAAATTGTAACAAACGAGCGCCAAAATGCACGTTTCATGAAGTCATTATGGAATTATTATTTTTTTTATGAACTTTCTTGATTTTGGATTATCTCTAATCAACAAAAAGAACCACACTTTATACACACATGTAACATCAGTATTCCCACATTTGACCCTTACATAACAAGTCTCTCTTCACACTTGCCAATTGGGGTAAATCCACCAACCACACTCACCCGATGTTTTCTTTTTCCATTTTCGAAACCCGCAGAATTCAAGCCAACAACATGCCACAAGCCATGTTTTTCTCTTTGTTTTCTTCTTCATCCATTGAATCACAGAATGCCCTCCCTTTTGTCTCGGGCAAGAATATTCCAAAGACCCCACTAAACCCTATCACCAACCCAAAAACCCCATAACACAAAAACTTGTTCCCTCTTCCGGCACTCACCAGCAGCGGGCTGAACATGCCACCGAGCACCACCGCGAGCCTCGCCATCGACAGCGCCGAGTTCCTCACACACGTCGGGAACAACTCTGTGGTATAAATTAGGTACACGTTGAACGAAGTACAAGCGCTAAAGAACGAAACTAACTCAAACACTATTTGCACGTTGTTGTTCCATGATGATGATGATTTACTCACTTGCACGGTTGACATCACGCTGAAAAGACCACTTAAAATAGTGAAGAGGAGGAGTGTGATTCTCCTGTTGAACTTGTCTATGAAGAATAACACAATCAATGCTGATGGTAACTCGGATAAGGCGTTGAATATGACACTCAAGTAGAGGTTGAAGGAGAGGTTTTGGAGCCCTAGTGGCATGCCATAATACACCAATCCAATGCCTATTCCCATTGCCATAATTGATGATAACCTTCTCGAAGACCATTTATTTTGTAGCAAGATTTTGAGGGCTGAGAAGATGTCCACGTCACATGTTTCTTCCTCGTGGGACATGTTATTAATGGCCAAATTGAGGTTGCTTTGGGTGATTGATGTGATGCACTTTAGTGTTTCCACGGCTTCTTCTGTTTTTCCTCGCACTAGAAGCCATCTTGGGGACTCCGTAACGAACAACTTCACAAGGATGCAGTAGAGCATGGTTGAGATGGATGTCCAGAGATAAAGGTTCCTCCATGAAGAACTTCTGTTTATGTAAGCCATGGCTGGCAGGGACAAGAACCCTACATATCCACATGACAAACAAGTAAACATGGATGAAAAAGTAAAATTATGTATTTTTCTAATAAATTTCAGTTAACAATAAAAAATAAAATAAAAAGTGTATCAAGAAAAAATAGAATATATAGTACCCAACCTTATTGTTCTTTTTTAAAAAAGAGAGAGAAAGGAGGAGGGTGGACCCTTCATGATTAGTAATAGTAGGTTGGCTTAATTGAAAAAATATATTTCTTTTCAAATTAACAATTTGAGTTTCCATAATTAAAATTGAATTTTGACTACAACAAAAAAGTTAACTAACACATGTTATTATATAATTAATTTTGCACTTAAAGCTAAATAGGGTTACCTATAGTAAAACAAAAGAAGCCAATGACGCTAATCTGGGCGCGCCACCGTCTCCCAACGAGCTCCGAGGCCAGCACAAGCGCGGAGGTCCCAATGGTAGCACGAGCAAAGCCACAGAGAAACTTGAGGGCAGAATAGATGGAGACGTTGGGCGAAAAAGTGACGAGAAAGGAAGTGATGGCCATGACGAGGCAGGAGAAGAACAGCATGTTCTTGCGGCCGAGCGACGAATCAGCCAGCGAGGCCAGCAGGAAGCCGCCAAGCAAACAGCCAGCGAAGAACATCGAAGCGGGAAGGCCCGTGATGGAGGAGTTGGCGCACTCCAGGCCCCAGTCCGACACCATGGAGGCCTGTGTGGGCCCGTCCCAGGCCCACGAGCCTTCTGGGAGGTTGCAGACTGTGTTGGTGTTGGCAGTCTTGCATGCATTGCCGGCCTGCTCGGTGCAGCGCCACGCCGGCGGGGCGTCGGTGAAGACGCTGATGAAGGTCTGCTGGGCGTCAAAGATCCACGCGAGGGAGACGAGGATCGACTGGAGGAACTGGGACCAGTTGAACTCGCCTATGCAGAGTTCGACTGTGGACCCCAGAGAGGGATGCTGTTGGTTTCGTGGCGGTGGTGGTGGTTGTGGTTTTTGTGTGTCCGGAGATGATGATGAGTCGGGTTGGGAGAGGAGAGGGGTGGAGTCTGCCATTTGGAGGGGAAGAATTGGAAGATAGAGATATTAATTAATGGAAGTTCTCACTTACTCAAATGAGTATATGCAATGGGTTTTATATTCAAGAGGGGCAATCTTGGACCAATCTAGATTCGTCGTCTGTACTAATCATTACTCTATATTATGAATGAATTCAGTTTTTTTTTTCTTTTTTTTTACTGCATTTTATTATAAATTGAGTTTTGACGGCCATGGATGTACAGTAATCTTAAGAATATTTAATTACAAGTTGATATAATTTTTATGATAATTAATGAAAAAATTAATAAACCTATCACATATGTGTAATTTTTTAAAAAATGACATTGTAATAGTGCATCATCATCAACGTATATTTTCTCATGTATTTATTAATAATGATTAACTAATACAACTCAATTCTGTTTGTCTTTTGCATGTGTGAAGCGGATAAAAGAGACATAAAAAAAAAAGAAAATAATTGATGTAATAAATGATATGATAATCACACCGTGTGTAATTACTTCTTTTGTATTCTTTTTACATTTTTATAAATTTAGATTTTATATAAAATTTTACATCATATCACTACTAAAAAAACACATTTTTATGATGCAATGTGAAAGATGGTTGTCAAAAAATCATCATCGATTCTGAAGCGGTGACAAATTCATAAAAAATGTCAATATTTTAAAGATGGTTTTCGCGAAACCATCTTTGGATGTGGACAATTTTAATTTCATTACATCCCCCCTTGCGCCCGTTCCTCTCCTCTGCCCCCATTCCCTTCTCCTCCCATCCAAAACCCTAACCCCGAAAAAAGCCAAACCCAAACCCCCCATTGCCCTCCATAATTGGAACCGCAAGCCCGATCGAGCTCTTCGGCTCCATCCTGTGCGTTACAGTCAGTACCTTCGACAAAGGCAGTGTGGACAAGATCATCAACATCACTAACATCGACCTCTTCTTCGTCATCATGGGCTTCTCTGTGGTTGCCATCGACGTTGATGTCGGCCTCCGCAACCTCGGCCTCGAGAACTGTGTCAACCACACCTTCATCGAGGTCCTCAATGACGATAAAGAGAGACAAAGAAACAAAGGCAAAAAAGAGAGAGAAAGAGTGGTTGAAAGGTAATGCGGTTTCCTCCGGTGTGCCTTTGGCGCGTTTGACATGACAATAACAAGGTATTTTTTTGGTTTCAGACGCGGAAGTTACGCTCTACAGGGAGTTGTGGCATGTGTGTGCAGGTCCTCTGGTGACATTGCCTAGAGAAGGAAAGCACATATTCTACTTTTCTTGAGGACATGTCAGTTTACGATCTGCCACCCAAGATCCTCTGTCGGGTTATCAACTTCATGCTCAAGAGACCAGCGCTTAATTTTCTTTGCTTTTCAATAACTAAGTTTGAAAATGAATTTGTTTTTGATGTTATGGTGCTTCATTTTGGGTAAAAAAATTTTAGGTGGAGCCAGACACAAATGAGGTATTTGCTCAAGTGACTTTACTTCCTGAGCCAAATGTAAGTTAATTAATCTAAGCTCCTGTGAGTTTCAATTCTTTAATATGTTTCAATTTACTGCTGGTGACATGGAATTTAAACATAATAAGTTTCTCTCGTTTGAAAAACAAATTGTAACTGCCAATCCAGACATAAACACTATAAGTTGATATTTTTTATAGGTTGAGCTTTGTGACGAAGATGAATTTGTGGTGTTAGCTTGTGATGGCATATGGTATTCTTCTTATAGGTTCAGCTTTGTAACAACACCAATGGTTTTTCATTCTAGGCACATGTAAGTTTGTGGTTGAGTGAATTTTATATAAAAACAATTAAAACAGATACATTAAAAATAGAATAATATAAAAAATGTAGATTAAACTCATCACTCGTACATGCATAAGTCATCACTCTTATTTCCTTTTTTAATATATCATTAAGATATATTTACTAGAAAAAAAAAATTTAAATCATTAAAGTTGAATTATTGTAAGATGAACATAAAATAAATGAAAAAAATTATAAGATAATGACAATTCCTAATATATTTAATCTAAAATATGTTTTTGACCTGTTATCTTATTTTGCTTGTTTAACTTTAGCTTTTTTAGTTTTAAAATTTTCACTTTTAATCATTTAAAGTTTCTTTTTTGTCAGACAAAAAAAGAATATTCAACTAACATGTACCAGCAGTACCAACCACCTAGCAAAAATTACAAAACAACAATTAATGTTCCAGGAATGAAAACAAAAGCCCTGCCGTTACAAAATTAATATCCCTTCAAAGCAATCATTAAGAAACATAATAAGAGCCCTACAACTTATTAAAGCCCCTACATTAAATGATTACCTCTATTATGCTATATAATATAACTGCTACCAGTACACGTTGCTTGCATGAGCATGAACTCTTCACACAGCTGTTCATTTCCCTGCATGGAATGTGAAGGTGTCTTCCACGTACTGTATTAGAGAAATTAGTAATAGACAAAAAAAGAATCCATCAAATAATGAATCCAAGCCTACCAGTACACGTTGCTTGCATGAGCATGAACTCTTCACACAGCTGTTCATTTCCCTGAATGGAATATGTAGGTGTCCTCCACGTACTGTATTAGACAAATTAGGACAAAAAAATAATCCATCAAATAATGAATCCAAACCTCTCCCTTCTTAAAGTTTTTTTGTTAAATTAAATTAAATTAGTCATTCCTTGAATTATTTGTATCAATAGTCTTATGTTATACTCACGTAATAAAAAGGTCTATTATATATGATAAGGTATTTTTCACAGTCTATTCTGTCATATGTATCATTAAGTTAATCAAAATAATATGATAAATTTAAAAAAGAAATCAACTTAGTCCAACAGAAAAAAAAAAAGCAAAAGTTTTCAAATATAGAAAACTAAACTAAAAAATCAAGATAAAAGACAAAAAAAAAGTATATTCTAATCATTTCACGTGCAACTATGCAGGGTGGTGTCATTTGAAGAAAATAAAGTAAGCTACATAAAAGATTAAACGAGATAGATAATATGATGAGAAAAAAAAAAAACTAGATAGATATTTACTAATAATTAATAAAGTCGAAAAATATTTTATACTAACCATATGATAGGAAAAAAATCGAAAAAGTATCAACTAAATTTCTTAATCACAACAAAATTATTTGAAAAGATAAAAAGTAATGATACAAAAATTATTTTAAACATCTGAAACATCTCATTTTTTTTCTCTTCTAATCACATTATAAATTCTACAAAATAACATGCATATCTTATCAACATATTTTCCAAGTAAAAAAATGTGTAGGCCATACATATAAAGGAATTTACCGACAAAATTATGCGTTAAAAGCTTAAATTTGAAGACCAGTGACAACTAGATCAAACTGTAAATTATTAATATAGAACTAAAACAATAGTGAGCCAAGATTTTTTATTTTATTTTTTTTAATCATGTGATGTGATTTCATATGCATTACTTTAAGTTATCACTGTTAGGTTTATGTGTACAATTCCAGATCACCAGCTAGCGTCGTGCCGTCGAAACTTGTTGGCCATGTTAGGTTTGGTGGGGCAGTTTTGGCTAAAAATCAGAAACTGCCTACCCCTTTGTTTTAGTGTTTTGTCTAATGGTCAACAAAAAAAATCTTAGAACGTTGTAATGAATATTCTATTTCAGATTAGTGAATGCTGATTGGATGGAGATTATCCTCATCAGCAGATAGACTCTTATATATTGTTTGATTTACAGAATTTAGATTTTGATTCTGAATAAATCCTCCAATATATTTACTTCTAAAAAAAACCTTTTTGTGTAATTTTATTATTGGTGTAAAATATTTATCAATTTTTTCAAAGATTATCTCTCTTAAAAATCTTGACTAATCAACTTTATTAAAAAAAATTCTCTTAATCATATTTTTTTCTTTATAATACTCGGAATTAAACTCACTTTTTTTAAGGAAATTGAGACTTCACTTTGGAGGATTAAAGTTTAGTTTCACTTGAAAAATGACATGTTGATAAAATAAATATAACTAATAATGTCACCATAAAGCAGTTAAAGTTTGGAAATATTTTAAATTTACATTGAAAATGACTGCTAAAGTAAAAAAAAAAAAGGATAATTATATCAACTACTGTTTAATTCGCACCTTTCAGTATGTTACTTATTATAACATTAGTAACATACTGATAAAAAAAATGTATTATTTGCTCTTTTTATAACGTTTTAAAAAGTTATAATTCTTTTCTATGAAAAAAGAAGAAGTTATAATTCTTTCTGTCTAATAAAAAGAAGTTATAATTGGCCCCTGTTTTATTTGGGATATGTAACCCAACTTTAACTTGTCCAGCCTAAAATCCTATGTCAATCCAAATTCAGTTCCTCATCAATTTGTTGATTACGTACCTACTAAAAAAATTGCATTAGACGAGATTTAATAATAATAATAAAAAACCCCCTCTAGTTGCAGTAAAAAAAGTCACTATATCATGAGATTTTGTCAAAAAAATAAACAACTTGAAAATAAGATAAGAATTGAATTAGCTTTTTACTGTAAAGTTAATTTACTATTTCGCCTGAATGTCTTTAAAGTTTATAAAATGCTTTCCTATGGGCTAACTCCACAAATTGTCTTACTCATTTATTTTTTATCACCGCGTGTTTTTCATGTCCAATTGAATAAGTATAGTAAGACAAGAATCTGAATAGAAAATCAAAGTTTACGGCGAAACTACACTATGGGATTTGTCAAAGTTCATTTTTTCTAAAAAATAAACACTAGATTTTAAACTCGTGCATAGTACGAATATAGTTTAGTATTTTATTTAATTTTTTTAATATGTACATAAATAAAATTTTTAATTTTGAATTTATAGTATTATTACATACAAAAATAGATCTAATAAATATAATTATTATGTTTGATGTTCATTTTTATACTATAGAAATTATTTACCATTTAATTAATCTTTTATGTTGTGAGATTTACAATAACACTCCTTATTCAACAAATTAAACTAAATTGCCTTGATCCTTTACTTTTATCTCTCTCTCTCTCTCTCTCTCTCTTTCTCTCTCTCTCTCTCTCTCTCTCTCTCTCTCTCTCTCTCTCTATATATATATATATATATATATATATATAAATTATTTAACAGTTAAAGTTAAAAAAAATATTTTAAAAATAAAGTAGAATCTATTTGATAATTTTTTTTACTAAATTTTTGTTTTAAAAGCTTCTAAGCTAAAACATATTCAATAAATGTTTTAAAAACTGTATTTCATTTAAAACTAGTAAACTCACGCAATGGAAGAGTATACTTATAAAACTAAAAATGTTATGTAAATTTAATTTAATTAACATATACTTATTTTTAAACAATATATATATATATATATATATATATATATATATATATATATATATATTAAAGTAGATATGTTTAAAAAAATACTTAAAATATGCAAAAATTATTTTAGTTAATAAAAATTTAATCCAATGATGATTTTCATATAAATTATTACATATAATATTAACCACAATAAATTTAAATGTTAGTTATCAAAGATAAAATGTTTTAAAAAAATTATTTAATTTTCAAAAATACTCTTAAAAAAATGTATTTGTCATTAATGTCAAATTATATGAAAAATGTTAAATAAGTAATACACTAATAAAGAATAATTATTTTATATATACGATAATTACTTTGAGAGAATAAAGATGAAAATTCAGAAAAAAATGAGGAATCAAAACAATAATAAACCCAAAAAAATATCAGAGGCAAAACTAAATACTGAAGAAAGAAAACAAAATGAGAAAGAACGGGAAGAAATTATTTTAGGATTAAATCTCTTTTTCTTTTTCGTAAAGTTAAAATTTGTCATTTTTTTAACATGAAACAAGATTAGAATATCCGAATTTATGTGTATAACTTTTTTACATTGGTTATATGTATGATTAATGTAAAAAATATTTTTTACATTAATCATATGCATAACCGATGTAAAAAAATCATAATCATAAATATGAATACCTAAATAAAAAATGATAATTTTAATTTTACAAAGTAAGAAAAAACGTACAAAGAAACAAAAACATCCATTTCTAATTTTATGAGGATAAAAAATATTTTAATCATTATTTTATATAGACAATAATTACTACCAGTACTATTATTATGATTATTTTTATATGAATTAAGTAATTTAATGGAAATGCAAATTCGACTTGAAGATATTTTGGTTGCCTAAAATGGGCCTACTTTCCCTTGCAGTCAATAAAATGACCAATGACAAATGGATGCAATGTCGTTCGGGTGATCCAATGAAAAACACATTTGTATTACTGAATCATCATATATGATATATCCAGATAAGTTTTGGTGGACCAGCCATTGAATACTCATTACAATGGCTTTTAATTTCGTTGTAAAATAAGATCTATGGTCATAATGGGAGTTTGTAAGTGAGAATGAAAACTCATAATTACTCTTATTGTCTTTGCAATACTACTAGCCAAGCTGCAGGGATCAACTATCTAAATACTACTTTACTGTGATGGGACAAGGGATCACATAAGGATCACTAAAGCCTTGCATGTGAGAGAATTTGAGAAAGAGAAATGCATATGCAAAGTAGCTAGCTTTGCACAACTGTAAGAGGTCTCCATCAATTGAGTATGTAATCTCATAAATAATAACAATGGAGCTGTCAAGGTCTTTGACAAAGTGGTCTATATATATGGTTTTATTTTATGGAGATAAGTGGCTTTTTGCACAACTGTATATTATGAGGTCCCAATTGAGTAGGAAATCCCATAAATAATAACAATGGAGGTGGTTGGAGTTCATTTTCCCATATTAGAAAATTAGAAAAAGAGAGAGGGTGATCATTTTCAAAAAAAGAAAAGAAAAAAGAAAAAAGAAAAAAGAAAAAAGAGAGAGATAGAGAGAGACGGTGATGTTCGCAATAAATTCAATTACTGTTTGAAACCTCAAAGTGATGATTTGCCACAAAAGGGTGGGTTAAGAATTGCTTTTGTCATTTAGGCTACATAAAAAAACAAAGTAGTGCTTTCGAAATTAGAGAATTTTTTGGAAATAAAAAGGCGTGACATGTCAGAAAAAATCATACAAATTTATAAGTTAATAGATACCGAGTTTAACAAGTCAGAAAAAATCAACTTATGGCCTGAAATTTTGTCACTTTTTAACTTCTTTGGAATTAGAGTGAAGACCTATGAAAGTCCAAATTATAACCTGAAATCAACCTTTTAGTTAAGGACTGTTTTGATCAAGCCTACATTCATTAGTATGAAATTTCATTAATTCAATTTTGGCAAACAACAACTTAATATTATTATTATAACATTTGAATTATTTTGATGTAAAATATTTAAAAGTATTCAAAAAATTAAATTATTATAATCTATCAAGGATTAAATTGAGTTTTCTCTACTCTTCGATCCCATCACTAAAATAAGAGCCCAATTTTAATCCTCATCTGAAAAACATTTTTAAAATGATATAGAAGTACTCTTTTAAAAGTTATTCAAACACATCCGAATGTTTTTTAAGTGTCCTTTTATTTAACTGTGCAGGCAAGTATTTTTTGGGGCAATATATAGTACATGTGGCTACAAAATTAATATTCAATCAAGTTTTGCAAATGGGTCGGTCTTATTTGGTATGAGAAAAATAGTTATTGAAGCTATTTGTTACAGCTAGGCTTCCGTAAATTATAAAAAATGAAATAATTAACCAAATTCTAACAATTTTTTTTATTGAAAATGTTACAGCCGTGCTTCTTTTGTATTGTATTTATACTTATAGCTTTCTGGCTACAATTGGATTCATCTAAATAGATACTATTTTACATAAACAATACAATGATTTAAATCCTGACCAAGTTAATTAAGGGACATAAGTGGTTACTACTTGTGTCAACCATTGTTAATAATTCCACACATTGTACAAGCACTTATATATGCATAGCATGTTTAATCACAATTTCAGTCCTTAATTTTCCAATGGTTATAATTTTTTTTTCTACAAAGTCCTAAGTGCACTAGTAGAATCCATACTTCTAACGTACCAAATAGCATTTATTTTTTGCAATTGAACTCTTGATATTTGGAACATCATTAACCTCTTGTATTTGGCTCAACATAAGGCATTGCCTGAACTAATGCGAAATTGATGACCTAAACCAAGCCTTGGCAATTATCATACATCCTATCAACTCGAAAATCAGCAAAATATGACAGAAAAACCAAAATGATTACACAAGAGTTATTATAAGATAAAGAAAAACCAAGTTCTCAACAAGGGGTACCCGGATTCTTGCCTTGATGGACAGCCTCCAGACATTCCTTGGCCCGATGAACTTTGGATTGGAGGTAAAAACTCCCATTCTTGGTATTGTTCTCAAATAAACTACCATATTTCTGCACGGAAGAAAAATGTTTAAACAACTATTATAACAAAAATTTAACTCCTCCAAAGCAAAGGATGCGCTTTAAAAAGATAAACGTGAAGTTATAATGTCAATTCAAAAATCAAGAAAGTAAATTTTAGAATTATTATATTTTAGAGTAAATTACATAAATCACCCCTAAGGTTTTGTGAAATTACATAAGTATCTCCTACTTTTATTAACCTCTCTTATAGGAGAGAACGGTGTAATGTTTTTCAAACAAAAGGGGTTGTTAATGTAATATATGTAAGGGATTGTCAGTATATATTTTTCAAAAATTAAGAGGGTTGGTATAGGGTAGATAAAAGTAGGAGAGTTTGTGCAATTTTACAAAATTTCAGAGGTAGTTAATGTAATTTACTCTATATATTAATATATGAGCACATATTTTATCCTAATATTAGACTATTAGTCATTGATTTTCTAATAAAAAGGTATATCTTCGTACTTTTTCTTCAAAAACGACTTCCTCCCCTTGGGGGGAAATACATTTAAATTTCAAACACAAAAGGGTCATATAACCACAGCACAAATTATATGATATGCTAACCTTCACAATCTCCTCCCAGGAAGTTTCCTCAGTAACACCAAGAATCTGCCGAGCCTCTTGTTGTGTCATCCCTTTGCTAGCTCTGCGGATAGTATTTTGTATTGTCTCTTGTGCAACACCATTTCTTGAGGCATCTGGAATAATATAACATAATGTTTAGAAAATGAGAAGATCTAGAGCCGCTGCTATGTGTATGTGTAAAGGGAGAGGGGGAGAGAGATTTGCTACGACACGATATGAGAAAGAAAAACTAAGGACCTAACACAAATTAAGGACTTATGCATGGTATTCGACAAAGATGATTAAATGTTTATTGGGATATGGAGACTTAAGTTGCTTACAAAGCAATGCTGCATATTATCAAAAATTCATTTTGTAAACATGACTAAAATTAGTTCATGCCTAATGAATGAAGGAAACATTTAGCTCTTTATGACGAAAGGTGACATCCAAAAAATTTCTAAACATGAAAGATCCAATGTGATAAGTCACCATGAAACTACAGAAGCAGGTGATAGAATAGATGTTACAGAAGGAGTCTAGTGTATCAAAAATCAGTTTGGATACTGCCTAGAAGATTGACTACTAAGTTTATCCATCAGCGGGGAATGCTCTGAGTGTTAACACAGTAGAAAGAAAGATCGTCATACAATATCCAGATTTTGAGAAAGCCTGTAACATAATTAAAATCCCTCATGACATTCACTAGATATTTACAATGAGGGTAGCAAAAATTCATATATGGGATAAAGCTATTGTTATACAGTAGCATAAATTCAAATGAATATGGATGTGTTTAAGGCAATCACAAATTTCGCAGGTTGTCACACCCATTTCCAGAACATCACCTTGAAAAATGCTTAACTAGGTCTAAATGGATTTGATTTTAATTTTTTGAAAATGGTAAATTGATTTGATTACAAAAATGTGAATTTGTTTTTAGTGCATCAAAACTCAAGTAAAACATTAGATTGTAACATATACCGATTGTGGAAAATAAAATAACATTAGAAATAATAAAAGAAAACACCATCAACATTTTAATCGGTAATCATGAGCAGAGTCCTACATGCTCCAAAATAAAATATTATAAGTAAAAGCAAAACATAGTCAGAAATTTCAGAACAATCTCAAAAGGATGGTCATAATAAAATATAAGTTGCCAATCAGACTCCATAAAAATAGTATCTAGCTGGCAGATGTTCCTTTAGATCGCAATAAGTTTAACATCAAGCAAGCTGGATACTATTTTTATATTTCATTTAAATCTGATTGTTGGTGGCTTATGCTCTATTAAAACAAGGCTGACACAAATAGAAAATACTTTGTCCCACAAAGCTGAGAAAGAATATTGAGCCATTTTATTCCACCCTTAAGCCTAAATCTCTACAGCCAAAGGGCTTTACACTCTTTCTGACCAAAACACTAAACCGATTCCGAAGCTTCCAAGCCACACAATACAGAAAGGGATAATTAATACTTTCTGAATTTCAAAAATTCAAAATACAAACATCAAGCGAAATGGTCATCATGCGAGGTCGAAGTCTGAAAAACCACTTGTATTACTTCTATTACGTACAATCCAATAATTCAAACAAAAATTTTAACCTTAGCTAAACCTCTTAAGGAATCAAAAGCTCTAAAATACTGAATTAGGATGCACTGAATCTGACTTATCTCTTGGGGTTGGAAAATGGGTGTATTGAGTAGTCCCAAATAAAAATGGAATTGGTGATAAATTCAGTAACAAAGGAGCGCCTTAATCTTCCAAAAAGTATACATTTGAGTAGTTTGATTATGAGATAGATATGTAAATACTAAATAGGATACACAGCTAAAAGAAACAAATCTGTCCAAAGGCTCAAATCTCCTAAAAGCATAAGCTTAAGTGAAGGATCATGAAAAGGACTGACTCTCCTAAAAGCTTAAGATTTTAGGTGAAGTCTGACAAAGGTTCTATATTTGACAGGTCACAATACATCGATTTGTCAAAACAGAGAAACAAGAGTAATTATATCAATCTAGGTCAGTAGTACCAGTGAGGTTCCCTTAAAATGAGTATTAATAAAAACATCATAAAATGAAATTTCTAAAACAATCTTAACCATGGAGATTGGAATGATAAAAATAAGATCTGGGAAATTTGATAAAGACAAAGAAAAGAATCAGAATACATAAGAAATCCTAACAAATGTAATGGTTCTCCCAAAATAAACAAAAAATCCATATCTATAATGTAGCCTAGGCATGGCGAAAAAGGATGAGAAATTAATTTCAGGTACTTGAATACTGCATGAGGAAATTAAAACATTTTCTCTTCAATGAAATTAGGGTCTCTAGCCAAGCCATCACTTTTCACTCTCTCTCTCTTTAATTTCACTTCTCTTCATTTTACAGTTTTACTGCTAGCAATTCTGTGAAAGTGTTTGAAATTAGTATCCTCTTCCTTAGTTAGCATTTTCATGGAATTCTGACCTTCACCGCATTAACATCTAATCTCCCCTTAAAAATATTGTCAGCCTATTTGAGTTCAGATATAGAACCCTCACAAGCTAATATATCTATCCATCATACCTAATTGCAGGAGAACTTCCCTTTAGAGACCAACTATAATGGTCTACAAGCTCAATATGAAGAATGTAACCTATTCTAAGCTCTTCTCCCAAAATACTACTCAACTCCAAGAAACTAGAATTTTATTTCACACTGTCCAAACACGAGGACTTCACATACCATAGATAACCAATTGCACTGAAATTTTCATTTTGAAAGCTTCCCATGTAATGATTCAAATTTGTCAACTTTATTGCCCAAGGAAGCCCATTAAATCCTATTCCAACCTGGGCAGAAAAGAAAAACAGTATCTCTCTCCAATAAGAACCTTGGGAGAACCACACCACAAAAACAAGATGTTGTAGTTGGAGAATGGAGATCCCAAAGCCTTAAAAATTCCACAGTAGAATCTCATACTTCCAACGTGGGACTCCCATAAATCTCTAGATAAGATACTTGGCTACTAAATTCTTAAAAGAAGTGTAGATACTGAAGTGTTGAACAGTAAACTAAGTATAAAATTATTTTGGTGTTGGACATTAATTTAACCAACATTTTCATATCATATATGTTAACAAGAACAAACAATAATTAAACCCAACACCTAGACATCACATTATTGAATAGTAAATTAGAATGCAATATTATGCTTGTCAGACAAATCACATATCTATCCATAGTCACATTTAAAAAGCTTACTAGAAAGTGCTTGACGATATGCCTGAACAAATGCTCTTGTCATTATTCCTCCACCAATTACAATTAAGTTTGCAAGAAGCTTAGCAGCCTGCATAAACAATTCAGCTGAAGTTTTGCAGAAAAAGGGAATGTTCCAGAAAATTCATTGTACAAAGATCATTCATGGATAGCAGATGAAGATCACTTCCAAGACCACATCCTCAATTAATACTCTCCTCTTTGATTTTTTTATTTATTTTCCATTTCATACATACATAAAAAAAATTACTATTATGTCTCTGTCTTGAACCTATGACTCCCCCAACAAACAGAGCCATGCCCAAATGGAAATCACAGCATAATTATGCACAAATGGCAAGCTCGGGAACACAAGGCAAAGAAGCACTAGCTGAACTTCTGGGTATTGTAAAAGTCACATAACAGTCAATGAAAATAAATCAATCTAAGTTGGCTAACAATAAATTAGAAACATGCTCTTAAAAAATTGTATACCTGCAAAGAACCCAATCCATAATTCTACAAATAAATCTTGAGATAATACTCATAATAGATAAAAATCAAAAGGAAGAGTTTATTATTCCCTTAATGTTATTCATAGAAAAACTAAACAACAAAGAATACACAAAAAATTTCACTTCTCTATTTCCCTTTAGAACCAGACAACAAGTTTGATAGGAAGAAACAAGATAAGACAGATACTAACATACCATAGCTTGGGAATCGGCAAAATGAACCCCTTCTAATCCACAAGCTTGGATTCTTCTTCTGTGAATGAGTTACTGAACCTGAATCGAGTTAATGATAAAAAAGGGACTTTATTTGTAGCTTTCAACACAATGAGAAGACCATTTTTTTTGCTACAACAACAGCCTCAGAGAGAAAAGTAGGGATATGGAAAGGTTTGGCATAAAATCAAACCAAATCCATTAATAAGCCAACTATATGTATTGGATTTCAAAACCAATTTACTTTTATATTCAAAACTGGTTTGGTTTTAACTTTTGACCAAACTAGTTTTCAGTCAAATGCAATTATAAATCTGCTCATCAAAAGAAAAAAAAATCCAATTATAAATCCATATTCTTATCCAAATCTAATTATAAATCCAGAAACCACTTCAAAACTGGCTTTTGTTTCTCAAGACTACTTTTTTTACTAGTCAAAGGCCCAAGATTGTTACAACATTGGACATCAAATTAAATATTTGACAGTCCAAGATCCCTTTGGGATAAATGTAGAGGAAGCTTCATAAAGAAAAATGAAAGTATTGATCAACTAAACTTCAAATTCAATTACAAGTTCAATCTTATGTTAGTACATACTCCTATGAATCACGACACCACCCTAGTACCCTATTCTTGCACAGTTGCACTCTTATTTCACTATATATATCCAGGAAATGAAGCAAGCCAAGTAGAAAACATACAAACAAGGGGTAAAAGACAAGGAGGAATTGAGGAAACAAGAAGACACATTCATTGAGGTCAAAAGATTCATTTTGGGCATGACAAAAATGAGCAATTGATCAGTTGACTGCAAATAATTTTCAATTGCAGTCTTGGGCCAGGCAGAACTTGTTATGCCCATAGTTGTGCCTCAATAATTGTATCATTAGTTTGCTACAGATATCTAAAGATTTATTGCAGTAATGCTTATCTCTTCTAAAAATCAAAGGATGTATTATTTACTAACATATTTTGGAAGATAAATTTTAACTCCAAATCATCATGTCTTTTTACTATTCCTAAAAATGCAGAATCAACAAGTAAATACCATCATATTTGAGTAAGATGCTCACGCTACCTTCATAGCATTGCAGATTTATTAATGGCAACAGAAGCCCTGAGATAGTCATGGGTGGGATTATAATTAGGAAATAAGAATAAGCAAAAAGCTTCCAATAGATTAATTTGGGGATGACCGTCTTTTTAATTGTATACAATGTGGAATATATTTGTTATGCATATAGGTTACAGTTTTAGTGGTTTTAATGATTTTGTCAACCAAAAGTGTGGATTAGTTGCTCCTCAGAATCTATGAAATTATCTTTTAACTAGATAGTACTGTTTTGGTTTCTTTCTAAAGTAGAGCGTACATCAACTCTATCAATGGATTTTTCTTTTTTTTAGCTGATGCCTATTCAACATCTTTTTCTCCATCTAAACAATTCAAGGTTTCTCTCTTCTCCTAGCTCATCCATCTATAAAGACAATTTAATACAAACAGTACTCAATGCAATTAAATACCTCAAGCCCTTAAAGAAGGGCTAAGGGTGTGAAGTTGAAGTAGAGTCTCAGAATGTTTTTTAAGAAAATGTCGAACTTCAACTCGATTTAGGAAATTTCTATCTATTAACAAGATTGAGTAGTTATCTAAGTTGCTTGAAGAAGCTACAGCAAGAAACCAGACTGAGGGAAATAAGGATCTTAACCACAATGAGAAGGACTATTTGCTTCCTAAAGTAGTTGAATTCTCTGAAGAGAATAGACATGGGGGAAAAGACACATCTAAGGTAGAGCTTTCAGCCAATGAAGGACTCAACTCAAACAAAGCTTACAGGAATAAATCATTGATGACAGAGAAGTGGAACCTTGGAACCAGAGTAAATTGATGATGGTGGATGAAAAATATTCTACTTTGGCACATTGAACATTAGATTGGATACGTAATCCACGGATGTACCATGTATATATGGGTATTAATGCCCTCAATGCTACAAGCAAGCATCAATATGTGGATACTGGACCAAAATTACAAATTGTTTCTAGGAAAGTGACAAACACATTTTGTGGGCAATATATTTTTCCGTGATTCAGATCAAACATCAAACAGTTTCTGGAAAAAACCAAATATATTGCAAAAAAGATGTTAACAGAAAGTAAACCATCATGAACAAAGAAACAAGTGCGTATTTCATATCATACAAGGGAATTTCTGACTAGAGAGGCAGAAAAACCTCATATAAGGGGGAAATAAATAATATGAAATTAGAAAGAAGAAAAAAAATCAAACGAAGAAGCAAGAACAAAACAAACCTGAAAAAATAACCTACGAACACTGTAAAACTGAAGCCTTGGATGCTGTGAAGATGAAGCTATAAAGATGAATTCATGACATAAAAAGATAGGAAAGTTTTTAGGGGTTTTCGTGGAGAGGAAGCAGAGCAAGGTTTTTTAACTTGTTTTACGTTACTTGTATTAACGTGTAATTATAAAATTTTCCTTTTAAATTCTAAAATATCCAATTTATTTGTCAAGAATTTTAAAATTATTTTAATAAAGTATTGAAAAGAATTTTAACTTCTTCTGAAACTTATATTCAACTCAAAAAATACTTTACCAAATAAAACAAATATTTTAGTTTGGGTAGGATAAATGCTTATTTTGATATAATTAAATTTTATAATAAATTAATAATTTTAAATATATATTATATTTTAGGTTTATAATTAACAATTTAAATGATGATATAAGATTATTTTCAATTGTTGAAAAATTCTTAAAACAACTATTGAAATTCAACTTAGAAATCCAGATAAAAAAATCATGGTAAATTGAAAGAGATGGACAATTAAAAAATAGATATAAATAAAGATAAAAAAGTAATTTAAGATAATTAAGAGAGAATTTTTTAATCAATTATTATAATAGGGTGTAATATATATATATATATATATATATATATATATATATATATATATATAATTAAGACAGTGAAAAAAAAACAGAATCTTACTTTTCAATATGCTAATTTATAATATTAAAATTTGAAATAGACTTCTTTATCTATTGTAGCCTTGTAGGAATTTTTTTTGACGTGATATGGCACTTTTTTTTAAATTTAATTAATACCTATCTTTGCATCCAATGTTTATAAACTTTTACTTTTTTTTTCTTCTAAAACTTTTACAAATTTTATTTGACATGATGGATAACACTTGTTTATCTTAAGTTGTTTCTATTTTTAATTACAAACACAATGTATGTCTTTTATTGGATACATTTTAAATTAAAAAAATTAAGTAGCTTGGTAGAAATCATGCCATGTAAGTTTTGTGTAATATTTGGAAAAAAAAATTCTGTAATATCCATGCAGTCAATTTTATATCATCTGTTACTAGACACCATAAAACGTTTTTTTTTTACGACAAATGTGTGTTCATAAAACGTTCTAAACTATGTTTAACTAAATAACCTCATTAAACTGAATTTACATAAAAAAAAATTAGGTTTAAATAAATTTTTTCGTTTAGTTTTTTTATTTATTTTTGTCTCTGAAAAAAATTCATTTTTAGTCTTTGTAAGAAATATGTTTGTTTAATTTTTTATTTTTAAAGTGCTTTAAATAATTAAAAAAGTGTTTTGAATAGTAAAAAAACACTAAATTAAAGGGATAAAAATATATTTAAACTTAAATTTTACCTCAAGTTTGATCAAAAATAGGTAAAATACTTATATAAATACTTAAAATAAGTGTAGGCTTTCTTTAGCTTAACTGATTATTTCAAGTTAAAGAGCTTTAGATATACAAATGCCTTAAATATTTTAGATATACAAATGCCTTAAATAATTAAATATTTGAAGAGAGAAGTTTGTAACCAATAATAATTTTACCTGACTCAAATAGAATAAAAATATTTGTAGTCTAGACTATATATATAAATAATGATTATTTTCATAAATTCCAATAAGATTTATAAAGAGTATTCTAAATACTTCCTTAACAAATGCTTTTATGATTTTGACAAGTAGCACAGGTGGTAGCCTAAGAATTTAGTGTAACTTCCAAAAACAAGGTAGCATAAGAATTTAGAAATTTCACCCTTTTCTCAAGTAAAATTAATTTGTAATTTTTGGTCATCCTTTAATTTTTATCCGAGATTATGGTTTCTCTATTTTTTTTTTTCCAAAATTTGTCTACAAATTTTAAAAAATTGGTACTTTTGATTTAATACTCAATTTTGCATAAATTTTTTACATTTTAATTAATTAAAATATTTTCAAATATTAAATATTAGTTTTTACCTCATCACAATATTGATACATCATTGGTCAACCCTTAAGTTAAATGATTAGTGTACATAAGATTGAGGATTTGATCAAAATTATAAATTTTTTTAAATGTAGGGATTAAAATTGCAGAAAAATTAAAGAAACTCAAATTCTAAATCAAGAAGGGTGAACAAAATTGTAATTTAAAAAAAAACAAAAAAAAAGAGTAGTGTCTAATTTGACATAGACCATAGATGCCTATGCACACAATAAACAGGAAAATAAATAAAGGGGTAAAATATGTTTTTTTCTTTAAATTTTTAAATCGGTTTTGGTTCTAAAAAATTGTCTTGTTTTTCTTTCTTTAATTTAGAAATACTTCATTTTTTATTCTTAAATTGATTATAATTAATATTTAATGACAGCTATAAACTTTTAAAAAATACACTTTGAGGACCAAAAGTTGAATTTTCTAAATTAAAGAAACAAAAATAAGTCATACTTTTTTAAGAACTAAAGCCGGATTTATAAAATTTACAGAGATGAAAAATATAATTTACCTAAATAATTTGAAAGCAGCAAGTGTACTGAAAAACAGTGATCCATTTGAATTTTTCTGATAGTAGCCCTAGCATCTTAAAATATTTCAAGATTTCTTTCACTCAGATAATTACGAACATTTTGATGACTATGATCCAATTCCACATTATTCAAATGCAGCAGTTTTGCAAGTTCCTCACTCATTGTAGGATTGTAACGATATTGATCCAAGGTAAACATTAAAACTGGTTCTCTAACTCGAAAGCTCCAAACCGTAGAATGCCACAAAAAACGTTTTCCTTCAGTAAAACGGGCTTTGGGCCATGGCATTATTACTGTTGCGACCGAAGTTCAAAAAGAGGAATCTCATCCAAAGATACAGTAAACCGAATTTCAATGGACAAACAAGAAAACAACCTTTTTATATATAATAAAGAGGAGAATCACTTATTTCTAAAATATAATCATTATTTTAAATTTTTTCATGTGTTTGTTTAATTTTTCAAAATAATCAGAAATAAAAAAATCTGATTAAAACAATAACTTCTCAAAATCAGTTGTTTTTTTTTTATAAATAAACATGAATCAGCTTTTTAAATAATCACTAAATTATTATAAGATTGAAATCATTTTTTTTAATTTGTAACAAATTGACCCAAATCTTAAAAATGCTCCGATCCTATCCGGATAAAATTCTGCATGACACTTATAATAAAAGAAAATAAGATCAAATAAATTGAATTTTTCTCTTAAGTTAAAACCAACTTAAAAATACTCCAAACTTTTAAAGAAGTTAAATGATTTTTTTAATAAAAATTAAGTACATAATTATTTTATGGTAGTTAAGTATATAAGTTAACTTTAACTTATGAAAGAAACTCAAGTGATTTTATCTTTTTTTTTTCTCTCTTATAAATACTAGCAAAAAGTTTATCCAAAATAAGACTTCATAGTCTCTACTCTAATCTATGTTTCCAAAAGAAAGAAAAAAACAACTACCCTTGTCCATGTCTCTCCCTTTCTTTTAAGTAATCTACGTCCTGAACACAACAACAGGCATCGTAATGCAATTTTCCTGTTGGTTTTGGGTTTATGTGCTGTCTCTTTACATTTCCTTCTTTTTATGTGTTTTGCATGTTTCTTATTATTCTTCTTGTTTTCTTTATTATATTTATAAAATTTGAATCAGCCTTAGACAAAATCTGAAACAACACCTCCCAGATAGTGAAGTACAAAATACAAAAGCTAGTACGATAGTAGAGAGAAAAAAGGTTCACAACATGAGCGAAGCATTAGATGATAATCAACCACCCCCCTCCCACGTGTCACTGTAACAGTTTCATCATGGGTCTGTGCACATGTAGATGGGGCACACATCACCGTCTGTTTCCATTACTTGCATAGTTGCATTGTACAATATGTACTTCCCATGTTGTCTGCAACAACTATATTATTTATTACTATTTTTTTGTATGCGGGAATTGTTCATTTCACACATTATCCAACCCGGTAAAAGGAAAAAAGAAAACAAAAAGCAAAAGGAAAAAGAGATATGTGGGTGTGTGTAACTTCATATAAGAATTTTTATGTTTTCAAACTTGGTGCTTGGATTTGAGGTGCACCATAAAATCAACCGATTCAGAAAATCAAGAGGAAACCAAAAAAAATTACATGGAACCAAAATAAATTCAGCAAATCAAGAACTCAAGTAATAGATAGGAAATTCTACAGAAAGCAAGCATTAGTGAAAATAGTTTAATAGACACATACTGTCGATATAAAAGATTTTACACTATCAACCAATAAAAAATCATCCGTATATGTTTAAAGGAAATTATATATATTATAAAAATCAATAAACTTAGGTACCTATATTATCATGTTTAATGTAATTATTACTAATTAGCTTAAAATAATGCTTTCCAATATGTACAATGGATTATCATCCAGCACAGAAATGTACGTGATCAATGATAAGTATATTTCCAGCATGCCAGACCTTTTTTCAGGCATTTAATCCTACATCCATAACAGGTTATACATAATAAAAAAGCTGCTTGAGTCAGTAACAAAACAACCATCACTTAAACAAACTTAGTATTAGCTCGAACTGAAAAATAGAATCTTCACAGAAATTTGATTAAGTCTTATATTTTCTAATAATTATTGACTCGACCATTCAATGAACTCTGTCTGGTTGATGCTAATAGACATATGGTATCAATCTATTTGCTAATTTCAAAACAGATCATTCTACATCCAGATGATTTGAATAAACTATATTTTGGTTGCTTCAACTGTTAACAGAAAAACTTTCTCTTCAAAATATCTAACTGCATTTAACTCTTATTCCTACAAACCAGCCAGTGTATTACATTTATTGAAATTCAATCCTATCAGCACAAACTTCATTGAAAATCATCAAATACGTTCTATAAACGCAATCTCTAGATAGCAAGGAAGAAAGCCAAAGTAGTGTTTACAAATTCTAGAAGATTGTTGTCCTCATAACCCAAAATTACAATCCCTTATCAATTATGAACTCAAGATCACGATCATGATCATGTATGAATAATATCAATCTATGTTCATCCAAAATACATTCCATGTTCAGCTTTATATCTTTGAAGCGTGTAAGTGCTATGGCCTACAACTAACTTCATTGGCCCTCATCTTGATAATTAATGTTCAAAAATAAAATACACCCCCCAAATCTCCTTATTTGCTTTCTATAACCTACAATTTGTGGGGCTATTTATGATTAATTAAATTGAAAATAACATCATTGATTCACCTAGATTTACCAGAATAGAAGCACACACAATCTTGATTGAGTTCTGTTTGTCTCAAATTAAGACAAACAGAATGATACGGCTTGGATGGTGCAATTAAGCACTGTCATCTGAAACAATCAAGACATACTAAAGCAAAAGTCAAAAGACAGAAGAAAGAAAAGGTTATTCCTTATGTCTCATTTTCTTCTGCAACTTAGGGAGGAGAAGGTGAATAACAGGCAACACAAACAGGGTTTGGGAAGATCTGAAGACAATTAGAATACATATTTAAAAAGGGGTAACAGAAAGCAAAAAAAAAAAAAAGACAAAAACTGAGACCAGTTACAATTCTGCAACACTTCAATTGAACTTATGAAAAAGGTGATTGCAACCCCAACATGTACCAAGAGCTAATTATTCACCAGTCATGGTGTCAACATTTGAAAAACCATCATGATAACTTAAAATGAAAAGACTCAGTTTTGTGAACCTTCTAAAACTGTATCTGTTACTCTAAATAGGACTAAACATTTACCCCAAAAGGTGGGCTGATTACCCAAGAGCCAGAATCATCTCTCCTTGAAATTGAAGAATGTTAATTTCCATTCAGAATAAATCCATATAACACTATTCACCAAAAGCAAATGCCTCAGCATCCCATCACTGCACAGTTATACACAAAGCTCCCCGATTGCCTGCTAGCAAGCAGGTTCCACTCTGGCACACCTTCACCTGGGACACAAGCATTGATTTCAATTACCCTTCCATCTAAAGCTCTTGGCCCACCAATAACAATTAGGCGATTTCCACATGCGCGAAAAGCTAATCCCCAGCCATTCATTGAAACTATTCGGTCAGGTAATCTTCCAATAGTGAACCACAAATTATTGTCTTTATCATATCTCCTTACCTCTTGTTGGGCATAATCAGCAGAATACAATACATTATTTACAACTGCAACCAAAGGAGGTGCCTCGGCAGCAGCCGATACCTCAGTCGCCTCAGTTCCTCCATGTCGCCTGGGGAACATGTTGGGTATTTCTCGCCATTTTCTTGTCTGCAGATCAAACTCCTCACCACATGTTAGCTGCTTTGAGTTACCTACTCCAATCCCACCAATGACATAAAATTTCCCATCTATAAATACACCAGAACACATTTTCCTTGCTTTATTCATGTTTGGGAGAAGCTCCCACGTTCCAGTTTCTGAGTTATAAAGCTCAGCTGAGCTCAAGATGTTGCCACGTGGATCACAACCTCCGGCTAATATGGCAACTTCTCCAAGGCTGGCAGAACCAAACAAGCATCTAGGAACATTCATTATCATACCAGATGACCACGCATTCATCAAAATGCTATATCTGTATATGACAGGAGACATTATTTCCTTTCCAAAGACAAGAAGCTCCGTACCAACAGCCAATGACTCCTTATCTGAACAGATAAAGCATTCATTAGAGGGCATTCTAGGCAAGCGCATCCATCGACGGGTGTTTGGATCGAATGCCTCCCATTCAGGGAGATTACAAGAGAAGTAAACCCAATGCTCTATGATACCCATCTGTCGCCTCAGCCTATAAAGCTCTCCAGTTCGGACAAGAGATCGAAAACTTTGGTTCAATGAGGCAATCGAACCATAGTCAGACCTTGAGCATCGTAGGAGACAATTAATTGAGATGTCCCGACCAAGTTGGAAGATAAGTGAACTTGAGTCAGACTGATCACTTGAATGGTTTTGATCATTTGCTTGGTTGACTGATAGGGAAAGATTTTGGAAGTTCATCTTCGTTTCTCCTTCCTCTGGAGCATCTGAAAGCTTGCATGACTTTGTCAGCACAGCTTCTTCCTCTAGTTCCAGTTGACGCTTATTGCTCGCGAGCTCCATCACACAGAAGGAATTGTAAATCCACCTGGTCTCTTGCTCACATGAGCTCGGTAAGTCCCTCGAAACAAGAAAGGTTGGACCCTCCAACATGTCAACGGAAAGAATCAACCTGGTTACCAAAAAAATTTTTGTTTTTCAATTTTCATCCATCAAAATTAAAACTAATAAGCAGGACAACTCCAATATACCGATGACAAAAATACTTCCAAAAACCATAAGACAATTTTAAGCTGAAACCACAAACATCAATTTTCAATGTGCCACAAAGAATAATATCCATTAACAAGACATGCACATCTCACAACAATCAAATAATCAAACAAATATGACAGATTAACAATCTTCACCCATTAATTGAAAGTGTATACTGAATCACAAACACCCTATTGGTCCATCATGATTTGGCACAAAAATTTAGAGCATGAACACAGATCAGAAACAAGACTATGAACAAGAAAACGTTGACAACATCCAACCACACACGATCACCAGAAAGAAAATTCCAACAACACATCCAAGAACCAGATCTCATTAGACGAATCGGCATAAAAATCTAAGAAAAAAAGGGTAAAATTTTAAGAATTAATCGAATTGAAAAAAATAAAAATAAAACCAGAATCAAGATGACAGCGTGCATGCCCAAATTCAAAGCACAAAGTTTCTCACCCTCCAACAAATCAACATAAGAAAATTAAATAATAAAAAATTGAAAAGAAAGTAAAGAAGATCACTTCTAATTTAAATTGGCAGCAACCCCATATACCCTTTTCCCCTTTTCCAGTTCCAAGACTGAAAAAAAGAACCCAACAAAATAAAACTCAAAAGCCAAAAAAAAAAAAACACATGAATTAACCCACATCCCCACCTAAAAAATTAGAAGAAAAAAAGCAAAGACAGAGAAGAAAAGCTTACGAATTTAGATTAAAGAGAAGCGAATTAATTCCAAAACGGGGTTCTGGAGCTTCAGGGCTGTGCGAGAGAGGGGGAAGTAGTAGTAGTAGTAGTAGTAGTAGCGTCTCTCTTTCTCTCCTCCTTTGTGGGTGTCATTTGGTTGTGTTGTGGCTATGCTGTTGTTGCTGTGTCATGTGTGTGTTTCGTGTTGTGTCAATAGAACACTCGATGCAAGGGTGAGATTTGTTTGTTTATTTATAATAATAAAAAGAAAAATAAAATAAAAAAGACAAAGAAAAGAAAATAAAGCGAAGGTTGGGTGTACGTGGTAATTGGGATGGGTGGGAGTCGCCGTTTGGATTGCGGCCTGACCTGGTGGGATGGCAAAGTTAACGGCTGTTTTATGGCACGTGTTGTTGCCAAACTCCCCCTTTCGTCCTATTTGCTCTCTGTATTCTTTTCTCCTACCTTTTTTCTCCCTCCAACAATATCCTCATTCTCTCCTCTCTTCCCTTCCCTTCTCTCTCACTCCTCTTTGCCTCCTTCTTCTACAACTTCATCACCCTTAACTTTTATTTCTTAATAAAAAATTTAGTATTTTTGTCATCACAATTTAAGTTTTTTTAAGAATTTATGTAGGCCTTATCCTCACTTATATGATGTTGTTTACTTTGAATGAAAAACATCATGATTGGCCTCATACTAATTAAAACATATTTGTGCTTATAAACTCATGTTTCATCCCTTGTTTATCTGATGTGAGACTTTGGTTGTACCCTAACAATTCTCTCATCAAACAAAGGACCATGGTTAATCCTCCCCTCCAGTGGAAATCATTTTCAATCATAAGTATCAAAATGGTAACCCTTAAAGGTTAATCGTGGTTGCCCAATTCGTTTGGCCACTGTCGCCAACATGCCCTAGTACCTTGTGTCACTGTGCTCTCCACCAAGCTATAGCCACAGGACACGGTGTTTGGCCTCCATACATGGATTCATTCACTAGGAAGACTTTCGATAAAAGAGATCCCATGTCCATGAATCCACAATCACCATCTTATTTGTCTGAGTCAGTCACCAAGTCAAATCGTCGACTCTAATACCAATTGTTATAAATTTTGAAGGGAGTTAAACATCAGAGAAATTTTTACCAATGAGCCATCGGATAACCACATAAATGAATCTGACATCACACTTTAACTCAAAACCTTAAGACTCGTGTTTATGGGTCTTATTATCACTTATATAGTATTCAACCTTTCCATTCTTACCTGATATGAAACTTCACCTCATATTTGTATTCCAACATACTTTAATAAAACCTTGCGATATTCTAGCACCCTAACATTGTTTGTTTTGAGAGAAATAGAACGAAAAATGAATAATAAGGAAGAGTAGAGAATGACAAGATTTCAATCGTTTAGCAACATTGAAATTGGATCAAATTATTTAAAAAATAGTGAGTCCCACACTACAACATATCTACTCCAAAATGCAAAGAAAACAATTTTTGTGTGATTACTTATTTGCTCTTGTTACCTATTCCCTCATGATGTTACTTGTAGATATTGCCCCCATCATAATCAATTATGCTTATGCTTGAGCATAATCAATTATGCTTTGCAGCATAGTCAATTTTTATTTGTTGAAATTGTGTCTTTTTTTAATTTTTGATATTGCAAAACTTTGAAACTTTCTATCAAAGTCATATAACTGATTATAGCATATACATAATCAATTATATGACCTATTTTCAAGTTGTAGAGTCAAACTATGCTTTAAAAAAAAATTAAGGCACACATGTTGAAAGGAAAAACTTTATTTTTTTATGGAAGGTAAAACTGTTTTTTTATTATAAATTTATTTCTCTTTTTTTCCTTTTTTACATATCAAACAAATTTAATTTAAATATTTACCCCTTCATTTTTACTTTATTTTTCTTTAACAAAAAAACTTTTATTTCTCACTTTTTTTTTCATCTACCAACTTCCTTTTTCGTTTGTTCTCTTCCTACCAAACACAACGTTAAGTCACGAATAGAACCTAACTTATCTTTGATTCAAAAAGTAAAGAAAATGAGCCTTTATTATTTTTTAGTTAATGAAAATGCAAATAAAATTTTCACAAGTTATGTAGACTTGAGTTATATTTTATAAAACATGGAACCTTTTGAAAGAAGTTCAGCTTGTGTGCTTTTGCGTAAAGAAAAACAAAGGATTGACCACATTTAGTGATTACATTTGCAAGTACCTAATAGTTAATTTACACACGCACGCGGGCATGTATGGGGTTTGTAACATACTTCCACCTTTTTTTTTTAATTGGAGTATGTTAGCAACCTCTACTAAAAGTACCGAAAAATCACAATCTCTTTTATTCTAATTAATGTATTTTAGGGATATATAATAAAGTAATTTAACCAATATTTAATTTTTTTAAAACTGATTTCACTCTTCATTCTATTCTCTCTTCTCTCACGATGCCATCGACCACTAAAACATTAAAAACAATTTACCTGTTATTTTTTGTTAATGTGGGCACTAATAAAAATAAAGAAAGAAAGAGAGTAATTGTTTTAATATTAGTTTTACTGTTACTTTCGATATTCATGATTGTAGTTTGCTTGCTTTGAATTGCTAAACTTTTTTTTCCGGGTAATATAAGAGAAAGGTGCAAACAAAAAACCAAAGAAAGCAAAACTACTCCCTAAGGATAGGAATCTTCATAGCATCCGCTACAAGCAAACCATGCAAGTACAAGGGAGAATTTACAACTTCAATAAAAAAAAGTTAGCACACATATTTCTCTCTCAAGGAATGGACCAACTGAATCCTCCAATCCTCCTTCATGAAGTCTATAATGTTTTCAACAATGGTAGAATAATGATGAAACCCTAGAAGTGGCAGGTTAATAAGATGAATAACAAGCAATGATTCCGAGACACAGAATGTCAGCATAACCGAACTCCCAAGCAACATTCAACCCTTGAAACAGGGCCATCAACTCAGCTTTAACAATATCCGCAATCCCTATATCCTTAAAAAAAATCCGCGAATCCAGACCCCATTAGAGTCATGCAACAAACCTTCATAACCAGTAGGATCTGGATTGCCTTGACAACTACCATCAACATGAAGAGTAATTTGAGACCCTGCAGACTAAATACATGCAAGAAACCCACCTAGGAGCTGAATGAGCAACACACTAAGCATTATCCACATCTGTGAAATTTGATTTTATAGTATCAAATTTAGAGTTTGTGATAGTGTTTGAAATTAATACCAGCAAAAATCATCCTCTGTGAAAACGTTAATTTTGGTTTTCGATCATTTCTATTGTCTCCATTTATGTTACCAATAGAATAAGATTCATATTTAATTTACGAAAACAAAAAATAAATAAATAAAAAATGGTAGTGATAAATTCATTAGTGGTTTTGTTGGCTCTGGTTATTCTATGTTATGGATGAATGGTGCTCTGGTTGCAGGGTGTTAGCAGTGTGAGGTTCGTTCCGGATGCACAACGGTATGAGATGAATAAAGACTCGTGAGGTTCGTAAATGGTAGCAAGCGACGTGTTGGGGCCGTTGATGGCATCGTGATATGAGACAAAATAGTGAAATCCGTTTCTTTAAAATTAAATATTACCTCTATTTCTATATTACATATTTCTTTGATATTAAGAAAAATAATTAATATACTTTATGGTAATAAATATGTCCTAAATTTATACATTTTTTTAAAACTATATTATAATTAATATTATTATCTCTTATCCAAATGTTTATCAATACAATTTCTTTTTTTTTTTTAATTAGAGATATTTTAGTCGGAATAATTAATGCATGAGTTAATATTGATTGAGTATTATATAAAAGAATAACTAGATTTAAAAAGTTAAGTCTTATAAATAGAAATAAAGACAGTATTAATTAAATTTTTGTATTATCCTTGAAATAAATTAATTAAAATAAAAGAGATTTTGATTTGTTGGTCTTAAACTTTAGGTGTAGATTGCTAACATACTTCAAATAAAAAAGAGATGAGAGTAGGTTAGCAATCTACACACATGTGTGTTTCAATTTTAAAAAAAAGTAAAAGAAGTTTCTCAAATGTAAATTTGTAAATATTGTAAAACATAAATCTCCTATTCGTTGTTACTTGATAAGAAATTGTATGAGATATTAGGGAATGGACATATAATATACATTTATCAAAAACACAAAAGATTATATGCATGCTCCAATTGTGAATAAATAGTATTAGGTTTATAGATAGATACTTCCTTCGGTCCTTTTTATACCAAACAATTGACTCTATTATTAAGTCTAATAATAAGAAACATGGACACACTTTTAAATGTATTAATGGTTAATTCTCTTTTTATATCCTTTAATTTATTGTGAATTCTATTAATAAGGTGTTCACTCATTCTTAATGGAGGTGGATGCATTTGCTAACCCATTAGCAATATAAGCCACATTCATTGGTGAATAAAAATCATCCCTTAAATTTATGTATAGTGTCATTAAATATTACCACTATTTAAATCATTTAATTCTATGGATATTTTTGGGATAAAATTTAACTTTCCAACATTATTAATGAAAATTAGTTAACTTACATACTTTTATTGATCTTAATGAATTAATTGTTTGTTTCTTAAATATACGACCAAATGAAGTATTTAAGTAATTATAATGTTTGAAATCGAATTCAACCATTCAACATAACTACTAGACCCATCCCAATAGAGGATGATACATAAGATATAATAAATATTTAGTGACATCTTTATCATTCCTAATATGCATACTAAACTATGACCTTCATTGCTAACCTCAATGGCTAGGAAAAGTGACATTTGTATTCTCAATATATAACATTATAGAGTCACTAAAGTAGGGGAATACTAGGGAAGTTGTATTAACCTTTCATAGTTCCACTATCCCCATTATGATCTCATTGTGCCTTATACCTTGTTCACCTTTGGTGTTCCTAGGGTAGTTCGGATGTCTTGCCTTCCTTCCATCCACCACTTATTGTCAAGTAGCACTACTAAAAAAATTATATTCTATGATTGGAAAACGACAATAATTCTCAATAACCATTTTAGAATGTGTGTGTGGTGGTAATTTTGTAATATGATCAACTTCAACAATGATGATTCTAAAGAAACCGTCTTAGAAGGTCGTGTTCAATGACGATTATTTGTATAATTGTTGTCGAATGCTTTAAAACCCTATTTGTATCCCTCTCTGTCTATCTATCTCTCTCTCACTCTTTAATTAATTTCTTTGTATGTTTTTCACCTGCAACAACGATGCACACTACGACAACGAGGACCACATCATCATCATCCTATCAGAGCTCCCGTTGGCCTTCAACATCTCGCCAGAGCCCTACCACACCCTCCTCGATGTCAACCGCATCTTGCGCACTCGCTAGCTCACTATTCAATCAAACCTAAGTTCGATTTCACACACACACACACACACACACTCTCTCTCTCTCTCTTTGTTTTCTCTCCGAATGTTTATTTTTCACTCTTTCTTACTTCACCTTTTTTATTGCAGGTTTGTGTTGGTTCTCAGATCCGCAAAGACGCAGAGGAAGCAAGGCTTTGTGTTTTCCTTTTCTCGCGCCACTTTTTTTCTTCCTCTCTCGGGGGCTCTACGCTATTGCGGGTTAGTTTTCTCTCAAACTATTTTTGCTGAAGTGTTAACTTAAATTGGAAGGGGCAAGGTGAAAGGGAGAGGGATTTGTGAGATTGGGAGTGTGGTGCTCCTCCATGCATGGTTGTGATGCGCCATCGGCAACAACATGAACGAAAATGAGAGAAATGACATCATTGGTGCTCAGGAGGAGGATAAGGAGAATAAAAGAGGAAGAAGCGGTGGCACTCAGTACAAAAATTATGCAAAACCCTAGAGGTGTGTTAAATTATCATTGTAAACTTTGTTATTTTCTATTTGTGTACCTATTACTTCATTTTTTTTCCCTTTGATTTCTTCAGGTAATATGGCTATTTTTTTTTTCAGTTTTAATTTGGATTTGATTTATCTCATGTTGTTATTGTTGTTGTGCTTTCTGACTATTTTTTGGGGTTCGCTATTGTGGCTGCCATGGTTGCACGGTCTCATTCCCATTCTTCAAGTTGCTTCGTAACTTTTGTTTTGTTGAGTCAAAGGCCATTATCCAACTTTTCTATTTTATTTATCTCTGTCTCTAATTTTAAGAATGCATGTTTCTTGGTGTAAACCAATTGTTGATGTCTGCAAAAGCTTTGTAGCTTATGTTGATATGGAGGATTTGGGGTTCAACTCTTTCTGAAGAAAGAGAGAGCAAGGGGTGATAAAGATGGGTATGGTAAATACAAAAATCATTGGATTGAAATTGTAAGTTTTCCTTATATAGTTGACATAATTATAATTTTATTTTTTACTTTAGCCTACACGTATTGGTTTTGCTATAATTTACTATGTTTATTGAAAATAATGTCTATTGTATCTTGCTTTTAATCTATCGATTAGGTTGGGCAATGTTTATTGGAAATGATACTTATCATATCTTACTCTTCTTAGATCTATCTATTGAATTAGGCTAAAAGATGTTTATTGTGATTAAGGTTTCTATTTCATGAACATGCACAGGCATACAATACATTCAATATGTTATTCTAGCCATTGTTTTCAAACTCTAAAGTAGTTGGAATTTTGCCAAAAATCAATTGATAAATTGCAGTGTGAGGTTAATTACTATGTTTGGAGTTGCCTAAAATAAATGTTTTTTATTTGGTAAAGGACGTGAATCTAGGAAACAAACATATGGAGACTTAAGGCCTGTGTTGTTCATCTATGGGATATGTGCCTAAAATTTTAGACAATTTTTTTATATTCATTTATAGCCATTTTCAGGTGTTCTTTTTTTTTTTTTTTTGCAACAATCACAATTATGTTCCTAGAACAGGTTGGTTTCTGATTTTTTGTTTTGATCTATCTTTTTTATTCACTTTCAAATTCTCAAGTGTTATTCGATTTGGGAGGTTTAAAGATGATTAAATCTTAAAAGGTCACTAGACCAGTCATATTGTCGGGAGAATAAGGGAAATAAATGAGCTTAAAAGTGATCATAATCAAGTTTGTCTTGGTTTTTTTCTCAGAGGGCACAGCTGTAGCTGGTGTTGTTTATTGTAATAAACTATTCAACAAGAAAGAGACATAAAGATATTCGCGGAACTTACAAAGTGTGAGTGCAAGAAGATATGAGATAATGTTGCCAGTGTTGTGGTAACTGATGTTAGGTGCCCTATGGACTTTTCAAAGGAAATGTACTTAATTAGAAGGTCTTGACAAATATAAAATTCATGACTCTTTATTTGAGTCTTTGGCTTTATTCATTTTATATGTTTTTTTTATATAGTTCATTTATATGTTGGGGTTGCGAGTAAAGTTTCTCTTGCAAAGGGTTCTTGATAATGATTCAAAGGGTTAGTTCATCCCTTCTCAAGCCAGCGAAGCGAGGTATGCTCTCACTTTTGTGTTCTTCCGTCTCCCAATATTTCTTCTTATTATCATTTTTTTGTATATAAACATTAGATAACATTATTTTCTGTTTTTATTTTAAATTTATAAAACCGTTACTTTGTTTTTAATCTCTTTCCTAATTTTAATGATTTTACAGAGAGGAAATAATGAAAACATTATTTTGTGTACAAATTATTAAAAAAATAGATTAAAAATAATGTATTTTATTTTCAATACCCCAACAAGAATCATGCTGCCTAAAATAATGTTTTCAAAAACTGACCCTATTATTATTCTCATTTGTCCAGGGGTATTGAAAATAAAGAGTTGAATTCCCATAATTTTATACTTCTAACATTGAAAGGCACCAAAAACTGACCCTATTATTATTCTCATTTGTTCAGGGGAGGCTGCAAGCACCAAACCAAGGGATTTAAAATTTATTAAAAGTCAGGGAATGATTAAATAAAGAGTTGAATTCCCATAATTTTATACTTCTAAATCAAATTTCACTCAGCAAAAAATGTATTAAAAAATATATTATTCTCATTTGTCTGTCTTTATTTATGTCATCTATTTTAGTTTTTTTGATGTATTTAACTGGGGCCTAACTGAAACATGTTCATCGTGCAAAGGCCTACTCACCATTTCACATGTACGTGTCATAACCCAGCAACCCCAATTTTCTATATAACACACTTCCTCTCCAACACTCACTCCAATAACAAATATTTCACTAGCTACTACTCTTCTTAGTTTCTCTGCTGTATCATTTTTATTGCTATATCCTAATCAAACTTTACCCTCAAAATGAGTGATCCCACACTAGCACAACCGCACCTAGTCGAAGTCCACACAACAACACACGAAACAGTTGTTACCACACACAACCATAACTATACACCCTGAATTATTTAATTATTTGTACACGTGACTATGATTAATATTTAATTCTTCAAAACTTTGTTTATGCATGATAACCGTGATTAATTTTTATTTTTTCCACTATGATTGAGAACAAGCCTCAGGTGAAAAGTAGAAGATTGAGGGGGTGTTCTACAAAGGGAATGAATATGCTAAATTGAATCCAAATTTTGTTGGATGTGTAGAAGGTGCATTGGGAATACGTGAGTGCCTGGAATCACAGGGTCATCACAGTACATTGTCACCGATGACAAAGAAGGACCTGATTCTGGTTAGTACTTAGTATCTTTGCAACTTAATTCAAGCTTGAGTAAACTATTATTTTGATGATTTGATCTCTAAAAGTGTAAAACATTGTATACAAAAGTGAGATATTATTTGAGTTAATAACCCAAATGAAATGATAGTAGGTATTTTTGGTTGGTTATGATTTTGGTGTATTGAATGAAAAAAATGTTTTCTAAAACGGTTGTTAAAAAATCATCTTAGAAAATTGATTTTTTAAGTTGATAATGACTTCAAAGACGATTTTTGAACCGTCATAAAATGTGTTATAAAATCAATTTAGAAGCTCTATTTTCTAATAATGTAAGGCCATAGGTAAGAAGAAAAAAACAAGAGAAAACTTAACATTACAACTTTAGAAAGAGACCATTTTTCTTTGGTGACAACTCTCACACATCCATACAATTTCTTTATACGTGGCTAAACATTTCCACTATGACAAAACGTACAAACTCAACCAGAAGACCCAAGAACATACAAAAGTATGCTAGCACAAGTTATAGTCCTCCACTCTATGCATACATCAATTTTTCGAATCTTACATATATTTATCTTATCCATAGCTCATTACAATGTACAACAATTTAAATAAAGACATTACCTAGGCAATAATTCACAAATATTATAATATCATCTCGCACACACTCAACAAGATAAAGCCTTGGAAGGATAACAAAAACACATTATTGGTCATTCACATTAACAAAGGTTAGACAAAAAAAGCTTTGCATGTAATCTCTACCACTATTATATTACTCTATAGTCTATACTATTTCAATAGTATATAGGGATACATGGGTGATGGGTGCTTGTTCACCCTTAGCAAGGGATGTGATAGTCTATCCATATGGAATTTATTCATTTCTCAAGGGATACAACCTATCCACGAGAGGTAAGAAAATTTCTCAAGGGATATAAACTACTATCCACATGAGTTGATTTGATTCTCAAGAGATATAACAATCTATCCACTTGAGTTGATTTAGTTCTCAAGGATATACCAACCTATCCACATGAGTTAGTTTAATTCTCAAGGAGTGTAACAACATATCCACATGAGATGCTTTGTTCACTTAAGGGATATATAACAACTTATTCATGGGATTTTAGTTTGTCCTTTGGGCATGTCCTAATGCACAATGATTTCATTAGGTCTTTAAAGGTAAAAGTCTTTATATAAGCAATTTAACGTGTAACCTTGAAAACAAATTTCTCCAATATAAATTAGTCATTGAGGTAATATTACATCATCATTTAATTGACGATTGAGAATCAATATATATCAAGAATTCAATATAATAAATTTTTTTTATTGAAGACCCAAAATAAAATCGATCATTTATTTGGAACCTCAAACACATTTAAGTTTTTTCTAAAAGTGTTGTTTATTTTTTTTCCAAAATTGTTGAATCTTTTGTATATCTTCTATCTAATATTTTATGTGTAAATTTACTTTCTATTTACCAAATATTATAGTGTTAGATTATTTTTAATATCGGCTTCTTCAAATAAAATAATTACTATTATTTTAATTTATCTTTTGAAGGAACTATTATTTTAATTTAAGTCCTACTTAAAATCACTATTGTTTTTTACTACAAGTTAAAAAAATACTATTGTTTCAGTTTATGTTGTACTTAAAATATATATCGCAGGTTTTGCTCCCTTTCAACCGTCACAATCATAAGAATTGGTATATTTAAGCAACTTCTGTGAATTAAAGAAGAAAATAGAAAAGCAACGTACCAATACAGATCTACTTAACTATTAATGATTATTTTCCACAAAGAAATGTCAACGTTGTTTGTTCTTATCTACTTTGTAGATAAATTAATCAGTTTGTTTTTTTTTTTCTTTCAAAATTAATCAGACTGTTAGTTTATAGTACTCTTACTCATTTTGTTTAAAACAAACTAATCTTAATTGCATAAATGTAATTTTAAATTATTTTTTTGGAAAACTTTCCATTAAAAAATTTCCATTTTAAAACATAATTTTATTTACTTATTTTTATGTAATAAATTTGCATTTTTATATTTGGTAATGAACAGTGTATATATTATTAATTAATTTCATATAATTAAATATTTTTTACTTTATAACTCCTTTTCTAAATTTTTAATTTAAATTAAAATAATATTTCATATAATCATCATCAAATATAATAAAATACATATAAATATTGCTGATAAAATATTTTTGTCAACTAAATTAATTAAAAAATTTAAACAACTATGTTTTACTCTTTTCATCCCATTTTTTTAGTTGTTTAATGTTAATGCACACTAATTAAGAAATCACTACTAAAAAAACTATTTTGTACGACGCGATTCCAACGATGATTGTTATAGACCCGTCTTAGAAAGTATGTTGGTGACATTTTTATAAATATTGAGATTTAAAACAAAGGCAATGAGCTATTCTAAGATGGTTATTTATAAAACCGCCTTAGGATGTATTTGTGCGGACGCATACAATGACAGATTTTATATAGGACCATCTTTGTTTTTAAACGTTAGGGAAATAAAGTCACGACTGCTCCCTCTTTTCCCTTTATTTGCAGCTATTATACTTATCAACCCTAACTCTGAACCAACAAACTTGTCTGCAGCCATGGATACGTCGCAATCGTTGTGGGCTCTGTTCTCGGCTTGGCGTTGTTGCTGCTGTTGCTGTGTCTGAGGTGGCGGTGGAGACAACTAGTGAAGTCGCCGAAGTCGGTGGTGGCTGCGCGAGTTGCCACGCCGGCGGAGGCGGGGACGTTGTCGTCGAAGGAGGATATAACCGGGGGTTTGGTGGAGGCGGAGAGGAACAAGCTCATGTTCTTCGAAGGGGGAATTTACAGTTTTGTTTTGGAGGATTTGTTGAGGGCTTCGATGGAGGTGTTGGGGAAGGGTAGCGTGGGGACTTCGTATAAGGCGGTGCTGGAGGAAGGAACCACCGTGGTGGTGAAGAGGCCGAAGGATGTTGTGGTGACGAAGAAAGAGTTTGAGATGCAAATGAAGGTTCTGGGGAAGATTAAGCACGAGAATGTGGTTCTTCTCAAAGCCTTTTACTTTTCCAAGGACGAGAAATTGCTCGTTTATGATTACATGTCCGCTGGGAGCTTGTCTGCGCTACTACACGGTACGATGTTGTTGAAATCCCTAATTCATTTATCTGTTTGATGAATTTTCCTTGCTACTTAATTGTGTGAGTTTATAGTTAATTAATTATTGAATTCATGCAATTTGATTGTTCTGGTGTAGGAATACTGTATTTAATTTGCTCTTGCCTTTCAGGCATTTCATTGTGTTCATTAGGGGAATTGAATATTCAATTTTTGTGGGTGTTGAATTAATGCTCTTGCTGTTGTTGTCGTGGAATTTAGATTATTTTAATTTGAAGGCTGGGAATATTATTTTAATAGTATTGCTGATATTATAGTGAAGTGTTAGTTGTGTGATTAGCGTTGATGTGGGAAGTGGGCTGCTTTCCAAGATGATAATGGGGGTGGGTAGTATGTGTGTTAGTGTATTATTATTAGTGGTATCATTTTAATTAACATTAAATAAATTAACCAATGGGGGAGGATTGTTTAATTGGAAGAGGGTCATGTGAAGTGTAATCGTAAATGGTAAGTTTCTGAAGCTTATGCTTCTCGAGCAAACATTCCAAACAACATGCACTCATGAGATACCATTACCCATGTGGTCTCACCGACATTATTTATCTCCTTTCTTTATAAAGATAGTAAAAAGAAGAAGAAAGAAAACGTGTAATTCCTTCTTTTAATTCCTACCTAATAAAGAAGAGAAAGCCATTTGGACCATGAGCATGCTTTTGATTCTTTCTTATGTCTTTTGACATTATAGACTTATGACCGCGAACATGCTTTTGATTCTTTCCTTTTCCTGTTCTACCAAGAATATTGAGCAGAGTGTTGAACCTACTGCCACAGGTCCATCGGGAGCATAACTTTATGACAAAGCAATAATCTATGATTCAATTGATTTGTAAGGACACTAGCATAGCAGCTTTAATATTCATGCTAGACGACAATAAGAATTATTCATGCTAGAATCCAGAATTTTAATGCATGAGAGAACATGTTAGTTATGATAAAGTATGCTACATTTTTCACATATTGAAGGGTGCTTTCTTTTTGTAAATTTCTTTCACTGGTCAGGTTTCTCTATATAGTATCCTACTGTACCATGTCTCTCTTTTTATGCATACCAGTTGTTATTGCACAATGTATAGAGAAAGTAATGAGGGTCTTCTTTGGTAGGGGGTTAATGGGTTAATTAGAGACATCTTTGTTTTGTTTTTATGTCTCTCTTTCTTTTCTTAGTTGGGAATTTTGCAATCCCCATAAAGGAGGAGGTTTGGGTCTAGGAACTTGGTATAATTTTTGAGAATTTCTTATCCTCTTGCATATGTATCTCTCCTTTTTTCTTAAGAAATCTATTTTAATCAAAAAAATATATGTACAGCAGTAAGACATTTATGGTGCAGACATTTTAGTTTTAAACTTTTAATTTAATTAGGGAAACTGGATTTCCAGAAAGGATTTAGGTCTTTGAGAGCAATTTCTCATGCCATTTTAGTGGTTTTGATTGGACTAGGAGTTAAGATAGCAAGATCCCATTAGTGTGCTATACGAGCAGTTATTTGGTACTATGCTTTTGGTTAGAGAGGAATGCCATAATTTTTTAGGATAGTTACTTGAACTGTTGTTTACTAATTTTGAAAAGCGAAGCTATGACTCAAATTACCATAATACTAATAGTACATTCTCAAGAATCAAGAGATCTTAAAATCAAATATGTTACACATCCTCAATACAACTAATTGTATGTAGTTTAATGACCCAATCAACTTTACTGTTTTCAAAATGAAATTACATCGTATAAATTAATCATAACTATTTCCTCTCATATTGCAATACATTGCATATACTCATGGAGCTATTGTATAAAATTTGACCATGAAACTAAAGATCAGTGACAAAGACTTTATTGAACCATAATAATAAATTTTCTTGACTGTGCAGATCTATCACATCTTTCTTTGAATGGTCAACAACTATAGAAAAGATCTGATACATGTATGCCTATTGCTTAAGCTACATCATAGCCAGAATGCTCTTAACTGCAAATGTTGTAACCTAGCATTGCATTCTGTAATCCACCCAACTTCTAAAATCTAATTGATTATAAATCAATTGTGATTCATTTTGTTAGTGTATTTACTCTTGGAAAAAATTCTTTTAATTTTTTTATCCATGTATTATTGTTGTCAGATTGGTTCTGGTTTAGTTGGGGAGGATGATGCCTTGGGATCTTCAAGAGCAGTTGCTGCTCGTATTGAGTCATCTTATATGATAAACCTATGTGACTTGGATATGAGGCATGTAAAATATTTTACGTTTGTTCATGGTGAGTTTAAGAGAATATTAATATTTATCATCTTGTCTCTTAAGTATGTATTTCTATAACTTTGATTTTTAATTGTGCTGAATGGTGTTGTGTTATCCATGTAACCAACCTCACCTAGTGGGATAAAGTTTTGTTGTTGTTGTTGTTTGTCTCTTAAGTATGTATTTATATATGGTAAAAAAATAAAAATACTAGCTTTCATGAGATGGAATTTGGATTTAGTTTTTGATAAAAAAAAAAAATAGAATCATGGTTGTTGCTAGTAACATCAATATTAAAAGTTTCTTTAAAAATATGAGTATTCTTATTTCTTTTTTAATTTTGTGGTGTGTTGGAGGGGGATGAAAATGGGGCCTAATCCAAAAGCAACAAAATGAAATAGAAACCATCTTTGGCAAACATGTCTGCACCAATAGGTGGCATTGTTGTAATTAGTGCTAACACTATTCATTATCACAGTTAGGTAAGCATGTTGCCTAGGCATAATCATGCAATGTCTTTTCAGTTTCTATTAAATTGAAAAGATATTTAATTGTAGTTTTGTGTGCATTCTTACATTTTACTGTTTTTGGTTTACAAGAGATAGGGAATAAGCTAATTATATAGGTTATTTTTGCAGTCTGCTTCTTGTGCATTGGCCTTGAACAATTATGTTGTTACACTTGATAGTAGGTGGTGATTCTTTCTCTCTTTCATGTACTCTTCATATAAAATGAAATAATTCTAGGCATGGACTTTTACAATTATTTGACATTACCTCTCACTTTTCATGCACTGATTTGACATCCTCTTATGATGCACATTAATTAATTTCAAATGTTTTGTATATTTTAAATGTTTTGTATATTTTAATGCACCGATAATAACTATATATAATTGATGAATAAAAATATATACTAATTTAAAAAATATATATTAAAAATATATAAATAATAATATTAGCTATAACTCTTAATTTATTTAATATTGATATTAAGAAGTCTTAAAAAATGGGAGTAATTTTCTAATAGGTTTCTATAAAAAAAAATAACGTACTAATAAGTGGGTTAACGTTCATTTGCAATTATCTAAATTGAAAAACAAGGTTTTTGGCCATATGTCACAAACCATTAGTTTTGAGTTTCTATTAAGTGTTGAAAGATTGGCAATTAAAAATCAACTTGTGAGTTTTTAGGAAAGATCCATTTTCTGGCAATAGGAAAGGCATTCAATTGGTCTGCCAGTGCCAGTGAAATTTGGGTTTTGATATTTATGGTAAATTGAAGGGAAGACTCAATCATAGGCACAACCAAATACCTTATTTTTGGGCAATAATACAAAACTAATAAAACAATCCTATGATTGATAACATTGGCACAACAAGCATCAACATCAAATTTAACTACAAAAGTTTGCTAGACTGAGGCTTCATTCTTGCTTAGCAGCTCCCCCCATGTGTTATCTTTGTTCCTTTTTAATTGTCTTCATGCTTCTTTGATCGTTATCTTATATTTTTTAATGGTGGTTCTGTGTGCTTGATTTCTATATTCTAACACTTCAATGGAATTGCTCACATCACAAATATTGGAAATTAAATTATGGTAATATGTTATTGTTTACTCACGAAGATACATTAACATGTTTTTTGGCCATTTGTGATTAGGTACTAGAAACTACTGATCTTCTGAGTGAGGTTACTGAAAGTGTGGACTACTATGTTCAAGGAAAAACACTTGCCACGAGAAAGTTATTTGGAAGGTAATGTGTTGGTTTTTGATGTTTCTGTAAGAATAAAATTCAATTAGATGGGTTATTATTTAACTTTCTCTATTACTTCCTGCTTGTGGATCTTTACCATTTATTTGGCTAGGATTTAATCTGTTTCTTGTCATTTGTTAATTTGATTTTGCATGGAGCCATGGACTGTTACCACTTGTTGGGGAAACAAAAAGTGTATTCCATTTGTATTCTGTATCTTGATTTACCCTGTTAATTTTCATATAGTCTACTATCACAATTTTATATTCAGCTAATTTCAAATTAAAATTGTAGAAATTGTTAAGATTACATATTGTGAGTTTGGCATGCACATTGTGAAAATTCAATGTGCAAGTTATATTTATTTGTGGATGTAACTGCAAATATTGTACATCACCCAACTCCAAGCATCTCAAAACTGTAAGCATAACCTGGTAAGGGAAAATATAGGAGAAATATTTTAAATTGTAGACCTAGACTAAAATAGGAAACTTATAATTATCTTGAGTTTCCTTCCAAGAACAAGTTTCATTACTAGCAAGTTAAATCTCATATAAATGGATAGAGATTATTGACCCCTATATCTAGATGATTGTCCAAAAAGAAAAAAAAAATCTTAATCACTAGACAGAAACCCACCTTAGCTTTATATGGTTCAACGTTAATCTTGATCTCTTTGGTTTCAAGTACTTAGCAAAAAAGATAAAACGAAACCAGATTTGTTGGCTATACTATGCTTAGGAAATTAGTAGGTTTGTGAAATGTGAAGATAGTTTCAAGTATCTTATTGGACTATACTATGCTTAGGAAATTTTATTTCCAATATGTTTGTTACATGTGTTTTCAATTTAAGTGGTTATTGTGCATATGAAGATAGTTTCGAATATCTTATTGTTACATGCTTTCTAAGACGGTTTTTTTTTCTTCTAAGAAACATCTTAGAAGGTATATATTCTAAGACGGTTCTTTCGACGGTTCTTGTGAAAGAACCGTCTTAGAAGAGATGTCTTTTAAGACGGTTCTTCCGTAAGAATCATCTTAGAAAGATTGACTTTTCTATGACAGTTATTGTGAGAACTATCGTGAAAGATCTCGACTTTCAACGACGTTGGATATAAAGACGGTTCTTAACCATCGTTGAAGGCCTTTAATAACCGTCGTTAAATGCTTTTTTGTAGTAGTGAATATTTAATGGAATAAAAATATTGTTGTTTTTGTATAAGGATCCGCCTCCATTATATGAAACTAAAAACTAACTCAAACAAAAAACTTTATTTTAATTCATATAAAACTCTTTAATTTATTTATTTATAAAAGTATTTGCAAATTTTCCACGTTTCAAAAGCCAAAGGGTAAACCAAATATAAACATAAATCAAACTATAAGGATAAATTACATAAATTTTGATTTGGTCAACACTATACATAACTCTAAAGAGGAAAAAAAAAATATAATACGTCTTTATGTCAGATATGCATATCCATGAAGTCTCTAAAGATGCGGCTTCACCTCCTATCCATTTGCTTCCCATGTATGTCAGATATAGGATCATCACAAGCACGACCCGCACGTGTAACAATGCAAGGATAAACTTACAAAAAATAAGCATACTAAAACAATATGCAACTTAACAGTTAAATCATCATCACCATGAATCAACCATCAAACATCATCAGTCAATCAATCATTATCACCATGATTCAATCCATCAATCATCTACAACAAAAATATACTTGACTCCATGAAGATTTCACCTTTTGAGCAATTAACCCGAGTACATCCCTTAACATAGTTACACATTGACCATTTAAGGAAACTCAAATTAACCTTATGAAGGAAGTGTGATTTTATTGAAAATGGAGGAGTGTGAGTAGTGTCTTACCTTGACCAGGGTTACAAAGACCTTAACTTATTTAGGGATTCATTCACCCATCCATTTTATAGGCTCTTTGACCGTTAGTCATCGCCGACAACCTCCAACACTAGGTTAAGGAACTTCTTAACACCCTCAACTTATGAGCCTATTCACAACCAAAAACTAAACTTAGATTCTTAGAGGTTTTGAGATCTCAAGGATCCAAGTTTCACCATCAACAATAATTCATCTCATATACATTAAAAGGTCACTAATCCCCCTAGGAATTAGTTCTCAACACCTCAAAATGTCATTCAAATTCAAAACATAGAGGTGATATTCAAGAAGATACCCCACTAGGAGAGACCCCCAGGTCGCTTTAGTGAGACAAAGTCCTGGCATGAAAATCACCCTCCCAAGAATAAAATTTCCCAACAATAGTAAAAACATCTCAAAGGATATTGTTAACTCTTTTTCACATGTATGGATGGTTTTCAAAACAAGATTATCATCCACAAGAATTATACGCCATCACAAATTCATTCGTCAATCTCAACACCATAATAGGTTATAATATCATAAATTCAACATTCATATGTTCATCACACTCATGATCCCACCTTTAGTTCAATAAGTATAGCAAGACATTTCAACATATTAAATTCTTCCAAGCAACTCACCAAAAACTCATGAATGTGAATCTCAACATAAAATCAACTCTAATCATAAAACAACATCTCATTCAACTTATTATCAATTCATCATCAATTCACCAATCATAAACTCTCACATAATTAATCTAAACATCATGAGACTTTTCACACCACAAGTTCTCATAATCGCACACCAATATCAACATATGCATGAGAATTAGATAAGAATAACAAGATATATCAACTCCATTCCTTCCATTTAAGGTTCACATACACCTCAAGAAGCATTTAAGATTGAATTTCAATTGAAATGCACCAAAGGAAACTTGTCAAACACCTACATTATGCTTAAGCCTAGTTCATACTTAAGCCTAGATCAACATATGCTTAAGCTTAATCACTCTTAAGCTTAGATTCATCTATGCTTAAGCCTAAAATCCATCAATCACATTTTCTTTATAGACATTTTCGCTTAAATAAAAATCACTATTGGTTTATGTGTAAACATTTGCAAAACTTCAAATTTCTTGAGTAAGACCTCAAATTGCCTCTAAATTAAACTCAATTCAAATTATTGCTGATGGATTGACAAGTGTATCAATTCGTCCCAAGTAGTAAAGTTAAAATGGAAGTCCAGGTGTTGAATCCACAGACACTTTGTTTGTACTTAGGTAGATGAATATTTTATTAATAACAGAAGTTAAAGAAAATTGACTTGAAAAGGTTATGAGAAAAATAATAATTTAAATTGATAGAAAATTAAATCAAACAAGAGAATAAATTAAACAAGAATTTAAATTGATTAATTAAAGATAGAAAAGACGAGAAAATCCAATATTATTGTAGAAGGAAATTCAGAAGATGAGAATGTTGGGAACTTAGTTTACCAGATCAAATCTTTGATGTAATGTTAATAATTTTTCTCTATTTATAATTATTCCAATTTACATCTATATCTACTAGTATACTCTAACTTTGATCCCCCGCATGAAATAACCTAATTTATCTATTTTCTCTCCCAAATCCCTTTGTAGAACTAAAATAGTAAGTTGCATTAAGAATAAAGATGTATAACAGGCTAAACAAATCTCAATCTATCCCTAGTGATGACTTTATTTAGATACTCTTTCCCAGTTCTATTAGAAAATAATGTTTTCCAATGCTACTCCTAAAACTTACCATGCAAATGGGTGATCAAGCCACAAACAATAATATTAAGCATAAAAAAAGATAATGCAAATGTAATATTCAGAAATAGATAGGAAGATAAATTAAATCAAGAGTAGTTGGTTGTCAAGTTCCCAACAAATGGGGTTTAGCCTCTCATTGTCATGGAGCCATTATAATTGCAAGCGGGAAATATTTAGTAAAGGGGACGAAGATAAGAAAGGGAATGAAGGGATTGTATTCTCATTCTTCTAGCCTTTGCCTTTTATAAGGAATTGTATTTTCTTGGAATTTCTGTATGTTTTTTCCTTCTACTCTCTTCTTCTTTTATATGTGCATATTAGCGGGCTTCTGAATTAGTCTGCTTTCCTTCATTAGTCATGCTTTCCTTAATTAGTCTGTTTTCCGTAATTAGTTTCTTTTTCTTAATTAGCCTCATTTCCTTGATTAGCCACATTTTCCTTAATTTACTCGTTTTCTTTAATTATTCTTGTCTTCCTGAATTATCCTATTTTTTGGGCTTTATTTTACTCACCAAGCATCATAAATCCATCACTTTTAATATTCTCTGCACAAAAACTTAAATGATATTAATTTAACAATTATTTGTTCAAAAAGGAAAAATTAAGAGAAAAAAATTGCAAAATTCTATATAATTTAACCCCAAAATATACTCATAATTAACCGTTATCAATTATACATCATATATCATACATACAAGTTATTCCACACCCAAAAACAACATTTCAAGCACCAACCAGTCAAACAAAGCATTCAATCAATGTAAAGCTTTCCTTATCTCTACAAACCAAGGATTTAACTTTGAGAAGGAGAAAGTGAAAAGGAGAAGGCTTTGGATCCAAGATGATGGCTTTCTTCTACCCTAATAACAACACACACCAAGCAGCAACACCCAAACCCCAAAAATAAGTAGAATCAACATCAAAACCTCATTGTGAGTACTTTTGTAAGCTCCCAAAGATGCTCATGGAAGGAAAACGAAAATGGAAGATGAGACGGGGGAAAAGAAGAGTTCTTTACCATTTAATTAGCCCACAACTTGAAGGAAACTTATTCACATGGTGTCTTGAGCAAAGGAACTCAAGACCTCAAGCTCTTCAATGGGATTTTTGCTTAAAGAGGAAGAAAAGGGCAAAATAAGAGTGTCTAGAGTTTGGTTCATATTTACAAGGGGTTGTGAGAGGTTTTATGACTTTCTAGATTTCTTCTCTTCACAGCCCATACTTTACTAAACTCACACACCATTTCTCTTGACTCAAGGCCCATCCACATAAGTCCAAACAATATAAAACTCATCAAAACATACATAAAACATGACATGTACATAAACATAGGCATAAACATATTCTTTTTGGGTAATTTTTACAAACACTTGGAACAATAAAAATGGTTTAAACAGTAATGGATAAAAGTGTTGGAGTTGACTTCACCAAACCATCTTGTCATACACACAAAGGTCACTCATCTAGTTTAAGATTCAATTATTATCATCAATTAATAAAATTCTTAAATCCCAATTCCTTGCATGGATAGAGCCTAAGTTTCTTAACTAAACTATCAATCCCTTGCATAGTCTAACCAAATGACTTACTTTAGGAACCCGAGTTAAAAGATGACTAACAAGCTTTGCTATATTCCTAGCAACCAACCCCATTAGGTGTTTTTTTTTCCCATTTTTAGGTTTTGTCGCAACTTACCCTTCTGCGGGAGGGCGACACGAGACTCAAGGGTGCGTCTTCCCAAAAAAGAAAACACGCGGGAGTCGCCACTAATGTTTATTCGAGGAAAACGTTAAAAAACCAAAAGGGAGCTTGCATATTTTAAGAATAAGGGTTCGAGAGTCGTTTACGTGCGGGAAAGGTATTAGCACCCTACGCGTCCGTCACAAGGGACAACAACTTTTAATCGAGTGTGCAAAATCATGACTTCAATATTTATTTATTTTCCCTTTTTATGTTTTTAACTTTTTGGGGTCGACAAGAGCGTGACCCTTTCTCCTATGTATCCTCAAGTGTGATAAGGAACTTAGATCTACGTAGTTCTTTAAAAGCAAGAAAGTTATGTTCATAGTTGATTTTAAACTTTTGAAAGGTTCATTTTAACCAACAAAAATAAAAGAGACCGTTAAGGCGTTGGACCTTGAACAGACTCAAGCGACTTTCGTGGATAGAAAGCTTGGTCACATGTTGATTTTATCTTGGCTTTGCTTATTTACTTTCAATCTCATTAAAAGACGACTTGTGAGGTAAATGATCGGTTGAAATTTTATTTTTCAAGGATAAAATGAGATTACAACACAAATGATCAGTTGAAATTCGCTTTACGTGAAGAAATGAGATCATTGATGGTAGAAGAATGAGATGAAGAGGTGCAAGGAAACAAGGAGGACCCCTAAGGGTGCATAGAGCGAATTCAAAACCTTAAAATAAATACTAACCAGTTGATGAAATAAGAACAATGTAGGAATCGGTCACGATTGCGATTCGGAAGCACCTCGCCCTCGTTTTTTCTTCTTCTTTCTCCTTCTTCTCCTTAATTTCACTAAATCCTTTCAATCTATGAAGGCCGAACCCCTTCCTTCAGCCCCCTCACGCCTATTTATAGGAAATGAGGGGACTTGGTTGATCTGCAGCTCGCCCAGGCGAGCTGTTGCTTCAACCTGAAGTAACCTTGCTCACCCAGGCGAGCTGGTTACTTCACCCCTAAGTTATTTGGGGGCCTGGGCGAGCCAGAGGCTAGCTTAGGCGAGCCAGGGGTAAGAAAAAGTTCAAAAATGACCCTTTTGCCCTCCCATTTGAGTATTTTCCGCATTCTTTACCGAAACATCGAAAAACCTTTCGTATCGCGCGACAACTGGTGTCAAGTAGCTCAATTCGGCTAGCAAGGATCACAACTTTAGCAAATGATCGTCCCCAAACGAAATTAGGGTCTGACAGGTTTAAATATATTTTTCAATCATATTCAAACTACAAAACTAAGCAAAGGGTGATCAAGCTAAATCAAGCATTAAACATAGAAAAAACACTTAATAATGAATAATAAACATAGATTAATAACTAGAATGTAGACATGAAGATGGGTTTAACTACATCAACCCCAACAAGGGTGAACCTAACTACATAACTACAAGAAGAAGAAGCAAAAAATGAAGAGAATTGATAGGGAAGCCATAGAGAAAAAGTGACAGTTTCTCAACCTCTCACAATGTTCTAGATAGCTCCCCAAACAAAAGTTGTTTGAAATCCCCCTCAAATTAGGTTTTTATCCCCATTTGTTAAGCCTCATTAAGGACACACGTCAGTACTCCACGCCTAGTCTGAAGTTTTCTCATGCTTAGCCTCAAGTTGGTATCAAGGGTACAACATGAAGGTCCTTACGCACAACCTCAAGTTGACTTCAAGCAAAGAAACTTTTCTTCATTCTCAAGCTCAGCCTCAAATTTCTCAAGCCCAACCTCACCAAGCAAAAGGGAAAACTGTTGGCTTTTGGCTTCAAAATATGCTTCCAAGCATGTTTGCCTTGAACTTCCAAATTTGAAAATCTTCGATTCTTCTTCTTTTCCTAAAATAAAACATAAAAAAGCTAATAAAAGTTCTAAAATTTTAAAAATACTAAACATACTCCTAATTAATAGCTAGATTAACGTAAAAGCTACTAAACAAATTTCTATGTCATGAAAATATAAGATAAATGCCAAGATATATAAGCATATAAGGCATTTATCAAACACTCAAAATAAAATTCACTAGTTTATCAAAGACCTGAAACAAATTTTAGTCTTTTAAGTTATAATATAAAAATTATACTATACATAACATTCTTGCATGAGTTAACTGTATTTTTAAAATACTTATTTAATGTTAAATCTAGTTTAAAAATAATAAATTTATATAAAAAGTAATAAATAAATTATATAGTTTTTTATCTGACATATTTTAAAAATGCAATTAACTTGTCTAGAATGTTATATATAATATATTGTTATACATAAGATGAGAGAAAAAAAACTATACATTGGCCGTATTAAATATTTTTACAGTTTCATCCAATCATAAACTATAATGTATGATAAGTTTTTTGACCTTTATGAAATTATCTTAACAGTCATAACAACAACCATGATTAATGAATGTTAGGTTATATTTGACAAAATTAGTTGAAAAACTAGCTGGAAAGCTAGTTGGAAGCTAAAAAGCTAGCCGGAAAGCTAGTTGGAAATTGAAAGCTAGCTCAAAAGATAAAAGTTGAAAAACTAGTTTATTAGAATATGTATTCAGTAAAACTAGTTGTAGAAATAACTGAAAAGTGTAAAATGACAATAAATAATATCATGATTTATTTTAAAAAGGTAACAAGATTAATAAATATATCCAAGATAAAAGTGAAAGAAAATATAAAAAGTTAAAAGTTAACGTTTTAAAAATACTATTTCAAGTAACGTTTCAGAAAACGTTAGAGATTATTGAGAAACTACTAAAACAATTTATTGAGAAACTACTAAAACAATTTGTTTATCGAACAACCAAATTAAATTTTCAACTATTAAAAAATGTTAAAAACTAAATTCATAAAATAATGTTTGTATTGTAATTCAAAAAGCCAAATGATTTAGTGGTTTCAATGGTGAAAAACAAGGTAAAGGATGTCATATGTTCTAAAGCCCATTCTTACCACCTTTATCATTTTCCAAATCATAAACTCTCTCTATGTCAATGTCATGTCAACATGTGAGTGATTCATGTTAATGTCATGTGTGATACTAAATTAACAATCCACATTAACATTAAAATGTTGCGTGAAAGTCAACATGATAATTAGTCTAAAATAATTTCTAAGATGAAAAATGTGATTGTCAATAATTTATGGATAACAAACAAATTATTTATGTAGTGAGTCATAAATTAGTTTTAGATGAAGATTGTATCCCTATAATTATTTTGATATTTTTTTTTTCAATTAGAATTATAAGTGGCTTGGTCTTTCACTTTCATAAATTTTATTTTATATTATAAAAATGCATATTTAGAAATTGAGAGTTTAATACATAATATTCACTTATTTTACAAGAATAAAAAATCACTTATTTTACAGAAATAAAAAATAGTTATGGCAAATTTATAAGGAAAAAAAATAAAAATAAAATTATAGAGACAAAAAAACTCACTAATTTTATAAAAACTAAAATCATATTTAAACCAAATAAATTTGATCTTTGATTTTAAATAGAGTGGTTTGAGAAAAAAAAAATACTATTTTGCATGGTAAGTTTTTTCTTTATGTTTTGCTTGGATTCGGAATGAAATAAAGAGGCAAGAAATAGGAAAGTTATAAATACAATTGCTAGAAATACTCTCTAGTAAAATCTTTTTAACACACTTTTTTATTGGTTAAAAATTATTCTTTTTTTAGTTGAAAACTATAAAATCAGGAGAAAATTCATTTAATAAGATGTGAGACCATTAAATTTTATAATGTTTAATAAATTTTAACTAACTAATGAGAGAGAGTGTTCATAACAGTATGTTTTCAGCATTTCTTATAAAGTAAATAGAAGATAAATAAAGTAAAAATGTGTTTTTTGGTTACATAAGATAAATAATAAAACAAAAAAATGTGCTGTTTTATTAGATAAAAATAGGAGAAATAAGTGGAGATATTTCTTTCCACTTAGTTGGATGGATAGAAAAGAGATTGGAAATAAATAAATAAATTAAATAAAAAGTACTTTTTATACTAATTGAAGAGTTTAAGTTTTTATTTCATTATTTTTGCTTAACATAAAAAATGTTTAATATTTTTAAATTTGTTATAAAAACATTTTGTTTTTAAGAAATTAAAACAAAAAATAGAAAAAAGAAGATAGATTATTTCTCTCCTATTTTATCTCAATTTTGGGGAAACTATTTCCTAGTGAGACTCACAAATAAGTTCTCATCTTCCTTACTTTTCCCTCAAATAAATGATAGAAATTTTATATTTTTAAATCGTTTCTATCCTTTCTATTTTCTTTCGCTTTATTTCAGCTATAACATTAGGTTTGTGATGAAATCTAGATATTGTCCAACGTGAGAATATTAATTTTTTTGGTTACATAATAGAAAAAGCGTAAAGGAACAAATAATGATTGACTAGTGGTAGTAGTAATTTTTGTTTTTTAACCAAATAGTTCAGACAATAAATTAAAATATTTATCTTACGTGTACTCATTATTTAAAAAAAATAATCACCACTTTTAATAAAAATTACTTTTACCAATATTATCATAAAAAATAAAAAAAAATAAGAGAAAAGGAAAAAAAAACGACTAAGACAAAAGACAAAACTAGCTAAGCACGAGGAAAGAGAACATCTATAATCAACACGAAGAAGGTAAAGAGAGAGGGTCACGGGAAAAAGTCCAACCAAGAGGATAATATTCTTTTGTTTATTAACTCTCCGTTAAGTAAAAAATGTTTACATTGATAAAATTATTTATTAATATATATATATATATATATATATATATATATATCATGTTTTTTAAAATTAAGAAAATGACTAATTATGAATTAGTATATATGATATTTTTATAAGAAAAACTTGGTAAAAATGTTTTAATAATATTAACATAATGTTTGATGGGAGGGAATGGGAAGGAAGAGGGGTTTCTTAAATCTTTATCTTAATTGTTTGGTTAATTTTTTTAGAAAAAAGAAGAATGGAGGAAAGTATAAATTTTTCTCATCTAATTTTTGTTTCTCTCTAATATTTGGTGGGTTGGAGGGAAAAGAAGGAGATTAAAACATTTTAAGTGTATTATCTTTTGAAATCTAAAATTACAAGACTATAAAAGTAAATTAATTTTAAAATCCCTTATCTCTTCTCATGAACTAAACCAAAAAGAGAGTTATTTCCCTCCTTTTAATTAAAATTCTTTTCCTTTCCCTTGCATTTCCTCCATTAAAATCCCTTTCTTCACCTTTTATCTTTTAAACCAAACAATTGATAAATATTCCAAATTCTCAATATTGTTTTTTCATCGACAACTTTTCAATATTGTAAATATATACCTGAAATAAACAAAGAATCTTGTTAATCAGTACCATAGTTAAGAAATTATAAAAGAAAAATGTTTATTATAAAAATTAAAAAAGAACACAATAAAAAATTATAAACAACACAATTTTATACATCTTAATAAAAATCTTTCTACTTTTTATTTCTTAAGGGACTGATTGGTATTTCTCTTAAACAAAACACTTTCAAGAATAATTTCCTCACGACATCGTTAAGCAAGAGCAGAGAATCTTCTTTAGTCACAAAGAAAAGAAGCATAACTTACATTCTTGAGCACGCGAGAGATCGGCAGTGAACATGGGAAACCAGCCAACTAGGAAGCAACTAATTAATGTTCTTAATTACGTGTCTGCGTTTGTGAAGAAAACGAAATCAAAGCATGAGAATTTCATTCCTGCTTATGATCCCAACTTGGTACGTAGTTGAAGCAAATGCACACGTACGTAGTGGAAAAAGTTTCAATGAGTTGTGTATATATATTCTTTAAATGCATGCTTTGATGGGAATAACAAACCGTGTCTATAAGAGATATGGTGATGGCTATGATGCTCCGTTGAGTTAGCATTCAACTATTCATATTTCATGACTTGGAAAAATAAAAATAAAGGGTACTAAATGCATGGGAATTTATATGATGTGATATATATCTTGGACTTGTTAACCAAAAAGAATAATCTTGTATTTTTGAATATGGTTGCGTATCCGCCACAACAAGATAGTGACATTGCCCTATAGAAAGAAAGATGAAACAGTATGAGTCCAACGAACTAGTGATGTATATATAGTATCTAGCTACAAGCTACAATTATTGTGATGGTCTATCGGGGTAAAGCCAAAAGAGAAAAAAAAAATAGAGGAATTATTATCATTCAAGAATCAAGAATAAAAGCATCTAGTTCTTTTTTGAAAGAAAAAATTGTTGACTTAAGTAATTGATCATTTAGGTTTCTTAATTAAGATCTGATCTTAAGTTTGAACATAAAACCGTAGTTGGAAATATCAATTTATCTTGAAATGAACTAATTTAGGGGAAGAATAATTAGTTGAATATCAAATAAAAAGCCTCATATTTTTTAGTCACACAAAAATGAAAAAGAAAAATAAAATCGTAGCTTATATTAGTTCTATGTATAGTCCTTAGAATGCTTACACGCACGCAAAATCAGAATCATGCAAAAAATTTCTAAGTCTTGTCTCACTAGGGGATTTGACAGTTAGATTCTATTCTGGCCAGCTTTCGTTTTAGCATCAAATAAGAAGGGTTGCATAATTAACGATCCCCATTGGAACTATCAAGTTTCCTTTTGCAATAGGAAGCGGATTCGATCCCAAGTCTTGACTAGTGAAGGTGTTCACTTATTTTGGGGCTAGGAAATGGACAAAAGCAAACCATATAGTTGGAGATTGATGATTATACTCGAGAGAATAGAGATATAAAAACAAATATTGCTACAGTAATTGGCAACTTTTTTCTAAGTACTTTGGTTAATGTTTGGTCATAGTTAAGTACGCATATTTATTGCGTGAACTTATAAATAGCCCTAAATTGTAGGACTCGTAGTAAACAGAAAGGAATCATTAATCATCACTAACTACTATAGAAGAAATCCCCTCTATCGTACGTGTTGACACGTGGAATTCCATCACGAATACGGTAGCCTCTAATTAAGCATTTTGATCCGTATAATATAGCTATGCATATATTGGCTAAAACCACCACAAAATTGGAACTTTTTAAATTTTTTAGCAGGTTTTTCACTCTCAGTTTCAGTTTTGTAGTAGTTTTGAAGGATCTAGATGCAATAAAGTTAGGCAGTTTTAGACTATAACTATAGGGACAAAAAGTAATTAAACTTATATTAAATCCAAAAATTAGATTTCAAAATGCCTACCTATTATAAAAAATAAGTTCCAAAAAATAATTTATGAAAAAAATATTTTGCAGAAAATTATAAAAACACAAAAATAGTATCTTTAAAAAAGTGAAATTGCATGCAAAAAGGAGCCAATGACTTCACTTTTTAATTTTTTATTTATTTATAAGAATCGAAAATAAATATTGAAGAATTTTCTAATAATTTGATCAACCAACAAAGCTAGACATTTTGTGTCCATTTCTAATTCAATTAGTCAAATTGCATTGATCTGGTAGGATACATGTTACACTCTTCTAATCCAACTGTTACATGATTATTAAGGTTTCAAATGTTTGGACAACAAATAATGTATTTTACAATAGGGTGATGTGATGAATTCAGAATTTCCAAATATCAAAGAGGGAAATATATAATGCCCAAGATGGTATTGGGCTTCATTGACCTCAAAGCCTACTCAATATTGGGCTGTTTTATTCTCTTGTACCATGAAATCCTAGAGGGAGATGCTAGGTGCACTCAGCAATATTGCTGGTGCACCCAACAATTTTTAGGAATGGGCAATTTTGCCCTTTAATAAAAAATTATAAAAAGCCCCCCCTCTTCGGAAGAAACTTTCCTGCTCATTCCTTCCGCGAAGCTTCTTCTCCCTCTCCGCAAACTGCTTCTTCTCCCTTCTCCGCGAACTGCTTCTTCTTCTCCGCGAACCTCGTCTTCTTCTTCTCCGCGAACGAGGTTAGTCTCCCTAACTCCCCTTTGCTTGTATGATACTACATTGTTGTAGCAGTGGAACCTTAGGATAGTTACCTTAGGATAGTAACCTTAGGGTAGAAGACGAGAGGAGAGGACGCCCAAAAAAATGGGGAAAGGAGGCTCACGGCGGAGCCTTCCGGAAGAACATTTTCCGGAAGAACACTTCTTCCGGAAGACTCCCGAAAAACCTCTTCCGGAATCTTTCCGGAAGAAGTGGTTCATCCGGAAGAATTCCAGAAGACGCGCTCTTCCGGAAGAACTTTCAAATTTTCGGAAGACCTTTCCGAAAGAACCACTTCTTCCGGAAGTGGTTTTTTTGTTTTTTGTTTTTTTCTTTTTTTTAAACAGGAATTGTTTTGTTTTTTTTTAAATGAATTATTGTATTTATTTTGGTTATTTTGTTTTTTAGATTTTATGAAAAATGAGGTTTGGGTTTTTGATATCATGTTTTTTTTATAATTTAAATTGTGTATTTTTACTAAATATTAATTTGTAAATTTTTTTTTATAAAAGTAGTTGTGTTTGTTTTTGTTTATTGTTTATTTTTTTAAATTAGTGTTTTTTCTTTAAAAATGAAGTTGTCTATTTTTATAATTAAAGTTGTGTGTTTTGGAAGTTTTATAAAAATACTAATTTTTTATAATTAATTAGTTTTTTTATTATAAATGAAGTATTTTATTTTCTAAAAAAATTGTGGATGTTTACTAAATAATTTTTTTTACATTAGTTGTTTATTTTTTTTTTTAAATTAAGTTGTGGATGTTTAGTAATGAATTATTTTTATATTAGTTGTGTTTTTTTTTTTTTATAAATGAAGTTGTTTATTTTTTTAAAAAAAAATTAACTTGTGGATATTTACTAAGTAATTTAGTTGTGTTTTTTTAGAAATGAAGTTTCTTATTTTTTTTTTAAAATTAAGAGTTGGATGTTTACTAATTTTTTTTTTTACATTAGTTGTGTTTTTTTTTTTATAAATGAAGTTGTTTAATTTTTTAAAAAAATTAAGTTGTGGATGTTTAGTAATGAATTATTTTTATATTAGTTGTGTTTTTTTATAAATGAAGTTGTTTAATTTTTTTTAAAAAAATTAAGTTGTGCATGTTTATTAATAATGTTTTTTACATTAGTTGTTTTTTTTATATAAATGAAGTTGTTTATTTTTTTTTTAAAATTAGGTTGTGTATGTGTGAAAATAATTTGATTTAAGTTAGTCTTATTTGTTTATAAATAAAGTTGTTTTTTTTATAAAGAAAATTGTGTATATTTTGACCGAAAAAAATACGTGTTCGACATGATTTACAGATCATGGCCAGAACACGAGGTTTAGGTTGTGCCATAGGTAGAGTTGTAGGCCGAGATAGAGCTGCTGACGAGGATGCTGGCGATGTTCCCGAGAGTCGTAGGCCTACTGCCTCAGCCCGTAGGCTACGCGTTCATCAGATGACTACGGAGGGACGTGATATGGCTGAGGACGTCGCTGACATGATTGATGATGTCCCTGAGTAGCCTACGGAGGCACCTGAGATGCGTGCGGATGCACAGGGTGCTGATAGTGGTGAGGGGTCAGATGGTGATGATGCTGCAGAGGGATTCCCTGGTGGTCCACGTGACCCGTCAGTGCTCACATCATTTGCCGAGCATGTTGCACATGCCGTGTGGAGTGGACAGGTATTTTAATTTGTTAATTATTTGTCATTGTTTATTTATTTGTTTATGATTAATTTTTTTTAATAATTGTATAATTTGTACTTCAAATCAGGAACGTCCTGATTTGAAGTTAGTGTCACATGGGAGGAAGGTGACACTGATTGGGAGGCCAGTGCCTGAGATTGAAGGCCTGGTGGCTGCCACAGGATTAAGTCCACTGATAGATTGTTCAGTTATTACTGGCGATCCTGGACTTATATCCGCATTTGTGGAGAGGTGGCACAGTGAGACTAGCACCTTCCACCTTCCTGTAGGAGAGCTGATGATCACATTGGATGATGTGTCGTCCATCCTACATTTGCCCATCACTGGCGCCTTGCACAGTTTCCACGCTCTTTCTACGGAGGAGGCCAGATTCTTGCTTACGGAGTTGCTGGAAGTGTCTGCCGAGGAGGTCAGAGCCGAGACAGCACTCACACGTGGAGCATATGTACGATTAGGATGGGTTCGTGACATTTATGAGACCAGATGTCAGGCCCGGCGGTGGATTGTCGCAGCTCGCGCTTATCTGCTGCACCTTGTCGGTTGCACTCTTTTTGCTAATAAGAGTGCAACATACGTGCATGTGGTCCACCTTGACGCTTTCCGGGACCTCGCTCATAGTGGTGGTTACGCTTGGGGGGTTGCCGCGCTGGTTCATATGTATGACCAGTTAGATGAGGCTTGTACGACCACCACCCGACAGCTTGCGGGGTACTTGACGCTACTTCAGGTAAATTTTATGTTTATTAATATGTTAGGTTCGATTATGATTTAAACATGTTTTTATGTTATGTTAACCTCAATTATTGTGTAGTGCTGGATCTATGAGCACTTCCCTAGTGTGCACCAGTGCGTGACTGACGATACATACCAGGAGACGTCCCCACGTGCTTCCCGGTGGTTGACGTCGAAGGCGCACATGAAGGGCATCACAGGAGCACCCTACAGGGCACGTTGTGATGGTTTGACTGTCACAGATGTGTCCTGGTTGCCGTACACTGAGCATCGGGGGGTTAGGGCATTTCAGGAGATTTCATCGTTCCAGGGTCCACTCAGATGGGGTCCTATGATCGTCACAGTTCGACCGGAGAGGGTGGTACGCCAGTTCGGTTACATCCAGAGCATCCCTCCGCCGCCTGTTAGTGCACGATTGTCACACGATCAGATAGATGACAAGTGGATGGAGTTTGCGGATCACTTACTACCTGCGGGTCAGCTTTGTCTAGTGCCTGGGCAGGTATCTGCGGATTACATGGAGTGGTTTTTCCGCATATCTCACCCTTTCATGACACCGACCCAGGCAGGTGACCAGCAGAGGGGTGCACCAGCTGTAGACCCTGAGGACTACATACAGCCGCCCAGCCCCCAGGTTCCAGTGGCATTTGACCCCCCTCCACATGTGGTAAGTATATTTGCGCGTTTAATGTTTTATGAGTTGTTGTTTATTTTAAATTTCATAATAAATATTTTTAATGACTTTGACAGGATGATTACGAGGGATATGAGGCGATTGCACAGAGGTTGGAGCGTGTGCTCAACCTTAGGATAGTCACTGCAGGCACAAAGTTATATGACATTATGCAGGACTGCCTGACGATCGCTAGAGGGGGACCCAGTGCTGATAGGACGGTCAGGGCTCGTCAGAGACGCCGCACGGACCATTGATCATTGTATTTATTTTGTTGTGTTGTAGTTGATATGAATATTTGTAATTATTACAGTTTTTGTTTAATATAGTAGACGTGTTTTGCACAGTTTATTATTTTATAATATAGTTTATTATTTCGATTGTTTGTGGTCCTTAAGCGAAGTTTACGGTTGTTTTAAATTTATTTTTAAAAAAAGGGAACCTAGAATCATGAGTTTTGTTTGTAAGAATTACATAAAAAATAAAAGTTTTTTAAATGATTAATAATTCATAAGTGAACCCTTTTTCCATGTTCAAGTACCCATGTTTGTAAGAATTACATAAATGAACCCTTTTTCCATGTTTGTAAGAATTACATAAAAAACATAAGTTTTTAGAATCATGAGTTTTGTTTGTAAGAATTACAGGAAATGGATCATTTTTCCATGTTCAAGTACCCATGTTTGGGATTTTTTTGCGTGGGTGTGCCAGTGCCCTGAGACAATGGAGGGCGGCCATTTGTCATGTTTGGACGTCAAAGAACCCAAAAAAATAGTCCCGTTCCCCGGTTCCGTCAACTAACACGTCAAAACAAAGCCTCAAAATCCAAAAAAATAGGAAATGGACCCTTTTTCCATGTTCAAGTACCCATGTTTGGGATTTTTTTGCGTGGGTGTGCCAGTGCCCTGAGACAATGGAGGGCAGCCATTTGTCATGTTTGGATGTCAAAGAACCCAAAAAAAATAGTCCCGTTCCCCGGTTCCGTCAACTAACACATCAAAACAAAGCCTCAAAATCCAAAAAAAATAGGAAATGGACCCTTTTAACAAGTAATTTTTTGGACCACTGAAACAACACATTCAACTTTATTATGGGAATTAAACACGCCGTAAACAGATAAAGGTTACATCAACGAAAAAACAAAAAATTAAACATCACATTCAGTTGTTTAGCGACATCCCACTGACCTCGTCTTCAACATATTTAGTAAAGACAGTTAAAATTTCTATTGGTCCATATTTTTCAGTAGTTAGATTGTACTAAGACCTTCAGCAGTTCTTCGTTGGTGATCAGCTCCTTTATTTCATATTTTATAACCGTATCTGAATACTCAAACCGAGCTGGTTGGCGAAAAAACAATCGTCTTACCGTTTGTGATTCGTGAATTCCAAGAGGAGGAATCCCTTTAGGTGCAACTTGCTTGATTAAATTCTTCAGTTCATCGATGGTACATGTTGAAGGAATTTGAAATTTCTTAGGATTTTTTCCTATGAACGCGCATCCAACAAATTTGTTCTGCGGTGGCATGTTCCATTTCCCGTTGTAATACAGGATCGCGTCATGAATACGAGGCATAGTGCGTTCAAGTAAGTTTATTATTCCATCTGGTGTTCTTCCAACGGTGCATAATAACTCAATCGGACCAACACAAGAAAATTGATCATTACACATTAACATTGTGTTGACATCGTCATCATTTATCAATTTGATACACTCAAAGCGAATTTGGTTACCTGTATCGGTGAATGGCTTCCGGTAGTGAATTTCATCCAAAAATTGTTTGTCGGATAGCTGAAGGGTATTGTGTATTCTGGTTTTTAGGCTTGCAAAATCACACCTATTTGGTACTCGAATGGGCACCGGAGTTGAAGTTTGGAAGTAAACCCCAGTATCATTGTGAATAATCGATCCATTTGGATAAATGAAAGCCAATCTTGAGTTGACAATCGTCTGACTGCTAGTTTCTCCTAGAAATGCCATAGTTTGTGTATCAGTTGGGAGATTATTTGAAAGCAAGATAATGTGTGATTTAGTAGCCTAGTCTGCCATATATATAGATGGTTGTGACCGAGCCTTTGTTTAACTTTGTTTACAAAAAAATAGACACGCGTAAATGTGTAGTCAAGTCAGCCAATGTGTTGTCGGTAATGTCTAGTCAAGTCAGCCAATGTGTTGTCAAGCGACTGCTAGTTTCAGAATGTGTACTGAAGTCAGCCAATGTGTTGTCACGCTCAAACTGTAATACGCATGCATGTCATTATGTGTTGTCAATTATGACAATGATGTATGCTGCACGCGTAAATGATTTTTGTTGGACCAACAATTTCCTTGCTTAACCAAACGAGTACTTGATAATATTAATTGGTTAGTAACGGGTTACAACAAATTATATCGCATAATGAATACAATTACATAAACAATGCATGTTTAGTCTTCATTTAGGTCTACATAGTGTGTTTTGAATGACATCAAGCTTGTGTATTGTTGCATTCTACTAATATATGGAATTGCCCACTGCTTTGCCTGAGAATAAAAATTGCTTGACCACAACAGCGCTGGAGGCGGCAACGGACAATGGTCTTTCAAATAAACCTGTTGTACATGAACAAACATTATATCATGCGCTGACCGTGCCAAACAAACCAGCGAAGTCATTGCATAATTGTTACACTAACTATATTCAATGTACCTGAACAAAATGATTTCCAAACACGTGACCGACACATATGATGCAGTGGCCAGAAGAGTCAGGTGGTGGTTGACTTCTAAGAGGGAAAAATGTCATGCTTTGTTGTTGGGACAACGATACAAGGATTACGTTATACCGTGAAGCAATCACATATCCTATGTCTGTTATATCCATCCACTTGTCCACACTAACCTGAATGAACCAAACATACACATATAAGTAATTTAAACATTGTTATTAAAAAAAATTAACCTAAAAACATACCTTTGAAAAGCCATCAACAAGTAGGGACAACTTTAATTGTTCAAATCTCTCTGTGCCACCGAAGAGGTTCATGTACTCATGCGACCACCTGCCAAGTTCTTTAAGCAATTCATTACGCACTAACGGCCACGAATCTTCCCCCATACCTAATAAAGCGGCAATGAACCGATATCCACAGTTACCATCCGCTTTCACATCCACAACGTCACGAATGAAACCTTGAAAGAATGACGCAAATTGATCCAACATCGGGATGATCCTTGTTGGCTGACGCGGTTGAGAACATGATGCACTTCGTTTCACTGGAGAGTTGCTGCTTTGAACAGAATGAAAAGCATCAACATACTCCCAGTAAGACGGATCACGCTTTGTGGATGTTTGACTTCTTTTCATCGATTTCTTCGGTGCACCTTTAGTGTTCACCTTTGACGGAGGAGGGCACATAGAGTTATGATCAGGGTATGCAATTTCTCGAAGTTTACTCTTCAGAGTTACTTTGCCAGCCACATCAAGTTCATCAAACCTTTTAGATATGACCTTTATTTCTTCCTTGATGGTGACTTCCATCTCACATAACCCTTGGTCTGAAAAGCAAAGTCTCCTCCAAAAAAGATGGACTGACTCCAATGGGATGCTGCCAGCAGTATACCTAGAAAGCTCACATGCACAAGGAAGGTCGTGCGTGCTTCTCATCACACAACCACAAGAAGAGAGATTGTTGCCGAGATAACGTAGACGGTCAATCTCAGAAGCAATCTGATTTAAAGCATCCCTCGAAACCATCCCAAGAAGCCTCTTGTATAAGGTTTTTTTATATACATGGCCAACCACATGCGTACTGGTTTCAAAGGATGCTTTAATTTCGACGTGTTGCAGCGTGATCATGTTGTTCATGGCATCCCAAACACTACATAGGTCTCCAACGCTATTTTGTAGTACTCTTTTGAGAGCCCAATGAGCTGATTCAACCCTACATTTAAAATACACAACAAACATGAAAATATACAACAATTAAATACTAATCGTTACTAACAAATAAAATCAGTTGTTAATACCTGTTTGTTGCTGTGTTGCCTAGGTGCATGACCTTATTCGTCCATGCTGTAATAAATTTTTCCTTGTGGGGGATAATCCATGTGTCGTTAACATAGTCAACGAACATTGGCCAAGGCGAACAAACAACTTGAAACTTCTGATGTGACTCATGGAACTCGTATTCGGACGGACAATCAACCAAAGTACCCCAGCTATCCATTACATAGTCCCACGCATTTTTTTCCCCGATTAAAGATTTGCACTTCGCCTTCACATTTTTATCGATATGAAACCTGCACAACAAATTAGTAGACTCGGGAAACACAGTTTTCACTGCATTCATCAGTGCTAGGTCTCTGTCAGTGACAATAACAAGAGGGAGGCGATCGTGTCTTAAAAATAGGCCTCGAAATCGTTCCAAAGCCCATACAATATTATTAACACGCTCAGCCTCCAGATATGCAAACCCAGCAGAGAATGTCATCGCCGTTGGTGTCACTCCAACAAAGTCAAGTAGTGGGAGTCTGTACCTGTTTGTTTTGTAGGTACTGTCTATAAAAAAAATACCAGATGACATGCATTGCATAACTTTACTGCATCTGGGTGACACCAAAACAGATCACGCACCACAACTTCATCCTTCAATCTATGCCAATGAATGTATTGATCACGTTCGAGAAGCTTCATCAGATGCTGCATTTCGGTATCAGCTCCTCTTATTGAAGAACGATATGCACTTCTTGCATTGTAAATTTGCTTTATTGTGGTGTAACTGTCGGCATTGTGTTCCTTCAACGTTAGCAAGATGTTTTTCGGTTTCACCATCGACTTTGTCATATCAGCAATAATTTTTTTTTCTTCCTTAGTCAATCGCCCGGCGTATGGATGTCCAACTAAGGACTTCGCCAACTCATGATTATGAATCCCACAGATCAACTTCACCATCCAACCTTCCCCTCCATGCACTGGTTTCCCACGAAGCCTGAAGGGACAATCACATTTCCTACTCCCGGTGTCTTTTCTAACGAATTCTTTATTTCTACACTTGTACGTACCACTCCTTTCACACCCAATTAACACAAATGAACTTCTTCCTCTGCTACCGGTCTCTGTGTCAGATCTCATAATCACTGCAACAAATCCATTTTCATGGACAACTGTTCGAGCCCATTGCAAAACATCATCTCGAGTAGCGAATACCTACAACGCAACCCTAACATATTAATTTTCATACAAACCATCAATTCAACCAATGACTCAAATTATCTATGATTACCTGAGATGTATTAAAAGCATTTGAACAATCGACATGTGGTTCATTCACTCCACATTCTTCTTGATTATCATAATCATAATCCATATGAACTTCTTGTGACATCGCAAAGTCATACCTCCATTGATCTTCATCCATCTTAAGGACATATGCATCATACACAAGTACATTCAAATTATCATATAACCACATCCAAAAATTTACTACACCTTAAATAACAAACATATTAATAGCACATATGCATTATACACGACTATATTAAAATTATCATATAACCACATCGATAAATTGACTACTTATTAACTAACAACTAATACAAATATATTTTAAATTTATAACTATATTATTTACTTAAACTAAACTTATCACTATAATAAACAACTAATAAAACATTTTTGTACCATTATACATTTAAGTTACCTAAATCATTTAATATTATACCATTATACCTAATTAAATCAATAATCCACAACATATATAAAACAGAAATAAAAAAAATTATAAAACAGAAATATATATATATATATATATATATATATATAAATTATAAAACATTCCAGAAAATCTTCTTCCGGAAGTTACTGACCGGAAGACCTTCTTCCGGAATGGGTTCCGGAAGTTACTCAGACCCATTCTAGAATAAGGTCTTCCGGAAGTGTTTTCAAATAGCACTTCTTCCGGAATGCGCCTCAGTTGTGCCTAAAATTTCTTCCGGATACACTTTTTTTACTGTTTTTCTTCTCTAAATACTAGCCGAAAAAGAAAAAAAAATACCCATAAAAGCGTACCTCCGACGAAATAGGAAGAACAGCCACTAACAAAACTTCAAATACGGAACACGGGACCACCGAATCTCCAAATACTTCACGGGACCACCAATGGAAACTGCAAAAGGGACCACCGAAACAACAGCAAGCAACCAAAATGGAAGAAACAAAGCAGAGAAGAAACAAGCAGAGAAGAAAGCACAGTAAAAAGAAGCGTGTACGCGTTAATTTAAAGAAAATTACACAAGGGCAAAATCGTCATTACATACGCATTAAATATTATTTTATTTTTACTTATTATTATAAAATAAAATTTCTTTTTTCTTCATTTCGTCATTACATACGTTCACTAATTATTTAATTATTTATGTATAATAATATTAATTATTTTATAATTTAGTTTATCCATTAAAATTAAATTATTACAAAATAATTTTTTTTAAAAAGGTAACTTTCGGAAGAAGGTTCTTCCAGAAACTTCCGGATGACGTTCTTCCGGAAGTACTTTCTGGTACTTTCGGAAGTCATAAATTCTTCTTCCGGAAGAAGTTTTTTTTCGGAAACTTTCCGGAAAACCTTTTTCCGAAAATTTTCCGAAAAAACTTTTTCCGGAAGAAGAATTTTTGAAGGGCAATTTCGCCACTTCACTGTTTGCTGGGTGCCCCAGCAATAATGTTGGATGCACGTAGAACTCCCAATCCTAGACCACTTGTACGGGCTATGCCCAACATTCTGTCCATCTTCCCTTGCTAATGAACTCCCCGGTGATTTTAGTTGGCATAATGCTTGCATAATAGGTATAATAGTTAAAAGATTTAAATATTTTTTTTCTTACAATTTAGTATTTTTATATTTTTGTCTTTATAATTTTTTAATTTTAATCATTATAAAATATATTTATTTTATTTTTTGTCCTAAAAGTGTTTTAGATAATATTTTAAACAGTAAAAAAATGCCATTTGAAATTCTTTAAGATGAAAAAACACAACAAACTATTTTTTAAAGGACTAAAACAAATTTTTTTCAAGGACGGAAATGAAAAAAAAATTAAATTATAGGAATAAAAAAATATTTAAACTTTGTTAAAATTTTATATTTTTCCTTTGCTTCTTTGAAGAACCCACTTCCTTTGAAAATGCGATTTTTCGCATTATAATCATTGAGTTTCTATGTGACTACACGAGACTGGGTTTGTTTCCTTTCTAACAATATCAATAATCTGACTTTATTTATGCAATTTGCTTTTTCGTTGGTTTTTGTTTATTTCGGGTTTTTTATCGGCAAATTAATCGGATAGTTTTATTAAAAATGTTAATGGAAGAATTTAGATTCGTATCTCCTTCTTTCCTTCTCTTCACACTTAATCCCCCTTCAAATTTACTAGTTCAATCTTATATCTCATATTTTGTCTGATTATCTAACCTGATGAAGCGAATTAATGGTTAAATTATATCCTGCGTAATTAAATATTATTTTCCATTAAAACAAAAAAACAAATTTTAAAATTACAACCAATCAAAATAAATAACAAAATCATTAGGAATAAGAAGACAACCACATTTAATTTTTGCAATAATAATAATAATAATAATAATAATAATAATAATAATAATAATAATAATAATAATAATAATAATAATAATAATAATAATAATAATAATAATAATAATAATAATCTATAACTATTAATAATGAAAATCATCCTATTTGATATATACATTTCATTAAACAATTTTATCCTTAAATCACTTCTTAAATTTTAAATTTTTCTTCTAACTTACATTAACTTTCCATTACTTTTATATTATTAATTTTTATTCTATCATTTTTTTATTAACTGTGTTTAAATTCTATTTTTTTATTATTTAAAAAAATTAGAGAGATACAGAGTGTCTCTTTTTTTCTAATAATAATAATAATTATAATACATGTTCAGTAAAAAGTATAATATGTATAATTATTGCAAATCATTGTTAATTCTTATTATTATAATTATAATTATAAAAAATTTGATTGCAATCAATTATTATATTTTTATTACAATTATTATATGATTTTAAATAAATTATCTTAAAAAATAAAATGAATTTATTATTTAGAGCTCTTGGGAATGTCATGTATAAACATTCCTTTTCAAAAATATTTTTGTATGTATTATTATCGATGTTCACTGAAATAACAAAAATTGAAAGTAAAAAACAACTTTTTAGACATTAATTATATAATAATTTAGTTTATGATAAAACACTATAACCAATTTATATAAAATTTCAAAAGTTGATTATTGAATTTATTGTACATTTAATAGATTTAGTACTTAATTTGTCATGCATGTAATAGATTCGTAAATAAAGTAATATAAAAATGACTTATTTCGCATGAAAGTTGAAAAATTCAGTATTTATATAATTTTTTGTTAATTATTCTTAAGTTTTTTAATTTATTGTGTATTTTTTTTTCAATAAAAAGGTATTTTAATCATTTTATTTTTAGCATAAAGGACAAGTTCTTATATGTATTTTATGAATATTTTACAAAATTTTTAAATTATTTGAAACTCTTATAAATATTTTCCAAAAACATTAAATTTTTAACAATGCTATAAATAACTCTTGAAACTAAAAATAATTGAGATTTACTAATTTAAATTGAATTTACCAATTTTAGTTATTTTAAATTTTTACAAATACTTTGATGAAATTAGAAATATGCGAATTAAATGTATCTATTTTAAAATGTGAGAATTAAAATTGTTAATTTTTTAAAATAAAAAAATTAAGTGTCTTAATTTTAAAATAGAATACAAAATTGTGGATAAAAAAAATATGAAATTGAAAATTACATTTAAGACAAATTGTAAATATATATGAACAAACAGAACATTTTATGTTTGATTTTTTTTTCTGCATATATTTAATAAAAAAACGTTTGTTTCGCTTTTATTGTAACATCTAATAAAATAATATTTTTTTGGTATTGTAAAATAATGATGTTTTTCAATATCAAATTTATAACTTATTGGTGGCATAACGAGTACATGATTTCCTATTGTAAAATGTGAGCAAATTATGATTGTGATGAATGACTTAGTTGTTTGTTAAGATCCTTTGCTTTACTCATAAAAAAAGTTCCTTTGCTTTATTTGTTACTTTATATCCCAGACAAGAAATATGGAAATATCTGTTTGATAACTCAACTCATACTTGTAATTTTTATTTTTCTTTTCCTCTAATCTTTTATAATATTTGTTATCTTTACGGATTTTTGTTTCTATTTTTGAAATACATTTTGCAAAAAATTAACATAATTTTCAAGTACCAAAATTTTATTTTTCACCAATATATAGTAATAAAGGTGAGTTTATTAGAATCATATATAGCAACATATTATAACTCTATTCAGCAAAAAAAAAAAAAAAACAGATAATAATTCTATCAATTCTTTATTCTTTACACAATTTCACTGTATAAATTGTTATTTAACTTTGCATTACTATATATAATGAAATTTATTATATATATATATATATATATATATATATATATATTTTAATATTCTTATCTTAATTTTAATATTAATTTTTATATATCTTGGATATGTATTTCATTTCACTTGCTTTAAAAACGTAAGTATGAATGCCACCGGTGTCGGTCATGCGGAGGCACGGTTGCCATACTAGGCTAAATTACATATTTGATTTTTCTTTAATTATTAATTCATGATTTTGATGCCATATTTTTTTATATTTTACTATTTACATTTTAAAAAATACACAATTTTAATTCAATTTTTAATTTTTTATATATTTATTTTTATATCTTTATTAATTAATTATTTCTTAATGGTAGCTAAATAAATAATGTTACATTTAGGGTTTAGTTAAACAAAAAAACCATATACAAAAGTAAAAATTAAACCGAAATTGTTGATTTTAAAACCATACTAAGTTGAATATTAAAACCATGTTTAAAAAAATAGAGGAACGAAATTAAAAATTTAAAGAGATTAAAATAAATTATTAGATTTAAATATATTTTTAGTTTCTTGTATATATGAGTCATTTTCTTTTTAGTCCTTCAAATTGAAACTCATTTTTTCAGACCCTCAAATCCGCAAAATGATTTTTTTTAGTCTTCTAAAAATTGTGAGTCAAATAGAAAATGAGATATTTAAAATTTTTGGTATTTTTTATTGTCAAAATTTGATTTTTTATTTTAATTTTAAAGTATGATTTATTGACGGTTTGAAACTGTCATAATTAAGCCAATGAAAGGAACTATTTTTTTTAAATCGGTTAATGGATTTTTTAATTTTTGTAAAACTTGATTATGATAATTTTTTATCATTGAAAGCTTACTTTAAAATATAAAATAAAAATACAAATTTTATCTCTCCTCTCTATGTTTGTGGCAGTTTTACGTTTACGGTAGTAATTTTATTCAAGAACAGAATGACAACTTTTTCTTTTCTCATTATTTGTTATTAAAAAACATTCTATTTTCCATGAAAAAAAGGAATGAATTTTTTGTGACAAATTTTTTTTTTCAAAATTTTGAATTTTTTATGAATTAAGGATGATTCTAAATTTTATGAAAAGAATGAATGTTTTATTATGTTTTCTTTGTGAATTCAATGTTCTTCTATGATCCTAAATTCTGTGGCAAGAATGGAGAATAATTCTTTATTATGAATTCTTTGACCCTAAATTTTGTGGCAACAACAAAGTTTTTATTATGAATTTTTTATGAGTTCAATGATCCTTGGTAACCTTAAATTCTATTGCAAGAACGAATGCTTTATTCCGGAATGGTAACTTTTTCTTCATTATTGATTATTCAAAAACATTCTATTTTCAATGAAAAAAAGGAATAATCCTAAAGTCTGTGGCAAAAACAAATTTTTTTTTCAAAATTTTGATTTTTTTTTAATGAATTGAACGACCCTTGGTGATCCTAAATTTTGTGATAAGAATAAATGTTTTATTATGTTATCTTTGTGAATTCATTGACCTTCTCCGACCCTAAATTTTGTGACGAGAACAGAGAACAATTCTTTATAATGAATTCTTTGTGAATTTAATGACCCTAAATTATTTGACAACAACAAAGCTTTTATTATGAATTCTTTGAGTTTGATGACCCTCGACGATCCTAAATTTTGTTGTAAGAACAAATGCTTTATTCTTTGTGAATTCAATGATACCACATGTAAATCTCAAGGGTTTCCAAGAGTAACAATTATAGGAAACCAATAAGATCTTTAAATATATGATTCTCTCAAATAATAGATAAATAATACATACATTTCTCCATAGTGATACTTCTTTCTAGTGTATTTTGATTTCTTGGAAGAGGAGAGAAACAAGATTTTGCTTTCTTGACTATTTTTACCGTCTCTTTAGGTTCATGATGGTTAGAGGTTAGAGATAATACTTTTCTGTCAGGAAGGGAACCTTATTTCACATTAATGAGTATTAACTCCTTTATAACCACTACTCTCATCAAGTAGCAGTTATCTCTAGAAACTTTTCCTATTTAACCCAATTGTAATTTAGTCCTTAATTATTAATTATTTATTTATTAGTCTCTGCATAAGTCACATGTCTCTCACACGAGACATTAATTCTAACACCTCACTGATCCTAAATTTTATGAAAAGAATGAATGCTTTATTATGTATTCTTTGTGAAATCAATGACCCTCGGTGACCTTAAATTTTGTGACAAAAACGGATTCTTAATTATGAATTCTTTGTGAATTCAATGACCATAAATTATGTGTCAACTATTGAATTTTTATTATGAATCCTTTGGGTTCAATGACACTAGTGACTCTAAATTTTGTGACAAGAACAAATACTTTATTATGAATTCTTTGTGAATCCAATGACTCTCAGTGACCCTAAATTTTGTGGCAAGAATAGATTTTAGGGGCATGGTTCATATTGAATGGAAAAATGTTAGGGTGAGTTTTGATTTTTAATCATAGAAAGTTGGTCACTTAGTTCTTATAGCACAACTTCTACCCTACAAGTAATATATATAGATGTACTTCATAAGGTTGAACTAATAATAATTCATACCGAGACTGAATCAATAAAGTTGTCTTTGTTAATTTCTTTCTAATGTAGTAATGTGAGATTTCTTATAATATTAGTGTCAAAAGTTAAAATATTTTATTTACTAAAATAATTAATGATTTTATAGATTATTGCTTATAGAGAGAAAAGATATGTAACTACGTTATTTTTATTTTTATTTTTTGTGGATAATATTTTAGTTTAGCAGACATATGTGACTATGCCTTTTGATTGCTTATAGAAATAATATTTTGGTTAACAACGATGTCGTGTGCTATGATTCATGAAGGAAGTAGAAATGTAAAATGCAGAAGCAGATAGAAGGGGTCAGAGAACAAGAAGCATAAGATAGAAAAGAAGGAAAATGCTTATATTTTCATATCTCCTCTTGTCAAATATATATATATATATATATATATATATATCTGCTCACTACAGGACAAAAGCCACTAACAGAACCCTTTAGGCACGAATAGGGAGCACTATATGAATAACAAAATTATCATTAAGCACTATTGCTCATAACAAAATTGAGCACTACTACTACTAGCATAATGGAGCACTACCAAATAATAAAAAATATGTGAAAATCCCCCTAAACATAATCCCTTTAAGTGTTGAGGTGGTTTGGTCTTTCTTTTGGGTCTGTCACCTTGCTCTTGCTGGGGTATCACCTCCTTCTGCCTATCACTCCCAGGGCCATCAAAAATCACCTTGTCCTCAAGGTGATAGGCATCCTTCGAGGTTGTCCACTCTTCCTAGGTGTTGTCATCATGATGAAGACCAGATCATTGAACAAGTACCATTAAACGAGGATCAGGAGTGGGACGAATGATAGCCAAAGGAGTGATGACAGGTTGATTATTCATATAAGTGGAAGGAAGAGTCACTAGTTGAAGTTTAATGGAAGACTGTATTAATGCACGAGTTGTCTGGGAGTTGCAGTTTATAATCCACCTTGCCAATACGCTCAATGACCTTAAAAGGACCATAGTAACGTTTAGAAAGCTTAGAATAAGGTGTCCATGTAGTAGAAATCTATCAGTAAGGTCTTAACTTCACCGTGATCAAATCTCCAGTGTCGTAGTGAACCTATCTGCGATTATGGTAAGCAAAATGTTTCATCCTTTCCTAGGATTTGAGAAGCTTGCGGCGCACCCTTTCAAATTCAGCTTCTTTATCAGTCAGTAATGTATCCAGTACATCAATGTTTGAAGACCCTGCAAGGTAATTAGGAAGAGTTGGTGGTTTTTTTTCTTCCAAAGATCACCTTAAAAGGTGAAATGCCTGTACTCCCATTCCTTGAAGTGTTGTAGGACCACTCCACCCATGGCAATAATTTTCCCCGTGAAGATGGTCTATTATGAACAAAGGACCGCAAATATTGCTCTATAACATGATTCAATACCTCAGTCTGTCCATCAGACTGAAGGTGATAGGCTGAAGTCATGCGTAGCTTTGTTCCAGACAATTTAAATAACTCCCTCCAAAATCTGTAAATGAAGATAGGGTCCCTGTCTTTAACCAGGCTTTTGGGCATACCATGATGCTTTGCAACAATGTCCAGGAAGACCTTAGTAATAGTATAAGCTATATAATGGGATGGTAACATTCCCAAATGAATCCCTTTGGAGAACATGTCTACAACAACTAAAATCACAGTATTTCCCTTATAAGAGGGTACTCCCACAATGAAATCTAATGACAAATCCTCCCAAGGTCTAGTGGGAATTGGTAGAGGTTCCAGTAGTCTGGTGAATTTTCGCAGTACGTACTTGGTGCGTTGACAGTCGAGGCATTAAGCGACAAACTGATGAATGTCGTTTTAAATGTTTCGACAAATAAAGCTTTCCTGTAATCTTGCTAGCGTTTTAGTGATATCCATATGACCCCCAGTAGGCATTGAATGAAATTCCTGTAATAATAATAGGATAAATTTCAGATTATCAGGCAGCCATATTCGACTTTTGTGCATAACCAAATCCTCCAAGAAAGTATGTTCTAGATAGGTTGTTGGATTTTTTGTTATCCCTTTTTTCAGTGTTATGAATTTTGGGTGGTTGGATAGTTCTCTTTTGAGTTCTTGCAAAAATGCAAAATGGGGCATCAAAAGTAATAACAAGGTTCATGGAGGGACTTCAGGAATTTGGGATAACACGTCAGCCACTACATTTGTTCTGCCGAACATGTATTGGATGGTGAAGTCATAACCCATTAACTAGGATAGATACTTTTGCTGCTCTGGGGTTTGCACGAGCTGAGCCATGAGTTCTTTAAGGCTCTTATGATCCGTTAGGATGATTAATGAGTGACCCAACAAGTATTGCCTCCACTTCTTGATGGTTTCTATGATTGCATACAATTCACGAACATAAGTAGAGGAATGCAAGAGTTTAGGACAAAATTGCTTGTTGAAGAAAACAATAGAATGGCTGGTCTGTGCTAACACGACGCTTATTCCTGTTCCCGAAGCGTTAGTTTCCACCGTAAAGGGTGAGGAAAAATTTGGTAGTCGTAAAACTGGCACGGTGAGTGAGAGGTGCCGCCATAGCTGCATAGCCTCTGATAAAACGACGATAGAACCCTGTGAGGCCCAGAAATGCCCTAAGGGCTTTAAAAGAGGTTGGTCTCGACCATTGTTGAATAGCGATAACCTTGTTCTGAATTGGTGCTACTCTCATTGCCGATACCACGTGACCCAAATATTCCACTTTTTGTTGTGCGAATGATCATTTAGAAAGCTTGAGAAAAAAATGATTATCTTGCAGCAATTGGAATGTCTGCTCGAGATGATGAAAATGCTTCCTCAATGATTTACTATAAATTAGGATATCATCGAAGAAGACAATGATAAACTTGCGCAGATACGATATGAAGGTCTCATTCATTGTGTCCTGAAATGAAGAGGGTGTGTTACATAATCCAAAGGGCATAACACAAAACTCATAATGGTCATGATGCGTGAGAAAAGTTGTCTTGGTCACATCTTCTTCACGCATGAGTATCTGATGATATCCCTGCAATAAATCAAGCTTAGAAAACTAGCTAGCACCACCCAATTCATCCACTATGGGGATAGAAAAAAGATCCTTAATGGTGATGGCGTTCAAGGCGTGATAGTCCACACTTAAGCGTCACAAACCATCGCGTTTCTTCACCAACAGAACATTGGATGAAAATGGACTGATGTTGGGTCTGATAATGCCATTTCTTAACATTGCATTAACCTGATTCTCAATTTCTTGTTCCTGGAAATAAGGATATTGATAAGTACAGACATTAACAAATGTGTCGCAACCTACCCTTCGGTGGAAGGGCGACGTGGGAGCTCACGGGTGCGTCTTCCAAGAAAGGAAAATGCGCGGAGTCGCCACCAACGTTTATTTGAGGAAAACGTCGGAAAAACCGGAAAGGTATGATCTACGAACTTTAAGTGTGAAAGGTTCGGAAGTTGTATTTACGCACGGGGAAGGTATTAGCACCCCACGCATCTGTCACAAAGGACGACAACCTTTAATCGAGTGTGCAAAGATGACTTTAAATTGTTTTATTTTCCCTTTTTTACGTTTTTATGTATTTTATGCCATTTTGTATTTTTTATCTTTTTGTGGTCGACAAGGGTGTTTCCCTTGCTCCTACATATTCCTCAATTATGATAAGGAAATCAGACCTACGTAGTTCTTTCAAAAGGGGCGAATCAAGTGATTCTTTTGACTTGGAAGGGGGTCATTTAAGGCGTTGGACCTTAAAATGATCCATTTTACTTGGTGAGAAAGCTAAGGCGTTGGACCTCTAACCATCTCACGAGGTCAACAAAAGCGGGGCTTTTGCTCCTACGTATCCTCCATCGAAGAGGAAATTAGACCTACGTAGTTCTCGCAAAAGCGGACCTTAAATTCTCTTAAGGTGTGGATGTGGAGCCCACTAAAAGTGAGGACACGTAGCCCTCTAAAGTCGAGGACGTGTCAACCTTTGCAGGTGAGGGCGTCCAGCCCTCTGAAAGCGAGGGCGTGCAGCCCACTAAAGAAGAGGGTGTGCAGCCCTCTGAAGGCGAGGACGTGCAACCCTCTAAAGGTGAGGACGTGTAGTCCTCTAAAGATGAGGGCGTGTAGCCATCTAAAGGCGATGACGTGTAGTCTTCTGATGGCGAGGACGTGTAGTCCTCTGAAAGCGAGGGCGTGCAGCCCTCTAAAGGAGAGGGTGTTCAGCCCTCTGAAGGCGAGGACGTGGAACCCTCTAAAGGTGAGGACGTGTAGTCCTCTGAAGGCGAGGGCGTGTAGCCCTCTGAAGGCGAGGACATGTAGCCCTCTGAAAGTGAGGACGCGTAGTCCTCTGAGGGCGTGCACGTAGCCCTCTAAAGGTGAGGATGTGTAGCCCTCTAAAGGCGAAGGCATGCAGCCCTCTGATGGCGAGGACGTGTAGTCCTCTGAAGGTGAGCACGTGTAGTCCTCGGAAGGTGAGGGCGTGCAGTCCTCTGAGGGCGTGCATGTAGCCCTCTGAAGGTGAGGACGCGTAGCCCTCTGAAGGCGAGGGCGTGCAGCCCTCTGATGGCGAGGACGTGTAGTCCTCTGATGGCGAGGATGTGTAGTCCTCGGAAGGTGAGTGCGTGCAGCCCTCTGAAGGCATGTAGTCCTCTTATGGTGAGGACGTGTAGTCCTCTGAAGTTGAGGGCGTGCAGCCCTCTAAAGGTGAGGGTGTGCATCCCTCTGAAGGTGAGGGCGTGCATCCCTCTGAAGGTGAGGGCGTGTAGCCCTCTGAAGGTGAGGACGTGCAGTCCTCTGAAGGCGAGGGCGTGCAGCCTCTGAAGGTGAGGGCATGCAGCGCTCTGAAGGTGAGGGTGTGTAGTCCTCGGAAGGTGAAGGTACTAGTACCCAAGGGTCCACCCTTTTGAGAAAGCAAGAGATTGACTCATTGAGAGGGCCGGTCATCCCAAATTCCAAAAGATGGGACATTAGGTGTAGGAAATCTATGCAGTTAACATGATTTTTAGGGATGCAGATGTATGCAACCATTGAAATTTGGTAAATGTGGACTTCATATGAAACAATGCAATGCAACGGAAAGTTGAACAATGTTCATGAAATTCCTTCCCTATTTTGTGATTTTGATTTAATTTTTTTTTTGGAAAACACAGATTGACTGTCCTTTTGAAAGAGGTGATAATTCATGCAACCTTATCCTATCTTTTGCAAATCTCTCTGGGAACTCCCTCAGAGTGTATGTTCTGTTTGATTTAGTCACTTGACCATTTTGGAGTGACGACAATGGAGCCTTTTGATGTTTAATCAATCCATTGAAATGCCAAGGTTTGTCCCTTTTTTTTCATGTTTAAGAACATCGACGGGTGAGAACTTTTGATCTGCCCCTAGGTTCGCTTGAGGCTCATGCACGGTGCCCCTCATTGCCCCAGTGTAGGGCTTTGAGGTACCAATTGTTATCTTTCGTCATGACCTTGTAGCAAGGGAGAATGAAAGAAGCGGTTGATTCTTGCAAAAAGAATTTTCCAAGGACGAGAAATAGTTGAAGGATTTTTTTCAGTTGATGGATTAAGTCAAATGACTCTTATTCTTGATAACTCACTTCTCTCTAAAAAAGACAAACTTTCCAGAATGATAAAATGAGGTCACATGAATGTCTATATTTTTACTTGAAAACACAGTCAATCAAATTCTTTTTTTATTTTTATTTTGAAACTTATTTTTGCTTTACTTGTCGTTTTACGACACCCTCACCAAATGTGTAGCACGAGTAATTTCTGATTGAACGGTCTTGGAAGTCCAAACTTAGGAGCGCAGGTCGCTTGAGCAAACAGACCAATGACTTGCACCCACATTCCGGTGAAAGTTGAATAAGCAAAGATGTGTTTGTGAGAGGATGAGGGACAAAGATATCAAATTTATCCATTTTATTTAGCATTGTAACTGTGGTTTACAATAATGGTATAAACTTGAAAATCCTGATGAGTCATTAGAGACATCTAACAACAGCTTTCAAAATTGCCCCATGTGAGGCATCTTTTGTCAATGTCAGGACTTACACGCGATTCTCCTCGAATTTCAGCCAGCCCGCATCAATTAGACCTTGCACTTTACGCTTTAGGGCCCTACAATGCTCAATGGAACGCCCCGGGGCTTCTCCAAGACAAGCACACGTTGCGTTCGAGTCGTATTCTCGGAGAAATGGAGGTTGATGAACCTTGGCTGGGGTTATGGCTACCATTGAATTATCAAGTAGATATGGGAGCAAGTCAGCATAGGACACCGGAATTGGGGTGAATTCTACAAGCTTTTTCACTGCAAAATTCATTTCTTGGTTGGTGTTTTGGTTTGTGCTAAAGGTGGTGTTCGTCATTGGAAGTGCGGTAGACAGGCTTTGTGGTTGATTTAGGGATGGCCTTTGTGGATAACTGGTGGTGGGTAAGGAGAAGGTTTGTTATTGGCTGAGTAATGACATTGTTGGGTTGGTGGGAAGCTTGGCTGTATAGGAATGACAGTCACAGCATGGGTTTCTCCCTCATTCTCACCCTCTTCATTTGCCCCGGTTTTTTTTTTATCAAAGCATGATGATCAGATTTGCCTCTTTTTAGACCCACTTCGATCATTTCGCCAGCGAAGACCAAATCCGCAAAGCTTGAAGGTGTGTAACCCACCATTTTCCATAATAGAACACTAGTAATATGTCTACTATCATTGTTATTATTTCTTTCTTCGTCATTGAGGGAAACACTTGGGCTGCTAGATCCTTCCACCTTTGGGCGTATTCTTTGAAAGATCCATGCCCCTTTTTTGCACATGTTCTGTAGTTGCATCCTATCCGAAGCCATTATACTAACACTGCTAACGAAGGCAACCATTAGGTCCTTCCAAGAATGGACTCGGGAAGGTTCCAAGTTAGTGTACCAGGTAACAGCTACCCCAGTAAGACTTTCTTGGAAGGAATGTATCAGCAATTCCTCATCTTTTGCGTATGCCCCCATCTTCCGACAATACATCTTTAGATGGTTCTTGGGGCAAGTAGTCCCCTTGTACTTGTCAAAGCCCAACACCTTGAACTTGGGAGGGGTGATGATATTGGGTACTAGGAACAACTCTTCTAGGTTAGCAAAGGCATAATCTTCACCTCCTTCAATGGCCCTGAGCCTTTCCTCTAGATGATCCAACTTTCCCATTTCTGCCATAGCATGAGGGTTTTTACTTGCTGTGGAATGCAAGAGGTGTAGTTGTGGGTGATATTGAGGGCCCTCCAAAGTGTTTTGCAGGGGTATACCACCAACTGCTTGCCCTTCAGTGGCATATCCGAGGCAAGGCTTGAAGTCGGCTAGATTGTGGTGGGGAATTTCATGTGTCTCCCCCACGGTTTAAGAGACATGTGCATGATCAGTTTGGGGTTGTTGGCTCTCAATGGGTATAGGAGTGTAGTTATTGACATTCTCATTGGAAGTGTATGCCATATTGGGTGGCGTATAGTTGGGAGGCAAGCCATATGGTGGGAAGGCGTGCTCATTTTGAATTTGCACATCTTTGCCCACCATATCTGAGGTTGGATGATTCATTTGGTTGAGATCAGATAGGGGCATCGGGTTCACCTTAGCAACAGCCCTAGTAGCGGTAATTGCAACCGCATTGGATTCCATTATCTTCTTCATGCTCATCATGGCCTCCATCATTGTGGCTATTTGCTCTTTCATGGCCTCCATGTCGGCCTTCATCTGCTCTTGCACCTCCTCTACTTCACCCATGACTCTAGCTCTAGCACGGGTTTGGTAAGGGCGCCGTAAAGCGTGTTCTTGTCTTTTTTATAACAATGATTAAGTTCTTTTTTCAAGGAAAGAATGCAACGAGCAATACAACCAATGAAAAGCACGGATGTATGCGAATGATGCACAGTATTGCGAATTTTTATGCAGGACATGGGGTTGAATCAATTTAGATTTTCAACATGGTCCGTGACATCTTTGTCAACGTGAAACTGGAAGTAACAAGGACATCAACAATCCTAAATGTGTTTGGCAGTAGACGAAGCCGTGATGTAACTCGATCCATCTTTTGCCCCAATTTTTGCAAGATGGTTACTTCCATATTTCAACTTGACTTGATGAACCTTTTCATAAAAGCATGAGCTTGGTTCAACCCTATAATCCAAGGAATGGCAATTCTGATCGCCAATACTTCAACAACATTTCATAGGGATGAATGACTCGGGCATACTTTAAGCTATGCATGGAAAATGTAATTATGAAATTGAGATGCCCGAAGAAACATCATTTCCTAGTTAACCATGCATTAGGTACCATGTTCAATCATTTTGTTTTTAAGTGAAACGGTTTTATGATCCCAACATGGTTGGCTCATGGTACCGAATATATGCAACTAAGAATGCATCATGAATTTTCATGCTTCCCTTTTTGTTTTTGTTTTGCAGAGGAAAATGCAAGGATCATGCATGAGCGAACATGAAAACAAAAGGTTTGCAGTTTGTAGAACAAAAAGTATGTTGAACGCATATGCATGATGATGCAATGACTCATGCAAAATGTGATGCTGGAATATGATCACGGAAAAATGCAGGAACGATATGTTCATTATGATGCTATGAAGAGATGCTTATGCGATGCATGATATGAATGCATTTACGGACACGAGGGCCCGAAAAATTATCTCTTCTTACTTGTGCATTTGGGTGTGCAGTGCCCTATGTGTGCAGTTTAAGAAGGTGATATGGATCTTCCGTCTTCCCATGACAAAAGACGAGACCAACATACAACGCGTGCGTGACGACATGATGTAGACTCGCAAAAGCATAACACGGGGATGCACATAGTATGACAATATCCACAAATACAAGCAAAGGCGTACATGACATTTAGGACTACATGCATGGCAGTGTTTAAAACGGCACGCAGCGTGTTTGCTCCGTGCCCCTATTTTAGGGACCTACACGGGAGGAACCAAAAGGCCTTTTAATGATAATTCCCAAGGTGGTCATATCTCTCTTAATGGTCTCTAGAGGTATCATCCCCTTTGAAGAACATATTGCGGCAGTAGGGACTACTAGCAACAATATGTTATCAAAGAGAAAAACTCTAGATGAGGGTTCACTATAATCAAGCAAGTCGGAGACCTAGCATGACCACAGATTCACCTCCACTCCTTATGTTCCTATGGACTCGGGTATAGGGCCCTTTTTCAACTCACCGTGTGTGCAAATAGTGTTGGTGTTTGTGTGCACCAAATGAATAAATATTTACCTCATGCATACATTTTAAAACACACTAAAAGCATCAAAAGAGTTTATATATACAAGAACATAAGAAAAAAAAAGACAAAGAAAAAGAACAAAAGGGAAGTCATAGTAAGGAAAGCACATTGATTGATTGGCCTAACTCTCTAACAATAGTCCCCAGTGGAGTCGCCAATTGTCGCAACCTACCTTTCGGTGGGAGGGCGACGAGAAGGCTCACGGGTGCATCTTCCAAGAAAGGAAAATGCGCGGAGTTGCCACCAACGTTTATTCGAGGAAAACGTCGAAAAAACCGGAAAGGTGTGGTCTACGAACTTTTAAGTGTGAAAGGTTCGGGAGTTGTATTTACGCACGGGGAAGGTATTAGCACCCCACGTGTCCGTCACAAAGGACGACAGCCTTTAATCGAGTGTGCAAAGATGACTTCAAATTGTTTTATTTTCCCTTTTTTACGTTTTTATGTCTTTTTATGCCTTTTTGTATTTTTTTATCTTTTTGTGATCGACAAGGGTGTTTCCCTTGCTCCTACGTATTCCTCAATTGTGATAAGGAAATCAAACCTACGTAGTTCTTTCAAAAGGGGCGAATCAAGTGATTCGTTTTACTTGGAAGGGGGTCATTTAAGGCGTTGGACCTTAAAATTATCCATTTTACTTGGTGAGAAAGCTAAGGCATTGGACCTCTAACCATCTCACGAGGTCGACAAAAGCGGGGCTTTTGCTCCTACGTATCGTCCATCGAAGAGGAAATCAGACCTACATAGTTCTCGCAAAAGCGGTAAAGCTACATGTTGATTTTATGCTTTTGAATGGTCCATGTTAACCGATAAAAGCAAAGATGATCGTTTAAGGCGTTGGACCTTAAAACGGTTTTTAGTGATTTTTTGCGGACAAAGCTTGATTTGTGAGTTGATTTTAGCCTTAGTTTTACTTTGGTTATTAGTCAATTGATCCAAGGAAACTTCCAAAGAATAAACGTCCGATTGATTTTTTTGATTATTTTATTAAATAATATTTTGATTATTTTATTATTATTTTGCCTTTTTTGGTTTAACCGAGATTACAGCGTGAATGATCGGTTGAAATTCATTTTATCATTTATTAGGTGAGAAAATGACTTAAATAAATGGTTAAAGCACGTTAAAAATGGAAGAAAAGAAAACTGAAAGTAAGCAAAATTAAAGTGAAAGTACACAAAACAAGTAGGGACCATTAAGGGTGCATAGAATGAATTGAAAGATTCAATTTCGGGAACTTACCGGTTGAAGACCAAAGAACGAATGAAGAACGGTGAAGAACGATGAAGAATTTCCACAGAATCGCTTACGGAAGCGTTACGGAAGCACTTCGACTCGATTTTTCTTCACGAAAACGTGTTTTTTGCCCAAAATAGCCGAAATGCATAGCTAAGGGGCGATGAGTATTTTTTGAAACAGCCCCCCTCCCCTATTTATAGGGAAAAAGAGAGGTGCTTGCCGCCCAGAGACTTAATGAAGAAGAATTCTAAGCGCACCCGAATTACTAAGTTCACCCCCCTTTTCGTACTTTATCGAAAAGTTACGGAAGCCATAAGGAAGTGTTTCGGATTTGATTTTCATCTTTTTTCTCTTCCCTTTCACCAATGTCAAGTGAAATATGCTTACCCAAAGTTTTCGGAAATTTTACGGAAGCCACGGAAGCCACGGAAGCCCCGGAAACCATTTTTCAAAAACTTGGAGGAGTTTTTTGCCCAGTTGCTTCCTCCTTAAGCAACCCAACTTCTAAAATGTTCTAGAAGGGCCTAGACTCGAATTGCTATTGACACCCCTATCTTGATAAGTTCACCCCACCTTCTTTCATAATTTATGGAAAAGTTACGGAAGCATATATGACTTAAATTTCTTATTTTTTCTCTTCTCTTTCACCAATTTTAAGTGAAATATGCTTACCGAAGGTTTTCGGAAATTTTACGGAAGCATTACGGAAGCCACAGAAACCATTTTTCAAAACGTGGAGGAGCTTGCCGCCCATTTGATTCCTCCTTAAGCAATCCAACTTCCAAAATGTTTCAGAAGGGCCTATACACGAATTGCTATTCGCACCCATATATTGATAAGTTCACCCCCTTCTTTGCTGATTCTTTTTTCGTAACGTTACGGAACCTTACGGATTACGCAACGATACTTGTTTTCTTTCCATAATGTCACGAAAATTTACGGATTACGCAAGCATCCCCTCTTTGACTTCCAGAATGTTACGAAACTTTACGGATTGTGCAATAATATTTCCTTTCGACTCCCGACATGTCACAAAACTTCACGGATTGACTAACAATGGGTGTCAAGTTCCTCGAAGCGGTCATGCGAAGGTCGCATCCCACCAACCAGATGGTCCCCGGACGAAATTAGGGTATGACAAGGTGCAATGTGGGGAAGAAGGTTGATGGTATGATTGGTGTTGCGGGTTGGTGGGTGTCCAGAAGGGCCTGTCAAATCGTTGAATCAGGGAAATGACGTTGGGGTGGTTCCATGGAATGGTTTGGTTTGAAGGGAACTCTGTAACCCGAATATGGAAGAACGCGTTCGCACCGTCAGTCCTGATTAGGCATCAAGGCTGATGGGTGTTGATAGCACCAATATCTTCGTCGCGATCGCCTTTGAGTTCAATGACCTTGTCGGCGTGGAAGAATCGTATCATTAAATCATTGTAGTCTGTGAGAACTAGACCGAGGGACTTCAACCATTGGACTCCCAAGACAAGGTCTGCACAACTCAAGGGAAGAACATGGAAATCATGGTAAAGACATTCCCCTGAACATGCACGGCGATGTTGCCGCATAGACGAAGACAGTCGAGTTCATTACCATTTCCCACTATAACCTGTAATGGTTGTGTGGGCTGAGCAGTCAGACCCAAAGTAGGAATCAAGCGCTCTTGAATGAAGTTTTGGGTGCTACCCCCATCTATTAATATTAGCACCCTTTGATTAGAAACACGACCCACTGACCTTAATGTCTATGGAGTTACTTGACCTGAGATCGCATGAAAGTTGATCAAGGCCTGTGACGGGTCACCTGAAGCTGGGTTGAATTAGGGGTCATCTATTGGTGGGCAATCCCCTGGCGGTAGCTCATCCTCATCCATGATTAAGAAGAAGAATTTGGATGAGCAATGGTGGCCTTGACTAAATCATTCATCATAGTTGAAACAAAGCTCTTTCTCATGGCATACTGCTAATTCTTTCAACGACAACCATTTGTAAGGAATGGCGGGTTTAAGAGGTGTGGGAAGTAAAGGTTGAGGTGATAACATGGAAGGTGGCAATGTCTGTAGGGGTATTCGTGGCGCAAATGAACCTGGTGAAAGAGCACGACCACAAAATGTTCATTGTGAATTGAGGAGTTTCTCCTCTTGAAGGAGAGCCAAGGCGATTTCCTGAAGCAACATGAGGGCCTGTAAAGCTTGAACCTTTCGGTGGATGTTTGACGATAAGCTTGAGATGGAGCAGCTTAGTAAGAAGGGAGGAGGAAGGCCAATGATTTTGTTGGCTAGTGCTTCAAACTACGTCAAATAATCATTGACGGACCCGGATGAAACCAGGCAAGTGCTGGTCCATCCATGTAGAACGAGGCAATTGTCAGGTATTCGATATCAAGTGTGGCGTGGTAATAAAAAAATTGATTGATCTTGAAAATCCACCCCAATAGGTCTGAACCGTCGAACCTTGGTACTTCAAGTTTCATGCGGTATGGTGTGGGGGAAGGTGAAGAGAAGGTAGGGTTTGCGGTAGAAGAGGAAGAAGAGTGTTGGTTTGTTTCGAGGAAGGATACTTTCTGTATGAAGTCATCAAGCTTGGCGACTATGGTGTTTTGAGTGGCTAAGAAATTGAGTTGAGTGGAGGTGAGTTTTGTAGTGGCATCTTCAAGGCGATCCAAATTAGTTTTAGAGCGCGTCAAATCTGCCGTTGGAGCTCAATGAAAGCACCAAGTGTTATGATTCACGAAGGAAGCAGAAATGCAGAAGTAGAGAGAAGGGGGCAGAGAACAAGAAGCTTAAAATAGAGAAGAAGGAAATTGCTTATATTTTTCATATCTCCTGTCAATACACTACACACACACACACACACACATATATACAAAAGCCACTAACAGAACCCTCTAGGCACGCATAGGGAGCACTATAGGAATAACAAAATTATTATAAAGCATTGCTGCTCATAACAAAATTGAGCACTACTACTACTAACATAATGGAACACTACTAAATAACCGAAAATGTGCCAAAATCCCCCTAAACATAATCCTTTAAGTGCTAAGGTGGTTTGGTCTTCCTTTTGGGTCTATCACCTTGTTGTTGCTGGGGTATCACCTCCTTCTGCCTATCATCGTGGATTGACTAACATATATAAAGAAATCATTTCATTACTCTTTGTATGAGTGGAGTGCCCTCCCACTAATATGCTTGCAAGGAGTTCATAAGGTATAAAAAAATAGGCATGTTGTGATTGGTTTTAAGGGGGTTCAACAAGGGAATAACTTTGATGTTGGAAAGTTAAGATTTTGTGGATATTTGATAATGGTACCTAGGAGGTGACATCATGTAATAACAATTTTCATGTTTTCTATTTCTGTATTTAATGAGTATTGTTTGATTGGGGAGTACATTACCTTATTTCATAAGTCTGCCATGATTTCTAAATGTGATCCATAAGTTTACTGCTTTATTTGTTTTCAGCTCCTCTGCATTCTTTTCCCTACTCAAAAAAATTAACTTTTTACACTTCTACCTAACTTTTTTTTTGTCATTTTAGTTCTTCTACATCCTTTTATATTCAACTCCTTACTTTTGCACACTTCCAAACCTGATTCTTCTTTTGTCTCCTTAGTATGCTACATAGGTTTTAAATGTATAAATTGGTATTCAATCAATTGTGTGTTGGGCGAGCATTTTAATTGAAGATGAAGAGCAACACGAGTATGGGCATTGAGAAGGTGTTGAGTATCTATTTGATGTTTTCATGGTACATATTCTATTGAACTTTTGTTTGCATATGATTCAAGCCTATTTTCTTTTCTTTTTTAAAGAGTGTTGGTGTTTCTATGGGTAAATGTTTAGAAATGTTTCATATGGTCTGGAGAAGTATGTATCAGAGCATTATTGGATCCAACATGTCTTTAATTTCATATTTTAGATTTTTGTGGCTTCTAGGTTGAAAGTCCCAAGAGCATGGCAAATGCTGTTGGAAAAAAGACTTGAGAAACTTTCTATAGTATTCATAGTTTGGATGAGCTTTAAGCTTTGGATTAGCATGTACTTTTGTGGCATTCGTTAAGGACTGAATTCAAACTTACTTGCAATGTTTAAGAAACTAGTTGGATTAGTATGTACTTTAGGTATCACACTTTATGATCCAAATCTATGATGAATAATGAACTAGGTTCTATGACTATTATGTTGAGCATTTCGTTAACTTTGATTATTTATTCCAGGTTGTCTATACTAAGGACTTGAGAAAGTCAGAGAAATAATTAATATGGGGGCATATATCATTTGATCATCAAGAAAATGTTAACTAGCATTTAATGAGGAAGGGCTCATTCACATCATAGAATTGTTTGGGTTGCTTATATGACCAAAAAAGAGACTAAACAAACTATTCCATAAAGACTATTGCGTGGACTTGAGAATGATGATTACATTCGGTTGTTGTGAGGTAAAATTTATTTTAGGTTTGTTTACCGTTTAAATTTAAAAGTTTCTACTTCTTTGCCTGTATTATATCTAAAATATGTCTTGCTTTCTAATTTGCCACAATTCATGCTGGTTGTATTCATTACATTTGCTTGAGAAGATTCAGAACAAAAACTTATATAATTCAAATATTCATATTAATAGAGTGGATCAATCATGATGTGTTTTTATGTCTTGAGAAAGAAACTTAATTGCTTTGAAAGTCATACTGAGCCTATTATGCAATATAATAAAGTTACCAAATGTAGAGTGGCCTTGACAAGGACATGCAATTAAAAAGTTTCCACTTAAGACTACTTTGAGAGAACAATTGACAGTAGTGTTGGAATTATAATAAACTATATGATATTAATGTTGGAATTATAATAAACTATATAAAATATCATATGAGCACCAAACACATTATATTAAATTATCGAGAATGATTTTAGGAATACTTAAATCCATAATGTTTGATCAAACAAACGCAGCGAAATGTTGACAATAGTCACAAACAGTTGGTTTAATGATCTTTCTCAACCAAATCGTCTTATTCCTTATGGGACTGTCATTTTCTCTTTAGACAAGGAGAGGAGTGTTGGATCAAGTGGCCTCGGAATAATTAAGAAGAGGGGGTTGAATTAATTATTAATGTGTATTGACTAATTAAAAATTTATCTTTCTTAATATTACTAGATTCAATTAGGCTTTACTACTAAGTTATGAGAAAGTAAAGAACAGAAACAATAACTTAGACAAAAGTAAAGCGAAAATAAAAAGTGCACAGCGGAAAAGTAAAGAGTGTACGGAAGAAGAAAACAAACACAAGATTTATACTGGTTCGGCAACAACCCGTGCCTACATCCAGTCCCCAAGCAACCACCGATTCTTGAGATTTCATTTAACCTTGTAAAATCCTTTACAAGCAATGAGCCCCAAAGGATGTCCCTTCCTTTGTGCTCAGTGTAACACCAAGTGGATGTATGCTCCACTTGAACTGATCCACAAGAGATGTACTCTCTCTTGTTCTCAGTATTACAACCCAAGTAGATGTACGCTCTACTTATACCACAAAGGATGTACCCTCCAATGTGTTAAGACAAAGATATCTCAGGCAGTTAGTCCTTTGAAATCTTTTGTATAGAGGGAAGAGGAAAGAATCAAAAGAATTCTCAGACGGTTAGTTCTTTGAATTCTTTTGGCAAGAGGGAGAAAGAAAGAATCAAAAGAATTCTCAAACGGTTAGTTCTTTGAATTCTTTTGGAAAAAGGGAGAAGGAATGAATCAAAAGAATTCTCAGACGGTTAGTTCTTTGAATTCTTTTGGCAGGAAGGAGAAGGAATGAATCAAAAGAATAACACAAGTTTTTTACCAATGAACTTTTCTTGAATAAAGAAAGTATTGAATAAAAACTCTTAGAAGAATGCTTTGAATGAATGAAAGAAATCTCTCTTTGAATGAAAGGAATCTGGAAGTTCTCACTCTTTAAAATTTGTGCCATGGTCACATATTTATAGTCATTTGATGACTCAAGTTAAAGTTTGTGACTCTTGACAATTTCTTTAAAACTAGTCACTTAAAAGTTGTGACACTTTTGAAATCTAGTCACTTTAAAAGTTGTGACTCTTGAAAAAATCTTCAGAAACTAGTCACTTTAAGAATTGTGACTTTTGGTAATTTAATTTTCAAAATAAGTCACTGGTAATCAATTACCATCATAGTGTAATTGATTACACATCAACAGATGTGACTCTTCATGTTTAAATTTGAAAACCAACGTTTAGAAACACTAGTAATCGATTACAAGTATTGTGTAATCGATTACACAAGTTTGAAACTGTTTTACCACAAGTTGTGACTCTTGAAATTTGAAATCCAACGTTTAAAAACATTGGTAATCGATTACATGCCCATGGTAATCGATTACTACTTTGTAAAACAGTTATAAAACTGTTTGGGCTTCTGGTAATCAATTACTGCCTTCTGGTAATTGATTACCAGAGAGTAAAAACTCTGGTAAAAGATTTTTCTTTGAAAAATTCTTTTTGACAAATTGTGCTATTCAATCTTTTCTTTTGAAAAAAAAATCTTTTTATACTTATCTTGATGCTTTTCTTGAAGTTCTTGCATATCTTGAGTCTTCTCTTGAATTTTCACTTGAATCTTGATTCTTGATTGAACGACTCTTTGATTCTTGAAACTTGTTTGACTCTTGATTCTTGACTTGAGTCTTTGGCATCATCAAAATAAACTTGGAAAGCTTTGCTTCCACAAGGAGAAACTATTTCTTGATTTGGTGTGTTGGGGACCATAATTGTGTCTCAGGTTTTAAACCTATTAGGATTCTCATTATCTCTTAATGGACCAAATTGGTTTCCTCTCACTAAGCCCATATCAATTTTTTGTTGGCAGTCTAATGGGTTAACTAAATTAGATCACTTATATTAATTTCATCTAAATGTAAATAACAAATATAAATTATAATATAATATGTAGCCCATAATAATTAATTAGAAATTATAAAATTCTTAACAATCTCTCACTTGGGTTTCATATTAACTTTAGACATTTATACCACAAAATTCTTTAGGTGTGCAACCGTATGTTATTTACTTTAAGACTCATCTTTAAACAATTTGCTCTATCTCATATAACAACAAGGAATCACTGTGGTTTTCATCACAACCTAACGTGACTAAGCCACAATTAATGATCACCATTGTCACTCATACTTGATGACATAGATCAAATATGAATAAGCAGAATGAAAATTACATGCAATGTGATCTCAATCATGTTTATTTCCAACTAGTCCAAACTTTATTTTTTATAGAGATCAATCCTAATGAAACATATAACTATTGCATGCAAAACAAGCTCAGAATATAATGATAAACATCAAATTTATTTCTACAGAATATCCAAACAATACAAATATATGAAAAACATAGGATATAGAACACAAATAGACTCCCACTAAACTAAGGTACTATTAGGAACTACACCTATACGAGCAGAGTGCTTATGAAAAACTTTAGGTACCAAATCTTTAGTAAGTGAGTTAGCTAGCATGAAATTAGTTCCTTTGTGTTTTATGAAAATCTGCTTATTCTGAACTCTTTCCTTAATAACCAGAAACTTGATATCAATGAATTTTGACTTGGTTGTACTCCTATTATTGTTGGAGTATTGAATTGCTGACTTATTATCATAATAAATAATCAATGGTCTTTCAATGCCATTGACCACACGCAAACTAGTGACAAAGTTTTGTAGCCATATCCCATGGTGGATGCCTCAAAACAAGTAACAAACTCTGTATCCATGGTCGGAGAAGTTATGAGAGTCTATTTAGTAGACTTCCAAGAGATACATCCTTCAACCAACATATATATGTATCCAGATGTGGAGCGTTTGTTGTCTTGACATCCAGAAAATCAAAGTCTGAGTACCCAATGATCTCTAAATTCTTAGACTTCTGATAAGTGGGCATGTACCCTTTTGTTCTCTTCAAGTAACACATCAAACTTCTAGTTCTATTAGAAAGCTATGTCAGGACGAGTACAAACTTAAGCGTACATCAAACTTCCTACTGTTAACGAATATGGAATCTTTTGCATCTCAGTTTTTTCAAGGTCATTATTGGGGCATTGTTTGAGACTGAATTTATCTCTTTTAGCTATTAGGATATCTCTTGGTTTACTATCTTTCATGTCAAATCTATCTAGGACCTTATCGATATAGTTTTCTTATGACAACCTTAGGATACCTTGAGAACAATCTCTTAGTATCTTGATACCTAACACACAAGAGGTTTCCCTAATATCTTTCATTTAAAAAAAATCGTTCGAAATCTCTTGTCTCTTGCAAGAAGCCTATATCATTGCTAGCAAACAATATATCATCGACATATAATACCAAGAATATGTATTTACTCCTACTGAACTTATGATACACACAATCATCAACTACATTTGCCTCAAAACCGTATGAGGTAATGACTTGATGGAACTTATAATACAATTGACGGGAATCCTATTTAAGATCATAGATGGATTTGTTTAGCTTGCACACCACAAACTTTGAGTCACTTGGCAGAAAGTTTTTTGGTTGCACCATATAAATTGTTTCTTCAATGTCGCCATTCAGAAACACAGTCATGACATTCATCTGATGCATCTCTAGATCAAAATGAGCTACTAGTGTCATTATTGTTCTAAAAGAATCCTTTGAAGATACCAGAGAGAATGTTTCTTTATAGTCAATGACTTCTTTTTGAGTAAAGCCTTTAGCAACTAGACGAGCTTTATATCTCTTAGTTTTACCCTTTGAATCCTTCTTGGTTTTAAATATCCATTTACGACCAATGGGTTTCACACCTTCAAGAAATTTGACAAGATCCCAAACGTCGTTGTATTGCATAGACTTCATCTCATCCTTCATGACATCAATCCAATTTTGAAAGCTAGAACTACACATAGCTTGACAGAAGTTGATTGGATCTTCCTCTGTTAAACCAACACCATCCTCATGTTCTTGGAGAAAGATAATATAATCATTTGGGATTACACTTCTCCTCTCTCTAATGGATCTTCCTAATGACACTTCGTGAGGTTTTTTAGGTTGCTCTATAGGTATTTGAGGGAAAACTCATTGTTGTCTTGTTCTTGAATAATGTCATTAATAATAGTTTGAACATTGTTTTCTATTACTAGAGTTGTGTCTTGAGCAGTAATAGGTATAAGGACTTGATCATTGTAAATAATAAGTTCTTCCTAAAATAAAACATTCCTTATGTTCTCTTCCCTTCCAAACTCAACTTCCTCAAGAAATCTTGCATTTCCCGTCTCAAAAAAGGATTTTGAAGTAAGATGGTAAAACTTATAGCCCCAAGAACGTTCAATATAGACAACAAAATAACAACTAATTGTTCTTGAATCCAGTTTTCTTTCATGTGGCCTATAAGGTTGTGCCTCAACTGGACATCCCTAAATGTGCAAGTGTTTAATGTTTGGCTTTTTTCCAATCCCAGGTTCGTAAGAGATTTTGTTAATTGCTTTACTTTGCACCCTATTAAGCATGTAAACTGTGGTCTTTAAGGCTTCTCCTCAAAGTGATTATGGCAAAGAAGAATGATTAATCATATTCCTAAACATATCCTTAAGAGTTCGATTTCTTCGTTCTGTTACACCATTCATGCTAGGTTTGCTCGACATAGTGTATTGCATAACAATTCCACACTCTTTTAGGAAAAGCACAAATGGCCCTGGACGTTGTTCTCCTGATCCGTCATATCTGTCATAGTACTCATTACCACAATTAGATTTGACAATATTAATTTTCTTTCCAAGTTGAAATTCAACTTTAACCTTGAAGGTCTTAAAAGCATATAGGGATTGATACTTCTCATGTATCAAATATAGGTAGCCATATCTAGAGTAGTCATCTATGAACGTAATTAAATATTGTTGTCCATTCCAAGAAGCCGTAGGGAAATGACCACAAATATCCGTATGTATTAGTTTTAAGACGTCCTTAGCTCTTTCAACACCTAATTTTCTTACGTTTGTTCATTTTCCTTTTATGCATTCAACACAAACGTCAAAGTCTGAGAAATCCAAGGGATGCAGAATCATATTCGACACAAGTCTTTAAATTCTCTGTTTAGAGATATGGCCTAAGTGCTTGTGCCATAAGGTGGCTGAATTCTCATTCAATTTTCTTTTTGTACCATGTGAACTTGTTTCTTGTATTTCATTATAGGATCTAACAACATCAAACATGTAAATATTATCAATTAAAGAACCAGAACTGTCAATATTTGAATTTTGGTAGAGACTAACTTTATTATTTCTAAAAGAATAAGAAAATCCAAATTTGTCCAAACTAGAAATAGAAATCAAGTTCCATCTAAAAGATGGTACAACAAAAGTCTCAAATAAATCCAAATAAAATCCAGTCTTCAATTGCAATCTAAAAGTTCCAATAGCACCATTGCCCACAAAGATGAATCTTTCATCATCACTTGGCGGGTCAATTCCATTCCACAAGCAACCTTGTAAAGACATATTTATGTGAGTAATAGCACCAAAATCCACCCACCAAGTATCCATAGGTACAAAAGCCAAATTAACTTTAGAAGAAACTAAAGTAAGAAATTTACCTTTTTTTACATGCCAAGTGGCATACTTGGGACACTCTTTTTTTCATGTGCCCCGACTTCTTGCAGAAGTAAATTCTTCAACTTTTTTGTTTTCTTTACTGAGAAGACCCTTCCACATCATCCTTAGTCTTCTTCATTTTCTTATTATCATAAGTCGAAGTCAAGTGAGCACTCGTAGTCCTATCTCTCTATAGCCTTTCTTCCTTTTGCACAGCGAGATAAGCTCATCGAGGGACCATTTGCCCTTTTGAGTATTATAACTCACTTTGAATTGACCAAAGTATACAGGAAGCAAGATCAAAACCAAGTGCATGAGCAGGTCTTCACCAAGCTCTAACTTAAGTGACTGGAGTTTTGATGCAAGATTGGACATTTCCATAATGTACCCCTTGATGTTTCCTTTGCATTTACACTTCATAGGGATGAATTTACCCAAAAGGTTACTTGTCTTCGCCTTATCATTTTTGGCTAAGTATTGCTTAATTTCCTCAATAAATTTCTTTGCACTTTGACCCTTAGAAATAAAGTCCCGAAATTCCTCTGGAATATAGCGCTTCATGATCTCACTTCTCAAGTTTTCCCTCATTGGAGGTTTTCATAGTGGAAATGGGTCGTTTCTTCCTCAATGCAAGTCCAAATCCATACAGGCAAGAACAATTTATACGACTTGATATTTGTTGTTAACTCATTGACAAGTGCACCAAATTTGTTAGAAGTAGTAAAGTACTTGGAAGTCTGAATGTCAAATTCACAGGGACTTTGTTTGTACTTAGATTGATGCAAACCCAAATTACAAGCAATAGATAAGAAATTTAAAATAAAAGATGCAGAAAGATAAAAGATAAGATAAAGATTTTAAAGAAAAGATAAGAGATAAAAGATTAAGAAGATAAAATATTTAAATTAAAAGATGATAAAGATAAAAAAGATAAGGAAAGTAAAAGATAAGAAAAATAAAAGATGAAGATGAAGATAAAGAAAGATAAGTTCAGAATGTGATAATTTTGGGACCTAGCCTATCTTATTTGCCTAAGATGTATTATTTGTGATTTTTCTCTATCAATCAGGTGAATTTATCCTATCCACATCTATTAGAATACTTACCCCTAATGTCTCACGATGACAAGTCTATTTTACCTATCTATCTCCTAAATGTCTTTGCAAAGAGTCAATAGATAAAATACATTAAGTTCTAATTCTAGATGATTGCTTTGATGCGTGGGCATAATGCAATCACTCTATGTCTACCAATGATTTTATTAAGATACTCATTCCTTTTAGTTCTATTAGAAATTACCCTCTGTCGAACGATTAATTTCTAAAACAGATGCATGCAAAATCTTCCTTGTTTTTCCATTAAGGATTACCCTTTGCCGAGTACCTAACCCCAAAAGATGATGCAAGGATGAATGATGCATGAAATTAAAAGTAAGAAAGGATAGTGGGAAAGAAAACACTTGTTTGCATTGATAAATATGAAGTGTAGAATACATCTTTTGGATTTTTAAGCCTATCAGGCCTTAACTAAGGGTTTAGTCTCTCATAGTCATAAGGGGCTTAGAAACTAATGGAAGACAAGGGATGGAAAAAGAAAGATTTCCCCTACTAGACATAAAAAGAAGGATTTCTCCTATTTGAGATACTTAGCTTAGGCTTAAGATATATTCATTAGAGAGCTCTAAGTCTTTAGGATGATATCTTTTTTCCGTGGTTTGACCCCCTCTTTATAATTGTTTGGAGTGGACTTAGACCTGATGCTAAAAATCTTCCTTATTCATATTTTTGATATTTTCTGGGTCTTTTTTTCTTTTAATCCCTCATTTTCATATCTGCAAGCCATAAATAATAAAAATATAAATTCCTAACATTTAAACTAAAAATAACTGCTAAATAAATATTTTTAAAGATATTTTGAATATATTTTTATTATAAAAAATAACTCATATTTAACGGTTATCATTTGTTTAAAATATTTCTAGTAATAGTTTATATCTCTAATTTTATTCATTAAATTAATAATAAATATTTTTTAAACCTATTATTTATTAAAAATAAAATATTTAAAAAATTACGAAAAAAAGAAATTCAGCCCTTCTTTAATACATTTTTGGATCCGTCCCCTGGCTGGCAGTAATCACCATCAAAAATAACATTTGGTATAGGAATATATAGTAAGTCTCGTAAAAAATACTCTCACTAGCAACTACTCCGTATTTTATATATGTAAAAAGATATAAATTTAACTAAATTCAAAGATTCACATAATAATGTAAGACTTTTTTATATTTATATGTGAAAAAAATTTATTTAATTTTGTCTGTGAACAATTTTTCTTTTGCAACAACAATCACATATTATGAATAAGTGAAATTAATTTAGATATCTAATTGATAGGTAAGTTATTGACCAAGTTGATTTCATATATATATTAAAAAGTTTAAAAATATGATTAATTTATGTTTTTATATTTTAAAATTTAATTTATTGTCATGATGAAATTATAAATATTATATAATAATTTATTATTATAAATTATTTTATGGGTATTATTATTAAATAATTTAAAAAAATTCTTATTTTTTAGAACTAAATACAAAATTATCAGATGATTATAAATAACTCTTATAAAAATATGTACAATACATAAATGTTAAATAATATTATGATGAATATGATAATAATTAATTATTACATATTGTTATGAAGATAAAAAAAATAATATAATAAGAAAATGTTATGTATTATTCAATAATTAATCATTAACAATTTAACATGTTATAAAAACTCAAAAAAAATCCATCTTTTTAATCGGATCAAATTGAATAACTCGGTCTGAACCTCTGGATTTCAACAACCCGATTTAATCAAACTGGATCGTTTACATTTCTGGTTGTGCATCTTAATTGGACCGCCCAAAGTATCAAGTCCTGAGCAAATCTATCAGGTCGGTTCAGTTTTTATAATTATGCAATGACTAACTATTTTTATGGAATTTATGGTACAAAAGATGCTCTATATATATCTGAGGGAGAAATTCATTGTTTCCTGTCTCCATATGTAATTCATTCATTTCGATGATGTAAACACTCTCCGGAAGGTTTGGTACATCATCGACCGAATCCCAGATTTAGTACAGCCAATTGCATCAATCAGTTAGCGTCACATTTCGTTTATGTATATTGTCAACTTGCATTATATGAATTGCAAGTTGCATCACTTTTCTCTGTGTTTCCTGGGAAAAACAAAAGTAATAATATAGTACGATTCACACGGTTATACAAAGGCCAACTATTTAATGAAATTAACGTGTGGATGGAATTTTTCCATCAACCAATTAATCGCAATTTTGCAAACAACCTCCTCAATCACTTATGCTGTATATATATATATATGACAAAATTTTAAATTTAAATAAAGTATAAAAAACGTGAGACTTACAAAAAGATCCCTCCTTCCCCCTCTATTTCCCCGCATTAAACATTACTACTGATAACAACAAAGCTCGCAATACTTAGTTATAAAAATCTTGCATGTTAAGAACCCAAAAAGCCTAAAAATAAATAACTTTATGACATATCCCAAATATTAAAGGTAAATAACTTTTATTTTTCCTTCAAGGTTCCATTTCACGCATGAAAATGAGAATTACATCGATTTTTAGTAAAAGAATTGATCCACCAGTAGCAGTGACATCATTGGTGGCAATGGTAATATTAGGGTGGGGTACGAGTGTGGTAGACTGGTAGTAATAACAATGACAGGGAGACAAGGAATTTGGGCTGCTGTTGCTGGGGTTGTGGTGAGAGAATAGTAATAGGCGGGATAGTGATTAGTGGTGGTAGTAACAACATGAATGTTATTTACAATTTACTATTATAGGGATTATCATAATCATCCTATAACTTATCGCTTTCATCTCTTAGGCCTGGCGTTTGAGAGGCTGAATATCAGTCATAGGCAATTAATATTCATCTGACAAAGCATTAACACAAATCAATATAAAAGTTTTATAAGCATACAATGACAAGTCTTTACATGTCTTGAAAGTTCAAGGCTCAAAAGAGGGGCATCAAATCTTAATACCTATGCCTTCTATACTCAGGTGACCTACCAACATTATTCTTTATGAGAACAACAATAATATTAGATAATTTAGAGCATTTGCATTGGTAAAATTAAAATCAAAATTCTATATCAAAACTTGTACACAACGATGGTGTATATATAAAGTGCTAACCGCCCATTGTGTGTGGGATCATGAGTTTTACGAGAAGCTAAGTGGGATTTGCATGCAAATTATTGAAGCACCGGCCGAAAACAGTGGCTTCAGTTAAGCCTAGAAACTTGTCAAATGCAAAAGTGTGGAATTAAACCTTTGTTGGTTTCTGCCTCTGCGGTTTGTTCGCAGGAATCACCGATGGAGAATAATATCATTATAATTACCTTTTGTCGAAAGCTTAAACAAAGGGTTTCAGTTTCAACTCTTTGTTTCCTATCGCCTTTATTTTATTCCCTCAATGCATGGAGGGAAGATAAAGATGCTCCTTCTAAGTCCCAACACGTGCACTCGCTTTTAACTACTCCAACGATCACCCTATACATGCGTTTCCTTAGCATGGTACATTGCCCAAATTAATAAAATTGATGTCTGTACACTAATTAAACTCGATTGGATGGAAGATGGATGATAATTTTACAATGTAGACCATTTTTATATGCTAAAAGAACTAATAATACATTCTAATCGCACGGTACCCGGTCTTTCGGATGAATCAAACGTTCTATAAAATACAATGGATTATTGAACCCCATTTGTTCCTCTTTTCTCTCTCTAGGGGGTTAGATATTTGTATGGATATTTGCATTGAATTATATATATGTTTTAAGTAATCACGTTATAAGTATAAAATATTCATTGATGTCTTTTATTAATAGTTAATTTATGTGTTGGAAAACCCTAATTGATAATTTAGAGATCCCACACATATTAGTGATACAATCAAATTAAATCAAAAATAAGTTTTATCTTCCTATCCATTTTGTAAGGTTGAGTAAACCAAAATAATATATAAATGGAAATATACAATCTTATAAATCAATTTTATAAAATTAAATTAAACTCAACTTACATTAAAAGATTTAATAAGGTTAGATTTTTCATTCCAATTATATTTTTTACTTCTATAAAATTTAAATTCAAAATCTTAGTAAACCGTTCCATTCAAACTATCAAGTTGTTAGTAATAATGTAATGTTGACATCATGAATTACGATACAATAGAGGCGGTTCTTGTCGTTTGACCGAACTCTATCACATTGTATCTACCCAACACTAAAAAGTTCATTGTAGCTGGGATGCGTATTTCTAAATCACACGTACAGTAAAATAACCAAAATAAAACTAGCTATATCTGTTGGGAATTTCATCTTCAGTCAATATTTGAGGAGATTCAACTTGAGAGGGGCCAATTATTCGTATCAATAGTTAATTAATTAATGAAAAGCATACCCATTTAAGTCCTTCAGAACACCGACTCTAGAGAGAATCGAGATCAATATATATCAGCAAGTTCGAGAAGATTGCTAATTAACAAGTGCTGAATGATATATATATATATATATAAAACGGGCTAATTAATTACTTAAAAGGTTTAATATTATATGTAAATGGTACAGAGAGCATATGCGCATACCATGATATATATCTTTGTTGGACCTGATTCATTTTTAATGAAAGATGAAATAAAGAAATGAGAGATGCTCGTGATCAATAGCACAGTCCTCGCTGTTAATTGGATCCAAGGTCATGTGCCCCGAGATGCACGCTGAGCAATCTCATCTCTGCATGCACCTTTTAATTTCCAGTGCCATCATCAATATTAATATTTCAGTATTCATATTGATCCTTTTGCTATACTTTTTCAGCCTTGAATATTATTTTTTCCAATGTCATGTGATATGTACTATAAGAGGCAGCTGTAGATTGTTTGCTTGTTTATGTAAAGTATTTGTATGATGAATTGCTAATTTTGATTGAATAGTTAATAATATACCTAGGCGTAGTTTCTTTTCCACTATAAAAAAAAAAAAAAAATACCTGCTGAGGTAGTTTACGATCTGTAGTAAATTATTTTAAGGTTTTCATCATTAAATTGTCTTTTTCTACTAAGCCATCATGCATTAACTTAATTTTAATGGCCTAATATATGATCATCTTTCAGAGATGACTATCCTTACAATTAGTCCAAAGGTTCTTTCTATTTGTAAATCCTTGACTTTAACTGGACCACTACTGCTTATGTGCAGCTAATGATTATTCATTGCTATACTAGTAGGGTTAATTTAAATCATTCATATGTTTAAATAAACGAGAAAAAAATATTAAAACTAATCAATTTGCATGCGTTTTTATTACCATACATATGAAGGTCAAAACACAGCAGCAAGTGCATTTGTTATATCGAAAGCTTTGATTAGCAAAATGGCATTTATCTCTTCATTATTTATTTTTATATCCGAAAAAAAAATTATTATTGGAGTAGAAGAGGGATATTCCAACTCTCATACCCTAGCTAGTTCCTAAACAGTTCTTCATTATCTAATTCTTATAGAGGTATTCCACACTTAATGGGGGAATATATATATATATATATATATATATATATATATATATATATATATATATATATATTAATCTGACATAAAAAGAGAATCCCCTACCTTTGGATGCCATACAAGACCATGGGTGCAATTTAACAAGATCAGAATCCGTTTGAGTGTTGATGTCAACAGTTCCCTGCCTAATTCATTACAAAGTAACCAAATTGACCACACTTACAAATCAAGGCACCATATATTCTAATGCATCCAACCAAAAAGAATTTCATAAGCGTATTTTCTGAGAATAGTATTAAGATGGATGACTTTCTTAGACTCCATTGTGTTGTACTTCTTTTTTAAAGATAAAAAAGAAATTATCATATATGGTGAAATAAGAAAGAATTATAGTTCAAAGGTAATTTCATATAGAATAACCAAGCCAGACTTAAATTCTAGACTAGATTTTAAAAGCAAACCTGCATCAAATTTCAAAGAATAAAGATGTTCTGCAAATTTGTGAGTTGTTTGACAGAAGATGCAATGTAACTATTGCTGTTCCCAAACAAATTTCCTCTTTTTTTGGTTGATGATTCTGCAGAGACTATCAAGCATAACTTGCCAAGAGAAAGCCATGAAGTTGTGCAAAAAGCAACCAGAATTTTTCAAGAGAAGCAGCAGAGACCTGATTAATTAGAATACAAAAATTGACTTGTGGTGTACTCTTCTCATTTCTCCCACTCCCATCTCCATTTATCTTGAGCTTCAGGTTTTAAAGAAATGAAATTAATGATTCAAAAATCCATTGAAAAATCTTCCTTCCATTGAACAAGCCAACACACAACACTCCATAATTGTGATTCATCTATTTCTTCAACCGTTACATTATTCAAGAACTCATGATTACATAATTATCATGCTTTATTAAATTTAGTTTTTCCTCTTGATTCTATTTGATTTAAATATCAATAGAAAATATAATAAACTAAATATTGAATTATGTACAAAATTTAATTGAAATAGTTTGAAAATTACAATGAAAAGTAGTTAGTAATTGAGAGTTGAAACTTGCAATTGATCAGTGATAATAAAGTTTTTCATTTAATTTCAAAAGCACCAACAACATTTTGTTATAAATTTTAAATATATAATAATTTACATAATGTAATTGTCTATGTAATATTTTCTTAAAATGTAGTATTTGTTATGATTTTTTTGCCGGTATTTAATAAATTGTTTTATAAACACACAAAAACCAATCAACTTATATTTAAACTAATGTATAAGCGTAACGGTTCAAAACTTATAAAATATTTAAAACTAATTTTAATTCGATTATTAAATATCATAAATTTGTAATTATAGTTCAAATTTTACTTGCTTAATTAAAAAAGTTCAAACTTTGAAATTTTAATTAATCGTCTGTTGAGTGTATTTTTTTGGTAGAGATCTTTTGAGTGTATAGATTTACATAATTAGATCATCAAATAAACAGGAAGGCAAGGCAGAAGAAGAAAATAAATAAAAAATAATTTATTAAAAAAAGGAGAAATTAAAAAATGGAGGCGGCTATTATATAGTTTTTATATATTTCTATTATACATTAATAAAATTATTATTTTTTGTCCATATATTATTAGACAAAGACAATCATTACATAAACGAGTATCCATGTTAGAAAGAATTTATGATCATGTGGGCATGCTTTTGTGCCAATCAGATTGTTTCGTTTAGATTGATTTGATTCCTTGCTAGTGAGAGCGTGAAACTAAAACTCTACTAGTTTTAAAATGAAAACTAAAATGAGTTTAGATTTGTTTTATTTTACTGATATTTTAAAAAGAAATTTTGACAAGATCTTCCGTAGGCATTCTTATTTGGCTACAAGAAAATGCTTTCGTAAAATCCAATATCCTTGTAGTTGTACTGCAAGTTAAAGTTCTTATGTTATTAGTGTTTTTTTTAATCCATCCTTGTAGTGTTATTTTTATCAACAAAAGAAGAAATATCAATTAACGCCAAAAATGAGTAAAATGTAGTTGTACTGTCACAACCTTAATTATATTAATCCATCCTTTGTATGAATTTAATTTAAGTGGCTTGTAAAACTAATTAATTTTGAATTAAGAACGAATTTACTTTTACTTTCTCGGCTAAAAATTTGGCTGATTTTATAAAATGTAAGGAAAGACTATAATTAATAATGATTCATTAATTAATTTGGATAACTTATTCTATGAGAATAACCTTTTTATGTGAGAATAATAGTAAAGAATTAAAATAAAAGAGTTAGATAAAAAAATCACTTAACTAATGGTAATGATAATAATAATAATATAATAAGGATATTAATTAGTTATGGTAACAATCAATGATGATTATAATAATAATGATAATGATAATAATAAACATAATGATGATAATGAAAATAATAATAATAATAATAATACACTGATGATAATAATAATAAATATAATGATGACAATTAATAGTGACAATAATAGAAATAATAACACCATTGTGATTGTATTATGGTGACACAAACCATCTCATTTTCTCTTCATTTCTTTTTATTAATAAGCTTTTTAGAAAATGAATGTCATTTTTCATATGTAAATTTGCTTGGGATTAATTTTGAATAAATAATTGCGTACTTTTTAAAAACTGCATTAAAAACTGGTAAAAATTAGTGTTATATATATTTTTTAAAAAAAGTTAAACCAAACACACACTTTACATTTTTCATTTCTTTGCCTTTGTTATACATCCATTCAAACTGCTGTCAGAAGTGAGAAGTCTAAAATGATGCAGAAGAAAAGAATTGAATAAGGGACTGCATGACACTCTTTAAATTAGACATTTGAAAACCAACCCTTGAGTCCTCCTCCTCGCCCCCAAACACCAATATTGTAATATGAATTGAAAAACTAAAATGTAACCCTCATCATTGTTTTTCTGATAAGACAAAAATATCATTATACAGAGTATAATGGGGTATTCTAACATCAAGCATCACAGTACATATATATGACCAAATTCCAGCTCCCCTTGCTAGCTAACTGTTATAAAAGGTATATATGAAAAATAAAGCACATGATTTCCCTTTTACCTATGATATTGAAGTCCTAATCAACCTTAATCTTAAAGCTCATATGTATATGCTTGCAAATTAAACTATCTGTAATTTGCTATCAATCTACAACTTCGTTTTTTCACCAAAATTTAGAAATGCCATGGTAATATCGTCAAACATAAGCGTTTCATTTTCAGATTCTCTTCTTTCTTTTGGATGATCTTGGTTCGATTGGAAATTGGAATAGACATGTTCTGGAAACGCCTTGGAGACCATGTCCTTGTTTAAGAAATTAAAAACATAAATGGAGAGAGTGTTTTTTGCATTGACTAGTCAACTTAAGTTCTGGGTGATCACGTTACCCTAATTTGCTGTTCCCCCACTTTGTCTACCCATTATTTTATATTGTCCCATATAATTAATATCTATAAAGATCTAGGATGAAACTTTTCATTGCTGCTAATGCTGGTTAATCATTTGCTTATTTTAATAAGCAGTGACCTCACTCGCCGCTCACACAAATTTCTGGATGTTATTGGAAAGAGTCGTTAAAATAAGATTTTGTTAAATAGGTTGCAATAAGCTCTTATATCAAAAGGGCTACACTCTCAAAAATTAATTAAAATATCCCGAGAATATAATAGTAATTTTTTGCACCATGGCATTGTTGGAAATCTTTAGATAACATGGTATTGCGTGTAGAGACTGACACAGACTGAGAAGGTCGAAAACAAAAGAACAAGCCTTTCTTTCTCTCTTTTTCTCTCTCTCTCTCTCTTTCTTGTTCATTTTCTCTCACTTGAAACATGCACACGGTGCTCTGAAAGTTCTAACCCCATATTTGGGAACACTCTGGGACGATATTATAGCATATCTCTAGAAAGGTGATTCTTCTCACTCTCTCTCTCTCTCTCTCCAAGACACTATTTAAATACAACCATAGCCCTCTTCTTTCTCCCATGCATTACTACTTGTCTTGATTTCTTTCTCGATCCCCAACATCACTAGCTAGCTCCTTGTACACACTCTACAACCCCACCTAGCTACATCACTTAATTAGTTTTACCAATTTCAAATTCTCACCTGTCACTAGCTATATTTCATAACTGATCATTACCAACTCATCACTACATATTATTGGCTAGGATTCACCATTAGACTTAAGATTAGTTGATTTATTACATATATAAGATGTCTAGCAGGAGGTCACGGTCAAGGCAAACAAGTAGTTCAAGGAATATCACCGATGATCAGATCAATGATCTTGTCTCTAAGTTGCAACAGCTTCTTCCAGAGATTCGCGATAGGCGCTCTGACAAGGTTCCTCCTACATACATATATTCATTTAACTTTTTTTTAAGTTCTCTACAAGATTCTTCCTCTCTTTCTGTGTTTATATGTACACATTCACACTTACCTAACTTCTAACTTATTTTTTTTATTATTAAGCTCTATAAATTAGTATACTATATGATGCACAGATATGGGTACAAAACTGATAGTTTATCAAGTTTAAAGAATCAGTGCATCAGTGTTAGCATATTACTAATTTTTGTTTTCATTATGGTTTCAAATTGCGGTTGTAGTTGTGGGCATTAGGGCAGTTGCGGTGCTTAGTGCGGTTATTGTAGTGTGAATTTAGTTTATGTTTGCACTAATATAATTCACCATGACTCATTTTAAACATTCTGTAACTCTTGTTCTTCTTCTAAAATTTTTTACCTCTCCCTCGTTACTAGCTCATTATCATTTTTCTATGTAGCTAGCTAACCCTTCAAAATTCCCTAAAAATCTACAAAATGAAGAAAGGGAAAAAAAATGAAAAACTAATTGTATGAGAACTATGAAGTGCGTTGCGGTCTGATGCGGTTATTTCACCCATCGTGTTGCAGTGTTACGTTAGGTTACGGATTTTCCTGTGATTTTATTTTTGAAAAATATTTCTTGGACAATTTTTTGTTATCTACAACTTGAGAAAAAAAGTGAGAGATAAATGATTAATTTGATTGATAATATAATGTGATAGAACATAAAAAAAATTATTATTTAAGTGTTTGAAATTTTTTATTATCAAAATATAATCACTCTTTGTTTCTTTAACAAAACAATGCAATTGTGGTGTGGATGCCGTTGCAGACCCTCAATATTGCATCCTCCGCAATTTTGAAACCATGTTTCATTATGTTGCAAGTTAATTACTTGCAAGAGCTGATTTTGCCATTTTGATAAATCAAGTGGTAGTTAAGTTTTAGCACTTCCCCAACATAATCTTACCTAGATATTCTTAATTAGGATAAAAAATAGTGAGATATCGATAGTTACCATAATGAATGTTTTCTTGGAACTTTTGAAATACTTTTTTCTTCAAGTTAAATTGACATTTTGTTAATATTTGAAACCCTTCTGACTTTTTCTTATTTGCAAACATGTCCAGCATTTGTAGGATCTTGCATATCTTAGTTAAATTCATGAAAAACAAAAAGAAAAACAAATCGAGCATAAAAATGTTACTATATTACAAACTCTATGTATGTTGTGAATTTTGATATATATATATATATATATATAGTAGAGCTAGCTGTTTTAATCAAGTGAAATTTGAATGCATCCAGGTTTCAGCTTCCAAGGTGTTGCAAGAGACATGCAACTATATTAGAAGCTTACACAGGGAAGTGGGTGACCTAAGCGAGCGTTTATCTGAGCTCCTGGATACAACTGACACGGCTCAAGCTGCAATAATTAGAAATTTACTGATGCAATAGATCGGTGCAGTTGTTAATTTATCGTATAATTCATAGTTAACACTTCAGTACTTGTGAACCGATCCAGTCACTGGTCGTGTATTTCTTATTCTCTTTTCGTTTCACTTTTTTTTTTTTTTTTGTGCTGGTTCTTGTCCACTAATATGAATGATTACTGCTTTTGCAAAGCCCAATTTCCTTATATATTAAATAAAAGTTTCAGAGTTCGTGCTTTGCTAAATTAAATATACATTTTCTCTTTCTAAGCACACTTAATATTAGATGGACATTTTTTTAAAAAATATTTGTCTGAAATTTGACCCTATCGTTTTTAATTATTTACCAGGGGAAAAGGTTCTCTATAATTTGGACCGCAATATATACAGTTTCGTGTGCGGAAATGGATAACTAGCTGTAAAGTTACTACCTAAATAATGAAGTGATAATCAAGAAGTCCATCAATTTGAATCTTATGAATAAAAAATTGTGATTAAAAAAAAGAATCTCATCAAAGTTGATTAGTCAAATTTTTTTAACATAAATTTATCATGAAACACAATAAAATAGAGAATAAATTGGACGACGCACTCAGATGGATTCGTGGTGACAACAAGGGTTGCAGTGGTGTTATGGGTTCATAGTTATGGACTTGAGGTGGTTTGGGGGGCATTCATGTTGGCAACGATTTCAATTGTGGTGGAGGTGAGGTAGAGAGTAGTGTTTGTGAAGAACACATAGAGATGTAAGAGAGATATAAGGTGACAATGAGAGTTCAAATAATGTTAGAAAAAAATTCTATATCAGTTTAAATTTGAACCGATGTTAAATATTAGATCAACATCAATTTAAATGTTGTAATTAAGAAATCTCTAGATCAGTTTATAAACAATCAACATCGTAAAGTTGCATTAATTTAATTGCAAAAATCTCACTACATCATTTACTACATTGCTTATGATACAATTGATGTAGTAACGATTACATAAAATATATTTCATAACATATAATGTATCATGCAGTGATTCCAAAGTTTAATATGTTTTTAAAATATTAAAAATATACATAAGGACAGTTGAAACTGACCGTAAAATATAAATATATGATATATGTCTTTAAAAAATTAAATTATTTTGACTGGAAACTTAAAGTCTAATATATTATTTTTATTTAAATTTAAAAAAGAAAAATATTTATCCAAAACCCAATAAAAGATAAGGCAGTTTTTTTAAACTGCTAGCATATTTCCAACCGTATTGAATTAACCTACCTCTAAAAAATGTGAAAATTGTAAAAACATTCTCCAAGAGTTAGGTTCGATTCAGACTGCCATTAATATTTAATCTATTTATTTTTTATTAGTTTTTAAAAATAAAGGAAAATGTAAAAATTCTAACAAAATTTTAGGATAGTTACAGCCGCCATTATTTATTATGTATGTCAATTATTTAATCTTATAAATATTAAAAATACCCCTAAAAAATATTTGAGGCAGTTTAAACTACCATTTAGCAAAATGGTCCACCGCAAGAATTTTAAATTTAGTGTTGGTTTTTAATAGGGGTCGGTGTTCACATGTCTGCATTATCCACAAATTTAGATTGATCAAAATAATTCAAAGAGTTTAAATTGGATATTTGGTGTGTTTAGATAAAATCTAAACTAACTCATTTAAATTCATTGACTTTAGGGTTGACTCACGGGTTTTGATGATTAATTTTGTTAACTCATTCATCCGACCAGTGAATCCAATGTTTATTATTATTATTATTATTATTATTATTATTATTATTATTATTATTATTATATATTAAATGAAAAATTAATCAATGGGATTTGATGATTTGATAAAAAGATTAAATGTTTTAAAATGAATATTGCAACTTGCAATTAAGATGAATGCAATTGAGGGTGAGCAGGCACATTTTGAGCAATGTTGTAATAGGGGATCAGGACGTGACACTTTATGTATTTTCTTGTTTTATTTTCTTATATTAGCTTATAAATTTGAATTAAAGGATATATATATATATATATATATATATATATATATATATATATATCCCCATCTGGTGTATGATATTAGTTTTGTGTTGAATTTATGTGTATTTTAATAAAATTTTAGCTTATAAAAAGTATATTAGATTTTAAAAACAATAAATAAATTTAAATGGTCTAAATCATTGATCCATCTCAAGCATACACATTTGCATGTAAATGGGATGGTTTGGATTTTACAAATTTTTTTTTATAAAATTCATCATATCCAATCCTTTCAAATTTTGACTGATTTGTTCCATAAGGTTGAATAATTTTGGTGTAGTGTGTTCAAATTGGCACCAACAACACGTTAAATAAGTGAGAAAAAAAAATTAAAATATTTTTTTTTAAAATTAAGAAACTTAACTGAACATTTCAAGAATAGAGGGACTAAGTCAGTAATAATTGGAAAATAATTTATATCTATATCTAATCTTTAAACAATTGTTTTTATTTACCTTAAAGTTGTTTTCAATTAAATTAAAAGAATAAAAAATTAATGTTTTTAATTAACAGAATTTTTTAATTAATTTTGGATTGATGTGTATAAGATAAATCAAATTTTTAAAGTGAAATAATGAATCATATGGATTCCTAGTCAGACTTATTTCACGGGTAAATATGTTTTTCTTTTTCTATCTAGTTCTTGGTTTTGAGTAATTTACCTAGAGAGAAAACAGCGAGATAAAAAGATCAAAACAGTTTCTAGTTCAAGAAATCATCTCACTTGAGGATATTGGGTAATTAATATAGGATACTCCAAGAGTGGAGATCAGCTTCTCTTGTAATACTATGACAACTCATGCTTGTAGATAGACAAATTTTCTTGGTGATCATCTATAACGTAGCTCTTATTGGCTACCCATGGACTACAATTCCTTCCCTTCTCACTATCTCTTTCTAGTTTTGTTGCTAGGTTGTAAATAGTATGACATTCTTTGGAGTAGTAAACACAAAAAAGATTTCAAAGTCAACCATTTAATTCATTTTATATTTAACCTATCATATTATACTATAACTTTTTATTTAAGAATGTTATGAATAAGTTGTATTCTATTTATACACTACTAAAAAAATGCACTTAACATCGATTATTTTGGATATTTAACATCGATTTTAAATTGGTATTGAAACTATGGACATTAAAAGTATTAATGTTAATATCAATTATGAAAATCGATGTTAAAATACACTATACAACATCGGCTTTTAAGAAACCTGATGTTGTATCATAAGAAATAAACAAAAAATGTAAAATATGCAGAAACCAACATCGATTTAGTTAAAAATTCATGTTGTAGTGCACTCACAACATCGATTTTTAGAAGGAAAAAAAAACCGATGTTGTAGTGCAAAAAACAATATCAATTTTTTTCTTCTAAAAATCGATATTGAATTGTGTATTTTGAAACACTTTCTACATCGGTTATGAAATAAAAAAAACCAATGTTGAATGTGTTTATGACATTGGTTATGGCAAAAACCAATGTAAAAGTTTTGGTCAAAACCCATGTTGTAAAGGTCAATAGATGTTGTTTTTTGTAAATTTTTTAAATATTTATTTGTTTTTACACTGAACCAACCAGACCTAATTTACAAAACAAATATATTAATTTTATTCTAATATAAATCATATACCCAACTAAATAAATGTAAACAATGAATCTAAACTCGATCAACTTCTTATGACTAATTATCTACGAAATAAAATCCTATAACAAACAATAAATTGATAAAATTCATAACTAACCTTATATGCTTTATTTTCTGCCTCGAGCTCGCCTTTATTATATTATACTAAATGATTGATACAATTGATAAATTGATAGAGCTTATTTATTATATCATACTAAATAATTTTATTAGTGTAAAAAATTTATACCTATGCTAGATGAAATGTAGACTTAAAATTTGTGAAATGAATTTTAGTGAAACTATAGAATGGCTGAGAAATAAAATTATTTCTTCACCTTTCTTCTGTAATTTATGACTGGAAAGTAGCATGGTATTTCAATAACTATGTATCCATAACAAGGAAAATAATGTAATTCAAAAACCAAGCTAATCATCAACACAAGTGAGCAAAAATATTGTGACTTATTAGCTCAAAGTATCATAAGGACTAATTGAAAAGTTTTAGAGAAAACTTGAAATGAAAGTATAGCACATGTGAATTTTATATGGAATTTACCAAAAAGAAGTTTTGTAGATTTTTTGAGCTATGATAGTATAAATACTATTTGTGTTCATGATTCATGTGATACGCGAACAAAGATTGAGAAGTCATAGATTTTATCCTTGTATTTATTCTCTTTTTCCCGCATTAAAATAATTTTCTCTGCCATGATTAATCTACTTTTTCCCAATCATGCATATGCAAAATGGAAGCAAAAGGTCCAACAAATAGGATTATACCTAATGCTAAAGTCAGTGCTAAATCTAGAGATGCATGACAAGTTTCAATAAATATTTGTACCTTAAAGTCTATCCTCCAAAACAAATCCATGCACATTTTGAATACAACAAATCACTTCCTCTTCCTTTGAACAAGTTATATATACCTGGGAAAGGGGGAAGATACAACCATTCTCAGAATCTTTTTTTTTAAATATATACATAAATAGCTTTTTCATGTTTTCCTTCTTTTTTACCAAAGGAAAGGATTGTGTTAAATTATTTTTTGCTAGTTATTTGCTTCCTTCGTTCTAGTGTGAAGATAAATGTCCCAAAATCCAAAGCTATCCAATTCAAATCAACGACAACAAGATTAAATAGTGTAAGTTCTTCTTACAGTGGTCAGACCATTAACAGAAATCCATAATACCATCAAGGAAACCACAAGCTTGAAGAGAATATACTTATACTTGTACACTGCCAGTAGTATCATGTACACTGCAAGCTTGAAGAGAATATACTTATAGCTTGGAGAGAATATACTTATACTTGTACACTGCTTTTCTTTGACACTTTTAAGACCTTTCTATTCTTTTTGCTAAAGGAGCTATGTAGATGGTGATTAAAAATAAAAATTTGCTCGAAGGAAAATAAGTACGCTTAGTCCAAAAGACAAATGGCAGAGTTACCCGTATAAACCTTCAAAGGATAAAAAGGGAAAATTTTATAGAGACCAAAGAAAAGTAGAACCAAACCTCATAATTGTGAAGAAAAAAACATAAACTTAGAATCAAACCTCGTAGCCCCATTTGCAAGTCTTCAATTGCTTATATGTCAAGTCTATCTCTTCATCACAAGGAGGATGAGTTCTTTCTCCTTAGTCTGGATTGCCTTGAAGAGGAAAGCATTTATCCACGATACTCAATAAAAATGACTCTCACCCAAGAAACATATGTGAGAAACAAAAGAACCAAACCACAAGGTAAAAGTGAAAATTATGATATATCCCTCAATACAGCTAGTTATCATACACCCCTCACTCGACACAAAACACACGTTCAGGATATGTTATCGTAAAGCATTGACTTAGGAAAAATTGTGACCGGTGAAAAATGCATATGATATGTGATTTTCTGTAACAACTTTGTCTTCCCATCTTGTCTTGCATCAGCATGTTTAGGCAAGTCCCCATCATCCACTTTCATTCCTAAACACAGATTAAGTAAGAAAAAAACAAGCTCCCACATTTTCATTTATGGGGCAGGACATCATTAGTACTAAATTTTAGTTTTGAAAGAACAAAGCGAACAACCAAGACAATTATTATTAATAATTATAATACCTTAATGACATCAGATGAAATCCTTACCACGTTGACCAGAGAAACAAGATTTGCTACTCCAGTGCTATCAAATAAATAAATTGTCTAACGAAGTTACATTAACATCGGTTTTGAAGGAAACTGATGTTAACGAGCTTATGTTGATGTTAACTAATGCATATTATTTACAATCATGTCACCACATTTATGTTAAAATATGTTTAATTAGAAACTGATGTTAAATTGACGATTTTAAATCTATATTTTCGAGTAGTGGTAACACGCATTGTCATGGTTCTCGCATCTTTTATATATATATATATATATATATATATATATGGTAGTGTGATATATTGAAGTGATATGAAAGTCGTTTTGTTACCATTGTTTCTTAGGTTTGTTGCTAGATTGTATCCCCTCCTATAGATAAACAAACAAACAAATAAATAGTATGACATCCTTTGAAGAAGTAAACCAAAAACAGACTTCGAAATCAACCATCTAATCAAGTTTGTATTTAACCTATCACATTATAGTAGAACTTACTTTTTAGATGAGAATGATGTGAATAAATTGATCTAAGAACTAGATGGTAAGTAAGTTCCACAAAGAAACAAACTAATGTTGTTGCCCATTTAACAAGAGTTTAACAAGAGCGCATTGCATACTAACAACCATGTTTTCTTATCACATACCTACTTGTTCACTTGGAAAATAAAATAAAATGTCTCATGCTAATAGATTCATGCACAACAATATGAATGTGGACACAGCCATTACTAAAACTATATTTGTTTGTATGTTTTTCTTACTTAAATTCCACCTATGTGTTTTTTATTTTCTTACAACAACTCTTTCTTACTTTTTTTTTTTTATTATGAGTTGTTTGTGTATGATGGAGTTACAAAGGAGGATTTGATAGATTTGCTTTAAGGGCTGATGGGAAATTATTACCTGATGAGTTGTTCTAAAAATCTCTGTTATCTTGCTCCATGTCTACTTTGTTCTATTTCTTGTCAAGCGAGTCGGCGCTAAGGATACATGATATACTAACTTTTAACACAACAACAATAAGGAAATGAAATGATTACTACATGAGAAAGACACTTCTCCTATGTTGAATTATTTATTAAATTAGTGAAAGTAATAGCTTAAGATTCATTAATCTAATTGTAATTAAATCAATAATAACTAAATAAAAAATTAAATTTTAAATATAATATATTAAGTAATATTAAATAAAAATAACATAATATTTATAATTTTATAATGTTAAAAATTAAATTTCACTTAAAAATATCATTAATCATGACTCATCATAACATATTATATTCAAAATTAAAGATGAAATCAAATTAAATATGTCATCTTGTTTAAGTTTAACAAAACACTAAAACTTATTGCATGATAACCTTTATCATGAATTTGTGTTATTTTTTAATATAAAAAATAGTTTACATGTTATAGGGTTGACAAGTTATTACATTTTTTAATCATTAATAAAATAAAATAAAATCACGTAATTATTTAATATACATATATATAATATTATTTTTATATGTATTATTTAATATATTAGAACCAGACATAATTAAGTTGAACCTCAACAACCAAATCCAAATGGAGGGAGTGACTTTGTACATTTTATTGTGGTATTTGATTTTGTAGGACAATATCATGCTTATCATGTAAGCATAGTAGTTAGATCACATATCCCTTACTTTGTATTAGGTCTACATTACAGAAAATAATGCAAAACTTATGTATTCATTTTCTTGGGATGAATGAATGAACACTCCTCGAGCGTTATCTATTTCCATCTTCATTAATAATTTTATTTGTTTATAAATATTATAATAATCTTTTTTAATAAAATTGTTTAATTATTTATGAATAATTTTATAGAACATGTTTAATTATTATTTTTCTTAATCATATTTTAAAATATATGAACTAATTATATTTAATTATTTATTATTATCATTCCAATAAATTTTTAAATAAATTATGTTTTTTTATTATTATATTTTTATTTTATTAATATATAAAAAAAGTATTTGTATAAACAAAATTAATGTTACTTTAGAAATGTTTTTAAGGAACTTCATTATAATTTTGTGAAAAAAAACTTTTAGATTGTCATATTCAAAAACGTTTAAGGTTACGTTTATTTTAAAAATAGTGTTTTTTATGATTGTGACAAAACATAAACAAACTTCTGTTAATAGAAGAATATCTTATAATTAAATCTTTTTTTAGAATTTGCTTTTTTTAAGAAGAAACAAATGTTACCATTATTTACAAGATATTGTAGAATGTATAGAATGACCAAGATGGACTCATTTCTAACAAGTTGACATTTGTGTATTGATTATAGAAAATTAGATGAGGTTGATCACTAGTAAAAATCCTTTATGACTTCCTTTGATTGATCAAATGTTACAAAAATTATTTGGTCATTAACATTGTTGTTTTTTTATATGGGTATTTAGTCTATATATGCAAATAATGGCATTTCAAGATCAAAAGAAAACTATTAGTGCATATCATACTTTTGCATTTAGTTTGAAGGATGTCCTTCGGATTATGTAATTCACCCTCCACTTTTTATATATGCATGATAGCTATAATTCTAGTTTATTAAGGGAATGCCTAGAAGTATTTTTGAATAAATTATCATTTTATGGTTATACTTTTGGTAATTGCTTACTTATTTTGAATGCAAACAAAAAAAAAACTAATTTGGTTCTTAATTAGGAAAAAATGTCAATTTATTACTAGTGAATCTTCCATGTTAGGATGCAAGGTCTCCCAAAAAGGGGATTAAGAAATATTTTCACTACAAGAAAAATGACCTATATCTACAGACAAAAACTGTCACTATAAATAAAAAATCCGTAGTTAAATGTATGATAGACTTTGTCCCATAGACGTTTCTTCTGTCAACTTTGAGGGGTGTATAATGATGGCTAATTGTCTGTCACTATAGGTTTTACCTACTATGTATAGTGTGTAGGTAAAAGTCATTAACTTCTACTTACATCTCCTAACGGTAGGTAAAAGTCTTTAATATGTACATATCATCTTCAACTGTAGGTAAAAATCATATAATAATAATAATAATAAATCTTCTAACTATGCTCCCTTCCGGTCACGATTGTTGTGGGAAAATGTCTTGATATACCCTTTAGTGTGGCTTTCATCTAATTTGAGAAAACAAAGTCTCAGATTAATCACAAACACAAGCTTTATTCAATGGATATGAGTATAAGAGAAAAATAGGAATAAAAGGAAAACCTTTCTAGTCATGAAAGCCTTATCTGGATCTGTAACAATTAGAGAGAGAGTTCCATCGTAGTCAAGAAAAACTACAATTTGCTTTCCTTTGGCACTATATACTATCTGTTCAAAGGTGTTCAGAGCTGAAGGGTGATAAAGCTGCAAAGAGTGGTGAAATAGAAGCAGAGTCAGGTGATGAGCATAACCACACAGAGAATCATAAACCATGCAACATGTCCAAGGAGAGTGGAAATTCAATCCCAATCCCACACAAGGGTCAAGGAATAGCTGAAAAACTCACATTGGAGTTTACATTTCGCTTATGGTACCTGATGGGACTTCTAGTTCCCAGGGTGGTGTCAGAAAGTTGGACCTTCAATGTACTGAGAAAACACAACAGCAAACCATTGAAATTAGTGCATTTGGAAGATTTTATTTACAACTTATCTTATGACATACATACTTATGTAAGTATTTGAGAAAGCTCATGACTTATGATATGTCCATAATGTGTTTTTAGCTTTATTTCAATAAACTGTTGAATTTCTTTTTATTTCAATAGCTTTTAAAAGTAACTTACAACATGAAAATAATTTAATCTTCAATCATAGAAAAAACGTATAGATAAGCATAAACGTATAGATAAGCACTTACATTATGCTCAAAGTCAAAGACTTTCCTTCTAAAGAGTGCAAATCGAGATCGTTCTTAATGATGGAACTATATATTGTTCTACATTTCAAGTTTCATATTCCATTATAGTACTACATTGTTTATTGAGAGAAGAAATATATAGCACTATATATATATATATATATATATATATATATATATATATATATATATATATATATATATATATATATATATATATATATATATATATATATTGTTAACTAATTATGAGCTAAATTTTAAAAAGTGTAGAATATATAACTTGTATTCATCCCTGTGTGGTTCAATCTTCAACCTTAACATGCTTGAATGCTTTAGCCTCTAAGAAACTTGTCTCCTTTTTAGTAATGTCAGGCATAGGCACGCTGATTGCCACTTTAGAAGAAGCTGAAACAACTTTAGAGGCAGCTGAACCACTTTAGATTGATATATACTAATATACTACTAACATAAAGTAAAACTATATATAACTTACTCCAATGAAAGACTTCTCCATCATCAATACTTAATTTATTTTTATCAAAAAATAAACTTCATGAACAAAAGGTTTAGATAACAAATAATTTAAAGTAGAATTGCTGCTCAATTTATGTCACAAATTCATGTCACAAACCATGAGTTAAAAAATTTATTTTTATTTGAAATCATGTATGAATGAGTTAAACTCTTGAAACAAATATTTTTTTGAACTTTTTCATTATCATTTTTATTTGGATAAAAAAACTATAAACAAATTATATACATTAATTAGGCAACCAGACGTCTTCAATTTTATTCTAAAATAGAAAGAAACGAGTGATATAGGAAAAACAAATATTCACATTATTATTAGAAAAAAGAAACTAAGTTTAAAAAAAACTGAATATTAAAAGTTTTTTTTTTCAAGGATCCTAGTTTTCTAATCCTATGTAAAAACATGTTGGTATCTATCTCACAAAAAGACTACTAACATAGATCTGAGTTTCGAGCATTTTCCTTAGGGCTCGTTAACTTCCCATCTTTAAATGTCATGCACCTATACAATGTTGGTTGTCCTAGTTCCAGAACAAAGAGGAAGAAAAATTGAGATGATTACTTTTTTTTTCTTTCACACTGACAGGTTTGTTGTCAACGACTGAGATGATTTTGCATCAATTCTCCTTTACTAGTAAGGGTACATGAGAATATTGGTTGACTAGCTGTGGTGGTAGTGGCAAATTGACAACAATGGTGGTGGTGGGTGAGTGTGGAGGGGGGCAATGGAAGTGGAGATGACAATTGCAGTGATGACCAGTGGTAGTGGGCATAGTGGCAGTAATGATGATAGTGGTGACAACCAATGGTGGTGGTCGGTGGGGATGGCAGCAGCAATTGACTGGTGGTATTGTTGGTGACTGTGATAGCGGCAGTAACATGTGGGTCTTTTAGGAGAGATTGAAGATTTGAATGGATTATTTTTACAACTAAAAAAACCAAAAAAGATTATTTTTTAGTTTTAAAGATTAAGTTAAAAGTGTTTTGAAACTTGATTCACAATCAATTCAACCCCGTTTTAGCTGAACACATTATGTTCTTAAATTTGCATTTGAAAATAAAAAATTTGAAAACTTACAATCACCCAGAACAAGCCCTTGATTTTCCTAAAGAAACATTTCATGCAACATAAATGTATCAAGACAGATTCTAACTTGACAAATTACATATCTGAGTGTTTGCTGAAACAAGCAGGAGTGGAAACTAGAAGCAATGCAGCACCATATGCACTTATCAAATTAAATATGTTGTTAGTTCATTTCTTTGCAATGAGAGATGTATCAAAAAATTGTCAAAGTATATATCAGAGTGCCCATTAAATGGCTTCTACTGAAAAGAAACGGATTTCAAGAATAATTGTATCATGGTTAACATAAAGCACAACACAAACATAATATACACTTAAATAATTACCTTGAGATTTGGTACATGTACAATCTGTAGAACTGTGATTATCAGTGCTATTCCCTGTTAACATTCAGTAAATTACTATAGGCGCCTATGAGGAACAAGAGCATATAATGTAGAGTAGATGTCCATATTTTTGATAGATTCGAAAAGCAATAACATCCATCATCAATTTATCACGAATATTTGAAGCAAACTCTAATATTTATATATATCACAAGTATATTTTACAAGAAATAATCATACTTAAATCACATAATTAAAATTATTATAAACAATAAAACTTTTCTTATAAATATTTAATATAATTGTATGTCAAAATTTAAACTTAAGATTTTTTATTAAGTTTAAATAATCTCACATCCATGTGCTCAAAATATACTATAATTGAATAAAGTAATCAATTGAGCATCTAATTTATCTTTTCTTACATTGAAAATATCAAACAATAATGGTCGAGCTAGCATGCATATATGGAGCTTTAAAACATTGAAGACAAACTAGATCGCGTATAGCACTAATTGCATCGCTCCCAGTAAAAATCCAGTACCGTTTGGCACCTTTTGTTTCAGTAATAAAATAGTGATTTAAAATTCTATTTCAACTTTAATTCATGTATATAGATTTAATATATATATATATATATATATATATATATATATATATATATATTAATATATTAAAAATAGATATTAATGAACTAATACTATTAGGATTAGAGAAGAATGCAAACTTACCCCGAGGATAACATCACGAACAAGAACAACATACAACAACCAAACGCCACCGTTTAAAAAGAAGAAAAAAGAAAGCAAGAATGGCATATACTCCAATGAGATAGCTCCTAAGAAAGGTACTTTGATGTATGACTCTCCAGCATGCTTGAACCACCTGCACAGGAAAACAAAATAAGTTTCTTCTACAAGTTAACATTGTGAGGAACATAATGACAACTTCAATTAAAAAGGGCAATAAAAGCATGCAAGGTTGGAAACTTAAACATTCTAGAACACAATATCCTCAATCTCTGAAATTTGAAAATTACTCTCAAATGTGAGGAAAGGAGACTATTTTACCTTGTGACATGATTTTCAAGAGTACTAGGTATTAAAGCATCCTGATCCTATATCATTTGAAACATTTATATAATATATAATATATTGTTTGTAAATGTCAAAATGCAAAAAGATTATCAACATCTCATGTAGTTCACACATACAAAAATTAAGTTAATCACATAATAACACATTCTCAAAAAATTAATGAAAGATAAAATTAAGTTCAATGAAGTCTTAAATACTAAGAATGTAGGTAACACCTAGGAAATCCTTTCCCCAGTCATTTAGTCAGCTTTGTGGGAGTGTGTGCACATGCATGTGACTGTGCGAGTCCATTAGTGGTGTCTCCTGAAAAATATTATTTTTTTTATAATGATATCTTCTAGAGAATAAAATGTCAGTGTGTCAGACTTTTCCAAAATGTGTACATTACCTTTGGCTTTGTATGGTAAAATCGTCTTAGAAATATAAAAGAAAAGTACAAAATCCCAGGGATATGGAAACAAAATGCACCATCAACAGCATTGCTCCATCTAAAAGTATTACGTAGGGGGAGCAGGGGAGCTAAGCCTTGGCTGTTTTACTGACTAACACTGACTATACAACTCATTTTTTCTATCAAACCAGCCACCAGTTTCACTTATCTACACTTTGTAGCAGATTATGTGGGAAAAAAACACATTATAAGGTCACAATTGCTAATTTATCTATATTGATAACAACTTCTGGTTGTGCACAAAATATCAAGCTCATACAACAACATTTATCAATTTCTAATCTAAGATTTGAAAATAATTAATGAAAAGGCAAGACAATTGCTTTAATGCTTAAGGTATCAAGCTAATCATGTAATAAAAAAGGCAAGCCATCCAAATTCCAACAAGGTTTATTATTTTATCATAAAACATGTCAACTCTTTTCGGATCCAATTTGAGCTTCTTAATAGTGGATACTAAGACCAAAAATTCTTAATAACATTCATTAAAGAAGATACACCATACCTGGACAAAAGAGCAACCAAGCATGTTTGCAAGCCCTAGACATACAAGAAAAAATATGGTTAGCAATGACCTGGCAGAGAATAACATGGCAAATTGGCAATAGCAGGAAAGACAAAATTTGAATTCAGTATTGGAAACAAAGAGTTTTTATAACATGTACTCATGCAATGTCACAGACTTGAGTAATATGCAAATAGATTTTTTTCCCCTCGCAGATGCAAAAATATCAAATTTTAAACTGACTTAGTGGAAGTTAATACCTCAATACCACCAATACAGAAGAGAACAACCAAAACATCAATGAACCACGACGACATCAGTTTGTAAAGCATAAACAGGAAACACGAAGCAAATACAACAAAAAGGACTGCAGCTTTCACATTCATATTTACAACTCCACTAACACTAGCATATTTAGTGTTTGGGAGTTCATCTGAAGCATCCTATAAGAAAAGAAAAAAATGAGAGTAAGTAGTAGAATCGACAACATATTAAGAAAAGAAATGAAAATCCAACTTGAGTAAATACTAAATGAATAGGAAAATTAAACAGACCTTTAGCAACTTATCCTGTTCAATAGCTGCTTCTCGGGTCGTCCAAGCTGACCAATATGATGCACACAATATGGTAAGAACTGCCATCATCCAAAGAAATACTTCTGCTACGTCAACAGCTGGTCGAAGTGGCGAGTGTAGTTGCACAGACACTGCAAAACGGATTTTTTTTTAGAAAGCTTCCCTCCCCTTTAGGAAAAACAAATAGTAGTTACATTGCAATTAGAATCTGTTGATAAGTCATAAGCATTAAAGATATTGCGACCATCACTAAGTTAGTTGCATCAAATAGAAACTACTACAAGTCCACAAAACATGCACAAGGAAGCTCACCAGATGAAGTAGTTGTCAGCATTTTTTCCAGCCTTGTACCTGCATCTAGTGGAAGCATGACAGCAGGTATGTGCATGTTCAAATCAGTTTCATCAGGTTCACAAACCATCTTGTACAGCAGTTCTGCAAACAACAAAAAAAAATTGACATGAAAAGAGAAATAAAAAAGTGTACATACTAGAGAAATAAAAAAGCTTTCTTACTGCAAACACAAACTGTGCACACGCTCTAATTGCATTTTCATCAATTCCACGGCACAGTTGCCACATCAAATTGCATAATAAGGTAAATAAAAATCATTCACATCAAATTGCATAATAAGGATCTAATTAGATAGCCACTGGGAAGCATTTCAGCTCGTATGAAGTTTGAAGCAGCTGGCCGGTGGAAAGAGGAGTTTAAAAATCCAAGATTTGGCAACTACCGGTGGAAAGAATAACCAACTAGCTGGTTGGAATGAGAGACAGAGAAAACTAAAAGTGATAAAATTGTTAGGGTGACAATGACAATGGACTCTCAAACCATATCAAAAATGAAAACTTGGATTGAAAGAGAGTTTAGCCAACAAGCAAGTGCCAACAATTAATTTGATTAAGATTGCCACATACACATAAGCTGTTAAAGATAGGCCTTTTTATTTTTATAATTTATGTCATCAAGGAAAGTAATCTAGTAAGAAAAGAGATTGAATCGCGAAGTAACTAACCTTGGAGATTGTGGAACAAGTTATCACAGACATAGCGGGAGCAATCGGGGCCGCCGTGGCCGTCGTAGACGCCGATGAAGGTGCTGAAGCCGCCGGACTCGATCTAGCTCTAGACCTCGAGGACCTAGTTGGCCTGGACGACGGCCATGGAGAAATCGCCGGCAGCGAACTTTCCGATGTCGCGAAACCAGAGGAGGTCCTCCTTGCATTCTCTTCCGGTGGCGGCGGCGACATTACCGACGTCATCACCGTGCCCAAACAGCTTCCAACCGCGTGCGATAAGGCTCACGAATGCATGGAACATCCCATATCTCTCAGAAACCCTAACCCTAGGCTCCCCAACACCGGAAACCTTTTTTTTCCAATGGTGGCGCGAATCTGAGGAAAGAATGGGATAAAGAAGGAGTGCACAATTTAAGCAGGGGGCTCTTGTTGGGAGAGGATGGTGTGGGGAAGCCCCTGTTGCCTGCTTTTCTTTTTATTATCATCACCTCTTTTTTTCCACTTAATAATAAGCCCTTATTGCTCACTCGAAAATGCTCTCACACCTGATATCAGCTGCAGTTTCTGCACCTAAATTTTTTTTATTTAAATAAATAAAATATTATAACTAAGTTACAAATTTTATATTTTTCTATAAAATAAAAAATTAAATAAATAATCTTAATAATTATTTATACATATTAAAATTAAAATCAAAACATATTTACATCAATAAAAAATATAATTATTATATTCATAAGTAAAAGTGTAAGTATAAGTTCTTAGAGATTTTACCTATACTAAACATAGGTAAGTATAAGTTTTTTTATTTTTACCTACACCAAACTTGAATAAGTATCAGTTATTTTACTTTTACCTATGGTAAACACATGTAGGTATAAGTTTATTTGAGTTCTACCTACACTAAATTATGTCCGTAGTTAAAAATGTCTGTAGCTACATGGAAAATTTCTTGTAGTGTTTGTAATGATCAAGGTTGTAACACCCTAGGGAATGTTACCTTAACATGCACCTAGATTCCTGGGACATGAAAACTTTGAATAGATATAAAAAATGGCAAGTGGAAACTAAAGCATAAACATAAATTACATAAATAGTAAACTAATATATATTACATTACAACTTGGCACTTATGTGTTGTAAAAACATATAAAAACATAAATTAACTCTCACACATTTGGAGGTACAACAACATTATCTTTATCTTCTCTTGTAACAGTTCGAGGCTCCAAACTCCTCTTTGGAGGATGTTCACCTACTCAACTTGGAAAACATGAAACTTAAAGGAATAAGATATAATAATGTCTTCATGTGTGCTCTAAAATTCTAGATTGATGACAATAAGTCTGGATTAGATAACATTTCCATGGGATATAGCCCCATCACATACCCTTTTGTGTAGCATACAACATACACATGTTCTCATCTAATGCATAGGTCAACCTTACATCTCTTGCCTAATAACTAGGCATACTATTAATCATCTACCCTAATATAGGAAAAAACATAGATTCCATACATTGGTAGAACATACATTTATATTAATCATCACATAATTTTGTTTTTGTTTTTGTTTTTTGTTTGATTATTTTTTACTTTATTAATTATCTTTCACTTGACTTTCATCCTTTACTTGGTTAAGCTCTATCTATCAAGAAACACCTTTCTTGCTTGACCTCATATTTATATCCTCTCTTGGTTCGAGGGGTGAACCTTCTTTCATTATTGAAAGAATTCATTGGCCTTGTATTTATATGTCACTATGGTCTAAGTGATTTCTATACATTCTTCCTTGTGCGTAAAATAAATATGCACAAAGATAAGTGTATCCTATGCGGTAGTAACAGAGGATCTAAGTCTAGATATCAAACCCAAAGGACCAGTCATACTCTCGAATAATCAATTTTATCAACTACATAATTAAGGAAAGATTTAAGATTAAGAAAGATTAGTTTTGATCAATTATCCTATGTGAGATAGAAATCAAATAAGCAAGATAAGTGTGAAGGATAAGATGAGATAAATATCTAGGGATTATGAATTCACTTTTACCAATATCCCTCAATCCTAATTCTAACATGATTCTTTCAATTGTCAATTATCAACATCCCAAAATCAATTACTAGCCATTGATTGTGGTCTGATAATGTTCTTTGCCTTAAATAATACTAACTAATCGTTGACGTATTTAATTTAAGCCAACAGATTAAGTTCAAAGATGAGTGTGATTAATCAATTTCTCAATTGATCATAAGAGATTATCCAACTAGTTTGGTGTAAAACATTATCTTTCTAGATCTATCGATTACATGTAGATTGTCACTAATATGCACTCGATTAAATATTAGAATGACCTTTTCCAAATAAAAGTTAAAACGCAAGGAAAAAATCAATTGACTGAGTAACATCAAGAATCTTATTAACATCAAGAAAAGGTTCAAGGTACAGCTACATCATAATCCCCAGACTAGGGAGACTAGCCGCCCATGACCATGAATGAACTAGAAATCCCAAGAAGAAACACAAACATACCAATAGGGTTAGAATCCGAGTGAGGAACCTTTCTAATTGTGATCTTTGCACTCTACTTGGGCTAAAGACTCTCACATAGCACTCTTGCCTCCCAGAACTTCTCAAAACTGCAAAAGAATAAAAGACTAGAAACCTAGGGTCTAAAAAAGGCTATTTATATAAATATGTTACGTGACTGCCAACGTGTCCTCATCACGGCTAGGATGGATTCATCAAATTCATGATGATCCTTCAAATCCAAATCTTTGTTGAGTCGTGATCAAAAGATCATGGCTTTGATGAACTTCATAACTTTTCTGTCATTGGGCTATGATTAAAGGATCACGACTTTGATGATGCCTATGTTTGATTGCGGCTATGATGACTCATCATAGCCATGATGAATAGTTAGAGTCCAACTTCATCAATTTTTGGCCTATTTTTGAGTCCTTTTTCTCCAAATACTTCCTAATCACCTATTTAACATAACTAGCAGCAAAACATGAGTTCTGCCAACAATTTATATCATAAATGCATGTAATAGGCCTAGAACTACAAATAAAAAGATGATCAAAATCCGATTTATCACTTTCCTTACTAAAAAATGTTACCTTTACCTCTTGGTGAAAGGTTATGGCCCTTCCTCATTTAGTCAAGGGGGGTTTTCTAGCCTTTTTTCCTTACAACTTATTTGAAGTTGTATAAAATATTTCATATTCTTAAGGTTGAAACAACACTATATTCTAGAGAGACTCGCTTAACAAGCCAATATTGTGTTCCGTTAACCCTCTTTATCTAGAGGTATTTTTGCTTAGCGAGAGTTTGTCTCACTCGAAAAATCTCCTTTCACTTAGAGACATTTACTTTTGTAGCGGAAGTCTCTTGTTTATTTATTTATATCTTCTAATTATTTTTCACCTGGCGAAACCCTCTTGCTCAACAAAACTACTCACTACCCATTCTGCCTCAATTTCGTCAATGGTGGATTTTCTTTGCTTAGAGAAATCCACCTTGGAACAAATTTAAAGAATCTCAATTTTTATTGAGCAAGTTCTATTTTCACTCAGTGAAAATTCCTTTTATGATTCACTTAATGAAACCATGTTGAGCAAATACAATGATTCCATAAATCACGAGGGATGCACATTTTCTTTCTTATGGCCATTCAGGGAGCTCAAACATTCCCAAGCATCACAAATCATATACTAAAATTTATATTACATTTCTAATCAATTAATTTACCCAATAAATCCATCAATCATGCAAGATCATTAAAACCCATAAATATCCAAAAAAAACTAGGTTCAAAGGGAAGGAAATAAATGGAAAAGGGAAAGGGAAACCACTCAATAAAAAGGAAAAGTACTCACTTTGTGAAACACGTGGGGACAAACTCTAGGTACCTCTAGAGTTCTTCATCCTCTACTAGTTATCCCCCTTCTCTTCTCCTCCACCCCTTCTTCATCCTTCCTTTCTCTTCCTTCCCTTCCCTTATATAGTCACATGTGTGTGCCAGGGATTTGGTGGGCCTTGACCAACCCTGGGCCTTAGCACCTTATTTGGGGTCCCCATATATAGCTCATTCATGTGAAGTCATATAATAAAGGCAACTATAATTAATAAAGCCTAATATACATCATTAACCATTAATTATAAACAAATTTCAAATGTGCATAATATGGGATGTTGCATCATCTTCCCTCATCAAAATATTATAATCATCAAAAATCAAAACTTAACTACGACATTACAATTATCTATTCCCCCAAAGTTTTCATGGGTGATTATCTCCTCAAGGATAGTTAAGCTTGGTCACATTTCCAACTTGATCTTAAATCAAAGAATAGATTGTTGAGGTCTCACTTATACTAACTTTCAACAATTCAGAGTTGTTGTTGACTCTCTAAAGATTCCCTTCTCCCTTCAATTTCACGTCAAAACTTAGTTAAGTCATAAGATGAATTAAAGGGAAAAGAGAATCTTTAGAGAGTCAACAACAAGAATTAAAGTAGACAAGGATATCCTTAGACCCAACAAATGTTTTGACTTATTCAAACAAATATAAAGTTTTGAAGATTGCATATAACTCAATAGATGTTGAGTCTGTGTCTTAAATTGTAATGACAAATTGGTGATGATATGAATTTTAATGCATGGTGTATTTGATGTTTCAATAGGTACCTCGCCAATAGACAAAAGAGAAATAGAAGAAGTATGTTTAGAGACAATAGTTACTTAATTTTTTTATTGAAGCCTATATAAAAACATGGAAGTTTTAAAGAAATACACAAGATAGAGAATCCACACAAGCAAGCATTCAAACTCTTAGTAATTTTCTCCAAGATAGAATTTGTACTAAAAGAGTTTTATATCCTTCAACAATCAATCGTACCCAACTTTATCCCAAATAGGCTACATCAGTCACACATGTACATATATAGATAATTTTATCAAATTATTTTTGAGCTATTTTTTCAGTGAATTTTTACATTTTAAGCGCACTCTGTTTTAGGTCCAATCAAGCGGACAAATCCAAAGAAAAGTACTTTCAAAGAGATTAATTATACCACAAACTTTTATTCACGTGATAAATACGTACTGAAAATGATACATATAGGACTAGGAGCAAGATTTATTGAATCATTTCCGCTAATCATGATTAGATGTCCTAAAATTCAGAAACCAAATCAGCTAGCCGTGAATCTGTAGACCATGTAGTGCTTATATGTCTCCCCAGGACGCACAATCTGTGATGGGAAATTTGAATGATTCACAGCATCAGGGAACCCTTGTGTCTCCAAGGCCATACCACCATGCTTATGATAAATGGCTCCATCCTTACCCTTTGTAGCATTTAACATGCCACCGGTGTAGAACTGAAGACCAATTTGGTTTGACCACAACTCTAGCTTCCTCCCAGAGACTTTTTCTCTCACTATAAGCACTTTTCTGAAGTGATTAGGGCTACTTGCATCAAGCACGTAGTTCATGTCATATAATCCAGGAAGGTCATTGATTCGGCTACCGACTTCCCTTGGTTCTAGGAAATCATATGGGGTGCCCTTCACGGATTCGAATTTTCCGGTGGGGATGAGTTTCTTATCCACTGGTGTGATCTTTGAGCCAAAGATTTGAACTTCGTGGGATAGAATGTCACCACCGTTGTGGCCCTTTAGATTCCAGTATGTATGATGCGCTAGGTTCACTGGTGTGGCTTTGTCTATTGGCTTGGCAATCATTTTCACACTATATTTGTTTGTGCCAATGACCATGTAGGTCACACTTACTTCAAGTCTTCCAGGGAAGCCTAGAAAATTTGTTATTAAAACGTCAAATTTGTGCTCCCACATAACAATAAAAAAAGAAGCGTTCTTATCATTTCTCTTATTATTAAAACTGAAGTTAAAGAATGTACGTACCTTGTTCATGGTCATAACTGTCATAGGTAAATGTTACGTGGTCATCTTCCTTGTGACTTTTTACTGTCCATACAACATCACTGAACCCTGTGAAACCACCTGATATTTCATAGGCAGAAATTAGTGAAGGAAATTATGCATAATGCCACGGCAAATATACGTGGAATGGCATGAACTTCTATATGTCGTGAATTGATTAGTAATTAATTTAATTACCGTGGAGGGTGTTGCCGTGATCATTAGCAGGCAATTTATAGGTATGACCATCCAATGTGAATTGAGCGTGTCCAATTCTATTTGCCACACGTCCAATAGTGGCTCCGAAGTACCATGAATCATTCTGCAAAAAGTTTCAAGATGAGAAATTATTGGTTTATTAGCTAGATTGTTATTATATATTCCTTATACACGCCACCATATAAAGGAAAAAAATTGTCAGCTCGGTATCATTTTATTCAATAAATCATTTGTAGACGTATGATGAAAAAAAAGAAGACAATTTTGGATTAATTAATAAATTTGGTCAATACTTTGGTTTCTTCGTCAAATAATATTTGGGTTGCTCTAACGCTAGCCACCAATTCAGAATAAACAAACATAACATACCGAATCTAAAAGATAAAACTAAAGTTAATTATAAGAGAAAGAGTTGCGGGAAGAATAAATCAAAGAAACCCTTTATTTGTCTTTTTTGTTTTTTTGTTGGAACTAATTAGTTGATTGAATCACAAAACAATTGAACTTTGATCATACCTTGTATTGCTCAATGTCATCGTAGCCAAGCGTAATGTCACCTAAATTCCCTGAAGAGACAAACAAGACAAAAGAAAAAGGGTTATGTCACTCATGTGATTTCAAATTAAACAACTGTAATACATAACTAGTAATATAAAACACACCATGTTTATCAGGGACAAAAACGGAGATAACTGATGCACCATAATTTGTCAAATTCAGATGTAAATTTCCTCTCTTGAGTTGATAAAATCCTATCTTATCATTTCCATGTGCTTGAGCAAGAAGCAGAAGCCACAAGAGAAAAGATGAAACCCGGTACACTTTGAACATCACATAAAAAACCATGAAGTTTTATATTCGTTCTTAGGAGAAAACATGGAATATATAAAGAGAAAATAATGAGATTAAAACAGAATTCAGTTCGAAAAATCTTCACTTGAAGATATGAATGGTTAACCGCTAGAATATTCTAGTCCTTTATTTTTTGCTGTGACTATTAGGATAATATTGACTCATATCAAATTGGTTGTGAAATAGTAAAACACATCGTTATCTATTTTATTGCCTACATGAGTTATCACTTTCATACAAAAAATAAAAGAAGAGTTATCACTTAGAGATCAACTTGGTCATGAGGTAATTCAATATGATGTAAGCAAGGTTTTAAAATCGAATCATTTATTGAAGCACAAGATTTGATGGTATATCCCTAAAACAAAATATTTGATGGTATAACCATAGTTAAATTAATAATAACTTAATAATATTATTTTAATTTTATTTTTTTATTAGGTAGCATAAAAAAAACATAACATTCATAACCTTCTAATGTTAAATATTAATTTTTTATTTATAATATGCAAGTGTATTTCTTTTTAACGGAATCATATTGTATTTTCGAGAATCGCATGTTAAGAATATTGTAGCTTGGAATGTTATTCTTGAGATATATAAAAGTGTATTTGGTTAACTTTTAACATTTTCAGGAATATTTTTAGTTTTAAAACAATAATAAAAAATAAAAGTAATAATGAAAGTTATAGTGAAGTTAAAAAATAATTTCTTTTTTGGGTATCTTTCATTCCTTATTATATATTTATTAAATAGAAATAGAAAAAAAAACTTTAACATTTTGCAATCGTTAGATTAAAAGTATAATTTTAAAATTAATCATTTCATAATTATTTAGTATTTTAAATTTAATATATGTATATTTAACAATTTATACACATATATAATATATTAAAGTTAATAAAGAATTTATGTAAACAAAACTTTAACATTTTGCAATCGTTAGATTAAAAGTATAATTTTACAATGGTTGTTCATACAATTAATAGAAATTTAATTACTCACTATAAAATAATTTTTTATACTAAATGAAATTAAAAATATTGCATGTTAACATTATTTCAACAATAAATAAATTAAATAGACAATCAAATTTTAGTAATTAATATAGTATTATATTTTCACTTTCTAATTTAAAATTTTCATGTAAGAAAAGTAGATTTGAAAATGAAAAAGAAATGTTTTTTTCCTTATTACCTGATCATATTGATTATAAGAGCGATAAATTATACAGTGTCATTATTACATTATGTGCTATAAAATCAAACTAATATCTTCAATGATTTTAGAGCTCGATAAATTTTTTAATATTTTTCTCTTTCTTCTAAATGTTAATAAATATAAAATATATAATTTATAAGAAAATATTCGATAATTTACTCTCATAAACTATATATAATATTTGATTAAAAAATATAACTACATAGAATTTTCTTCTTAAAAAAAACACAAAACTATTTTTTAAAGCAAAAGAAATTTAAACAAACAAACCAAAAAACTAGAAAACTACTTATTTTATATAAAAAAAAATTGCTGCTAAAAAATCATTTTATTCTACTGTGACATATTACATATATCAAATTAAACAATTATTGTAAAATTATACTTTTAAACTAACGTTCGTTAAATTATTTGTTATAAAACCTCCTTTTTCTTTCCTAATTATTACTATCATTAAATACTGTTAACTAATTTTGCAGTTAAAAATAATTAAATACCGTTAATTTTATGTAGGGATTTAAATTATATATTTTATGGTCATAAAATTATTTTAATAAAATTAATTAATATACTATTATTTTGTCTATTAATTATTCATTTAGACATATTTTAGATTAAAAAAAAGTATTTTCTAAGGCAACCACAATATTTTTCGTCTCTCCCTTCCTTTGTTGATGACTTGCATCAATGTACGCAAAAAATTAAAAATATTAAAATGAGAATATGGGAACAAAAAGCACAAATAAGATATTCGTAAAAAAACAAATTAAAAATAATAAGACCAAAGATTCCATTAAATGAAATAAAAAGTTTAGGTGTAAGGTGTAAGAGCAATGAGATTCTATATTTATAATATTAAAATCACATGTTAACCCATGGAAAACTATAATAAACATTAAAACTATTCACCTATTTTACTTTGTACTTTGGCTTTGCACTTGTATCCAACATTTCTATGAGAGCCTCACATGAGATTTATCCATTGCATTGACTAATTTGGTGAAGAAATTGTAGTTATGACACACGCATATCAACTCCACAACTCCCCATTATAATTTACAAGTGTTGGTAAAGTTATTAAAGTAACTTGGAAATGTAACTAATTATTATATCATTAATTATAATAGTGGATATTGTAATAATTTATTGTAAAATAATTGTAATATACTAATTGATTGATCAACCTTTAATATAATTATATATGCTGAATCATTATATTATTGGCATATTAGTTGATATTAGTTAGCTTCTATTACGCGCTTTCGTTAATAATATATGGTGAATCATTATATAATATTATAATTATAATTATAATTTTATTATATGATTCAGCTTATATTATTAATATATAATTCAGCATATAATTATTAAAAAAATTATTGAGCATATATTTTTTTTACTAAAAATGTAATTTTTATTCTCCTATTTTTCAAATTATTAACATATAATTAAATATATATATATATATATATATATATATTATTCAGCATATAATCATTAAATTTTTATTCAGCATATAATTAATTGTAGCATATGTTATTAAACATAATATTTTTATAAATTAAATGATAGCTTACGTTTAAAGATCATAGTATTGTTTTAAAATTTTAACGGAATAAAAAATACATTAAAAATATATGCCACATAATATATATATATATATATATATATATATATATATATATATATATATATATATATATATATATATATTGAATCATGTTTATTGGTTTAATTAGAGAAAAAATCGTTGACTTGAAATCAAATACTTATTGATATCAATCATAAATTGAATCGTGTTTATCAGGTTAATTAGAGAATAAATCATTGCCTTGAAATCAAATTCACAAATCAATTTTTCTTATTTAATACTCATTAATATAAGGTAATATTTATACTAATTATTATATATATTTTTTAATTTCAATGTAAAATTAAAAAATAATTAATTGTTTTACAATTCTAGAGAATGACACATGTCAACCTTCCTTTTAGAAAATATTCTTGTATCTATATACTATAGATATAGATTAGAACAATCACAATGGTAAGTAATACATTGTAATTAGCTTTATATTTAAAATTATTTAAAGATATTGTAATATATTACACAATTAATTTTTTTTCAATTGGTTTTCTGGTCAAATACCTGGATTTTCTTAACAAAATTAATTAAAACTAAATTTTTATAATTGATGTTAAAGATTTTTCCATGATTAAAATATTTTTTAAATGAATTTTTAATTTAGCAAAGATATATAAAAGCATTAATATTTTGATTAAATAATAAATTGGACTGTATAATTTAGGTGATTGCTTTTCAATAGCATAAATTAAATCAAACAACTTACATGCGTGCGTAACTAAGAATCTAAAACACACCATGTTTATAGGGACAATAACTTATACAAGTGATGCACCATAATTTGTCAAATTTCCTCTCTTGTTGATAAAACCCAATTTTCTTATCACTTCCATGTGCTTGAGCGAGAAGCAAAAGCCCCAAGAGAAAGATTAAACTAGGTGTGCTTTGATCACGGGAATGAAGTTTCACTAAATAACATTGACTCATATCAAATTAGTTTGGAAAATGTATAAAAGATTTGCTGTAAAGTAATAGTATATAAACGTGGGTGTTTTTACCTACATACTTATCACTTAGGCTATATGTTTGAATTGATGGTAGGTGATAGAACATAACATACCAGAATATAATGGAACGAAATGAATTAGACTAAAATTAGTATTCTATTATTTGGATAATTCATTAAAGAATAGAACAAATATTTCACTCCATCGTTTGAAAAGAGATAATAAATAGTATATAAATGTGGTTGTTGTTACTTAGTTATCACTTTGACTATGTTTGGATTGATGGTAGATAATTAAACAGAATGGATCAAAATATAATGAAAAAAAAATAAATTGGACTAAAATTACCATTCTATTATTTGAATAATTCATTAAAGAATAGAACAAATATTCCACTCCATCGTTTGAAAAGTAACCAGCATGAAATAAAGTATAACTTTTCACTTCCTATGTTACTATTATTTTATATTAACTTTATTCTTTCTTTTTATCATGTTCCTTACGTATCAACATTTTTTTCTATTTTTTTAAGTGAAGTTAACATTATAAAAGTATTAAATTTATCATGAAATTCTCTATTTATAACCATGATTTTAATATGCCTTTACGGATAAAAAAAAAACTAACCTGAATCAAGATGCCATGAAGCAAGCAAGAAATGAAAAGGAGCAGAAAGAAAGATAGGTTTAACTAGGTATCAACATGAAACAAGCAATAAACAAACGAATAAAGCACAACAACAACAAAAATCCAAGTAGAATGTGGCATCAACAGTTACACTAACGATTAGATTAGACAGTTTACAAAGTTAACAACAAGCATTCCAATCCTTGCACCCCGATTTGGGAGGAGACGAAATTGGGATAAAACAGTGTGATAGCAATAATAGCACTAGTGAAAACCAAGCTTGATTGGGGACAACATTTGTGCTCACTTTTCGTTAGGGGACAACCAGAGTGCTCATCCAATTCTGTTATAACATAATTGATATTATATTAATCACCAATAATATTGTAAGAATTCTATAAATACCAAAGCAATGAATGAAAGAGCACAGACATGAATCAATTTTACTTATCTTTTTCATAGTTTTTTCGTTTATTTTCCTCTGCTCCTTTATCTTGGATAGTCATTGCTATCAATTTGGTCTAACCTGCCTCTTTCCCTTGCATCATGCCGGAACACAATACCTAACAATCCTCCATAGAAAGGCTTGAGGAAGGAGTGACCCGCCTCACCTAGGGGCAAAACACCTTGACCTAGAACCACGCAGCCTTCGCCCAAGCTCAATTTATCACGAACAACAAAATCGACTCCATCTTAGAGCGACTCACTGCCTCCCCTGAATCACCACCTACATATCCACCACCACCCCCACCTTCTTTTTGACCTCATATGAAGCTAAACGTTCCACGCTTTGATGGTCAGGATCCACTTGGGTGGATTTTCAAAATTACACAGTTCTTTGATTATCAATGTGTTCCAGATGCAGAACGACTTACAGTCACTTCGTTCTATATGGATGGACCTGCTTTATCCTGGTATTAATGGATGTCGAGGAATGGCTTCCTAACATCATGGTCCATCATGCTTCAAGCTCCTGAATCTTGCTTCGCTCCGTCGTATTACAACGACCATCAGGGAGCGATTTTCAAACTCCAGCAACGAGGAACAATTAACGATCACCTCAATGAATTCGAGATGTTCACGAATCGCATTGTTGTATTAGCCCCTCTTTTCCTGCTCAGTTGTTTCATCTCTGGGTTGAACCCTAAGCTTTGCCGGGAGGTACAAGCTTTCCAACCACTGTCGCTTCCGCAAGCAGTTGCTTTTACGAAATTGCAGGAAGACAAGATCAACGACAGACGTTGTAGCCTTTTCTCTTCCAATCACAATAGCCCTATGGCCACCATTTTACCCTCCACCTCTTCCAAGCTTCCCTTCAAACGATTGACCTTGGAGGAGATCATAGTTTGTCAGGATAAGGGTTTATGCTACTATTGCGAGGAAAAATGGACTACGGGCCATCGTTGTAAACCCCGTATCCATCTTTTTATCGCAGATGATGACATTTACCCTTTTCCTTCACCATCAAGCCTTACCATTGACTCAGCTCCCCCATCACCACCACTCATTTCCTCTTCTAAAACACCCTTACTCAGCCTAAATGCCATGACAAGTATGCCGGCGTTGGAGACTTTTCATGTTTATGGTGTCATCAACCACCAACGCATGACCATTCTCGTGGACGGAGGTAGTACCCACAACTTTGTTCAGACAAGTGTCGAGAAATTTCTAGGGTTACCCTCTTCAGGTGATGGTGGGTAATGACAATTTCATGAAATGCCAATCCCTTTTCACCCAGGTTCCAATAACAGTGCAAGGCCATACCTTAACCACAGACCTTTTTGCCCTCACGTTATCTGGTGCCAACATTGTACTAAGAGTTGAATAGGTTAAGGGGTTAGGGCCTGTAACTACTGATTACACCGCCCTTTCCATGTCTTTCACCCACTTGGGCCAGCCCATCAAACTTTTTGTAGACGTACCAATCAAACTAGCTCAAGCCATCAGCTTAAGTGAATGTTGCACACTCATTCACTCTCGACCTTGTTCCACATCACCAGTGTACCTAACCAAACCCAACCTTCCTCTTCTTCCTCAACCATTTCTAACATCACTACCCCTTTTCCCATTACCTTTTTTATTTCCAAATTCAAATTCCTATTTATTGAACCTTCGGGTCTTTCCCCACATCGTCCTATAACACACCACATTCTCCTTCTTCCACACTCAAACCCAGTTAACGTCAAACCTTACCATTACCCAAATAGCCAGAAAGCTAAGCTCGAAAGACAAGTATCATCTGTGTTGGATGCAGGTTTAATTCAACTTAGTAAGAGTCCTTTCTCTTCTCCAATGTTGCTGGTAAAAAAGAAAGACGACAGCTGGCGATGTTACATTGGCTATCATGCTTTGAACGTGATAACAGTGAAGGACAGGTTTCCAATGCCGACAATCGACGAACTCCTCGATGAATTGGGTGAAGCTTCATGGTTTTCCAAGCTGGACTTGCGACAGGGATTCCATCAGATTCGCATGGTCGAGATAGATATCCCCAAAACAGCTTTCCTCACTCACCAGGGACATTATAAGTACAGAGTTATGCCTTTCGGCCTCTGTAACGCACTGGCAACCTTCCGGGCCACCATGAACAAAGTACTCAAACCTTTCTTATGCAAGTTCAATGCAATTTTTTTCAACGACATATTGATCTATAGTTCCTCGTTGCCATATCATGTGCAGCACTTGGAGGCAGTGTTTGTAGTTCTAGCAGAAGCCCAATTTCACTTACGCCAATCTAAGTGCCTTTTTGCCAGAAAAAATCTCCAAAACCTGGGACACATAGTGTCGACTTCTGGTGTTGCCCCGGAACCCGCCAAGATTCCTGCTATGGTGGATTGGCCCACACCTTCTTCCACTATTGCATTATGGGGCTTCCTTGGTCTTACCAATTTTAATCGTCGTTTCATTCGTGGTTACGCCTAATTGGCTACTCCATTATTGAATTTACTGTGTAAGGACCAATTTAATTGGGCTTCTAAGTCCCAATTCGCCTTCGAGAGCCTGAAATAAGTAATGACTCAAGCACCTATCCTACTTCCACCAAAATTTTCAATTCCATTCACACTGGAACGGATGCCTCCGGCGTGGCCATGGGAGTTGTTTTGGACCAGAACAATCACCCAATCTCCTTCTACAATAAGATGTTCTGTCCACGACTGCAACAATCTTCGATGTATGTCCAAGAACTCCACGAAATTACATCTGTTGTGCGAAAATGGTGGCACTATTTGTTGGGCAACCCGTTTACCATCATCATAGACCATAAGAGTTTAAAGAAGCTTTTGTTGCAAGTCTTACAAACTCCAGAACAACAATTGCACCTAGTTAAATTACTAAGATACGATTACAAAATTCAATATCGTCTTGGCGCTGGCAATGTCGCGGCAAATGCATTGTCATGATCCTCTGCTCAGGGCCTCTATCTGATACTCTGTTCCCAATTTTACCTTCTTAGACCAGTTATGCACTTCACTTCACACTTTTGCTACTTTCACCGCTTTGAGGCAATAGATTCAAGAACATCCAGAGGATCACTAGGATTTCTTGGTCCACCGCAACCTACTGTTCTATAAGGGAAAGATATGGTTACTAGCTAATAGTCTATATGTTGCCCTGCTTCTGGAAGAGTTTCACACTTCTCCTTTGGGCGGCCACATGGGGGTCACCAAAACACTTCATTGTCTTCAAGACAATTTCTATTGGACAGGGATGTGTCAGGATGTTAAAGCTTACATCACCAAGTGCCCTGCGTGTCAACAAACAAAGTACAAGACACGCAAACCCGTTGGCCTCTTACATCCGTTACCCATTCTAGTCGGTATCTGGGAGGACCTATCCTTGGATTTCATTTCCAGTCTCCCTCAGTTCCATGGGTTCTCTACAATCCTGACCGCTATTCCAAAGGCATACACTTTGGTGCTTTACTACCATGATACACAGCTAGGGGTGGGAATAGGCCAGGCCAGACCAGGCTTTGAAAGGCCTGAGCCTAGCCTATGATGAATCTTTGAGGCCTGAGCCTGACCTATAGCCTATCAAAGGCTTTTATTTTGGCTCAGCCTGACCTTTTTAAAAGCCTGGCCTGGCCTGATAGCCTTTTTAAAAGTCTTCTTCATAATAAATATTTAATATTTTATGGAATAGGAACGTAATAGTAAAGTTAAAGGAAAAGGAAAGTCAATAAAAATAATGAGGAATATAAAAGGGCACATGACTCACACTTAAATTGTAATTAAAGTCTTACTTGATTATAAGAATAGAAGTCATGGAGCAGTAATGTGTAATCAAAGTCTGATAGTTTCAAAAAAAAATTAATTGTATCCAAAAAATAATATTATATATTGGTACCCAAAAAATAATATATATATATATATATATATATATATATATATATATATATATATATATATATATATAGGCCGGCCTATAAGGCTTTTTAATAAGCCTAAGTCTGGTCTATTTAATTTAATAGGCTTTTAAAAAAGCCTGAGCCTAACCTTTTAATTAAATAGGTCAGTTCAAGCCAGACTTTATGTAGGTCAGGTTGTAGGCCCCTGTAGGCCAGCCTAGCCTATTCCCACCTGTATACACAGCATGTAAAGTGGCTATGCTTTTTCTGGATTTGGTGTGCAAATTACACGGGTTCCCTCAAAGCCTGGTTTTCGACAGAGACCCAGTGTTCATTAGCATGTTATGGCGTGAACTTTTTCGCCTAAGTGGTACTAAGTTAAAGATGAGTACCTCCTATCATCCAGAGACCGACGATCAGACAAAATTTCTCAATCGAACTCTTGAACAACACTTTAGGTCCTTCGTTCATAATCGCCCAACTCAATGGTACCCTCATCTCACCTTGGCGGAATGGTGTTATAACATGTTCGTTCATTTGGCTACTAGTTTTTCCCCGTTCGAGGTAACTTATGGCAAGCCACAACCATCAATCCCTCAATACGTGTTGGGCTCGTCTCCAGTTGAAGCTATTAACTCCCTCTTGAACTCCAGACACACCATCCAGGCCAAATTACAGAGACGCCTATAAAAAGCACATGCCTCCATGAAACAGTACACCAATAACCATTGTTGCAACTTATCATTCCAAGTAGGGGATTGGGTTTATATGCGACTCCAGCCATATCGTCAACTCTCACTCCGGCCTACTTATTCTAAGTTATCCAAATGATTCTATGGTTCGTTCCAGATAAAAGCTTCCATTGGCCCTGTCGCGTATTAGCTCACACTACCCTCGAATTCTAAAATACACCCTGTGTTCCATGTATCATTGTTGAAGATACACCAGGGTCCACCACTAGTGGTTCCAGGCTCCTTTCACCATTATAGGTCGACAACCACCCTGTAGTCGAACCTCTTTCGATATTGGATTGGAAATGGGACCACTCAAATTCCCCTCCTTCCAAAATGGTGCTAGTTTAGTGGCATGGCCTATCACCAAACGACACCACTTGAGAGAACTCACATGAGTTGTCTATTGCTTACAACCTTGAGGGCAAGGTTGAGTTTCCAGGGGAAGGTATTGATAGCGATAACAACACTAGTGGAAACCAAACCACTACCAAACCAACCAGAAACTGCACCAAACCAGCATACCTGAATAATTATGTTTGATAGGGGGTTACATTTGTGCTTACTTTCCGTTAGGGGATAACCATAGTGCTCATTCAATTCTGTTATAACAGAATTGATATTATATTAATCACCAATAATATTGTAAGAATTCTATAAACACCAAAGCAATGAATGAAAGAGCACAGACATAAATCAATTTTACTTATATTTTTCATTGTTCTTTTGTTTATTTTCCTCTACTCCTTTCACAATGGAATGGGATCCATCTTGTCTCATCCACTCCATCTTCATTTTAGTAAACCAAACAAGGGAACATTTTTACCCTCCACCCACTTCACTCTCTTCCATCAATCCAAACATATCGTAAAAGATCAACACGACCATAAGGTAATTCATGTAACCAAGATTTTAATCATTTAGTGAAAACAATTGTTCAATATTTGATGGTATAACCATAGTTGAATTATTGTTGAATTAATAATAATTTACTAACATTATTTTAATTTTTTTTATTATGCAATAGTATTAAACAAAAATAATATAATATTTATAATATTAAAATTAAATTTTATTTACAAATAAAATGAAACCAAATAAAATACAGTATATCATAACATTTAACTTTAACTTTAACAACACAGGATCAGACTTATTGTACGATTAATTACTATTCACAATCTCTTAAATTACTTATGTTAAACTCCTATATTAACTACAAAGAAAGCCACTTATAATGAAAGATAAAAAGTACCACTATGTAGGTATAGATCTATTTGATATATAACTTTTCTTCTATTGTTTTGAATGGTTATGAGATCAAAACAACTTATATACTAACCTTAAGGGGGAAGAACATATCCTTTTTATTTAGTAGTTTTTAGTATATGACAAATCAATAATTTGTCTTTGTAACATGTGCAAGAGACAAAATTATGGGTGGTTAGTGGAAGGATAATCAAAGGAATATATTTATAAAGTAAAATTTACTTTTAAGTTTTTTTTAGCCATTAGATCAAACAATCAATTTTATAATACACGCAGATCTAATGTTTCTATGTATTTAGTGAAGAATTAAATTGATTACATTAATCTTATTTATATATAATTTTAATAATTAAATGTTAATTTTGATAATATTAATATTCACTAGTAATATTTTCTTTACGATATAATTTTATTTTAAATTAATAACAAAGATAAAATGAAATAATAAGTTATTATTATACTCATTTTTTTTTCATTTTATCTTATTCATATTTTAAATATTGTTATAGATGTTATAACAATAATAATATACGATTAGTTTTCTCTTACCAATAATTAGTTTTGAAATAAAAATATATTTTTTAATTTTTATTTTATTTAATTGAAATACTTAATATTTTATAGATATATAAATATGTTATAATAATATTAAATATTATATTAATACTTATTCTCAACTTTATAAAATTATTAAAATTAGGTACTAAAAATATATTTTTTCTTACCAATAATAAGTTTTAAATGAAAATATATTTTATGTTCTTATTTTATTTTATTTAAATCCTAAATATTTTATAGATACATAAATATACATTATAATAACATCGAATATTATATTAAAACTTATTCTTAAATTTATTATTTTTTTTGAAATTTGTTACTATAAAATATATTATATAAAAACAATAATTAAAATTACTAGTTTTATAAATATATTTAAATTTAAAATAATCAATAGTATTTTATTTTAATTATTAAAATATATTTTATGAACCATTTGAATTAATTTATAAATTTAGTTAAGTTTAAAGTAATATTTTAAATAAAATATATAAAGTTCACTTAGTATATAATATTGTTAAAAAAAGAATACACATATAAATAATATTTATAATTTTTTATTTTGATAGTTCAAAAATTAATAATAATAATAATAATAATAATAATAATAATAATAATAATAATAATAATAATAATAATAATAATAATTTTTACAAACTCAGACCATAGTGTAATAAATATTTGATAAAATATTTACTATTAATAATTTTTCACCAATTTTAATAATTATTACTATTAATAACGTTGTCTTTTTAAATTTAAGAAAAACAATAGAAATAGTAACATGTGAAAAATATATTGCAATATTGTTAAAAAAAGAATAGCACATATAAATAATATTTATAATTTTTTGATAATTCAAAACTTATTATTAATAATAATAATAATTTTTACAAACTCGGACCATAGTGTAATAAATATTTGATAAATGCGAAATTTGAGTTTAATTGATAGTCAATTTTGATTAAGAATGATTAGAATTTCTCTACTTTACTGTTATTTTTAATAAAATAATGAGAATTTTAATATCACTTTAATTTTTGACCAAGCAAAATTCAAAAGAAGGAAATTACAAGTATTTTTGAAGAAAAATTTGTGCAAAAACTTGAAGAAAAACCTTGAAGGAAAAGTTGAAGATTGGACCTTAGCACGAAGAAGGTCCACAAAGAATTTCCGCTTAGCAGGAATTCCGCTCTAAGCGCCTGATCATGGTCATACTTACTTGCTAACCCCAGAAGGTCCGCTTAACACGATATTACGTGAATTTATAAAAGAAATAGAAAACAAAAGAAAAAGACATAATGAGACTCACATATCTCTATTGAAGGATAGTTAGACATGTTAGGCTCCAATATATTTAAATTCTGAAGTCATCATTTGCATTTAATCTTATTTTTCTTGTCTTTTATCTTCTAATTCTTTCTTTATTCTTTTCATTACAATTGTTTATCTCTTACTTACAAATTGTGTATACATCAACTCAGGTACAGGCAAAGTCCATGTAAATTCGACATTCAATCTTCCATTTTACTTTACTACCCGTGACAATTTGGTGCACTTGTCAATACTTAACAATATTCATTGTGTATAATAAATATATAATATCTTTAAAGTATACAATTATTATTGTTAATAATATTGTCTTCTTTAATTTAATAAAAATAGTAAAATATTAAAAATAATATGTAATAATATTAAAACAGAGTAACGCATATCAATAATACTTTATAGATAAATAATATTTATATCAATTAAATTAAATAAAATATAGAAATTAATAAAATATCAATTAAAATAATTATAGATTAATAAATTTAAAATATAGAAAGTAATAAAATAATAATAAATAAAAAAACAAATCTCATTACATTGATAGATAATTTTCAATTTAAGCTGTAACAAGGTTAACTAATTCAAAACTTCAACAATATCACATAATTAAAACTAATATTTTCAAAATGATTAAAATATCATTTAAAAATAAATTTTTAATTTTTCAAGAAAAACATTTAAAATATTAATTATCAACACACAAAATTCAAGTAATATAAACAGTATCCATAAAAACAAAAATAAATACTTAAATTTAAATATCTATAAATTTATATTTATTATATTTTTTAATTTATATATTTCATATAGGTATTACATCACTATTATTAATTGAAAAAAAATGAATTTCATTCAGCTTAATACTTTTTAGGCAACAACTCCTCAATAAAAAATATAATTTAATATATTATATTTAATATGCTATTAAATATTTTAAAAAATAAATTTTACCAATGTAAATATTTTTTATATAAATACTAAATATGAATATAAAAATATATAATTTAATCAAACCGTGCGTCAAACGAATTTCAAATCTAGTTGATATGTGAAATTGACTCTAGTTGTTGAAATGCGAAAATACTAACCAGAATGCCATTTAATTGATATGTGAAATTGACTATGTGGCTGTTGAAGTTTGAAATTTTACTCCTTTCTTTTATTATTAAATTTGGCTTGTGCGATCTGTTAATTATTTGCAACTTCTAGCATGCAAAGGCGACAATGTTGAGCCAACAGGTAACAAGTTAACTAACATTTCAAGGTCTTGTGACGCAATTCGTGTTGCTCCATATACAGAGTTACTAATGTGTATACTAATTTTACAGTGAAGATTGAAGAAACTAAGCTCTTATTTTATTTGGGAGAAGATTTGTAAAAAGAATACGACAAAAACTAACAAAAATCGCGGTTATATACACACTAGTGATACAACATGTAATAAAATTTATCCTATATATACAGAGTACAAGTATAAATAATTTTGTATGAGTATGAAATTATGACAAGGTGTCAAATGCCTGAGCCCCACGTGCAACTTTAATGAAGACATCTTCCAGTGTGGTATCAGCTAAACCCCACGCTGAAACGGTGAAGCTTCTCTTTGCAGTTTCAACAGCTTGGAATACATTTGCTATTTTAACCTCATCCTTTGGTAGCTCGAACTTTTGGGTGCCAGAGATATGGTAGATCTTGTTAGCATTTGGTGAGAGTTGCCTCACCAAATTCTCTACATCCTTTTCATGATCCATAGATGTTGTCATTGTGAAGACATATGTTCCTCCATACCTGGCTTTCAACTGTGATAAGCCAACAAGTATAAAAAATAATGTCACTTGGCAGAAAAAAAACAAGAGAATATTGAAGGGGTTATAAGGTTGGCTTGGTGATAAAGGAAAAAAGGAACAGGGAGAAAAAGTCATGGATTTGAATCTCCCACTAACAAAAATCTAACAACAACATTAGTAACATTAGCAGTTAAGAAAAAAAAAATATTGAAAATGCATACTGAATAACCGGTAAGTATTTTATCATTTCATTCTATGAATATCAATCTCATACTAGGAACAATGAAAGTAAAAGCCTAAAAGGTCTTTTACTATCTATGGCCTTAAACCCATTATTTGAATATCAGTATTTGCACCTCTTCAACCCCCCTATTATCTTTTACCTTCACCCTCACCCTCCTTGCACCCTTCCTCTTCTCTTCAAAGTCTTCTCGATCTTTTATCTTTTTTCTTCCCCTCTTTTCACATATTATTATGAAAGCTAGTTATAATGTAAAATTTGTATTACAAAAACTAGTTTCGGCAAAGTAAATTTTTTTATACATTACCGAAACTAGTTTCCATAATGTATTTAGCGGTGCTGGATCACACATTTCTAAATATACATTTTGAAAACTAGTTTCGAAAAAGGGTATTTTTTTGTCAAAAAAATTACAAAAATACTAGCAGGAGGCACAAAGAGCAAATAGGAGGTGAGAATAACAACTCCCTCCATCACATTTAAGGAAGAATGAAAGTAAAAGCCTAGGTCTTTAACTATCTATGGACTTAAGCTAAGTCCATTAATCCCATGGACCAAATTTAGGTTATCCTTCCTACACCTAACAAATTTATTCTACACTTAACATATTTTAAAAAAATTAATGACTCATGCAGATATCAAACCTGTGACTTTCACGTTATTAGTACGACGCTCTAACCAATTAAGCTAATAGACCAATCATGTTAAAAAATAATTAATGTCACTATATATAACACTAAAATTTCTATAAGCTATACGAAGAAAAGAAAAAAAGGAAGGAACGAAGAAGAAGAAGAAGTAAAAAAGGATAAAGTTAAAATTTTTTAGAATATGTTGGGTATAGAAGAAATTTGTTGGGTGTAGAAAGAATAACCCCAAAGTTATAGGTTGAGCCCGGTATCTATAGGGTCAAGCCCATTAATTGCAAATGAAGTTGATAAAGCATATATATTAATTAAGCAATGTTACCTCCTTTGGATTGCCTATGCACTGCAAGCCCCCGTCTACAAATATTCCTAATCGATCACATAGGACTTCTGCTTCTTCCATGGAATGTGCTGAAAAGTGTATGCAAGCAAAGGTTTATTAATCTATATACGTTATAAAACCAAAAAAAAGTAAACAAGCTTGTATATGTGCTTATATCTAGATCATATTCATCAACCAGATATTAGATTATAACAATTAATGCAACAGCTTGTATCTGATTCTGTGCTTCTAAAAGCATAAAGAGAGTGAGAAAGTACTGGTAAGAATGATTGCACGATCCTGTTTTGCACGCTTAACAACATTCCATAAGTTGTTTCTTGATGCAGGGTCTAATCCAGTACTTGGTTCATCCATATAAACAACCTTACAAAAATAAAAATAAAAACATTTAGAATGAAGAAAACATAACAAGAATCTTTTAGGAAAAGAAAAAAGTAGTTTAGTTAAAGTGAAACAGATTGAATGGAAAAGAAAACTACTTTAGGATCTCCAATCAATGAAATTGCGACACTAAGCCTCCTCTTCATTCCTCCACTGTATTTTCCAGCTTGTTTATCAGCAACTCCTCCATTAAAAAGGTTTACACTTTTCAACGATTCTTCCACTGCCTGCAGCATTAGAGTTGGAAGTTAAAATTGCTTAAGTCTTGTCTTGTCAGCTAAATAAATGCTGAGAGAAATTGGCTCAATTTGTATCTACGCAGCAGCCATGTCAATTAAAGATATATACCCTCTTAAAAGAAAAATATGCCATAAATAATTAAGAGGGGAAAGAGGATAATTTAGTTTGATAACTTGGATAGGATGTTTAATTTCCTTTGATATTGACAAACTCATACTCCTCCTCATGGTATTTCACACACTTGTGTCCTCTTATATATTACTAAAGAATGGTCCAACTTCTAAGTTTTAACTGTCTAATGCTTTTGTCACTGAAGAGTAAAAATTTCAGAAATAGGTACAAGAGTGGCCACTGATCTATTTTTCTCTTTGCTCCCACTATGATGCAAGATTTTCCTAGTCATAATCTCAAATAGACTTACTTGTGTTAAGGCTGAACCTTTAAGATTTTTAAGTCTGCCGTAAAAGAGTAGGTGCTCTCTTCCTGTTAGGGATTCCCACAGCAAGCTAAAATAATAAAAGAAAAAATATATATAAAATTTCTCAACTGTTATGAATTTAACTTGATATTACATTAAAAAACCATATAAATTGGAGGAAATTCCAGCTTACTCATGCTGTGGGCATACACCCATGCTAGTATATATTCCATCCATATGAGTTCTTATGTCAAGACCTTGAACAAATGCGGTACCAGAGGTTGGCTTGGTGAGACCAATCATCTGTAAGCATATACAAGCTGGTTAATTAAGGAGAAAATCAGCTAGAGAGAAAAAAAAGAAAAAAAGATTCCTGGCATAGTATAAGAATTTCATCTAATAGTGAAGTAAACCAATCAGAGGTCCATACTTCTTTAAGTTCTTTTGTGAATTCATACATCCCTAAGCATCAACAAATTGGCAATTTTCGTTGAAAAAGATACTCTTTATAAAGTAGTTTTAGAATTATTCTTTCCTCTGAGAAATTAAATAGATTTTTCTGGTTACTCGAGAATTTAAATTATTCTATTTCCCGATATTAATAATGTATAGTGGTCAAATAGGAACATTTTCTTCTCAATACATTTTACTTTTTTTCATCAGGTGGGAATTAGAATTAATTCCCGTCACAATAAGAAAATAATAAGTAATGTGAACGAAAGTCAAATAAAGAGAAAATCCTTTACAAGAATGATTGGCAAATCCTGCTTGTACTTATGTAAGGGAGAAGGAAGGGATGGGGAAAGAAAAGCAAGGAATTCTCCAAAAACTTTATTGCTGATGAAAATCTACATTAACTGACCATATTGATAAAAGAAGTCTTCCCAGCACCATTGGGACCAAGCATACCAAAGCATTCCCCTTGAGGCAAAGCAAGGGACAACCCTCTCACTGCAAGTTTCTCCGGGTTGCCATCCCTCCCCGGATAGACTTTTCTCATGTTGTCGCATACAATTGCTTGATTAATAGTCGGTTCAAGTAGCAGTTGCTCCACCTTCTCCCTCTGAAGACAAAATGGGAAAAAGTAACACATCATGCATGTAAGTAACAGGCTTATGTTGCTGATACGAAATAATAAAATAACTTTTAATTCACTTTTATCATACAATTTTTCCCTAGAAACAATACATATATAGTGTTTAAAATTAAAAGATTGTGACTGAAGAAAGTTATTTGTTTCTCAAATGGAATCCATACTTTAATTAATATTTCACCTAGTTGTGTCAAGTTATTCAAGCATTATCTATTACACTACTACTACTTCTGAGATTGCATCGTTACATCAATTTCTGAAACCAGTCTGTGAAATCCACTTATGGTTATGGATAGAAATTAGGTTTCTTAATTTCTAAAACCAGGAGGCGAATACATAATAATGAATATATGTATTCAAAGCAAACAAAATCTACCTCTTGAGTGACATCAGGTTTCTCTATCTGAACAAAAACCTTAGATTTTTGCCTTTGGATACTAGGCGTCCGAAAAGATGAATGAGGCTTTTTCTGAAATCTTTTCAAGAAAAAAAGAGGACTTTTCCTGCTTCCTGAAGACAAAACTTGATCGATATAATAAGCAAACAAAAGCACCAATAGCCACTCCACGAACATGATAATTAAGACCTCCTTCATGCCATTTGTGCTATCACTCAGATCGCTCCAGCGCATACCATCGCTCCCCAAAGCATCCCCACTAAAGGCATATTGCGAAAACTCATATAGCCCACGATATAAAGCAAAACCAGGATACAACTCCATAACAACGATCCACCCTCCTGAAGAAATTGTACAGACAATTAATTAAAACAGACCAGAATAAAGGTTAGAAAGTGTCAACATGTTAGTGCATGATACATAAAGATGACTGGCACGTAATATACTTAGATATAAACTCTATTCACAATGATCATGTTTAGTCTATTCTTTTCAGTTAATAAAGAATGAAGTAATTGCTGAATTTCATACTAACGCATCAGATTTCCCTTTAATCATTAAACCTTAAATGCCAAGTGCCAACTCATATCAGTCATCCTTACGTATCAATTTAGAGAAACATAACACTCCTAATCATGTCCAAAATAATCTTTTTACTCCCATTTCTTTCTGCTTCTGTTATTACTGCTACCAGTATGAATGACTGGAGCTATGAGAACAACAAATAAATCTACCAAGAACTTAATTTGATCGCTAAATAGGTACTGCAGCAGGAGTGGATGGACTAGGCAGCAAGAAGCCGTTTCATACAGGTATTATTAATGAATAGAGGCTACAACTGTCCTTTGGCATGAAATTAAACTGAAGCAGGTTTCTAACCACTAGAACAATAATACCTAACATGATTAGGGGGACAATAACATGTAGGGAAAAGGGGAAAAAGACACTAAATTTCAGTTTATGTTGCATCGTATTGAATTTTTTTTCCTTTGTCTGTTTCTTAAAGAGATTAATAAAGCAAAAACTACATGAAATTTGTAGCTAAAATTATTTGCAGTTTAGTTACAGACAAGAACATGTTAACAATGATTAAAATATTTCCCAAGGTTTATTGAGCACAAAAGCAATTATAAAAATGACTGTGGCTATTGTTATTTGCATCATCAACAATCCATGCAGAAAACTATTTGTTTGAGAATTGTGATATGGTACAACAACTGTCAATCCAAACACCAAGCCATAGATAGGTCTTTAAACTAGCAACATCAAAATATTTAGGAAAAATCACATCAATGACCCAAGATGGGTATCATTTCTCAGTCATTTTTTGACTTACTTGGAAACGACGTGTCTTGAACAAAAAATTGGAAAAGAAAGCCAGCTAATAGCCCAGTTCCAAACACACCTATGTATGCAAGTACTGCAATTACATAAAAAAGAAAATGAGAGGAAAAAAAACAGTAATCAGATCAGATAGAAGAAAATACTAATACAACAACTTAATAACAATCATCAAACCTGTAGCAGTTTTAACATTTGAAAACAGGGAAGCCAATAAAAAAGCCAGTGAAATTTGTAAATTTATATAGATGAAATAAAACACAAATTGGATGCTGTAGTCATTCATTGTGAAGAAATTCAACCCTGAAAAAAAAAAGCAATTGTATTGAGAAATGGAAAATATCAAAGAAAGAAAACAGTTACACAGTACACTGGTTGCATTCTTACCTATGACTGAGCCAAAAATCACAAAACACAGCATGTAGACAATGGATATGGCAAGAAAATAACCATACGAAATCATCCAATATGGCCCGTCTCCAAGGCCATGCATTTTCATCATGATTCTTAAGTTTTGTTGCTTCTCATATACTAACGATGTCAAGGCAATCTACATCAATGAATGCACATGTTTATAAAAACATATTAGAAAATAAGTTATTCTATATTGACAATATATATTGGATAAAATTGTTTCCTTTGAATCATGTATTGTTCTGAGTGCAACAAACCTTATCCAGAAAGAGGCTTTACATTGTTACACATATATCAAGATAATATGGGTAGAAGTAAGAATGAGAGGCCTAATTCAAAAAATTTAGCCAATAGAAACCCATTCTTCAATCCATGTCAGTTTTTTCCTCTCATTTATGCTAAATTCTATTGTTACAAACAATGTAGTTCATTGTACATATACTTTGTATATTTATGTACTTACAGGGAAAAGTTGTAGGATGACCCATGTAAAGAAGAGACCACCCAAAAGAGAAGCCAAATCAAATTTAATCGGGGTCTCAGGTTTTGGCATTTCCTTTACAAACTCAAAAAACATTTTGGTACCAGGTCCCAATAGAAACTGAAGGTAGGCATTTGATACCTGCAAGTGCATCGACAATAGAAGTCAGTCCGTAGCATAATATACCATACAAAAAGAGACCCACAAATGCTATTATTACAATCGATGTATCCAAAGGAAATTACAATCATATAGTTTTGAAATCTAAAATACCGCAATCAAATGTTACTTGGGTATCATGATAATTCCTTTTACTACTTTCATTTAAGTCATGAATTTGAACACTAATGATTAAGTTTCTTTTAAAAAATTATATGCCTACTTCAAATCTCTTCCATCTAAATGACTTAAGTATGAGTTTAGATTTTAAAGTGAATATAGCAAGTAGCATGTAGTTATTTCATATACTGAGACTGAGTTTTCTGTTACACAATGTCATATCAACTATAGACAATAACATAAAGGGTGCACAGTTAAAAAAAACAATTTTAGATGTATACCAAATTTACAGAACGAGGAATACGCGCCAATGCAATTTGATTAAAGCCAGTGTCATTTTTGTAGGTTGAGTTGTACCATATGCTGACATTAAATATACTCCGATTTGAATTTAAAAAATCATAACCTGTCAAAAGTAATATGAAAATAAGTATTGCCCCAAACTTAATGTCATATACTAATTATAATTATATACCTACCTGCAGCTATCTCATTGATCTGTCTCTCTGTGTTACTTCTCCGATAACCTTTATATAGCTCATTGTTCACCTCAGAAGAACTATTACGCCATAAACGTAAACCCTGAGCACATATTACCTCTGCATCCAGAGGAAAACAAAAACTTGAATTAGTAAGAAATTTTAGGCAGCAGATGCAAGCCTTGAGCATAGTATAAAAAAAAGAAGCAAAAAATGACAAGTATAATACATGCAAACATATTCAAAATAATTTGTGGGAGCACTTATAGGGCAGAAGATTACTATCATTGTGAAAGTGTTTCAAAAGCATCACAGGTCACAATTTTGACAAACTATACAAAAAGAAATGTCTACTTTCTTTAGATGGTTCCTAGTTTGGCAATTTAGCAATGAGACTCCTATCATTGAAGGCATAACATGGCAAACATTTTATTTGAGAAATTATAATGATCCTATACCCCCCCCCCCCCTCCCCACTCCCAGTTCTGCATGAATGTACACACAATTACAACAACTTTACCTTGATGTTTGACTAAATTAAAGACTAATTATGAGTTTTAACAAATTACTTGTTTGACCCAAAAGACATGAACTTAAATCACATGGAAGCTGAAAAGAACATGTCCAAAGCATGCAAGTTTATCTAATTATTTTAATCATGCAAGTTTATCTAATTATTTTAATCATGCATCACCTTCTTGATTCATAGACAGAAATTGCACAATGGAATGTCAAATTTCATTGATAGCTGTATGCAACACAGCTATGCCTATTGCCTACTGATTCACTTTCCTCATATTACATCAGGAATTATTACATTGTTGCCAATACAAGAATGTCCCATACCTTGCTGCTTGCTAATGCCTGCTATCTGAAGAGAAACGGAGAATGTAGAGTTCTGTGTGCACTGATTCTGTAGATAATAAATAGGAAGGTCTGAAAAGAAAGCAGGTTCCAGAAAATTGGTGTTCTCTGGCTCTGAATCTGATCCCTACATTTTGATAGACAAAATGAAATTAAATTTAAACCAAAAACAAATAAGAATAAATAATACACATAGGCAATATCAAGGAATTTTATACTGTCAGTAAATTATAAATTGTTATGTATGATAAATTTATTGATTTTTTAGTAACCAACTAACTAGCTATATTAGAAACCGTACAAAAGATAATTTTTGATTGACCGATGGTGTAAAAAATGTTATAACTTGACAGTACATGCTATTAAACTCGATAAATAACTAAAAAAAAAGACGCTTTCAACTTACTAGAGAAAATGGTAAAATGTTAAATTCTAACTCACCACTACATTTGATGCCAAACTAGCCGTAATATCAGAACTGTTTATAGAACTCAAGTTACTTGGGATCATATTCCTAGATATAACTGCAAAAGAGGAAACACAATGAGTTAAGAAAGTAGTTGGGAGGAAAGATGCGACTTCCGATGAAAATTAATGGTTAGCAAAACTGGTGGATACTTCATATTTGGAAAGAAACAAATCAATATAAGGAGAAACATATATTTATATAGTTTTCTTACTTTCTCCAAAAGATTGGTTAGTGCCAGTGAAGAACATAGTGACAGGGCAAGAGCCATTCCTCCGGCAGGACGAGTTTGGAAAATCAGAAAATGGGAAATAATCTGTTCTCACGGCACGGTACTGTGGTGCCGGCACTTGCAACAGAGGAGACCATTCTGGAGGGCTGGGATGGGACACGTGGCAACCTGGTCCAAATCCGAATGCTCAACCCCGCACTCCTCCTCGAGACACGTGTCCCCTTGTCTCCTAACACAAACGCAGCCACACTTGTTCTCAGCCTTGTCCAGTTGGTTCTCCACTAGGCTTTGGAGCAGAACCAGCAACAGACACAAAATGAACGGGGACATGATGAGTCGAACGTTTGTTTTAACATTTCGTTTCTGAAAAAAAAAATGGAGACAATAGCTTACGTAAATCATACAACTGTTTTTTTTTTATATATACATTGACGACAACAAAATTAAAACTTAAGACCTCGAAAACCATTCAAATCTTTGGCTACTAAGTCTATGTTTGGTTTTCAGGTGAAAAAATACTTTTGAGATAAAAGTAATTTTACCAATTTGCTTTTATGGGTTGGATTTATTATTTCTAACTTTAATGTAAACATGCATTAGTTAAGTTGATCTTAATGGTTCTTAAATCACACATAAAAGCATGAGAAATAGAAACATGTGTTAATATAGATAAGAGAGGTGATACTGATAGACTTACCTGAAAGGTTAAATTCTTCCTAAGAAGAGCGTTTGCTTGAGTCCAGAAGCTGGCGGGTTCGTTGGCTGTGTTTCCATTTTCCATGCCTTTTGTGTGCTGTTCTCCAACGCTTTGGATTTCCTAAGCTGGAAACAAGACAACACTAGTTTTGAAACTTCAAACTGATGGTACTTTATATAATATTTTGTTTGATGTGTGATAATTTTATCCCTCAAACTTCACATTGTTTTCAGAAAATGGTATTTTTGTGATTGATTGTCTAGTGTGAATGCGAACTTGTATTGGGTTAGTTAACAAGATTGCTGAAATTTCTTCTTTCGAATGTACCCTTGGTTAAATGACTACACTGCCCTCTCCTGGGTTGATGTTGACATTCCGAAGTGTAACAGTACGAGGCGTTAGGAGTGGGAATAGGCTAGGCCGACCTACAGGGTCCTACATAAAGTCTAACATGTCCTGACCTATTTAATTAAAAGGTTAGGCTCAGGCTTTTTTATAAGTCTGTTAAGTTAAATAGACCAGGCTTAGGCTTATTAGAAAGTCTTATAAGCCTCATACGCCGGCTTATATATATATATATATATATATATATATATATATATACTTATATTACTTTTTGAGTACCAATATATATTTATATTATTTTTTGAGTACCAATATGTATTTATATTATTTTTTGGGTATAATTAATTATTTTTTTGAAACTAACAAATTTTGATTACACATTACTACTTCATAACTTTTATTCCTATAATTAGGTATGAGTCATATGTCATTTTGTATTTCGATTAACGTTTCCTTCTTTCTCTAACTTTCTTATTACGTTGCCACTCCATATCAAAGTAATATTAAAGATTTAATGTGAATAAAGTTTTTAAAAAAACTATCAGACTAAATTAGGCTTTTAAAAAGATTAGATCGAATCAAAATAAAAATCTTTCATAGACTATAAAATAAACTCAAATCTCAAAAATTCAACACAATTTAAACTTAGAGCTTTTATGATCTGACCTGATTATGCGAACATGAGCACCACGATGCAAACTCCATGACTTTTCCGTTATGGGAATTGTCTAAAGCCCACTCACAGGGTTTTACTTGCCGCGTTTTCCCATTGGGCACGTAAACTTCATCATCACCCCAAAATCCACTGACAAAAAACTATAAAATTTGCCCCATACTCTCGTCATCTCGTGCGTACATATAGAAAATGTGTGCATGTTTTTTTTTATTTCTCCTTATTAGAATGTTAATTGTTAATTTTTATTAAAATGTTAAGGAGAGATTTGAATTTATATCTTTTTCCTCTTTTTCTTCTTTCTTGAATTTTAAAACCTTTCATTCTTATTAAATCAATCTTATAACTTTATCACGTGTACATATCTGCATATAAGGTAATATGGTAAGAGTCATCAATGTGCAATAGACCAAATGATCAATAAAATTATAATAATGAGTGATAGTAATTATATTTAGTCCATGTTTAGGATACATTCAAATTGTCATATACTTTTAATCATAATTAAAGCTTAGGTTTCTCTTGCAAATCTAATGTTGGAGATACAAAGTGTTTATTCAGACATAACTTTATTTATGTGTATTTATTTATTTTCTTTTATATCTCATTTTTATTCTCTTTTTTTTCATTGCATTATTTATTACACCTATCATTTTCTCTTTTTACTTTTTCTTTTTCTTCCTCTATCTCTCTTTCCTATGTCCCATTCCAATGCAAAATGGGATTAACGATCATATTTTATTTTTCAATGACAATAATTTGAACATACTCACGCAAACTATTCAGACATTTCCTACGAGGCCAATTGTCCAACCCAGGCAATTTGTCATCTGAGTCACACTATTGGGTATCAAAGGACCAGTGTTTGTCACGACAAAACATTTTCAGTTTTCTTATGTTCCCATGTGGTCAGAAAATTCTCAGAAGTACCAAGTTCATATTCTCGTTGTCCCATCAGACATGAATAAAATTAACTCGTAGAAAAAATTGGTGTATGTTTGGTAAAATAAAAAGAGATGAAAATTTTAAATTAAAATAGAAAGTAAAAGTGTGGATCTTATAGAATTTTACTTTGATTTCACTATTTTTTTTTCCATCTTCTTTGGTTATGTTTGGCAAAATAAGTTAGTTGAAAATTAAAAAGCTAATTAGTAGTTGAAAATTTTTAAACTAGTTTATTAAATTATAATATTCAATAAAATTAACGGTTGAAATAGCTTAAAAATAAAAAATGACATATTTAAAATGGACAATAAAAAAATTAAATAAATATTTTAAGGATAAAAAAAATAAAATTTAATATTTTAAAAATTTTATTTTAAATAACATTTTAAAAAGTACTAATAAAAATATTTATTTATGGAATAATCAAATAAATTTTTTGACTAATAAAAAAAATTTAAAATAGCTTGGCACATAACCTTTGCCTCTACCACACGGCCTCTTAAAAAACTTGGCTTTTTTCTCAACAGAAATTGTCTAGCTCCTTCATCGGAACTGACAACGTTCTTGGAAGAAAAAAAGTCATGAAATTAATTTAGTTTAAAGAAAATTAGGATAAAGTGTGTTTTCTTTACAGATGAATAAACTATGTTTTTATCTTATCAAAATATGTGAAATTTATGCAATAGATTTAAAAAAAAAATTGTCTCATTTAATGCATCTAAAATTTAAGCATTGTACTATTCATCCAGTATATTAACTCCACTAGTAAATTTACTTATATGGCATACGGAGTTGAACTTATATATATATATATATATATATATATATATTCTATCCAAGTAATTTGTATAGCAATTTTAAAAAAAGATGGTAGTGATACATGTTTAAATATTAGATGGACAATTCCTGTTAAGATTTTAGAAGAACTATAGAATGTCAATTGCTGTGCATAGGACTAATTTAATAATTAAAAATATTTTTATATTTAGTATCATTGACAATCTACCTTTAACTCAAGTAAATGAACACAAATTCTAACTGACCATTCTGTTCCACCAAAATTTTGTAGGCGAGTCACTCATCTGGATTAATTTTGCCCCCGTTTTTTAAGGATATGATGATAAGAGAAGTGGAAACCAATCATTTGTCTTGAAAAAACAAGTTAAATTTAGGTTAGGATGTCTGCATGTAGATATTTTTTGACATTTTTCACTCCATACCACTTCATTAATTCAACGGCTTTTGTTTTGTCTAAATTTCATTCAATAACCTAAATAAGGGAATTCAATATTTGTTGATGAAGAGAATTTATTTGAGATGCAGAATGTTTTCAACTATAGGTCAATCGCGAATAAGATAACTTTTCACTTTTAAGTCTGAACTCTAACAAATAGGTTTTACTTGAGATGTTTAGAATCAAATTAAAAAAAATATTTGTGAGTTTTTTTTATTAAACTAGTAGTGCATGTTCTTGTGCATCGTAAATTATTCGCATGGGAGTAATATTTTTTATTATTTTGAAAATAAACTTGAAAAAATAAAATAAAAATATATTTTTATACAAAAATAATATGAAATGACAACATAATTCTACTTTAGCTTGTCACAATCAAGTAACTTTAATTATGATTTCATTGAGAAATTAACAAAATTCCTAAACCTAAAATATTCAAGAGATTGCCCTTACTCTTATTTATTTTTATCACTAAAGAAAGAGGAATTAAAAATTGTTTATGCTCAAATTTAAAAGAAGTTCTAAGATAAGAAGACTCAATACCAATTTCATAATAAGCTCTTAATTTACTTTATTTTTATTAAAAACATATTGGCATTTTATGATATAAAATTAAACTATAGATTCATAAATTAAGTTGCAGTTAATTTTGATAATATATAAATATTTTCATTCAAAAATATAAATTTACAATTAACTTAGTTTATACAATTAAAATAAGTTAATATCATCACTTAGTAATTATAAAAAATATCATCACTTAAAATTTTATTACCGTTTTTAATTTTAAGTCAACGTAAATAACTAATAACTAAGTGTGACTATAAAAATAAAGCAAGCATATATATATATATATATATATATATATATATATATATAATAATGGTTAATTATGAGTATATTTTTGGATTAAATTATATAGGAATTTGTAATTTTTCTTTTTTGGTAAATAAATGTTAAATTAACATCATTTAAGTTTTTGTGCAGAGATATTAAAAGTGATAGATTTATAATGCTTAATGAGTAAAATAAAGCTCAAAAAATACATGAATAATGAAGGAAAACAAGATAATTGAGGAAATAAGGGTTAATTGAGAGAATAAGCCTAATTAAAGAAAGAAGTCTAATTGAGGAAAAAATGATTAATTAAGAAAAGAAAACTAATTGAGGAAAATGACTAATTAAGGAAAGCAAAATAATTATAAAAAATTAGGTTAATTGAGAAAAAAATGAATAATTAAAGAAATCAGACTAATTTAGAAGTCCACTAATCTAGACCTAGAAGAGAGAAGAAGAAAAAAAAAAAGACATGTTGAAATTCCTACATAATATAATTTTACAAAGGCTTGAAAAAGGATAAGAAATCATGAGAGTGATTCATTCGCTCTGTTCTCTTTCTTATTTTTTCCCCTTTACTTGGATGTTAGATAAGTGTTTAAAAATATTAGGTGTCTTAATATCATAATTATCAATTATAAGGCACATAGCAGAATGAAGAATGAAAAAAAAAAAAGAGAGAGAAAAAATAGAAAAGTAAGAAAAATGAAGCCAAGAACACGAATGGAAAAGAAATAGGAAGACGTATTTAAAATAAAGTATAAAAAAAGAGATGTGAGATAATGCTATTTTTTGAAGAAAAAAAAATTCTCTTCTCATCAATTTCTTCACAACCAAATCCATCCGAAGTCATGTTACAAAACTATAGACGATTGTGAAGATCATCAAATGAACAAATTCAGCGATTTTGACCGACAAATAAATTTGAATAAATCAGAGATTGAATTCTAATTTTATAAACTTTCTAAAGTAAAGTCCTAACTAATGTAAATTTAAATTGTAAAATCTTAATGTTGATAAGTTATTTTTATCAAATCAGGAGTTAAATTGATTGGGTTTGGGTCGGCAAAAAACGGATTCAAACATTAGGCACCTAGTCTAAGGAAAAACTGTCAACTTTTTTTTTTTTAAAAAAAAACAAATGAATACCTCTCAATTTAAAAAAATAAAAAATAAGGTTTCAGACAATATTAACAGAAACAATATCGTCATCCTTGAGCTTTGACTATTTTTTTAGCTTTGACTATAATTTTTTATTTTAAAAAAAGAAATTAAAGTTCAACAAAATACACGATCTCTTAAGGTTCGAAAACTAGTGTGTTTCGTGGAAAATGCAAATAAAGCGATGCCATGAATTTGACGTGTCCATATGAATTTTCAAATGCGGAATACTTGGGAGAATACCTAAAAAATATAATTTAATCATAATTTATTATATATGAAAAATTTATTAAATTTTAAAATAATTTAAATAGTAATTTATGATTAAATTGATATTATAGTGTATTTTTTATATGTGAGGTATTAATTCGACCTTGACTTTCGTAGCTATCATTAAACGGTTGAATTATAAATGTTTCTTATTTCCGTAAACATGTACAATATATTTTTATTTTTTATCTCATTTTTTCTTTATATATATTCCTTTTATAGTTCTATATCAAATCTCTCATTATATTTTTTATTTTTCTTTTCTTTCTGTCTCTCACTAAATATACGCATCCATCTATGTTTATCAACCTTTTTCAGTTATACAGCTTCTATTTTTTTTTTCTATACTTTTTTTATTGTGTACAATAATAGCAGCTAGTTTAAAACCTAAAATTTTATACAAATTAATCGAATCTTTTACCAAACATTTGGTACAAGGGAAAAATTTTGTACTTCCGGGAATCATGATTCCTATAATGACTAAATTTGTTTAGCTTATCATAAATATATTGTCATATAAATTTTCTGAATATATAAAAGTAAAATAGAATATTTATTATAATTTTTAATTAGACTAACGTGATATTTTTACAGTCACTAAACTTATTTTTTTAGCTTGAGAAACTTAATAAATTCTCACCTCTCTTCATCAGAATATTTTTGTGGAAAATTTGGCCAAAGAAATTCTTGAAAATATTATTTGAAAAAAATCAAATCATGAGAAACTAAAAAGATGATGATTGATTTGAGTGTTTTTCTGTTTTTATTTTCAAAGAAAATAAAAAAATAAAAGTAAAATATAAGCTTGGTTAAAATTTAGAATACATTTTTTAAATATAGACTCAAAACTGAAAATAACATATAAATGTTTTCAATCTTTTCCGAAAAAGTAAAAACTCGGTGGCACTAGAGTACCTTACTCTTAATTCATTTTTTCTAAATCTGGAAAATTTAAAAATGAAAATTATTTTCAAAAAAATAAATAAATAAACACTTAAAACATTTTAAATTTAAGATTCTCGGGAAATAACATTTTCTCTTGTATCAAATGCTGGTGTATTCTTATCCCTATCCTTTACACCATTTTTTTCTTATCTCTATCCTATATACCTTTTCCCCATTATTAGACATTTTACATCTTACCATAATTATAAAAAACATAAAATCACTTTTATATATGTTAATTGTAATTTTTTATGTAGTATAATCCTTTTTGTGTCATTAATTTATTACAATATATATTAATGAGATATTCGCTTATTTTTTAATATATTTATTTCGCTATAAAAAATTCAAGGAACACACATCAGGCACATTCTTTTTCAGTATTTTGAACATATCATTTTTATTAGTTAAAATTCATTGAAATCAAAATATTTTGTGGGTCTCATGACATATATGAATTCTCTTAATTTTATGACAATAAATTTTAAATAAATAGAAAAAGTATTTTTTTTTATCGACTATAAAACAAAAAGGAAAAGTGTTTAAAAAGCATGTTTCTATCACTCTTCTTAGGCTATTAAGATTAGAAATATTCATTAGTTAAAAATATTATCTATTGAATTGCCAATATGTTAATAAATGTAATTATCACTTTAACCATTTAATTTTATGAATATTTTTAGAGTAAAATTAAAATTTATATCATTATTAATTAAATTAACTATTTTATAACAATTTTATTGGTCTTGATGAATTAAATTTTTATTTTTTACATACATGACCGAAGATGGTATTATCTTAAAATTTTAAAATATTATTTTTTCAAAAGTGAACTTAAATTATTATAAACACTCTAGACTCTAGTATAGAACCTGTCTTCGATTTTTATTTTTTATAGCAAATTTGTCTTCAGTTCTTGATAAAAAAAATTCAATAATCAACAGGAAAAATCATTTTTTGTGTAAAATCAACGTTGTGACTCAAATTGCTTGCTTAAGGAGCAAGTTCATAAAGTGGCCCTCTGTTTGTGAGAAATCGGGTGACAAACGCGGCACGTAAACTATTTAGCTATAGTTTTCTCCAAAAATAATATTTGACTATAGTTTATAATTTTTTTTTTTAGTTCTTGATTACATCGAAGTGCATGGTCAACACATCCAATTTTTTATTCCTAATTTTCCATTAACCGTCTAATGACAATTTTGTCCTTCACCGTGTTCCGTCCAAATGACCCAAATATCCCTCTGTAGTCCGTAGACAACACAGATTCAAATTATTTGCGGATGTCTCTGAATCCTCTTCGGAGTTTGGTAGTAGTGACACGGATATTGCGTATCGGATCACCCATCAATCCTATCTAAATAATTTTTTTTTCTAATTTCTATATAATTATTATTTTTTATTTTCTTGCATATCATTATTTAATTATTTTTTTTAAATATTAATGAGAAAAAATTAAATAAAAAAATAAATTTAAAATGATAGTATAATTAATTAGATTAAATAAACTAACTATTTTTCCTTAAAAAACATAAATAAGTTGAAATTATCTTATCATTAATAAGAAAGGAAATATTGATTAAGAGACTTGATGTAGACATGTTTCTATTGGGAGGTAAAAAATTATGCAGCTCGTGATCATTTTTGTATTCTTCTATAGTTTCCATACTAAATGATTTTCCCTCTTAATTTCTAAATAAATACCTATGGATACTAGTTAGCAAAACTCATAATTTAATTATCATAAAATTATTACTCTCCCTTTCAGATTATATTTTCTTGGTTCTTTTTTATAAAAAAAAAATAATTTCACATTTATTTAAAGATAAACTTTTTTTCTAAGTTAACCTTCATTGAAATTTAATATTAAACACAAATTTCTATTAAATGAAAGATATTTTGATTTTTAAATATATTCTCATTAAATAAAATAAAAGTAGCCAAGTTTTACCTATATTTAAGAAGAAAAAAATGAACTTTAATTTCTTTGTTTATAGTGACATGGAGTATGACTTTTAAGGTTTTTTTTTTCTTTTGAATTATAACTTTTAAGGTTTTGGAACATGTATTAAAGAATATAATTAATTTGTTGAATTTCAGATAAAATATGAGTTAATTTCTTGATATGCCATTTATATCTCTAATTAATGACTTAATTACTTTTCAAATACACTACTTTCATTAAGTATTAATTAAAGGTAGTCTTGGAAAAAATATTTAATGCAACATTAATTTTGAAACAAATTGTTTTGATAAGCTAGAAGCTAAAAAAACTAAAAGATTATAAGCTATTTGATTTAATTAAAAATATTTGATAAGATTAATAAATAAACTATTTGATAATTCTTTCAGAAAAAAGGATAAACTATTTAATAAATTATCAACTTAAAAGTAAGGAAATAATTTTTTTTTATAGAAGAATAATAAATATTCTGTGATTTTATTCATTGTTTAAAATATAAATTTAATAAAATAACGTTTCTTCAAATAAAAAATAAAAAGTATAATTAAATAAAATAAACTTATATTATTTAAAATCAATTTAATTTTTATTAATAACATTATTTTAAAACAAAAACAAAAATTATTTTTCTTTTATATTTTGATTTTTATCAACTTTTGTTTAGTGACTAAACATTTTAAATAAAAAATGTATTAATTCATTTAAATAAATAGTTTGATATTAAATAAAATAATAAAAAAGTGGAATTTCAAGTTTTATAGTAACTAAGAAAAGAAATATGTCATATAGTATTTGGAAGAATATTAAAATAATTAAAATTGTTTTTAAGTTAAATAAAGAATAAAAAATAATTTCAAATAAATCAGTGAAAATTAAATTGAAAAGAAGAAAAAAATTAATAACTTAAAAATTAACTTATTTGAATTTATGCGCTGGTTCGATGAACTTATAAGCATTTTAATCAAAGGAACCTAAGAGCATTTTTTAGCCTATGTTTTTGGTCGATGAAAATTTAGGTCACTCTTTTTTGTTTTGCCAGTATTAATTTTAGTATCCAAATTTATATATGTTTTCCTTAACTTTTTAATCATGAAAATATTTCTTGCAACAAAAAAAGAAAAAAAAGAATGGCAATAGTCGTTATTATTATAGGCATTGGAGTGTGAAACGTTAAGTAGGATTGCGTCAGCTCTGAGAATGAGAAAGGAAAAGGGAAACCCGCGCTTTCCCTTATTGGAATGAATTGTTATTGACGATGTTGCTCTCCCTCTATATATTCACATTCAAAACACAATTCTGATTCAGACGATGGCAACCACTCTCACCGGCATCTCGCTGGTGGCGCTGCAATTCAAGGCCTTGCTGAAGAAAAATCTCTTGCTGTCATGGCGGAACAAGAGAGCCAGCCTCTTACAGTTACTCTCCCCTCTCATATTCATTTTCCTCATCTTCGCAATCGACAAGGCCATCAAGGCACAGACCTCGACCTCCTCCTCCTACAAGAGCGTCACTGACCCTCCCATGGAACCTTCTCCCCCCATCACTCCCTGCGAGGACAAGTTCTTCATCAAACTCCCCTGCTACGACTTCGTCTGGAGCGGCCACGCCAGCCCCACGTTCCAGACCATCGTCGCCCGCATCATGAACAACAACCCCGGCCGCCCCATCCCTCCCTCCAAGGTATCGGCAAATGTTAATTGTTAGTTTGTTAGAGAATACTAGTGATTGCGATTCGAAAACACTAACAATGTCCGTTTTAAGATGAGACTCATAATTAATAAGTACATGAATAGTTAATTATCCGTAATTGATTGTTGTGTGTGTGTGTGTGTTTGTGCAGGTGAAGTCTTTTAAGGAAAAGAGTGAAGTGGATGCGTGGCTTCTCAGCAACCCTATGCGGTGCCCTGGAGCGCTTCATTTTTCGGAGAGGAACGACACCGTTATAAGCTACGGTCTTCAGACCAATTCCACCAGTCTTCAGCGGCGAGGGAAGTACGAGGATCCCACGGCTTCGTTTCAGCTCCCTCTTCAGCTTGCTGCCGAGAGGGAAATTGCCAGATACCTTATTGGAGGTGTGAAAATTTTGAAAATTACTCGTTATATTTGGGATAATTGAATTGTGTTTGTTTTTCGGAGTTTGGAATTGGTGTGATCTAATTATTGATGGATTGGTGGAATTTCAGATGCGGATTTCAGTTGGAATGTGTTTCTGAGGGAATTCGCGCACCCTTCCATGAATCCTTTCTCTGCTGTGGCTTCAATTGGTCCTGCATTTTTCCTCGCGATCGCCATGTTTAATTTTGTTCTTCAGATTAGCTCTTTGGTGACGGAGAAAGAGCTTAAACTTCGCCAGGTACCGATGCAGTATAACATTTTTTGTGTGTGTGTTCACCCTGAGTGCATGTTTCATAATTTTGTTCATGTTGGATCGTCTGATATCTTGTGCAAACAGTAGAAAACATGATTTTAAGTAAATGTTTAATATTTGATTTGATATCAGGTTGAGGAATTGATTCTTAGTTTAACAGTTTTTACCTTGGATAAAAATAATTGTACTGAAATTTATTAATAACTTGTATTGAGAATAAAAATATTCAAATATAAATCACTTCACTTTAAAATCAACAACAGTAACCAAAATTAATTTAATTCATAATCAAATTTTCGGATGCTCTCACCCAAGTACACACTTAAGTCCATGACCCTAGGAAACTGTGCCATAGTTTTATGATTGAATTTGCTGTTACTGTGTGGTTTTTTGTTCACGCAGGCAATGAATATGATGGGGCTTTACGACTTTGCTTACTGGTTTTCCTGGCTCATCTGGGAGGCAGTTGTCACAATCCTATCGTCCCTCCTCATAGTTCTCTTTGGAATGATGTTCCAGTTTCGCTTTTTCTTGGATAACAGTTTTGTGGTTCTGTTCGTTCTGTTCTTCCTGTTTGAACTTAATATGGTGAGAATATTCATGGATTTCTTATAGGCTTACTGTTAATAGATTCTGTTGTTTCATTACAATTTGTATGATGTGTAATATGGCTTCCCTTTTTATTTCAAGACTGGCTTGGCCTTCATGATATCTGCTTTCATTCGGAAATCATCTTCGGCAACAACAGTGGGGTTCTCTATATTTATTGTCGGCTTTGTGACTCAGGTATGAATCCTTTTTTTGCTTTGTAGACATGGTTTATTTAGAAGCAGAAAGAAGGAGTGCTCATGTTCTTTTTGTCTGTTGTTTTTCTGTTTGCAGCTTGTGGTACAACAAGGATTTCCTTACACAGATAGCTTCTCCAAAACTATACGAAACGTGTGGTCGTTATTCCCTCCCAATCTTTTTGCTCAAGGTATAAAAGTGCTTTCAGATGCAGTTGCAACTTCTGAAGACAAAGGCATTAGCTGGAGTAAACGGGGAGAATGTGCTCTTAATGATTCAGACTGTGTGATAACTATTGTATGCAATCATTTGACCTCTAAATCCCTACTTCATACACCACTTCATTTTAAGAAGCCTTTTGGTTGCTTTTACCTTTTACTTTCTGTTCCTTAGTTATATTTGCTTTGATTCCTCCCTTCCCTTCAGCCTTAGTTGTGTTACTGCAACAGTACTCAGTATTTTGTTTCTTTTCATTGACAGGATGACATTTATAAATGGCTTGCGGCTACTTTCTTTCTCTGGTTTGTTCTGGCCATTTACTTTGACAATATAATCCCAAATGCATCAGGTGTGAGGAAATCAATATTGTACTTTCTAAATCCCAGTTATTGGATGGGAAAAGGAGGTCAAAAAGTGAAAGGTAATTAATTTTGTGGTTTAAGTTGTGTTTTGTATTTCTTCTTTCCTGCTCTTTGTGGCTTAACTCTTCTTCCCCATCTCCTTGTCTTCCTTTCGTAGAGGGTGGGGTTTGTAGCTGTATAGGTTCAGCCCCACGTCAAGAACAAAGTACACCAGATGATGAGGATGTCCTTGAAGAAGAAAACAAAGTGAAACAGCAACTAACAGAAGGTCTTCTTGATGCAAATGTTGCTGTTCAGATACGTGGCCTTGCAAAGACATATCCTGGCACACGTAGCATTGGTTGCTGCTTTAAATGTAAAAGAACTTCACCTTACAATGCAGTTAAGGTAAAGCATTTCTTATTAATTTTTCATGCAACAATTTTCTGGATCATTAATTCAGATATGATATTAAAGCTATGAATGAGCAGCCATGATTTTGATTGTTGTTCCCCATTCTTATCACTAAAAGTGAAATCTCAGGAATCAGGCCAAGAAGGAAAAGATTGTTGGGCCTGTACATTTCCTTATGCATGCTTCAAGCACAAAGGGCTCTTTTATCTTGAGTGCTTGTAATTAGTTGGAATTAGTTCTATCGAGTCATACAAACTACAAACATGCAGAAATTTTCTCAGCTTGATTTTTGGATAATGAATCCATGATTATCAATTTGCTGTTTCCCCAAACTTTTCTCCCATACTTTATTATTTTATCTGAATGTCCCACATATTTCATGTTTGTGGAGATTGACCTATATTAGGATGATGATCAATGTGCTATTCTGAAATTATTTTCAGGGTTTGTGGGTGAACTTTGCAAAGGATCAGTTATTTTGTCTTCTAGGACCCAATGGAGCTGGAAAAACTACAGCTATTAATTGCTTGACAGGGGTAACTCCAGTAACTGATGGAGATGGTGATACTCTCTTTCTGTGTCTGTTGTTAACTACTACATTGAACATTCATTAATCAAAATTACAATAGTCAACAAGAGTATGTTAACATTTTCAATTTCTTTAACAGCGTTGATTTATGGGCATTCAATCAGAAGTTCTACTGGCATGTCAAACATTCGAAAGCTTATAGGAGTCTGTCCACAGGTGTTTCTCTCTCTCACACACACACACCATAGATATGCTTTTGATGTATGGATGCATATCTTAGCACATTAAGAATGCGTAAATATGATTTTCAAATGCAATGAATTTTATTCTCTTTTCATTATCAGATGACTGACCTGCTATTGAATTTTCTAATCTGCAGTTTGATATCCTATGGGATGCACTGTCTGGTCAGGAACACCTCCAACTCTTTGCTACTATTAAAGGCCTGTCCCCAGCTTCCATAAAATCAGTATGTATAATCCAGGCCTTAAATCGTTTTGTAAAATCAATGATTATGGGTGTGTGCACATATGTGTGTGCAATATTTGAAATTATTAGCTATTAAGAATACGGCCTCCCATTCCTTTTAATTCAAGTTCTTTGGTAAAAATGTAGATTACCCAGACTTCATTAGCAGAGGTAAGACTCACGGATGCAGCCAAAGTGAGAGCTGGAAGTTACAGCGGAGGAATGAAACGCCGTCTCAGTGTTGCAATTGCCCTTATTGGTGACCCTAAGTTAGTCATTCTGGATGAACCGGTATGCAAAGCAGTATATTCCTTTCATGAATATATTCTGTTGACATGATTACAAGATTAATCTTTCATTTTAATTTCCTAGACTACTGGTATGGATCCAATAACAAGAAGGCATGTGTGGGACATAATTGAAAATGCAAAGAGAGGGCGTGCCATTGTTCTTACAACGCACTCTATGGAAGAAGCTGACATTCTAAGTGACCGTATAGGAATCATGGCAAAAGGAAGTCTTCGCTGCATTGGCACCTCAATCAGATTGAAGTCCCGCTTTGGTACTGGTTTTATTGCTAATATCAGCTTCAATGGAAACAATATCGAACATAGTCCTGCCAATGGAGATGCAATATCTACAGAACGTCGTGAGGCAGTGAAGAAATTCTTTAAGAATGTGAGATGAATTATTATGATGCCGTGATGATTAAAAATATTTCCATGACTAAAACAGTATGTTTTTAACCCCTGAAATATTTTGACAGCATTTAGATGTAGTGCCAAAAGAGGAGAACCATAACTTCCTAACTTTTGTGATTCCTCATGACAGAGAGGCGCTCATGACGGTAAGCTTTCTTTCCTCGGCATTGTCCATTTCCTTTAAATTAACTCTAACACAGGGTTTCAATATTAACTGTTGTTAAAATACTGATTGACATGGAAGCAGATCTTTATTGAAATTTTCTAGTTTAAGTTGATCCCCATTGGCTGAAATTTTATCTTTGAGTCACAATAGTTACTCTGGTTATGATGATCATGTAAACTTCTGTATCTTTTGTCAGCTTCAAACTTGAACTTATTGATAATTAATTAATTATAATAGACTTTAACTTACTTATCTAGTGTATTACCAGAGAACAGCAATACTTAATTTTAAGTGGCAAAAGATCTGACAAATTCTTTGTTGCCTAAAAGGGGAGAAAATGATTCGTCTGTTCACTGTATTTTAATAATTTGGGAATATGTTCTTGGTTAGTTCAGTAATTCCCTTCTTCATGAAAATATTTAAATGAAGCCTGTCTATTTCTGTAATGTCACAGTTTATGATTATAATTAAGGATAACTCCTATATTTACATTCCCCGTGGACATATAAGTTGCAGTTGCAATCATGGGTGCATACTACATGTATTTGACATATAGCTAAAAATTATTTAGGTAACATAGAGACAGGCAGGCTCCACTGCTCCGTGTGGCCTATATATTAGTGAAAATTATGCATAGCACACACCAAAGTAGCCATAAACACAGATCGTGCTTAACTATATGGGATACATTGTCTTATATTCCTGTTGCTTCCCAAACAGAATTTCTTTTCAGAGCTCCAAGATAGAGAAGAAGAATTTGGCATATCTGATATCCAGCTTGGTCTAACAACGCTCGAAGAAGTTTTCTTGAATATTGCTAGACAAGCAGAGCTAGAAAGTGCTGCAGCTGAAGGGAGACTAGTGACCCTGACCTTAACATCTGGGGAATCTGTGCAGGTCAGTGTAACAGTATTTTGCTTTAGATTTTTCTACGGTGACGTATTAGGTATATACCTCTAAAATACCTTATTTATACCCGATCACAATAGTCAAAGTTGCAGATATAACCCTTCTGCTTTTCAGTTCAATATAAGTTGCAACTAAGACAACTAGTACATTTTTGCTGATTAATACAATAAACATGCAGATTCCTATAGGAGCTAGGTTTGTGGGAATTCCAGGAACAGAGTCTGCTGAAAACCCTACTGGGTTTATGGTAGAAGTATACTGGGAACAAGATGATACTGGTGCCTTATGCATTGCTGGCCACTCACAGAAGGTTCCTATTCCTAATGGCGTTCAACTATCTTCTTCTCCATCTGTAAGACACCGTAGATATTTAGGCCGGTCAGGAACAGTTCATGGGGTTGTGATTGATCCAAGTCAAGTTAGTTCAGTAGCTTTTCAGTGATGTGTCATGCAAAATGTACAGGGAGATGCATCATGCTTATTTATTTTTTTCAACAGGTAATTATACATGAGTTACTTATACTCGATAATTGTAGACACCTCTCTCAAAGCATATTTAATAACCGACAATGTTTCAACATAATTGCTTCCAAAAAGATACCTGTAGGAAACATAAAAATAAAATAAGGCATGATGCATCATAACCTGTGCCTAATGTATACAATTTTTTCACTAATACTTTTTTTAATATTTTTAAAAAATTGTCATATCATTCATTTTATTTGTATCTTTTTTATTTCTCGTTGTTGAAAAAATGTATTGTTGAAATGATATTACCATAAAAGGGCAGAGTACCAGAGTACATTGAGGTTTGACTTGTACATGTTTTTGGCAGTTGGACTCCATCTTCGACTAGCATATAGAGTTAAACTATTTCCCCAATCTTAAAGAGTGTTTTTTTAATGATGTATAATTACTTAAGTTTAAACCATCTCTCTCTCTCTTAGTTTTGAATTCAAATTGAATCATGCCATCGATATTCGATACTCCAGTTGTGAACAAACAAGTGCACAATGTACTGTAACAGTTTAATTTTTATGTATTCGATGAAATTTTTTAATTTATTGTATTAAATTAAATTAGTAAATTTTATAATAGAATAAAGAGTATGTGAAGGATTTTATTTTAAAATAAGTAATTTAAAATTTTGAAGTTATTAATTTGTTTTCAAACCTAAACGTTACAATAACTTTTTAAGAACCGAACAGAATAACAATATGATAATAATGATGAAAAAAAGTAGTTCAAATGTTTTTTTTTATTGTGGTAGATAAGAAAAGAAAGAAAGAAAAAACAAGAAAATTAAATACATGAATATTGACCCCTATAGTTCAAATGTTTTTTATTTTTTATACTTGTATATTTCAGCCGATTGTGCTGGTATTTCTTTTTGGGCATCAAATTTTTATTATCTTGTGAATTTTATTATCAAGTTTTATTTTTATGAATTTTATCATTTAACTTTCATAATTTCGTAGATTTTCTCACTCAAGATTTTTTTTTCACGAATTTTATCATTCAACTTTCAATATTTTGCAAATTTTATCATTCAAATTTTTAATTTTTTGCATTTTATCATTACATTGACAACAAAATGATATAAAAATTTATTTTTCTAGATTTTTGTACGGATGTAGTTATAACCGATGTAAAAAGTTAATTTTTTTATATCGGTTATGATTGTAATTGATGTCAAAAGTTAAAATCATTTATTTTATATAAATTGTTTTTTAAACCACTTAGTTTGATAAAAATTTCACTAGTGGTGATAAAATGCACAAAAATTAAAAATTTAAGTGGTAAAATTTCAAATTTAAGATGCACAACCCAATCATAAGGTCTTGAATAGTTCCAAATTTTAATGATACTCGCATACATTGACTATCATAAATATAGTTTGTTCACTATACAATCCCGCCATTATTTTAATAAAATTTCTTCTTTGCTTTCCTACTATGTTACCTTTTGTTCTTTAATTTTTACATTCCATTTATCGTTGTTCATTTAATTTAGTGTTATTCTTGTTTATTTACTTTGTTAATCTTTAAGGTATTCTCCTCTCAAAAAAAAATTCTTTAATTTTTATATCACCACTTCGATCTTCTAAAGATTTTGTTTCTAAAATCTTTATACACTTTTTTTATCATAGCTTTAATCTTCCTTAAGAACCAATGTAATAATGCCTTAAATTGTATTTAAGATGTTTTACATTCCAAAATCCTAGAAGTTGGTCTAAGTGCTAAATAAGCACATAATATTAGTACAATACAACACTACTTTTCATACCAGTTTGTGCTTCACTCCAATTAATATGGTTTATGGAAGAAATCATCCCACACGGCAAACAATATGCAATATCAGAGTTAACAATCCCTTTAGATTTCCTTCATTCTTTGTTACTTCTGCTGTTACACTGATATCAGTCTCTATATTACTAAGTAAAGACAGATCGTATAATTCAGCAAGCCACTGTGTTTAGTGATATTTTTAGTCCTTACACTAGCTAGACACTACAATATGATCTATCCTCTACTATCTGAAGAGTTTGAAATGCCAAAAGAAGTTTTCTGAAGGCCGAAGAAATCTCCTATGAGAGTATTCGTGTTACCAGATCATACTTGTCCAAACACAGAAGTTTGGGGTACACAAATAAGGTACATGTTAATGATCACACACACTGAAGGGAGAAAAAAATACAATATGGACAGCCAAGGAATCATGCCAGAGACAAACAGAACATAAGACATGAAAAGTTGCAGCATGCAAAGCTTAAAACCTATATTGTAAACTCACAACCCAGGATGCAGGGAAAATAAGCGGATCAAACCAGCTCATACAATGGTCCTATCATTTCAACAACTTCCATCACAGATGACCCCACACGATTTTCAGCCTCCTCGTGTTCAATACCTGAAAACCAGCGTTTCCCTCACTCACCTCCTCCACTCTGCTTGAATTACCTTCCCTGCAAGATGAACAGACTAGTTTATGATTATCAATCATGAGAAAACAAAGGCATACACGATCACATAGTTTATTCATTTTGGAACTTCTACCTAGTTGATTACCTTGAATAAAAAAACTGTATTGTTTTGGAAAATAGTAATTTTCTAGGTGAAATCATTGTGACGTATTTTCAAACCACTATATTTAGGAAGCATTATATCATAATTCATACCATTCCCTGCCTTAGAAGATGGTACTGTTCTGTCACTTTTGTTTCCCCCCTTGCCACCTGCTGGAACTGATCTCTGTGTCTTAGGTGAATATGAACTAATCTTCTTGTTAGTTGAAGAGGGCAGAGAATGTCTCCCAGAACCAGCAGTGTTGTTTTTCTCAGTTTCATCTTGTCCAAACCTTGGGGACCCTTGTGCCCTCAACTTTGCCTTGGCAGATTCAGTTGCTGCCATATAACTTGGTAATTTTGGACTATTCTTTAAGCCATCATCTCCATTCTCCTGCTTCGTCAAATTTGAGGCTTTACGTGTAGGTTTCTGGTTTTCATTACCTGTCAGATCATTATAGCTCAAATCTCCATTTGTTAATAGGGAGTTTTCATCTTTGAAAATAGTCTCTGGTAGATTGCCTAGCTCATTTTTAACTTTTCCGTGAGATGTGTTTCTATCTTTAATTGGAGTCTCTGACAAGGGCTTTGATTCTACAGACACTTGATAATTGCTAGGAATGTCATACACTTCCATGTTAACTGATGGTCTTGGAGAAATTTCGACATCTGGCACATTGAAGATGGTTAAAGTTTCTTCTTGCTCGATCTTGTCATCGGGAGTAATGATTGCTTGTTCTGAAACAGCGTGACTTGGAATAACTGTTGCTATTTCCAAATGCTCCTTTGGGGTCTCAATTTCAACTTCTGGCTGAACAGCATTCTCAACAACAGGGTTATGAATCTTTCTCAAGCTACGTTTAACCTTTTCAAGCTCACTTTGAGGATTTTCTAGCTCTGGATCCAACACTTGGTGTGGTATTTTTCTGAAATTACGTTTTGGTTTCTCGAATTCAGGATTTGTTTGCACCAGGGCTGGTTCAAAATTTGCAATAGGAAGCTTCCTGGTAGTGCGTTTTGACTTGGTAATTTGAGCTTCTCCATTTGAAATATTACCATGCTTTCTATGAGATTTAGAGTCTCGAATTTTCTTGGGTTGGGGAACTGGTTTCCAGAAGTAAGATGCGGACCAGCGTTCCAACCAGCTTAAGACTGAATTTGGATCTCCACTAACATATTGCAGGCGCAGGGCCATTATTGTAATTGATGAAGCAACAAGCTGAAACAAATTTGAGTAAAACAGATCAAAACACTGATAGAAGTGTGTGCTCCAGATAATTTATGCAGCAATGTAGGACAAAGCTCCCTTTGTTTCCAGGTTCAGATTTAAGTGATGTAAATTATGGTCAGACAAGACCAGTATTACACATAATTACATAAATAGACCAGGAGCCAATTCAAGCATGTTCATATATAAACTTGGAAGGTTTACAAAACCACAGGTTTTGACGTAATGTATTATTACTTTATGGCTCAGCTTCATGCTCAACGCCCCCAATAGTCAGTTCTACTAAAAAAACACAACATTCTTTAACCTTTCTTAACATCAAAATTCATCATTATATTGATTAAGTTACCTTACGGATGAAAGTATTTGCAGACAGCTTTGAAATTTTTGTGGAGATACCAACTGGCTCACCAAGTTTTCCATCCTGAAGCACAAATGAACAATACATTCAGAAGGAAAAATCTTAGAACCAGCAATAATAGAAAAATAGGGAAAATAACAGAAAAAGGAATTCTTGGTAAACCATTATTAATTTAGGAAAAATTAATCGATGAAGTGATTAAGTCAATAAGTGGCTATTCATTAACCTCTATTCAAAGTTTTGAGCATCATTAATCAGTTGAATGGTTAAAGATTCCCAATTTTACCAAGAATTCCTTTTTTGTAGTTTTCCAGAAAAGATATTATACATCCAGAATAATCCCTCTTCTCTCCCTACACGATTCAGTCATAAACTTGGTTCTATCTAACAATACCTGATTCAAATTTTTGAGCATCATTAACCATATTTTCAAATCTGATTTGATAAACTACAGATCATTCACATGTTCCAACATTTCATCCAATACAATAAGTGGTAAAAAATTTGTAGAACACAATCCTTAACAAGTTCTCATTGCAATAAAAAGTGATGGATGATAAGTGGCCACCCTAAATTTAGTAATAGTTAATTCAAAATATACCCCATTTATTGCCTACTTAGTCCTCATTTTGAATGCCCTACCTGTTCCGCCAAAATGTTCACATCTAATAGGACCATTTTGTTCTAATTTGACCCAGATAGTCAGGTTCAGGTATGTCATAAACCCACATAAAAAAAAAAAAATTCCTTGAACAATCAAGTAAGATGACAAATCATTGATAATTTGCATATTCTTAGAAAACAGTACCAGAGGCTTAAATAGATTGCACTTCTCATGGATTTCAAATCCAACATTAGACTGTCTAATCCTTCCTCCACGAACAAGTGCTTGTAACTTTACAATTCCATACATGCAGCATAATGTAACAACAGCTTGTCTCCTAACCAAGTGCCCACGAATAAGTGCTTGCAACCTTATGATGCCTTTTAGGGCCCTAAATGCCCTGCGTGCCTTCACAAGAGATGCTTCCATTAGTTAATAACAAATATTACAATTTTCATTAACTAATACAATCAAAACTCCAAAAAGATAATTCTAATTTGCTAAAAAATGTTCATGTGCCAATTCTTACAAGAAAATATTCACAAAGTGTCAGGACAGTAGTAAAGAAATTAAGATTGCAATTTATTTCTCAATGAAATATAATTTCTGTCAAAACAGTCTGATGACAGTGGAAGTGGGGATGAGTTGATATCTGACAGGAAAATATCAGAGAATTAATTTCAACATTAAGATAATTCTTAGATTATTTTTATTTTAAAAAAAATTTGAAGTTATTTGACATACTGACTTGACTATCTTTTTGGTTATCCTTACTCCTAGCAGCATTCCAATATCTCCTCTCATTAATATAATTTCCCTTTTCTTCTATTATACATGTGTGAAAGGCACATCAGCCTTCAAGTGAGATATTATGACAATTAAATTTACAATCATAATAGAAAATAAGATTCACAGTCTATATATCCTTTTGCAGTCTACTTCTAGATATCTTATCCCAGAGTACACTTCAAAATTCTAAAGTTTTATACAAACAATAATATGAATTTAATCACTTAAGGTCCTCTAAAACTGTAAGTCACCTACCAAGTAACCCCTGAAAGCAGCTTGTGCCTTTGTTGCTGCTTCCTCCTGCCTGATTTTCTCTGGATCAGGTGGTGCATCCGGATCAACAGATCCATTAATGTCTCTTTCTTGATTCTCAGGTAAAATATTTTCTGATTCTTCATTCTCCAGTTCAAGGTCCTCCTCCTTTGTAGCAATCTCATTGGGGGTTGGATCTAAGGACAAACCATTTTCCAACTCGTTGGAAGCAACAACTGCTTTTTTATTGACAATCTTCTACTTGAAATTACAGCAAAAGAAGTCAGAAATTAAACAAAGGAAAGTTCATATCAAAATACATTTATTTCTTCAAGTAAGTTATATTTTCAACAGTACAACAGCAGTTATATACCCTAGCTGCATTTCTGGTTCATAATCTTAGGTGTTTGGCAACGGAAAACTAGTCTTATGGCAGTGACACCAAAGAAGAATGTGATTTTACAGCAATAAATGTCAGACAAAAAACTGGCTATTGGCCCTTATTGGAGAACAAAATCCATATTCTATTTTTCTTGCCCTGTTCTCTATATCATAACAATAGTTTATTGTTATATTTCAACTTAAAACCAATTGGCACTAAGTGAAGTTGTCCAACAGATATATAAGCTGCACCCCAAGAACTGAGGCAGGCGATGTGAGACTTTCTAACATTTATTACTAATCCTAATGAAACAAATTAGATTGTATTGTAAGGGCCATCTGAATCTGATTATTTTCGTTATGTCATTTAAATGAAAATTATGGATGCACACATGCGACTAAAATGAAAAATATTTTAACATTGAATAGAGTTGTTAGGTTGCTTTAACTAATTGCATTACCTCTCTTCCTTTTGAAATATTTGATTTGGATGACTTTTTCCCAAATAGTACGGTTTTGATCCATTTTCCTGGTGATTTCCCCATTTTGAGATCACAATCTGCAGCAGAAAAACAGTGAACTTAATCTCTACATTTCATATGGTAGAATACAAAAATAAATAATGAGTCTAAATAAAAAATAAAAATACCAAACAAGATTATGCAAGATACTAAACAAAAAATACTTAATCCTGAAATAATGCAAGACGAATACTAAACAAGATTGTCAAATTTAGATAATTTTGTTAGTTATACTAGAGATTAAGCAGTGAACTCTTGCCATAGGTTATACTATGACCCCACTGTGTTCAGTGTGTTGTATGGCTGAGATATATAAGTCAAAGGTCATCAGGTAGCAAAGCAAATTTTGGGAACTTACGGGATAAATTCTTATAATTAGCATTCTATGCTGGCCTAGACCCCACTTGACCGCAATACGTCAATACCAAAAGAAGAAAAGAACAAATTCCTCAAATGCTTAACTAGCTGAAGTGTTCAGGTAAATATAAAGCAGAAATCTTAAGATATGCGGACATATTTTAAGAGTTTTGTTGGAAAGTAGAAAAACAGATTTCAAAAAACTCATCACATTTGAAGATATTAAGATGCTACAGAATTTCAAACACAAACAAACTATATTATAGGAAAATATAATTTAGTGGTCTCCATTTTCTTGGGGGCGGGCGGTAGAAATCTTATCTCATTTGATTTAACTATGCATTTATTAAAATTTCCTGGTTGAAATAAAACAACAGCTTTTGCTACAAGGATATTCTTACTGCAGATAATAAATAACTTACCTTTTCCTTAATGAATAGGTAATTAACAAGAGAATGATTTTCCCACTAATGATTAACAAAGTGGGGTGACACGCTCAGCAATCAGCTAAATTTTATAGCATAAAGAGAAAGGTAGGCCAAAGGCTTTGAAACTATACGTTAAGGGACATAATGACCAACAACTTATAAAGTGTAAAGAATAATGATCAAAAATTGATCACATCTATTCTCTTACGCAATAATAATACTGCACCTAATCATGGTCCACCGCACTCATTACCTTAATATGTTGTTGTCACCGACAATAATTCTGCTCGAACGTTAAAATAAAAAAAACAAAAAAAAAACAGAAGCACAACTCCACTGACAATTACCAACTGGAATTCTCACGAAAACCTAAAAAATTATAGTTTTAGTAATACTCCCTCCGTTACATTTTAATTGTTGAATTTTTGGAGAATTTATTTATTGTTTGCAAAGTTCAAGATCATATTAATTACACTCTTACTAATTATATTCTTATTTATTTTTTATCTTTAATTAATTTAAACACATTTAGTGTGGAGTGAAGAGTGAAAAGATAAAATAAGAAATTTCACAACTATTTTATTAAATTTAAGAAAATTTATTGCATTTCATAGTTTCTGCGAAACAATCTCATTCCAACAGATAAAAACGAAGGTAGTAATTAAAAAAAAAAAAAAAAAGACACACAAATACCAAGCAAGTCCTCAAACTGAAACAACAAATCAAACACAGCAAAAGGAAAACACAGAATTAGAATCAAGAACAAGATCTGCAACAAGAAAAGCAAGAACTGAACATCTGAAATTGATGCTGAACTAACTTCTAAGAAGCTAGATCTGACAATTACCTGATAAACGTGGAAGCTCTTGTCCTAAAATCTTACAATTCCTATGAAAGGCAACCACATTGAAGTATGAGACTACAAAATCAAAATTCCTAGTTTTTTTTTCCACAATAAGTATTAACATACTATTCAATGAACAAGATACTACGATAATTAAGAACTGGTAAGAGAGAAAGAACAAGAGAGAAAAGTAGTGTACCATGGAAGAAGAGAGAGTGAAACTGAAAATGTGACCTAAAGCTTCATCAATTTATTAGTTGTTTGATGCATTTGCATGCTGTCATCATGTCTCTGAAGAGAGTGAAAGTTAAAATGTTGAAAAATAAAAACAACTAATGTACGTCTGAAACTGAAACTGAAACTGAAAAAAGCTTGGATTGTTTGGTTCCGTTTGGGAAACGACGCCGTGTGGTCAACACTAACCGAATATTTGGCGGCAAATCTTGTCGTGACCGTTGATGCGATGACTCGCCTTGATCGTACGGTGGAGGGTGTAACTGATGAAACGGTGCGTTTAGGTGGCAGTGGTTGTGGTGAGAGTGCGGGTGCAGTTACTTTGGAATCAAGTGTTCCAGCTCCTTTATTGCGAAATGACTTTAGTGCCCTAGAATGGAAATGCAAATCTCACGCGCGGAGGGGCGTGTTGGGGAACGGGAGCGTGCGAAGAGGGTGGAAGTGGAGGTGACGCGCGTAGAAGCGCGTGGAGAAGTAGGTGGGAGATGGAAATGGAGTTAGTTGGTATATGGGAGCTATGGTGGAAAGAGGGTGGGGACCTGTTGCGTCGGATAATTAAAGTGGGACAAAGCAAACAACACTTTTTCTATTTTTGTTTTAGGGTAGATTTATTTTAGAAAAAGATGAAATTATTCTATGGTTATTTATGCTGTTGTATAATTTACTCTACTCCCTCATCTTAACTTTCTTCTTGTTCAAAAGGCTTTCACTCACAAGATATATTCTTTAAAATTCAACTGCCAAGTTGATTTTTATATTAATTATTTTAAATAAAATAATTTAGATTAAATATAATTAGTTGATAACATATGAGTCAATTGGCACAAAATTTCTACCAAAGAATAATTAGTTGTTATTATAAAAATCTTTTTTGATTAACAATGCATGAAAAATAAATTTATTTCTATGTCAACCTTTAATTTGGAGAGTGTATTTTCACACATTTACTTTACAATTAGTTAAAAAATAAAATATATTTCTTTTAATAGTCTAAAACTACCATTCTTTTATCTCTATATTTTGATATTTTTATGGATATTTTAAAAATTAAATAATAAAAGAAAGGGTGAACGTAAAAACAGAAATTAATACATTAACCTTAAATAATTTTCAAAATTGATTATTATCAATAAAAATAATTTCAACTAATTAGAAATCATCCTTTATTTAACATTTAAAGTGGTGATTATAAAAATTAATAACTAGAAATTGACAATGAAAACAAAGATAAATACACAAATCTCAAATAAATTTTAAGCTTAATTTCAATGTACTATTTATGAAAAAGAAGTTATAATGTTAACTAATTAGAAATTATCTTAATTATAATATTTAATATTTAAAGTAATTATGAAAGTTAAAAACTTATTATACACGATAATTTATGATTAAATGTTTTGTAATTTTAGTTTTTATCTCTAATTATTATCTGTTTTATATAAATGGTTAATATTAGATAAATGTAAGATAAAAATATTTTTATTTTTAATGACTAAATACTTACTTTATTTAATATTTAATTTTTTACAGCTATCACTTTATATATCTCGGTAACTTTTTATTCAAAATATGATAAAAGAAATTACATGATAAATCTATCCAAATTAATACACTTGGTAGCACACTAAATAATATCATAAGAAAGAGCAAAATGTATGAAAAAACAAAAAGACAAAATAGAAGTAAAATTTAAGTACCAAAATCTAAAATGTATAAATCTAAAAGATAAAAGAAAATTGATCGGGTCATCAAATTAGTTCAAATTGAAAAATAAATATATTCAATTGTTATAATTTATTTAATTTGAAATTGAAGTGAAAGAGAAATTAACCCATTCAACTCAAAACTGTCTAATTAATTTTGTTTTAAAATTAGGATAAATCAAACCACTCCTATTACAGTCTTGTAAAAAAAAATCTTAATTATCAATTTGGTCCTAAATCATTTTAAGTTATTCTTTGGTATCAAATTTTTAAAAGGTTGAATTTAGTTTTTAAGTTCTTAAAAATAAATCAGTTTAATTCTAAAATTTTTAAAAAGTTTAATTTGATCATCAACTTTTTTAAAATAAATCAATTGATTCCTAAATTATTTTAAATGACTTAATTTAATATTTAAGTTCTAAAAATTTAAAGATTAAATTGATTTATTTTTAAGAATTTAAGGATCAAATTAAATCTTTTAAAAAATTAGAGAATAAATTGATTTATTTTTAAAAACTTAATGATGAAATCGAATCTTTTTAAAAATTCAAAGAATAAATTGAATCATTTCAAATAATGAGATGAAATTGATATTAAGCCAAAAACAAACCCACTCGTATTACTGTTTGTAGTTTGGTTTCGTGGATGGTCAAGATCATTTGGTATTGTTGATATGACACACTTCTTTAAATAAATCTGATGATCAAGATCTTGTAAGTTTAACGAACGGCCAAGATATTTTGCTGTGATGAAAATGATTTTAACCAACGGATACTTTGGACCTTTTTTAGTTTTTGGTGAGAAAAAAACTTCGGACTTGTTTGTACTTTGTATTCACGTTCAAGCATTTAAAATTATGTTAAAATACTTATTATAATTTTAGGTGAATGTTGGTAAATTTAGTTTTAGAATAAGAAATTAATTAATTTTAAATTTAAAATGGTTTCGAATCGAAGAAATTTAAGGTGTTTTTCGTTGACATTAAAACATAAATAGTTTAACTTTAAAAACAATTTTGGCAAAAAATAATTATGCAAAATAAATTTCATTCAAAATCTATTTTGTAAACATTCACCAAAGAGACACATTATTATCTCTTAAATACCCTTATTATTCCTTTGCTTTTTTATTGATTAATTTAATTTTTATATATATTTTTTAAAAAAGTAATTTTAAATGTAATTGTTTAATTAATTTTATTATTATTATTTTACAATCAAATTATACTTTAATCTTGATAGTTAACATTAACATTAAACATTGATTTTTATCTAAAAAAATAAATATTGGTTTTTATTACACATTTTTCATCAGCTATTACACGATTTACTAAAATGAAACTTTTAATTTTAATTGAAAGATAATATAAAAACAACTAAACAACAACAGACAAATTTCGTCCTCTAAAAAAAATTAAAGAGTAAATAATCATTTTTTAAAATTTATCCTTATTATTAACAAGTGGTAAAATTAAAAATATAATAATGTTGTAAGTGTTTTAATCAAATAAATTAGTTAAATACAATTATTTTTATTTATAATTCAAGTTTTAAAATAAAATTTTAATTATTGTATGTTTATTAAAAAAACAGATAAAGTTGAACTGAGTCAATATTTGGCAAAATGTAAATTATTTTTAAAGGCATATACAATTATTATTATTATGTTCCATAATTTTAGATTTAGATTTTAATATTGTTAATATAACTTTTTTTGTTATGTCAACAATTAGAAACTATTTTATTTATGAATTTTAAATAATTATTAAAAACAATTATTTTTAATTATATGACAATTTGTAATTGAATAAAAATATAAAAAAAACCTTTCACTTTGAGAATATATTTTAATTAAATTCTCTCTATTAATATTTCCTTTCCTAATAACAAACGGGTTACTTGCTCTAAGCTAGAAATTACTTTTATCCAAAGAAGGTATACCTACAACAAGCTACAAAGGACTTTTCTATTCTTTTATTTTTTTTTGACAAACCTACCAAGGACTTAGTTACCCGATTATGTCTTGAAGCTTGTAACACGTAAGAGTCAACACAGCGTCATAAGATGCAATAATTGGGCTTCTTTAATCTTTATAGGCTCACGACTACACTAGTATCCTCCGGGTAACCTAAACTAGGTGTTAATTAATGTTATGATGTACTAAGGCTTATTTATGGAATATAGGTCATCCGTATCATGTTTATAAATAGTTCAAGTTTGATTGCTATCAATATAGAAAAATTCTAATTATTATTAATTATGTGACTAGACTTACGACCAAGAAGCAATGACAATTATCTAATGTGGTGTTGTACAGATTCCATCAGTGTGTGTTTGGTTCTTAAACAAAGAAGTATGGGCAAAAAAAGTCAATTTAAAAATGCAATAATGAACAGAAAAATATTCACTAGTGATTCTTTTAGCTAGCAAAAGATGTGACAGGCAGCGTTAGCTATGGAGATATGGGAGCAACCATCAAGGAGGGTTTGAATTTTGAAGGGAAGTTATGTAGTGGTAGAGATGACATGTTTTTGGGGGCAAAAAAAACTTGTCGGTGTGGTGTATATAGATTTTTTTTTTCTTCTTTCATCATATTTAATGAACATTATGATTTATGACACTATTTCCTTTCGCACTTTTTCATGGTATTGGTGATACAATGTGTGAACGTGAAAAAAAAAAAAAAGGAAAGCAAAGACGAATAGACAAAGGATTTTTGCGTGTGTCATTTAAGAGAAAACTTCGATATTCCAAATATAAGTTGGGCAGCTTCTTTTGGGTTGAATACCCGTTTTCATCCAACTACCAAAATAAATACCCGTTTTGATATTATAATAATGTATCATGCATAGGTCATAATAAATACAGATGCACATGTTATAAATTGGGTCACGTCTATTTTCTTTATATCCCTGGAAATCAAAAACAAATATGAAAGAAATTACAATAAATTACACTATCTATTCAATTAATTAAATTAAATCCTATTCATGATCATGTCTAATTTACTTAGATCTATGTAAATAAAATAAAGTAAATATATTATTTCAATGTCATCGAGCTCTTATATACAAGAACCTTCTCCAATATGCATTAAAGCTTTCGTAAGCGCAAAATATTAGATCATGAATACAGTTTGTTAATAATAGACAATGTAAATCAAGGAATTTGTCTTAGTTAATTTTTTTATAAGCACAAGTAGTGCCATAATAACAAATACCAGCAAAGGAAACCTTTATGGTAGATACAAAACATAAACCCGATAACAAAAAAAGAACCAATACAAAACAAAGGATATACGCCCCCAGACTTGAAACTTGTAGTATAGAATAGACTAATTTCAAACTCAGTTTCTAGCCACGACCAAGATCAAGTATCAAGCTACAACCAATTATCAAGCCATCCAGTAACAAATAAAGCCTCACTTGCCACGCATACCAAGACCAAAGAGAGAACCACCATATAATGTCAGTCGCATCAACCAACAGATAAACAGGAATCAATTAAATATACACACTCCAGGACTTATTTCCCATTGCACAAAGGAGTAGCTAAAACCTGACTCAAGTTTTAATCCAAGACCGGCTATGAAAAAGAATGTCATTAATAACTTTATCCCTGTTATAAATTGCATTCCTAAAAACAACATTATTCCTCCAATTCCATAATACCCACAAGATAGCATTCCACAAGATTCTCCACTTTTTATTTACTCCCTCTGAGACTTTGGGTGAGCAATGTTGCCAGAAATGATCAATTGCAGAAACAGGAAAGGCTGTAGAAACATTCAGCCACGAGTAACATTGATTCCAAATATCCCGAACTTTATCACACCAAAAGAGAACATGAGACACAGATTCCTCAACCAAACCACAAAACGGACACTTAAGATCCCAATTTGGCACAATCACATCTCTATGCCGAAAGTTATCCCCAGTAGGCATAATATTATTCATGATTTTCCAACAAAAGTAGTAACCCTTAAGGTACATTCACCCTCCATACATGAACAAAAATATCCGTTGGACTCATGTAAATGAGCATATCCATTTGGATGCAGTCCAAAAGATCTTTTACCATCTAATCTACCCGAAAAAGATCTTTTTATTTTATTTTTTAAGAGTGTTTGGTTATTAATTTTTTTTAGCTTTTATAAAAGTAAAAGCTCTCAGCAAATCTTTTTTTGAAACTCAGATTTTCAACTTGTGAAATTTTAACTTTTCGGGAATCTGTTCCCTAAACAATGTTTGGACAATTATGTCCTAAAAAAATTTCAAAATGACAAAACATGTCCTCCTCATTTTCTAAACCCTCAAAATTTCTCTCTCTTGTTCCTCACAATCTACGTGTTGTGCCTTCCTTCGTTCGTCAACCTCTCTTCCATTTTTTTGATTTCTCTTCCGATCATCCTTCGTCATACCTTCTTCTTCCTTTGTTAGCATCACAAGTTAACCAATTCTTCATTAATTTCTTTTTCTTCTCATTAAATTTTGAATTGTTATGGATTAGGGTTATGCTTTTATTTGTTTCATTAAGCTTGTGAAATGTCTCTCAATCAAGTTCCTGTGAAAAGAAAGAAAGCAAAATGGTGTGATAAAAATATTGAGATTATGTTGAAAGTGTGCATAGAAGAGGTGAATGCTGGAAATAAACCTCACAATCACTTCACTAAGTTTGGTTGGGCAAATATTGCAGAAAAATTCAATAAGGCAACAAATTTGAGATATGAATATAAACAATTCAGAAATAGGTGAGATTCTTTGAAAAATGAATGGCAATTATGGGCTAAGCTTATTGGGAAGGACGCAGGTCTTGACTGGGATGGGGAGAAGAAAACCATTGCTGCTAGTGATGAATGGTGGGAAGCCAAAATTCAGGTAATGTCGACTTTACATTATACAAGCCAGAGTTGTCTCCTTTCCAAACCCAAGTATCCACCTCCTCCTTGCATATCCTAAGTCCCCTCACATCATCAAGAAAATGTTCTACCATCCTTAGTTACACCTCCTACGCATCATCACATAAGAGACACCATCTTGGTTCTACACATTTTATTTCTACACACTTCATCTTCTATTATATACACTAACTAGAGTGTCAAAATCCTGACAAGTATCCTTAGAAATTGGTTTGCAAAAGATCATGAAAGATTCTTGAATCCACTTTGAATATTCTTCATCTTTGGTGGTGTCCAACATTAATAGCATCATCTAAGGGATTAATTATTCGCTTTTAGGATCATTCATGTTCTATGGTAGTCAATACCATAAGTATAGCAAATTCATCTACTTATGACCAATATTGTAGGAGAAAACTCCCTTATTCTTGTTTGCAATCTTGATCACATTATCGTTGCTTCAAATCTGAGAAGCCTCCCCTGATGAACGAGGCACGTTTTCATCCATTTGTTTAGTCCAATGATGCAAATGATAGTAATCCAACTAGCAACACAGACAATACCAGGCCCAAGAGAACATGCATGAGGCCCCAATACCTCAGTGATTTCGTGTAGCTGCTGGAGCAGAAGAAGACAAAGCCAAAAGATAATTACTCATCTGCAAATCAATTGTAATAGAATTATATTCCATACCCATTCTCTTATCGTTCTGTTATACTCTATGCTGGCCAATGATTGACAATTTCTCCTCATTTGTAAACACTATAAATATCACCCATATTAATGAAATTAGCAAAGTATTTTTCCATAATTCCCATTAGCAATTTAGAAGTTAGACAATTATCTTAGATAGTTATCATATCAACTGGTCCAACCTGCCAGAGGCACCCTTCACACCATGCTTGAACACAATACTCGTCAGGCAACTATTGACTGCCTCGAGGAGGCTGTAACACGCCAAAACCATGCCACCATGGAAGTTAGGCTCAACTCCATCACGGACTGCCTGGCCGCCCTTACAGTCACCCTCCTCCCCCAAAACCCCCCCATGCACCTACCCCACCTTCTTCTTCATGACCTCACATAAAGCTCGAGGTGCCGCGCTTCAATGGCCAGGATCCCATGGGCTGGATCTTCAAAATTTGTCAGTTCTTCGACTATCAGGGGGGCCCTAACCATGAGAGACTAACTGTCACATCCTTCTACATGGAGGGCCCTGCCCTCTCATGGTACTAGTGGATGTCGAGGAATGGGTTCCTCACATCGTGGCCTGCCATGCTTCAAGAGCATGAATCACACTTCGCCCTTTCATATTATGATGACCCTCAGGGTGCTCTATTCAAGTTAACTCAGTGAGGTTTTGCCAATGAATATCTCACTGAGTTTGAGCACCTCGCGAACAGGATCGTGGGCCTTGCCCCTTCTTTCCTCCTTAGTTGCTTCATTTTCGGCCTGTACCTGGAACTACATCGGGAAGTTCAAGTGCTCCAACCTCATTCCTTGCTTAGGTAGTCACTCTCGTCGAGCTTCAGAAGGACAAATTAAGGATCATTGTCGTCACTTTTGCACCCCTGTTCACCATTCGCCTTCTACACTAGGTGTTGTCACTTCACCCAACCCTAAATTCTTAGTCAAAAGCTTGACCACGAAAGAGATGACAGTCAAACATAACAAAGGTCTCTACTACCAATGTGACGAGAAGTGGATCATAAGGCACCGCTGCAAGCCTTGCCTCCATCTTTTCATCGCTGATGACGATAAACCCTCGGACTGGGACCACCCCAACACGGAGCCACCAGCTTGTGCTGACGATACACCACCTCTTCCCCAAGTCAGCTTCAACACTCTCTCGAGGATTTCGGTGGCCGAAACATTCCGTTTATATGACCATATTCGTCATCATCGCGTCACCATTCTCATGGATGGCGAAAGTACCCATAACTTCATCCAAAGTCGCGTTGCTAAATTTCTGACCCTACCCGCAACTCCAACACCAACTTTGCATGTTATGGTGAGGAATGGAAACCGATTGACCTGCGACACTATATGCCCCAAGTTGACATTGTTGTTCAGGGCCACCAATTCACCCTTGACCTCTTCCAGCTTCCCCTTTACGGTGCTGATATTGTCCTCGGGGTCTAGTTGCTCCAAGAACTGGGCCTTATAACCACTAATTACACCTCTCTAACTATGTCTTTCACCCACATGGGTCGGCCCATCACCTTACATGTGGACGTCCCTCTTCGTCTTAACTCTGCCTCAACCCACCAACTGAAATGCTATATGCACACCCAAAGCTTATCAGACCTGTTTCAATTGGTCCAAATACCAGACCCAGACCCTCCACACACAACTGGCTCTTCTGCACCCCAGCTTCGTCATCCATACCCCTTGTCGTCACCACCCTGCTTTCGCACTTTGAGCCCCTATTACAGGAACCTTCACAACTACCCTTTCACAGTTCAATTTCCCACCACATCCACCTTGTACCCAATTCAGCCCCAGTCAACGTCAAACCTTATTGATACCCATATTGCTAGAAGTCAGAACTTGAAAGGCAAGTAGCTTCTATGCTCACGGCTGGTCTAATACAACCTAGTCATAGCCTCTTCTCCTCGCCGATGCTACTAGTAAAGAAGAAAGAAGGATCATGGCGTTGTTGTGTTGACTATCGGGCTCTGAACACCATCACAGTCATAGACAGATTTTCCATGTCCACAATAGACGAGCTCCTCGATGAGTTAGGAAAGGCTTCTTGGTTTTCCAAGTTAGACCTCCAGCAAGGATTCCACCAAATACATATGATTGACGAAGACATCCCAAAAATGGCTTTTCGTACTCACCATGGATATTTTGAGTATAAAGTCATGACGCTCAGACTATGTAATGCCCCTTCGACTTTTCAGGTGACCATGAACAATCTTCTCAAATCATTCCTTCGCAAATTTGTTACAATCTTCTTTGACAACATCCTTGTCTTAAATCCATCGATTTTCGACCACCTCGAACACTTGGAAATTGTCCTCACCACCTTATCTCGGGGCCAATTCTTTTTTCATTGTTCTAAATGTTTGTTTGCTCAAAAAAACTTACACTACCTGGGGCATATCGTGTCGACTGACGGCATGGCCCCAGACGCAGACAAGATTCAGGCAATAATGGCATGGCTAACCCCTTCATCACAATCTGAATTGTAAGGATTCCTCAGTTTAACGGGGTTTTACCAGAAATTCTTCAAGGGATATGACACAGTGGTCTTGCCACTTACCTTGTTGCTAAGGAAGGACCAATTTATATGGCATTCGGAAGCCCAACGGACCTTTGAAGCTCTGAAACAATGTATGATTGGCACCCCTATTTTGGCTACGCCAGACTTTTCACTTCCTTTTACCTTGGAATTCGATGCTTTAAGCGTTGCCATGGGAGCAATCCTCCTGCAAAACTCCCACCCAATTGCTTTTTTTAGCAAACCTTTTTGTCCTCGTCTTCAATGTTCATCGACGTATGTTTGCAAACTTCACACCATAACAACGACAGTGCGCAAGAGGAGACACTACCTTATGGGTCATCCTTTTGTGATTCTTACGGATCACCAGAGTCTCAAAGACCTCATGTCTCAGGTGATACAGACTCCCGAACAAATACTTACCTTGCCAAACTCATGGGCTATGATTACACAATCCAATACAAGTCTGGCTCCACCAATATCATTGTTGATGCTCTCTCCCGGGTTCCCTCCAGTCAGTTGTATTCTCTGTCGCTTCCCAATTTTGAATTCATGGAACAACTCCAAGCTTTTCTGTTGGAACACTCGTCATACTAGGACTTAATCTCACAAATTCAACAACACCCAGAAGTCCATCTGAATTTCACAATACACCATAATCTCATCTTCCTCAATGACAAGATTTTGCTCCTGGCAAACTGTCCCTTCACCTAACTTTTGTTGGAAAAATTTCATCAAACACCCATTGGTGGTCACATGGGAGTTTCTAAAACTCTTCATCGCCTTCATGACAGCTTCTTCTAGAATGGTATGCATTCAGACGTTTGCCGCCACGTTTCTCATTGTCTTGTCTGTCAACAAACCAAGTATAAAACCAATAAACAGTGGGCCTCCTCCAACCATTGCCCACACCATCTTCGATCTGGGAGGTTTATCCCTACATTTTATTTCAGGCCTACCGTTGTCGAACGGTTTGACCACTATCCTGGTGGTGGTGGATAGATTTTCGAAAGGGTTCATTTTGGTGTCATTCCCCCACATTACACTGCGCACAAGGTAGCCACCCTCTTCATGGACATTGTATGCAAACTTCACGACTTCCCTCGTAGTCTAGTTTCTGACTGCGATCCCCTGTTTATCAGCTCTTTTTGGCTCGAATTGTTCCACCTAAGTGGCACAAAGTTATGGATGAGCACTGCCTACCACTCGCAAACAGACGACCAGGCGGAGGTCCTCAATCGCATTCTCGAACAATACCTCAGAGCTATTGTCTATAACAGTCCCGCATAGTGGCTCAGATTCCTTGCACTAGCGGAATGGTCTTACAACACCTCCGTCCACTCCGGCACTGGTTTTTCCCCCTTTGAGGTCACATACAACAAACGTCCTCCTTCCATTCCCAATTACCTGATAGGATCATCACCAGTGGAGGCCATTGACTCTTTGCTGACCACAAGAGCAAACATTCACACCACTCTGATCTGACATCTCGCCAAAGCCAAGCTTCCATGAAACAATTTGCAGACATTCATCGATGCGATGTCCAATTCTCTATTGATGATTGGGTGCTCATTCTCCTTCGTCCGTATTGCCAAACATCACTTACGCCTACATACACAAAACTAGGGAAACACTTTTATGGCCCTTTTCAAATAGAGGCACACATTGGTCCAGTGGCTTACAGCCTCCAGTTGCCTACTTCTTTCAAGATCCACCTGGTCTTCCATGTCTCGTTGCTGAAGTTGTATCGCGGTCCCTCGCTAGTTGATCAACAACCTTTATCCCCTGCAGCTTGTGATAACCATCTGATAGTTGAACCCATGACTATTCTGGACTAGAAATAGGACAAAACAACCACTCCCCCTACCAAGTTGGCACTGGTTCAATGGTTTGGACTCCCACCTGAGGACACCACGTGGGAACATTGGAACGAGCTCCGGGACTCCTACACCTTGAGGACAATGTTGTTCTCCCAAAGGGGGGGGGGGTAATGACAACAATCTAGCTAGCAACACAGACAATACCAGGCCCAAGAAAACATGCATGAGGTCCCAATACCTCAGTGATTTCGTGTAGCTACTAGAGCAGAAGAAGACAAAGCCAGTAGATAATTACTCCACTACAAATCAGTCGTAACAGAATTATATTCCATACCCATTCTGTTATCATTTTGTTATACTTTTTGTTGGCCAATGATTGACAATTTCTCCTCATTTGTAAACACTATAAGTACCACCTATAGTAATGAAATCAGTAGTGTATTTTTCAACAATTCCCATTAGCAATTTAAGAGTTAAACAATTATCTTAGATAGTTACCATATCAAACTCCCTTATCCCTATGCCCAAAGCTAAAGAATCTAGCAACTAGAACAACACATGAAGAAATGAATGTCAGACTATTGAAGTTCGAGAACAAGTAAACTAGAAAGTCAAGTAGATTAAAACTTAGACTGTGTTGTGAAATAGAAAGTAATTAAAAACTTTTTTTATTTTTTTAAGTAAACATTAAAATAATATTTGATAAAAAAAATAATATGATTATACAATATAAGTCATAATTAAGTTTCTATGAATTTTTGGGTTAATTATAATGTTCTAGATTAAGAAAATATTATTTAATCTGACCTCGAATGTATGCTTTATGAGGATATTTTCTAAAAGTACTAAAATAACCATAATTAATCCCTACACATGTTTATTAATTAAGATACCTTTTATGTCATTAGTGTTGTAATTATATCATGAGATACACTACTAGCTAAATCAAGTCTTCCACTTATGGCAATGCTTTTCTTACTCAAAATTAGCTAAAATTTTGAACCAACAACCCATGTGAGTCTGCACTACTATCCAAATGATCCTTCCCTCGAGGGAGGGAGAACTTTAAATTTACCATAACACATTCAAGTTAAATGCATTTGGGTTCCACCAAGCTTTAAGGTCCAAAAATCGTAAACATAAAGTTATTTTCCTACCCAACACTCACGTATTCTCTCCCTTTTAGCTATTGGCCAAAACAACCTAACTTCTTCAGCTTTTTCTTCCATGGAAACTTAACCTTTAAAGATCTCCACCTTTCCTAGTTTTCCTGGTTGGTATTGGCTCAAAGCCTTCATTAATTCTCTCCATCCTCCACAAGTTAGGCGAGCTTCTTCTTTCTTTTCTTTTGAGAATAGAGATACACACAATTTTAATTTATTCCTCTCCTTGTCATAGTTTTGTAAGTGCTATGGATGGATTCATACTCTCCTACCAATATTTACCAAATATTTATGATTATATGTTTTTGGTGTTGTTTTAAGATGTTTTAAACACATAATGACCAAGTTCTTGACGTTTCATCACACACAAAATGTATACAATGAAATTTGGACCAAGACCACATTATGAATTCCTTTAGACCAAGGAGAACAAAGGCTCAAGGTTGTTGGACAAATGGTAAAAAGATTAACTTGAGAATCTTAATCAAAGATGAAGAAGATTTAGTGAAAGTTTAACCTCTAAAACTTATGAAAAAGGTTTGTCTTTGTATAGAACACTATATTGAGTGAATTTCTATACCTCAATACAATAGTATTAACTTAAATTTAAGATTTATAAATAATTCATTTAAGAGTTGGTAGACTTAGGAAAAAGATTGACCAAAAGTTAGCTCAATCTAAATTAGTTTTAGTAATTTAATTAGTAATTAGGTTAATTAATGAAGGGGAAAATGGTAATTTTGACCAAATAAAATTAATACTATAATTAAAATAATGAATTTCAGTTGTAATGAAAAAATTTAGGGTCAAATTTGAAGGTTTAGTAATTTAGTAAGTTACCTTTAAAAAATAATTTTATAAGTTGATTTAAGTTAAAAAAAATATGTATTATAATGAAAATTAACTAAATAAGGGTAAATAAATTATTTTGTCATACTTTAATTAATCTCACACTTAAAATAAGTTATTTTATATATAAATCATTCACAAAATTGCTCAACCTTATTCATGAGCTCATTCGAGTTATATTCTCCTTGTTATCTTTCTCATATTGAGTGTGAGAAAATCTCATGCTTAGTGTGAGGTCCTTCCTCTATATTAGGAGTGCTCATTATTTGAGTGTTTATCTAATTATAATCATATCTAATAAATAATTAGATTATAAGTGAGTATTATAACTATAATTGATCTATGAAGCATTTTAACATTAAATTAACACCTACCAACTCATGAATCATGCATTTCAAGAGATATTTCCCAAATCTATCAAGTTAGAATTCAAATCTGACTTTCCCAAATTAAAGAACATAATACATGATCAAGAGAAGAAAAAGGGAAGGAGATGATGCTAAAAGTGTGAGTGTATAGGTGTGGCTCTAATCCTCCTTGCTTCTCTTATTCTTCTCTTCTAGCTATCTTCTCCAATGTTATTAAATTCGGTCTGGATGTGCTAGTCTGATTGGTAAAAATCTTATTGGACCGGATATGCAATTTACCCGACATTGATATCACTCACTTGATCTAAAATTGGTCAAAATCAATGTCTTGTCTAGTTCAATCCTTACAATTTTTGGTTTGTCCAATTTTAATGTTAGTCACACTTCTCCCATTTACTTTTTCTGCACCTGACTCACCTTCCCATGTATTGATTGATGTTGCATGTTATACATAACCTACCCTATACCATTTGCTTTTGCCTTTCCCCATATGTTGCACTTCCTTATATTGACATTGTAATTTTTCAAATTTAATATTTGTACCTTACTTAAGGTGTCACCCATTTTTAATAAAATTTTGTAAAAAATTTCATGTTTTGGGATTAACCTTGGTCCTGTGGTTAACTAAAACAACGCTTCCAGTTTTCCAATGTATCAACTTAATATAAACATTGCAAATAAAATTTATATATTATATATGTAGTATAAAACTTCATAATGCAAATCGATTCATGTGGTTCAACTATTAACTAATTGGTTCGACCATTGACCCATTAGCTCAATACCTTGATTGAGTCAATGACATATTTGATTTTAATAACTCTTCTTTTCTCGCTCCCTTCTCCAAGAGCAAAGTGTGGAGTGTGGAGTGTATGTAGAATGAGGGGGTTGAGAGAAGGTTTATAAGTTTTAAGTGGATCTAAGTCCCTATAATATTGAGCCTTATGAGCTTTTTCTTTTAGGCAATTTTTGGTCCACTCTTTAACTCATAATTTAGAGTATAACTCACATGATGTAGAGCAATTATAAATCACATCATATTATGTGCTAATAATGCAACATTGTAATATTATCATTAGTACCCTATTTTGTGGTCTTACATTTGACATTCTACATAGAAAACCAATAATAACATTACCAAGTTCCCCATATTTATTTTCTAACAATGAGGGTAGAAAACTAGCCGCCTTGGTTCATATGATAATTATCTTATGACAATGACCATAAGAGCATCTCCAATCCACAATCCCACCAAAGTTTCTCTTCTATTTTTTTGATAATATTTTATACTTCCTTATAATGCCACATCACTTCTCTTACTTTAAACAACCTAATCAAAGTTTTACTACAACCAAACAACTCACAAAATTTTCTCTAATGGACCTCATAATAAATCTATTTTTTATATTTTATTATTCATATGTTTTTAAGTTAATATATTTTAAATGATAATTGTTAAATAATAAATAAATATATGATACATTTTAATTAAATAAAATTTAGCTTTCAAAATTAAAATACATAAAACATAATGCAAATTAAAATTAATAACAATAACTTTTAAACTACATAAAGAAACATAAATAACTATCACTAAAATATAGTTCAATTTTTGTTATTCTCGCATCCAAAACATTCTCATATATATTCCACCAAGTTTGCTTGAAGATGACAATATATTTCCTTTTGACGTATATGTGTTATTCTTTCTAAATATCTTCTAAAAGCTCCATGATGTCTATTAAAAACTTCAAGTGTTGAGACATCATTACTTGGACCATCGTATGAACAATCAAAATTGACTCATATTCTTCTCGTTCATTTTCGACAATCTTATTATGCAATATTATGCATGCATCCATTATCTGCTTCAATGTATTTGTGTTTCAAAATCATGTCAGTCCATATATAATTACAAATCGTGATTGAAGCACTTCAAAAGCTCTTTCAACATCTTTCCTTGCTGCTTCTTGATGTTGTGAAAACAATTTTCTTTTTTCTCCTAGTGGCCTTGGGATGGTTTTTATGAATGTAGCCCATTTTAGATAGATACCATCTGCTAAATAATACCTCGTGTTGTATGTGGTTCCATTTATTGTAAGTTGTACCTCAAGAGCTTGTCATTGCAAAACTTCAACAAAGACACCAGATTGGTTAATGACATTATGTTGTTATTTTAACCAACAACACCAAAGTATGTACGCCAAATCCATAATAGTTTCTTTTTCGTGATCTTCTTTTTGTTATTGACCTTTCCATGATGTAGGACACTTTTTCCATTCCTAGTGCATACAACCAATGCTACCTAACATACCGAGAAAGTCACATGCATATCCAATTTTTAAAGCACATTCAATGTCATTATAGTTGGGCTTTCTGAGGTACTTGGTCCCAAATACCTAATTCACTCCTAGGACAAACTTCTGTAAGCATTCCACAGTAGTGGTTTCACCAATCTGAACATACTTATCCATGCTATCTGTCAGTGATCCATAATTCAACATACAAATTGCAACAATACATTTCTACAACGATGAAAGACTCGTTCTCCAAGTTACATCATTCTGCAAGTGGAAATACTTGTCATTGTTACTACCTTCTTTGACAATATGCAGGAATACATGCCTTTGTATTCAAAACCTTTGTCACAATTGATTATCGATGTATACTGGACTTGTAGAGAAGTAATCATTAAATAAATGAAGACAACCTTCTTCACAATTTCTCGGTATATGAATTCTTTTACGAGCGTGTTGCTTGGAGTTGCTACCTTTTCTCACACGTTTATCAATTAATTTTTTAATGCACTTATGTTGGTATCGAATAACACTTAACTCATTCAGTAAATTTTCAATCAAGTTCACTGTCAAAATGCGAAATGTAAGGATCCATTTGACAAAAAAGGCAAGAAATAGTACACATATACAATTAAAGAAAAGAGAAATTAGGGAAACAAAGTGGTGTGATACAAAATGACATCATTAAAACAATATATACCAAGAACAATATATTTCCATTCGTGGATTAGGAAGTTATCTATATATGTAGTTGGGTTTAACATGCTTTAAAAATGTAACTGTTTTTCAAAGTTAAAATAAAATGTTGTAGTGATTGAGTATTGTAATAGTTGAGGGTAAAAACGTTCAAAAAAAAGATGACACCAAATGAGATTATTCCTTTTATAATAGTTATAGATTATAGATAATAGATATAGACTTATAATAGTTATAAATATAAGGTTTAGAAACTAATGTTATGCAACAACTACTTTGACTCCAATAGCTAGTTTGACGCCCAACAACTAGGTCAACCCATGTTTTTTTTAATTATTTCACACAAATGATTGTGATATTGAAGTTGTGTCTTTGTCATCCCAGTTGTATCTTTCATGAGGGTGGCAAACTCCATCAAAAGTAACTTTCCCTCTCGATTTTGGACTTCAGTCTCCTTAATATGTATATGATCTTCTGATTTTGTCAATACCTGACTCAACAACTCTTGCATTGCCTTAATCTCCATGAGGTCAAAATTTGTTTCTTTAGACTTCTCTTTAGCTTTCCTTTTTGCCATTTTTGTTCCCATCGGACATTGTAAAGATGATGTTGGGTAAAATTCACAATTTGTTGTTGTGTTTGATTGAGATGATGATGTGTACGCCCATGAAGCCGATGTCTTTGTTCTTTTTGAATAACCTTCACCGTACATTGCAAGCCATTTAGCCTGGTTCCTCACTTCATGCCATGCACACTCATATTTGAATGCTTCTCCTTGATCTTGAATAAAAAAGGCTAAAGCATCATTGATGACATCATCCTCAAAGCTCGTACTTTTCTTCATCTAAACAGCTTGTGCGTAACAACTACAAAACTTTTGAACATCATTCATCTTTGTCCAATGAGAATTTAGTGCACCTATTCTCCTCTCTCATTCTTGTTAACACAATTTTCATTATAATATATATTTTTATCCTTAACCAAAATCCATCTCCCTTTTGATTAACTCCAACAATTGTGTGCTTTGAAACATTCAACCATGTGCTAACGAATAGTTTATCCTCATCCATTCGAAACCTTTGTTTAGAATTCACATGACCACTCAAGCTTATATATCTTCATTGATTGCAAAAATTTCCAAGTTAATTTGGGAGGAAAACAAAGGAACTTGAGACTTCGATACAAATTCCATTAGTGTCTACACTTGTTGATCAGAGCAATCTCCGCCCCTACTCATCGTTGAAGCACCACCAAACATGACAAGGCTAGTTGTTGGGTTCGAAAAATTCATTCCTCTTTGGCCTGACATTACATATGGATGACTCATATGACATGTTTGGTGGAAAGTAATTAGGGAATGAAAATTGGGAAAAAGTTTCTCATGTTTGGGTTATTTGGAAAATTTGAAGATTGGGGAGGATTTGAACATTTTGAGCATTTGGGGATTGACAATTTGACATCCAATGGAAGCAAAATTTGGATTGTTATGAGTATTCTGATCCATTTGTGTGTAAAGAGAAAAAAAAAATTTAAGAGAATAAATAAATGAAATGAGATTATAAAAATTGAGAGAATCATCGTAAAAAAATGTTTCCAAAATGCATTATTTATACTCCATAAACTTATCTTGCATAACGTTTAAAAAAATTTACTGTTATATATAAGGATCGAATTCACTATTAAACTATTTTTTTATGACAATATTAATTTGAATTACAACCATCTCTTTTACCGTTAAAAAAATATTGTATAATGATTGAATTCATTATTAAAATGCTTATTTATAGCAATTTTAATTTAAATTACATCCATCTCAACAATAATAAAAATCAACGTTGTCCGCCACGGGAAGAAAATAGAATGACTTGTATATCTAAATAAAATACAAGTTTATTCATACAATAACTCAATTGGTCCCACTTGACGAGTAAAGAATCTGGTATTGCAGTTGGAACCCATTTCATAAGCGGGACCCACAATGACACGTCTCCAATCTAAATTTTTCATTTGGGTTTCTTCTAACACACAAACAGTGAGGGTTTGGGTTTCTCTAAAAGCAGGTTTTTCACGAAAGAAAGAATAACTAAACGGCTTAGTTTTGAAATTTGAATTTCGAAAAACCTCTCTCACGTTGAAGAACGCTGCTGCATCCAACCCCACCTCGACCCAACAAAACCCCCAAATCTCGATTTTTCATCGCTGTCTCATTCACCACCCTCATATCCTATCCGTTTATTACATAAAGCAACACGAGACAAGCCAACCTTGTAATATAAATCCAAACGACACAACATCATAATCACACATATTTCACCCCTCATCTCAACTTCTTTTCAATTCTCGCATTTCGGAATCAGATATGGAAGAACCCGTCATGGAACAACAACCCTCCGCTGCTGCTTCCTCTGGTATGCCATTTCTCACTCTCACACCCAACTTTCTATTCTTTGTTTGTTATATCATTCTTTTTTTTATAGGCAAATGTTAATTTGTTAGTTTTTGTTAGCCGCTACCTTTCCTCCCTTCCCTTCTTTCTTAACCAACCACCCAACTTTCTATTTTTGTTTGTTATATCATATACTGTAGTATGTGCAAAACAATAACGGTTTAAATGGGTTGTGTTCTGTTATGGTTATATTCAGGGAACACCACCAGACTCAGGCTTCAGAAGTATGCGCTCCGATCTGTCAATAAATCGAAGGAAGACAAGTCAGAAACTCCCAATTGCTCCAATCCTACTTCTGAAACCAAGAGGTAATCAAGCAATCCGAAAGTTTTTTACTTTAATATTATACACTGTTACTAATAGTAGCCGTGTAAGGAACTACTGATGGTTATCTAATCACAAATTATCATGATTTTGGTAACTTTTAACTACAATTACCTTAAAAATTGTACTTACTGGTTACTACTATAGTTTCTGATTGGTTGAGTGTTCAACGATTTTATACTGAAATGCATAGTAGTTAAATTAAAAAATGTAGGATCTGTTTACTTGGGAATGTGTTTTATGTATAATTTCCTGTTTTTATTTTAATTGTAGAACTGTCACATTGTTACAATCTGTTCAAAAATTTGTACGGGATAAACAACTTATGTTTTTGGTCAATTGAGAATCTTGTAAATATGCATGTTTAGTTATTATGTGAAAAAGGAAATGATTCTTGAACACCAAAGAGTGTATATGCCTTGAGAGAGATAGAAAGATAGGAGAAATAAGTGATTGATAAGATTGATGATATGATGTGACATGAAGAGAAAGATAAAGAGAAATGAGAGGTGTTGATGAGGATTTTGTAAGTTTTGGGTGTCCAGATATCACTACTCTTATAAAAATTTAGAATTGGTGATTGGACGGCTCAATTTGATATATGCCTATCTTTTAAGAAGTTTCATTTTTATTTTTCAGGGGGAGAAGTGTAGGTGCTTCAAGTGTAAGTAAAAGTGTGAGTGTTCTTGATTTTTCTGGCAAGGACAAGTCTGGTAGTGCCAAGCCACCAAGAAGGCTCTCAATTCCTGCCAAAACACCAGCCACTTCAAGACCCAAGCTGGGTGGCAACATTATCCCAATCACTGAGACTACAACTGGGAGGAATGCTTTTGGTCAAGGCAGAAGCAAAACACCAATTTCTGACATTTCCAAGACATCTACCCGAACCAAGTTAAATCTCCTAACTTCGGCTTCGTATTGGTTAAACCAGATCAAACTCTCTGAATCCGCCGCCAAGCACTCAATTTCGCTTGGTTTCTTCAAACTAGCTTTGGAGGCAGGATGTGAGGTACAACATAAATCAAATAATCAAAACACACAAATACAATGCACATCTATATGTCATGCCATATTTTCTTAGGACAAATTGCATTTATATCACCAAAATCTAAGCATATTTGTCTGACATACAGATCTTTTGCAATTAATGTCCCCCTTTCTATTAATAGACTTCCATCTTGTAAAGAAATTATATAGTTTGGGATCATGTGGTCCTGACTAATCTCCACATAACCACATTTTTTAATTTATGAAAAAGAGGCGTGTGCCATGTGGAGATTGGTTGAGATTATATGGTCTGGATCATGTAAAAAATTCCCCTTGTTACACAACTCCCTGATTTATTAATTGAGGGGCCTCCATGTAAGGTTAATAAAAGGAAGGGATATTGGATGCAAATAACAGTTAGTTTAAGGAGTATGAATACAATTTTGTCATATTGTTTATGGATCTGGTATGGCATATTGGCAAAGTCACTTTTCTGCAAATGCAGCACCCTTATTTGTTTGCTCATTAACTGAGCCAAATTTTTCTAATGATTTATTTTTCTTTTGAATATCAACCACAGCCTCTCGGGCCAATGCAAGAAGGGCTAAAATCATATGTGGGGAGATATCAGCTTGATGGCCTTGAAGAAACTGTGATAGCATTGTTTGAGAGCTATAACATCTCAGAAAGCATGGAGCAGTTGCAGGTGTCTGAGACAATTTCACATGTGCCAGAAGAGGGTACTCGCTCTTCTGATGATGATGTGCATAGCTCTTCTTCTACCGTGGGGACTAGAAAATTGAAACCAAAGTGCTTAAACACTGATTCTGCTCAACTCACACCTTCAACAGAGTCAACAAAGAAGGAGACAAGTCAAAAGAGTAATCCTGGATCCAGGTTGAGAGGGAATCTCAGCACAAACACTACAACTCCAGGGCCTGCTCTAGACAACAGGAATAATAGGTTGGTTAAAAAATCTGAGAAGCCAAGCAAGCAAGAACCAAATAAGGAAAAGGGCATGGTAAAGAGGCAGGGAAAGAAATCTGATGTTAAAGGCAAGTGAATAATTGTGCACCGCAATATTTGTTTTGTGATATATGTGATACATTTCTAGTTCTGTTAGTCTAACAATTACATGATTTTTTTTCTGCTCACAGTTACTGCTAGCACTCCAAAGGGAGACAAAGAAAATATGGTAGGTGGCTTATTAATATTAAAGAAGTATAGTTTTTAAGGAGTTTTTTTTTTTGCAATGCAAAAGATAGTTTTTAAGGAGTTGATGCAGTGAAATATATGGCTTATGTTTTTGTGCTACTCTTGTAGGAAACTCCGACCACTGAAGAGAACAGTGTGACAGAAGTGGTGTAAACAATCTCATGAGCTTGCAATTCTGAAATTTTGTGATTCCCAACTTTGAAGTTTGCCTAGGGTGTTCTCTGTGTGGAGCGTGCTTTTGTATTATTGTATAGGCTGCATTTCTCTTCGCTTGGTCACTTGGCATAATTTGTGTTTGTGTCTATAGAGGATTCCATAGTATTTGTGAAGGCAAAAGATTTAATTCGATATAAAACTTTATTTTCTTCTGTATTAGTTTACGAGAATCTATTTTCTGATCCTTCATGCGAATTTAAAGTATATATGCTAAATTTAAATTATAAATGTTAAATGATTATTATGCCCATGTATAGGTTAGGTGACATTTATATATGCTACAACACTGTCAACACGAGAAAAATCACTGAACACGCACATATTTAAATTTGTTACATGTAAAAAGAATCATTCTAGAAAAAGAATATTTAAATTTAAGAAGTTATGCATTCACAGTTATCCTGTCGTCAAATTACAATAAAGAATGGAAATTTTATAGATTTTTACAACAATTTTAATAATAATTATCATAAAAGTTATACCAATTGTGGTTCGATTGATGGTGTAAATTTTCTTATACACTAGTAATACATTATCATTGAACTCAAAATTAAGTGCATATTTTTGTCTTGCTATCGATATTGGTTTGTACTTTGGTTTTTTAATTTTTTATAAAAAAGACTAAAATTTTGAAATTTAAAAATTAAATACATTTTTTTTGTCTCACTAATCATCCGTTTGTACTTCGTTTTTTTTAAAATCTTTTTTATCATTAAAATTGTCTCCCTTTCTCCATTATAATTTTTTTTATCTGAATTGACCAGGAATAGTGGACCACCATTCACACTCAATTTGTTTTCCATTTCATTCCTGATTCTCTAACGTATCATGGACAATTTTAATGACAAACAACGGTATAGGAAAACAAAGCCGAAAAGAGTGCAGCGGAGACGAATGGACCGTTTTTAGATAATAACACTCTTGAATTTTAAAAATAAAATTAAACAATTAATTTTCATATAATAATGATTTATTTAAAAAATAAGAATAGAGTAATGAATTAATTTGGAATTTTAAAACAAAAAATATGGTAATTTTTAAATAATAATTGACTATCTCCATTATCCTTAGAAATTTGAAAAACAAAATTACTTTTTTCATCTCCTTCCAGCGATAAAAAAAAATATCAAGCAGTTTAACATAAAATAGATATTAAAAAATATGGTTGTGAATAATAAATTTTCAAGAAAAAAATCAAGAAATTCATTTATTAGATTTAATTTGATCACTTTATTTTTAAACGTTTTAAGTAGGTCCTAATTCTATAAAATATATTTAATTTAGTCCTTTTATTTTAAAAAAGTTTCAATTACTTTCCTTATTTTTTAAAAGATTGATTTAATTTAGTCATATTTTAAATCAAATTTGATTGCATGTTTTTAAAAATGTTTGAAGCTAATAGAATAAAATGAGATTAAATTGAATTAATTTCACATAGAGATTAAATTAAACCTTTTAAAAATAAAAAAACCAAATTCAATTTATATTAAAAAATAAGAGACCTAATTAAAACTATAAAAAAATAAAAGACTAAACTGAACATAATAAATAAATTAAGTAACAAGAAAAATAATTTACCTAACATTTATAACTGTTTTATATCTATGTATATAATAAACATTTTTTATTCTACAACCCAATAATTAGATAAAATATTTTAATTTTAGTGAAAAAATACGAAATAAAAATGTAAACACATGCATGATTTTGCATTTTTTTAAGGTAACTTTCCATTTCACTAATTATCAAACTTAGATATTTTTAATACTACTAAAATCCGATAAACTATGCCCAATACACAAGATAATATAAGTAGTAAATAAATTCATATAAATCAATATGTATTTAAAAAATATATTAAACTAAATTTAATATACACATCATTAAAAGATGATAAATATAAAATTAAAATAGCGCAATAGAAATACTAACATAGGCACTGTCGTCGTGCCTCCGGACGCAAGTTTAACATGAAAATATCAATGATAGCGAGAGCAAATTGTCGTCACCAAATAAAATTTCACTTTTACTGGCATAATAAATTAATAATTACTATATGGCGCACACAAGTACACAAATACCAAGGATGGCTGAAAACAATGTCGCAGAGGGGGTATAATGGGTAAAGCACTCATGATCCATTGTAAACCAAATTGAAGCTAATTTTTTCAAAAACCTTGATGAAATCATAACCAGTTCAGCAAACTATAATTTTCATGTTGAATGTCTGACAACAATCGAAAGTAAATTGACACGCATAATTCTATTTTACATTAGCTGACATATGCAATGCAGAAGCTATAATAAATTAAAGATAAGATGATGCTATCATTCATATCAGCAGAGAATATAAATGTGATGAGTTTGCACAATCATTCTTATAGTTGCCATCACTGCAACCAAATTCATGCCTTCAAAGCTTCCCATGCATATAAGGATGAACTTAATCTGCTGTCCAACTCTGCTCCACAATTTCCCTCACTCTTCGATTGTACTCACGCTTGTTCTCACTAAACATTCGAGCTGCTTCAGAGTTTGCAGGAGAATTTGGGTTGGGATCACAAAGCAATGACTGCAAAGGAGGAAAATTACCTTTTAGAAAATAATTATAAAATGATGACTACTGCATAGCAGGATACTTGCTATATATTTTATTTATTTCAGGAAATAAAAGTGCCAGACTTCCAAATGCAATGTGTTGATGCCAAATAGTATAGACTTAAGATGGTGTATGCACAATGTTGGTGGGATGGTGAGTTTGCTTCTAAGATCAATAGGAGGAAGCTAAGAAAACAAAGGGTACCATAAAGTGTGTGTAGGAAGAAATCATAGCATAAATTACTGGAATCACATTCCAGTCAATTGCCCCGCCCACTTGAGCCAAAGAAAAAACAAAAATCCAAAGCAACTTGTATATCCTTCAGATACCCAGAGCCTCAGCAACATGCAGAATAAGATAGAGATATTTGAATTGGGCAGATACAGCAACCAATCTCCAAAATCCCAAGCTACCAAAGTTGTCAAATGCAAACGGCAGTAGCTACTTGTTTCATAACTTTCAAAGAACATAATAGAAATTATTCGTATTTAATCCTATTCCTATCAAGTACAAAATGTCCAGACAAAAAGTCTCAATCTCAGACATAAGTTGGGCATTCCAGAAAATTACTTGGGTAGCCTTGGACAAGGCTTTTTTTATTTTTAAAGCTACTTAAAAATTAAAACTTAATGACCAGTAACCAACCCCCATTTCTGAACTGCACAGAACCATGAATGATCCATGTCCATCGCTTGTTAGAGCCAAGCCCAGCCACTCAACACAACAAATTACTGCAGACCCATGCCATGTTGGGGGGAAAAACACACACGATATGGTTTGGGACCTCTTGGCAATGCTCACAAACACTCCAACAAAATATTCAACATCACAAATAATACACAAGATTTCTGAACAAACTAGAAAACCCTCCCAAAATACTGTTTCAGCCTACAAGCCCATGTCTCTAAAAAATTACAATGAATGATAAACACTCCCTCACAACAATAGTCCCTCTCACATCTCTTCTGCTTGGGTAAATGACCCCTCTTCAGGTTGGGATGAATCTCCTCATCTCAATTACATCTATTTATAGTGGTGGTGAATAACCTCTCTGAAGACTTCATGGATACCCCAATTAATTAGTCACTATTCATCTCCCTTAGAAATTATCGTCACACACTTGAATTAACGTTTGAAAATTTGCATTTGACATTCCCAAGCCCCAACAAATCAGCACCATTGGGAGTTGTGAAATGATTGAGGGGATTGGTTGAATTTATTCATGGACTGATTGGATGGTTAGCGAATAAATGATGCTGTTGCCACCCCCAGTTTTCCCCTAGAATATGCTATTCTGACAGAAGGTCCTTCATCAAAATTTTCCAAATCCTCTGAGCTACACTGAATAGGATTTTTTTAGAGGGGTATATAATATGTAGGATACTTAATAAACATGCCATTCTGAATGTTATAAGCCCACACAAGAAAAAAGGTCGCTCCCTTCCAATTGCCAAGCCTTTTGGAAGTCTTTTTGTCAAGAGGATTTCAAAATGAAGCAGTACATCAAAGATAACTGCAGATGGGGATGGCAAAACTCACTGTTAAGGCAGATACCCAAAGAGATTTCCCCGGGATCTTTTGACCTAGGGCATAGGGAAACTATTTCCATCTATGTGTCAATGACATTCCTAGATTAACACTTAGAAGAATTCTCAAAATAATTGTCCCATTCTTTCCATAAAATTAACAAGATGAGAAAAGACAAAAAATTCTTGATGGTTCCATAAGCATAATAGAGCACATGGAAGACATGTCACAGTGAAGGAATTCTACAAATAATTGTCCTAGTATTTCAAAATTACCATTCTTTGACCTCTATTCAAATTACCAATGAACCAAGGCATTGTCAACATACACAAAAGCACATTTTGAAATAAAGGGCAATGCTAACTGCTACATGTCAACTCTAAGACCATAAGGCATAACTAAGAAGCAGAGTTACAAGATTTCATTTCAACTTGAGCACAGCAGAACAGTCTGACACTGTACAGATCCAGAGGTACATGACTCTATTAAGATGCAGAGAGGAGTATAACTTTTTCGGATTGAAAGCAAATGGAAATTCTAGGGATAGATTTAATGATGTAAAAATATCTGCTTGCTTGGTTCATTTGTAAAATATACAAATGAAATACTAGATGATACCTGGATAGATGTGAGTATAGCAGCCACATCATAAATAGGACTCCACTGATTTTGTAATATATCCAAACAAATACTTCCATCAGCATAAACTACACACAAAGTTGAAAAAATGAATTAGAGCTACACAGCTAATTTATTGATACTCCAAGGTAAAGATTTTCCAATTTCCACCCAATACTTACTATTTGGATGAAACATGCGAGACACAAATCGTACAGTCGGTGGTTTATTTGGATAGTCCTCAGTAAATTGGAGTGTCAACTTGAACGTGCCTGAATAACTCAAAATATGCCACAAAGTTATGTAACACACAAGATGGAAAAAAAACCTAACTGACACTCGACAAACATTTCATCATTTCAAAATTGTTTTCTAGTAAGATCTTTGGTACACAAATTCACTCACCTCCATCCCATGGAGTATCATCAGGACTGCAATCCAAAAATCACTTATCCATCAATAATTAAACAACATAAGAAATAAAAAAAAATGAATAGACTAATTGACTATAAGTTAAAACAACATGGGATCTATATTCAATTTCAATTCAACTCACCCAAATATGACAGCATTCCACAGCATTATGTTGTTATCCTGGGGGGCACCACTGATCCCTGCAGGCGGGTCTTGTTGCAGCCTCTTGAAGTCTCTCATCAGCCTCTTCCTAGCAGGAGTCGACATTGTCGCCACCTACAAAATACAACACCCACAATAGACTTGAATCAATCGAGTGCTTTGTATGGGGAAAAGAAAGCCTCCAACATAGCAACACCACATAAGAAACAAGCCCAATATTACTTAAACATTAGGTCTTTTAACAAAAAAAAAAAAAAAACAACTTAAATTCCACCGGAAAAGAATCGTCCATAATTCATTCAATACGTACATATAATTAAAATAAATAAATAAATAACCATCAGATTTACACAATCAAATAGTATTAGCATTAAGAGAACTAGACAAAATAGGGGAAATGAAGGAAACCAAAAACAAATTTTGTTTTAAAAAATTGCAAACCCTAGAATTCAACAGGGAAAAAAATTCCCCGTTAGTCCTTAAGCAAGAACTTCAAGTCCGAAATAGAATCATTAAGTTACCCACTAATTCCACATCAGAACTTAAAGAAACCCCAAAATTACAACAACATTAAAAAAAAATCAAAGAAAAATAGGGCTTGGAAGCGGATCCTCCCTCCGTGTCTCTGATCAACGCGGTACAGAAGACAAAGCATGAAATCGTAAACAGGAAACGAAAAGATTAACAGAAAATAAAATGAATGAAAAAAAGGAAGAAGAGAATTGGCTAACCAGAGGAAGGGAAGAGCGAGTGCGAGGGGGTGATTGAGGATATGAGAATGATGAAAAGGAAGAGAAAGAAAGAGGGTTATGATTAGGGGGCGTTGATTTGTTTAAAGAAAACAAAAAATGTTACTGCTCCGTTGTCGGCTTCGCGTAATGATGGTTAATCGCTTTTACTTTTACGCCTTTGCCGCTACCCGCTGCCTCCTTATCACGTTTTACGTTACAGCTTATTAGGAGTGCGCTATTGACAGGTAATTTTTCACGTTTTGTTAGCTAGTGTTGGGTTTCTTTCGGGTGTATATCAGATCAAAATTTAAAAATTGGTGTGGGTTTTCCAACTTTTTACATCCTACTCTAATTCATGTCATTTTCCTTTTACACTCATTCAAATTAAATATATCTTAAAAGAAAAAGTATTTTATTTTTTTGTTTAACTATTATGTGGGTTCTCACTATCAATTTTTTTTAATTAAGTTCCTGATTTTTTTTAATTAGGTCTCTCACATTTTCAATTTTTTTAATTGGATCCTCTTGAGTCTTCACTGACTTTTATTGTAAAAAATTAAAATTAATCACAAGCACATAATTAAATATACATACTATAGACTCATATTTCTAGAGTATATATTATAAGTATAATTAAGTCAATGATATGAGTTTTCTCATTTCAATCAATCTTTGTAGCTCAAATTTACTTAATATTATTTTATAAGAGTTTCACAATTATTTGGATCTGCAAATAATAATAATAATTTTGAAATGTAAATTTAACTTATATTATTAATTAAAATATAAAAAATTAAATAATAATTATTCAAATATTTTTAAATAAAAGTATTTGAATGATAATTATAATTTTAAAAATATTACATACTTTTTTTTATAATTTTAAGAAAAGTAACTACCTAAACAAAATATATTTTTTATATAATTTAGTTAAAAATATGTTCTTATAATTTCCACAATTTAAACAAAATAAAATTTAATTTTTAGAAAACTATATTTAATTTCAACAAAATTATTCCATAAGTATTTAAGACAAATACATATATAACACTCAAATCTAGATTATTAATTAAATTAAAAAAATTTACGTCAATTGATTCACGTGCTTATAGTATTTATTAAAAGATCAAGTCTTTTAAAAATAGATTATGAAAAAAGATTTCAAATATGATTTATTATTAAAAGAATTAGATTCTCAAGTCTTGAGCAAATTTTATTATTCAGTAAAAAAAGGAAAATTTTATTCTTGTGCAAAGGGGAAAAAAATCATATTCTCTTGAAAATATGAAAAGTTATTTCCTATCACACTTATAACTTCTACTTTTTTTTAGTGAACAAAAAGACTTCAATCCCTAAAATAGAGATTTTTAGGTATCGGAAAAATCTTTTCCTCAGAAAAAAATATTCTTAATTATAATATTTCGAGAAATATGAAAAAATATTTTCTATCACAATTGTAACTTTTAATTTTACTTATTTTATATTTAAATTTTTTAGAAAAATTCAAGAAATATTATAATGTAACTAATAATCTTTTTAAATATACTAAAAAATAACATTCTTCGTTATAATATTTCTGAAAATATAAGACAGCTTTAAAAGTCACGCTTCTTTGATTTCTTTGATTGATAGTATAATAATGTATAAAAATTAAATTATCATTTTTATTGTAATTTTTTAAAAGCTTCCTCTAATGTTTTCATGCCTGATTTTGTCTTGTTGTGTTTTATTTTTATTCTTTAATTAATAATTAATGTTCTTAAAATAGTGATTAGTATCTGTCTTATTTTATAATTTATGTTACTTTTCCCAAAAAAATTAATGTTTTTATTGTTGTTTTTGTCTTTCAGTTTTTAGATTCTAATTAATCGTCTTTATACCAACAAGTCATTTAGAACTCGACTTGTAGCCTTAAATAAGATTTTAATTTCAAATTTTGTTAATGAAAAATATTTAATTAAAAGAAGAGATTATATTAAAAATAACCAATCAAATTTTTTTGATAAATATTAATTATCAATAAAGCACATAAATAGTTTGCACCTGATTATTAAAATCAATCATCTTTGTGATTAAAATATTTTTATAGCTTGACGATGATGTTTTGTTTTTGGATATTTTTTAGTTTTTGGGTTATATCGTTGATGTGATATTCAGACATTCAGTAGTATCACACAAATAAATTTCAATAATTGTAAATATTACGTTATCAGACGATTTTTTTTATTTGATTTAATTTAGGATTTGATAGCAGTCAACGAAAAGTTAATATTGATTACGTTTGAAATGTATTTGTCTTTTCTCGAGTGAATATGTCTTATTTTGATTATTCAACAAAATAAAAATGTCTTATTTTGATTAAGCTTCCCCTTCCCCTCTAATGCATAATTTTCTTGAGAAAAGTCATGTAAAAATAAAAGATTAATACCGCAGTAAGATATTTTTGTTAAAGTTGCTCTTGATAATTTTAAAAATTCACTCATAATGTTACGAAGACAATTATTTGAAAAATATAATATTTTAAAAAGTATAAATGCACAAAATTATATATAAAAAAAAGAAGTAAGAAAGTTAAAATAAAAGTAGAGAGAGAAAGATAAGGGCATCATAATTCAGTTACAGTAGCCGACAAAATAAAATATAAAATAATAAAATTGATAAACAATGTGATGGAGATGCAGGGGATCGAACCCTGTACCTCCCGCATGCAAAGCGGGCGCTCTACCATTTGAGCTACATCCCCTTTCTTAAAATATTCAATGTAAAATTTAAATTCATTAATAAATACAACAGAAAGCTATTTCCCCATTTCTGAATAGACTCTCATTAAGGAAAGCAGCATATATATATATATATATATATGTTGATTGTTGACCCAGATTGAAAATCACCTTATTATTTTTATTTTAAGTAGGAATGACAAAAGAAGACAGGTAGGATGGGTTGCTTCAATAATCAATTTGGCTAGGTTGGGTCCAACTATGTTATGAACAAATACAATGTTGCGGAAATATTGAGAAAAAAAAATGTTGTGGAAATTAATAAGTGTATTTTTCAAAGACATTGTTTTTAATTTCTTCGTTCTAAAATAAAATGTATTGTATTAAACTCCATGACTTATAAATAATTAAGAACCGAATAACAAAATCTAAATTATTATTTAGTAATGATGCATATCACATTATAATTTAGATTTGGTTGGTTCTTAATTATTTGTAAGTTGTTGTTTGGTTCTTTAGAGTCAACATAATGTTAAGATAAAATATAATTTTTTTTTTCAAGTAACAAAATTCAAGAAGAAAAATTTATTTAGAACCAAATGTAAAATTTAAAAAGTTTTTAGAGAACAAAAGTAAAAAAAAGTCTATTAGTTAGGAGCCAAATATAAAATCCATTTTTTTTAAGAATAAAAATATATTTAAATCTTTTAAATACAAACAATTATATATATAATTAATTATTGATATAATCTAATTTTCATTTGTTCTAAACACCGTCTAAAGTAAACAAATTATGAGGTATGAGCACAATACGGATTATTCAAATATACGGAACTGGGATTTTATTTAACAAATCATGTTACTATAAGATTGTTAGACTATTTTTTCATACAATAATTTTTGAAATTGAAAGTGTGAACTTCATATATATATATATATATATATATATATATATATATATATATATATATATATATATATATATATATATATATATATTTGGGGCAAGTATCTAAATTAACACAAGTTTAAGTTACAATGTAAAAGACAGGAAAACCAATTTTCTTATCTTCATCAACATACCAACTAATTAAAATGTGATATACATGATCACTAAATCAAGAGGAGAAATTTTATGTCCAGCAATCTTGTTTAATTTTACATTCTCTAAATTATTTATCCATCATAATTACACAATTGCAAGCCAACTTTGCTACCTAGCTAGTCAAACTTTAACATGATAAGGTCATATTAAAATCATGTGTCTATCTTCCATTCTACAATAAATAAATAAATTAACACACGATTTAAACATGACCTCCCATACAGAAAAAACATGATCTCCCATATGTATGTGAGAGGGTATCCATTCTTCAAATATGCCAATAATCAATTTCTCTTGTCTATATGATCTCCTGGAGACCCAGAAGCGCTTTTGGGGCTAGAAAGAGGCAAAGGTGGCTGAAGAAACATCAAAGCTGTTCCTGGTTGTGTATTAGCGGCTGATTTGTTCAAGAAGCTTGATGCACAACCATTGACTTTTGTTGAAGATGAAGGTAATGCAGAAGAAGATGAAGGAAACAGTTCACCCCATTTCATTTTCTGACTCAGATTTTCCCCTGCACCACCATGGTTTCCTTGAGTAGTGCTTCCAGAACCAATAATTGTTGTAAGTGCTGCTGCCAAAGCTGATTGAAAATTGGGGTCTGCAGTGATTACTTTTGTCGCTGCAGCTATGGTATCTGGCAGAGAATGTTGTGGTGGAGAGATTGGAACATTGTTGTTCCTTTGCATGTAGGAGTTGTAGATGTTTTCCATTGGTTGTTGTTGTTGTCTTCCAAGGTTTATGTTGCTAAGGACATTTGTCACATTCCTATTGCTATTATATGGTAGAGTGTTGTTGTAGCTGAGGAACCCATTATTGCTCCAAGAAGTTGTTGCATTGTTGGATTCTGAGGAACTGAAGTTTAAGCTTGTGGAAAGAGGGTACCTTTGTGTGTTATTGTAGTTTGAGTTTGAAGTGAATTTAACAAGAGCAGCAGAAGATGATGAGGATGGATTATTATTGGAAGTTAGGTCAAGAGTGATGGTGGGGTGTGAAGGTGAAGATGAGAGTGCTGCAGGATGGGACAGGTAGTATTGCTTTGATAATTTGGAACCGTCTGATAGGAAGAAGTTCATTCCATGAAGATCTGCGGTGGTCATGGCTGTGGAAGGCCTTGTTCCGGAGTGTGAGGTTGATGAGCCGGATAATAGCATGGATGCAGCTGCTGAAGTGGTGGAGGCCATGGCTGTGGCTGAGAGTGGAAGAGGGTGGTTGTGGTTGCCTTCGTAGGTGGTGAATAATATGGACATGTCTTGTGCACATCTTTGCACCTGAAATGTTTCATATATAGGAACAGTGTAAGTTAATATACTTAATACACAACACATGATATTTGTAGGAATATCAATTTATATAAGTGTCCTATGAATTAAAGATTAATGTAATATTTTATTATAAAATTTAATTATTTATCATATTAAATTATCTAATAAGTGTAATATAATATTTTATTATGATAAAAAAATTAATTTGAGAAAGTTAGAGTCTCACCTTTCTCATAATTTTTGTAAAAAATGTATTAAAAAACATTTATTGAAAACATTGTTTTCTGAATATCGTGTTTTAAAAATAAATCAAACATAAGAAACAAATTAAACATATTTCTAACTTCATATTTTTGAAAACCTAAAAAATTTCTTGTAGCAAACTTTCTTTAAAATGAAATAGTATTTACTTTTCATTATATTGTTATTCATAGAGCATATTTCTTTTATGCATATGCCGTCTTTATACTACTTCTACACATCTTTTAATTTCATGATAAAAAAGAGGTTGAGGGAAATTTAATTGAAATTAGTTTTTTTTGTCATGAAAATAAGTCTGGAATAATATATAAAGGAAAATACTACATAAACTATGACAGAGAATTCGGGCAGATGGAAAAAAGAGAAATACGAATAAAAAAGAAAATATTAAAAAATAAATATAAGAAAAAAGAAGATAAATGCAATGAAAATCAAATAAAAATTGTTACAAATTGAAATCCAAAGAGTGCCAGCTGTCATAGATACCTGCTTTCTTACTGGGCATGATGGTGCAACCGTGCAACGATAGTAAGCTCGAGGGCAAGGATTTCCCTTTGAAATCTTCTGTCCATATTTCCTCCATTGACATCCATCGTTCATCTGTTAATTTCAAGAATATATATATATATATATCAGTATATATGTCAAAGAATATATAGCATTTTATATCAATTGGAATGAACAATGATAAGAGATATTTACAGTTGGAGTGTCACATCTTGCCCTCACACAAACCCTTGCTTTCTTTGCTGGATTTTGTTGAGAAACTTCATCCTCTCCTGTAGCATCTCTAGCTGTCTTTATTCCCTTGCCAGGTTGCCAACTCTCACCAGCTGCTTCTTCCTTTGGCACTTCTTCAACACTATTATTAGGGCTTTGATGAATTGGCAAATATTCAGTTGTGCTTATTCCAGATTTTGATGTTTCAAATTTGCAGTCTAATCCAAGGGACAAGCCTTCTTTATCTTCTTTTTCTGCTTCCTCTTTCAATGGTTTATTATTAGGGACTTTATTATTGTTTCTTGTTGGAAGTCTTCCAAGACTGAGGGAAACTAGGTTTGATTCATCTATTTGATATTGGTCATTGTTGTTGTTCACTTTCTGATCAGAAGAATCTTTTGTCTCTTGTTCAACTATGTTGTGGAATTGCATTTGGAGTGCGCGGTAATCGTTCAGTATTCGGTTCAAACACGTCTTTAGTCGTTGGTTTTCTTCCATCACTTCACCCATTTCGGCTTTGGCAACTTCAAGTTCATCAACAGCCTGCAGCAACCATCCATGCATAGGTCAGACGACAAATCATACACTATAAAAAAGTGTTTTGTTTCGTTTTTTTTTCTTTTTCAATTCTTGAAATGAATAATAAACATAGAGCGATGTAAAGAAGAAAAAAGAGAAGACAAAAAAGACATAGAACAGAGAAATACAAATGTAATAAATGATATAATGCAAAAAGAGTGATTAATTAAGAAAAAAATTAAAAATACCATTTAAGTGTATATGTACTATACGACTGTTTATATAGAATTTATAGTATTTTATACTATGGGCAAACACAGTCCCATCCTACATCCAAAATATATCAGGACTGAAATTTAAATCATGATTTTTTTAAAGTCAGTTTTTTAAAACACATTTTCACTCGTCATTGTTTTTTTTTATATTTTTTTCCTACATGACTCGTCATGTTTTTCAATTAACTCATGAGTTGTTGAATAACGTGTATAAAAGAGAGGCTGAAACACATTATTCATAATTAACAGAAGGGCACGATTGTCTTTTCATAAGATTAACCCAATCATGTACTGTAAAATGAAGCTTGCTTCTAGTTAAACTCAAACGAGTACATTGTAATTATAATTAGTTGCTTTTAATTGTATATAAAGTTTGACCAATGAATTGAAAAAGGCAAACTAATATTATAATTATAATTATTATTGAAAAAACTAACCTCTTCCTTTTTGGTTAGGGAAGAAGCATTTGGCCCAGCCTCCACTGTGGATCTTTCGGTAGTAGACAGGGGTGGCTCCTGTAAGCATACCCAAAAAACATTAAAAAGTTAATATGCATATACAAAAGCAATTTTCTTGTTACTTTTTCTTTTCTTTTCCCCTTTTATGCACGTATATTACTGGGGTTTTACCAACGGCTTATAGTTCCTTATTCTTCACATAATGAAAGAAATTTGGGAGTACTTGCATTCTAATGCCGGTGGAAACTAGAATTCAATTATTGCGGAATGAAATAATGAGCAAAGTGTGTATGCAATGATGATGCAAGTACTAACAACCTGAGAATTTTTTTCCCTTTCTTTTATGGTATAGGAAGAAACTGAGAATCTTTCAGTTTTGCATGTGCAAATGAATTGTCATATTTTAGATATCAATAACATCAATGCTAACTTTCTCGGCACATGCATGAGTCAACTCTTATCAAAGCCGCAGATTAATTATTGAAATTCTTTTGAAGCTATAAACCAATAAAATGACTATATGTTGAATTGTATATATGCGTGGACATGTGTATTACTTTCAACAGACTTCAATTTTCATTAAACCAAACAATCATCAAATATTAGTGTATATGCTAAGGATAAGCACTTTGGTGCATGCAGATCGATCTAGTATGATAAGATAGATAGAACAAGTCATGTAAAAAACACAGAAAAAGATATGCAGAAAGTAGAAATTCAATTTATCTTTTTAATAGAATACAGATCACTAGATCTCTACTATCTTTTTAATATTCTCAAATTTTTGGAATTTCTTATAAGCTATCGGAAAATAATACATAATCATCAATAGAAAATACAAAACTGAAAAAGAGATTATTATATATCCAAATTGCAATGAATTTTCTAATCATATCATAAAGGAATATATGATGCATGTTAATTTAGCATATTAAGCAGTTATCACAACATGAATTTATAATCTTCTACCAAAATCCCAAAAATTTTCAACCTATTAGGGCTATGCGCAAAATAATTTCATTAATTAGCTAGTTTTTATCTGTAGATTTAATAGAACCTAAAAACACACATGCACCCTTGCTTATATATATATGATCGAATTAAGTTTAACTATATTGCATAAATAAATAAACAGTTTGAACCGCACGTTTAAACAACAAGGATGGATTCAACATGTGTAAATGATAATTTTATGTTGAGATTAATTAGAAATTGATTATCCGAGTGCTAACAAGATGGATTGCAGATGTTGAAAAACAATAGAATTTCGAGATCAGAACAGTTTCATTAATTATTTTTAAACCTTTTGACTAATTAACAAATCACAAACACCAAACTCACAAAGCCCTGAGTCAATTCAACATATAGAAAGAAAGATATAGATATTTTGTGAAGTTTAAAAGCTCATCATGGTGTGCTTAATATTAGATATTAGCATAGAAATAATTTTCACCTGCGTAACAATCTCTTGTTCACGACGATCTTCTTCATCTCCAACACTAGATTCACTTCTCTTCTCATCCTTGACTTCATGACCAGATCTTTCTGAACCAAACTCCATATTCAAAGAAGAGAGCTTTTCTTTTCCTTTCTTTCTTTCTTTCTTTCTTACTTGTTGGGTCAGCAAACAAGGCCCCTCTTCCTATGTTAATATAGAGAGGACCTGCATGAAGTATTTGACTCTTGAAAATAATAACAATTAAAAATTAAAATAAAAGAAGACAATTATTAATTAGAGCTCGAGGGTAGCCAACACGGATACACACGTACAACTAAAATGTCAAACATGGACCAATCCAGTTGCACTAAAAGAAAGAAAACAACGAAAGACATTGTAAGAGTAAACTATTGTTTCAAACTGGAAAATATGTATAATAAGTGGAAGAATTCAACTTCAACGTTTGAGAAAAGATGTCAGAGAAAGTGAAAGAGGGGTTGAAGCCGCAATGGTCGGACACCGCCTACTATCCAAGTGGAATCGTTGAACTTTCGAACATTGCAAGAGTCACATGGGAGCCAATTAGGGTTTCACGGTCAAACTTTTTGCCACCGCTCATGACCAGATTAACCCTTTCCTTTTACATGAATAATTCTTCAACTTCAAAACTAGTATTTTAAACTCACAAACCTCAAAGGGATTAACGATTTAACATAATCATTTAAGAATTTATACCATTCACATATATCAAAATGATTTATTTAATAAGAGAATATGTATTTAATTTTTATCGTATGTAAAAAATTTTAAGACAATAAGAGTCACATATAACGAGTGAAATTAATCTAAGATCCAATAAATTAAAAGATATCCGTGATATCTGACATAAAATAAAAGAAAACTCACAATTAAAAGATTAAAACTAGTATTTTAATACATTTTTTAATTATTTTAGAATGAATTTTATGTTAACCTTGTTACTTGTTAGAACTACTTTTGTCTTGCCTTGGCTTGTTATTTTTAAATATCTGCCGAAGAGGGCTGACTCCATAGATAAAACAAATCATCCATGAGACTTGTTATATGTGCTGACTTCAAGATTAACTAAATTAATTCCAACTCTCTTAAATGCTTTTACTACCTAAAGAATAATATACCCACGTTATCCCCTTTTACTTTTCTCTTTCGGGGCTATATATCTATCCCCTTTGTTTTACTTTGTCTTTTCCCTTTTCCGGCGAAGAGTGCAACCACACACATACACGCCTAAATATATAGAAAGAATTGAGACGTGTCAAAGTAGGGCATATGACAATAACGCGCGCTTCCTGATTGGTGCATGCTATGATCTATTAAGGATAAGTATCTAGGGTTTCAAAGTATTTGTTTATGCGTACCATATATATTTTAAAGGGTTAGTTATTGCAGTCTAGATTTTTTTTATTAAAATTTTGATTTTTAATTCTTGAAAACAAGTTTGTATGGTCTTAATCCTGAATATTTATTCCGTTAATTCCTTTAGCTCTTATTGTCAAATTAATATCATCATTAATTAATGATTAGACATTAATTTTATTTATATTGTATTGTATTTTGTGGCAATTCATTTTTTTTAGCAGTTTTGAATTTTCAGAAATTACTTCACAATAATCTTTAGTAAGTAAAATCCATTTTCACCGCCAGAATTTGCCAAGTTAGATCTAAAATGGAAATTACTCAACCTCAAGTTCTCAAATACTCTTTTGTCCGTTTCTCCCTTCATTTTTAACATAATAATTTCTGAGTAATGTCATACAACCTAAAACAAATACTGATATTGAAGATCTTGTTTCAGATCTGGCTGTGGAATTTTTAATATATTGTAGATGTTCAATGAGTGACCTTAAACTCTACTTGACTTCACTTTAAGCACCTTTACGATATATTATGGATTGATCAATATGTAATACAATTGTATTATGGATTGATCAGTACGTATTTTTTTTGTATTACGGATTGAGTAATTCGTAGTACAAAAAATATATTACAGATTAAGCAATCCGTATTACAAATGTATTAGGGATTGATAAATTTGTAATACAAAAAATGCATTACATATTAAATAGTCTATATTAAAAATATATTACGGATTGATCAATCTATAATAAACACCAATTCAAGATTCCCCTGGAGCACTTGACATTCCAGGTTGAGTTCTACATCAAGGACAACATGTTTGGTGCTGACTTTTTTGGAATTGCCACCATCCACAAAAGGGTCATCCACGTCAAAGAGTAAAATGGAAATAAGAATAGATTAATTGAGAAGAAAAAGGTAACAGAGACTTTACAAATATTGGGGGTGCACCAAGCAAAAAATGAGTTGTGTCAAGATAGAGGTTATCTCAAGTGGCTCCAGACCCCAAGTTGATGATGATCAAATTATTAGGTTCATCTCTGATTTGGTTCATAAGGCCTTAAACATATCTTGGTCTGCTTGTAGGAATTGTAACTAAAAAAGAGAATAAACTTATCATGTAGATGTAGGAAGTGGAAATAAGCAGGGCGCTAAATGATATACAACAAAAGAAATTTACGGAGGAGAAATAACTAATTAAGCTTCTCTTCAATAAATTTCTTCTGTTGCATATCATTTATGACCTGCTTATTTTCACCTTGTCAATGTAAAGACAAATACCATAAGAAATAGAGTTGAATTGTGATTTTAAAAAAAATTAAACCTTTTTGCAAAGACAAATGTTATCGTTTGAAAAAAAACTTTGAAAGACAGATAATTGATTTTTGCAAACAGACACAATCAGACGATCGAAACAAATTTTGTAAAAATAAGTTTTTCAAAAACAAAATCAAATTCAAACCCAAGGTCAGTTAAACATAGAAAAAAGATAAATATCAGACACAAGAAGTTTTATATTGGTTCATTTCTCTCACTAAGACTACGTCTAGTTCTTGTCAAATCACAAAGTTCTACTAACTTCAAAAAAGTTACAAGTATTTTTCATTACCACTTTTGACTCTTACAAACCAAGTTTATCACCAAGCTTAAGCAACCCAATATTCTTTGTCCTACCAAGTCACTACTAGTTCTAAAACAAATAAGAAGATTTGTTGTTTGGTTGTTCACTAACTAGTTCTTAATTGTCTCACTGACGAATATGCAATCTAAACTCTTAGTTTTTTTCTCTTAAGATGTTCAAGGTGTTTTGAGAGTGTTTGAACTTTACAAAGAATATACAAAAAACTTTACAAGAAGAATTCAAAATAATAGCATGTAGGTTTGTGTATTCATTTCTTCAAAGCTTCTGGTATTTATAGGTCTTCTTTTTCAAGTATTTGTTGTCTTTAAACGGATAAAATTCTTCACTTGAGCTCGTGTATGAAGACGTGGCCATTGGGGACTTTAATGCTTGAATTAAATACACGTCTTCTTCATGCTAGAAAACCACTCTCTTTAGCTTCCTTGAAGAACACTTCAGTGGAAAATCACTTGCTTCTTGTCAAAGCAAGTCTGTCACAACAGAGTGCGCCTTTTGATACTATTTCAAACTTCAACATGATGAACTTCATTTAATCTTCTAAGGATTCAACAGATCATAGGATAATGTCTTATAAGGTAGTTCTGCAAAATGAATCTTAGACATAGAGTATTAAAAGAAGTCTTAAATGTTTTCTTAAATGTTGCATCAGATCATAACATATATATGCTTATGTATGAAACTCCAAACGCAAATTCAAGATTTGTAATTTGATCTCACATAAGACATAATTTTTAACCTTTATAGTTATTTGAATCTAATCAAAATAATGATAAGACATAATTTGTTCTATTTTTAACTTGATTCGTCTTAAACACAAATGTATTTTGATTTAATAGACAATGATAAGCTCATTCAAGAAACTATATCAAGCCTAAGAAGAGTTATGAGGATACTTAAAAATAACATTATAATGCGAGGAAGGCCCTAAATAGCAAACAACACCTAAAAAAACAATTGTAGCTCTATAAGAGTCTAATTAAAAGCAATTTTTTGGTCTATCATTTTCTATGTGTTCATTATGCCATTTAATTAGACATCACAAGTTTTTTTTTTGTAAGGCAATTAGACATCACAAGTTGGTCTTGTTGTTAGTGTTGATGGGGATGTGAATGGATTCACGATTGATAGTTCATTAAGTGACAAAAATGATGTTGGTGACATGAAAAGTGATATGGATGTCTACACTTTGACCAAGCACTTGCATCTTCCCTGTCTGTAATTATCACTAACACCAATTCATGTAACTTAATGAGTTCTTATCTTTGATTCCATTCTCATTGTCCTTAACAATTACACCAATGCCAACTTGTGTTTGCTAAATGACACATTGTGATCATGTTGAGCATGAAATGCCAAAAAATTATTTTAGAAACTTTTAGAGCTAAAATTGAATTTTTAGGTATTGAATGTCATTTAGGGCCTTTCATGCGTTACAAAGTTGTTTTCATCGATCCTCATAGCTTTTCCCTAGCTTCTGAAGCTTGATCTAGTTTCTTGAATGGGCTTATCATTGACAAAGTGGAAACAAGTAGGCCATAAACTATATGCAACATAAGAAATTTATAGAAGATATGCTTAGTCTCATTTCTCCTCAATAAATTTATTATGCCTAATGTCGTTTAGTGTTCTGCTTATTTTCACCTCCTACATGATAAATTTTTCATTTTTTTTCTTAGTAACTTGATCCACCTTCAAAAGCCTATGAAGAGTTATGAGGATAGATGAAACTCTTTGATGCCATCACTATGCCACCATTTGATTTCAATCTTGCATTGGGAAAGTACGTTTGTTTCTTTTGGCTTATTATCAAGAGTTTTGACTGTGATAATTTCTAAGTTATTTCTGCTCTGTCAGACAAGATAGATGATAAGATAATGTGGGGAATCAATTGCTAGGATCGTTGTTCAGATCAGAGGTTTGGAGAGGGATAATGCTTGTTCGCAATACAAACTATGTTATAGTTTTTTTTAATGTTATTGTATGTTTATCATTTTATAAGCTTTTTGCTTGGCTTAATTTTTTATCATTACATGCATTATTTGTGCACTTGGAGACTCTCATGTATTATTTATTGATAATGGTGGTTTGTTTGTTTGATCTTGATGGCTAGTGATTTTTATCCTTATTTTGAGAGGTTTTCGACATTAAAAGTTTTTGTATCTTGTGAGTTTTTATTTTATAATTTTACTGATTATAACTTTGAAATTGACAACATATAGGTCTCAATGTATAAAAAAGATACATAATTTTAGGTCTAAAATATGGGACAATGAGTACAAAACTAAATGTCAATTGTTTTTAATGAAAAACTAAATTCTACATCAAATCTAGAGTCAACCAATATAAAACATCACATTCTACATTGATTATTACCAAAATCGATTTAGTAAGCATAACTTTCAACATCGATTATGTCAATAACCGATTATGGATGTGGATTGACTCTTGTAGAGTGTCTCATTTCCTGCATTGGGTTCTAAAGGAACCAATGTTGAATTTTTGGATTCTACATCGATTTGGAGTCAATGTTCAATATACCTACATTTAACATGATGTTGAACAACATGAGTTTTGGAATCAATGTAGTATGTGTTCCAAAATCAATGTTAAATGTGTTTGCAATAGTAGTGTCCTCTTCTTTATGCGATGTTTACCCCTTATCAAAATTTAGAAGACTATCTTTTGTTTCTAATAATCATTTTGCTAATTTCCCAATTGATCTATAGCATGTTTGTATTTGTGGACATTATGGTCATATTTGCAATATTTGTTGACCTTAATTGACGATTGTTTGAGATATACTTGGTCATATTTGCAAAAGTCTAAATTCAAGGCCACTAGTGTTATCATTAGCTTCTTTAAGCTAATCAAAACTCAATTTAGCATAAACATCAAACAACTTAGAACAAAATTTCTCAAAGATGAAGTCACCATTCATCAATACTCATTAAACATTTTATGAAAACATATTTCTCTTTAAACACTTTCCTGTCTCTAACTATTCACAACATTAGGAAAAAAGACCAAATCATGCAAGTAAAAATGAGTATTCAAAAGTTGTGTTCACGGAAACTTGTGCAATGTATTTAGGTGAATTTGACACTATTTGTTAACAAAGGTTTGAAAGATACGATGATTAAATTGAGAACTCATACTAATTAAAATTAGGGATATCAAAACAAATCGGTCTAACCCACATGAGTTTGGAATTAAATGGGCCGAGTCAGCTCGACTCACTCTTAAACAAGCCACAAAAATATCAACTTGTCCCGACCCACCATGGGTTGGTGGGTTGACTCACCAAATTTTGTATAATAAAAAAAAAACCAAAATAATAAAATTTAAAAAAATTAAAAGCATTTTTCTCTATTTTTTTATAAGAAATTAGCATTTTTCAATCATTCAAGCAATTAATATAATCATGAAAGTAACCATTTAAATGTCTCAATTCTCGAATACATAAAATATCATTCAAAAGTCTTAAAACACCAAAGTCTTAAATCTAAATATTAGTCAAAGTTCAATAACATTATAGTCTTAAAATTAAAAATATCAAATTATCAAGACAACATACATTATTAGACATTATTTATTTATTTTAAATATAAGTGGGTTGGTGGACCAACTCGGTTCGAACCCATGGGTTAAGTGAGCCAAATTCATCTTTTGCACGTACTATGAAGTTTTTGTTTTTTTGGACATAGTCTAGTCCAGACTTGTGCTGGATCGGGTTGACTTATCGAGTTTGAGCTCACTTTGACACTTCTAATTAAAATTGAAGCAATTAAATTTGAATTTAAGAACAAAGATATTGAAGTAAATGTATTTAGAATTTTTATCAAACAAGTGGAATGCAATTGAATGAATGAAAAACAATGTAATGGATGTCGTCTGGGTCGAACTTTGTGAAAACATAGATCTCATGCAATCTCAACCCAAAACCACATACTTATTTCAATATCCTAAAATACATATAATTCCCAATTTCTTATTTCTTAGGTACATGCATTAATATCAATTTTTCTTATTAAATCCCTGATTCCTTAGGAGCTTTAGTTAGGAATTTTATATTAAGCAAAAGAACTAATAAGAAGATAAACTCAACAAATCAATATTCATTCATAGATCTAAGATCTATTGAGTTCTTTCTTTCAAATCTAAAATGAAAATATGTTTTCCAATTAGGCATCGACTAACATGCAAGACACGTAAATGGATGCTCAGGACATAAATAATTAAACATAGAAACAGAGAAGCAGTATATTTAAATGAGAACAACATTTAGGTTTTACAAGAAGTATATGAGTCAGTTTCACTAGATTCAACCTCAAATATTTTGAATCTAGCTACTCCTAGCCACTGGAATGAAGAAAATCCATAAAGAATTGATTTAGAAGGGTGGAGAGGCCAAGGGAGAACTCCAAAGGTAATTTTCGTAGCTTTTCACAGAGAATCGTCCTTGAAATACTTGAAGTGTCAGAAAACGTACACATTATCTCCCTTCATAGGTGTCAGGTCATAAGTAGCTCACTGAACGTGTCTCCTTCCCTCGCTAAGCACAAGTCTTCATCTATTTCAAGAGCTCCAGTGATTTAATTTCCACGATAAGCATATAGGAGAACCATGTGCTAACTGTGACTCTTCAAATCAATATGTAGACTCAATGGGTTCCACGCTAAGCGCGAACACGATTGTGTTAAGTGTGGAATGAGACAGCACAGAGACAGAGACAGTATGTGAAGGAACATGAGAGAAAGCAAATTCATGTGGAATAGGCAGAGACCAAAACTACTCTCAAAAACTCTATAAACTTGTCACTGAGCGTGACTTTCTCCTTTGTTAAGCGTAAATCATCATCCTTAATTTACAAGGTTCACTTCTTTTTCTTCTTATTTTCCTGAAAATTAAGACCAAAACATAGTGACAATCTATCAAAAAGCTAACTTAATGATAACTTCCTAATCCTAAATGATCAATTATTAAGAAAATTTAAGGTCAAACAAGTATAAAAGCAAGGAAAAAGTAAGATAAATTAATGCCAAATTGTAAGATCAAATGATAGGTGAAATTGGCACTTATCACTAACCACATGTTTTCATTTAATGATTCAATCATTCCCATACCAATTTCCTCGATTGAACCTTCCTCCTCATAACATATTAATCATACATCTCAAATCCAAAACAACTTATATACCTACTAACTCATGGCCTCAACCATAAGACACTTAACACTTACACCTGAACCACAAAACCCCCCTTTATTCCTTCATAAATTACACATTATGAATGTTTCACCCAGTCTTGGCTTCTATATTCTATCCATGATCGATCATATCTCCTACACTAGACAGTTTCATAATTTAAAATATTTATAGAAAGTAAAAGAATTATTAAAAAATACATTAATAATAATAATAATGATATTAAAAAATTATAATCTTAATCTCGTAAATGCACAAGTTATTACCAGATCATTTAAGAAGAGTTTCATAATTTACGAAATTTCAAGCGGTTATATATCAATAAAAATGAACTTTTTTTATGCTTCAGAAATACAAGACAAGACAACAAAAAGAAAAAAGAAGTAAAATCTAACTCCCCCACACAAAACAAATTAAAGTGCCTACTGCATCAGCTAGCAGGTGCACTAACGAAAATTGTGGGCAATGAAAGTTAACTTTGCACATCAAATGAGAAAATAAAACAAAATTCGTAGTTAATGCACTTAACAATATAAGAGTTAGAGTACCGTTTATATTTTATTTAATGTACGTATTTGGCTTATAAAAATGTGTTAGCCACCAACATTTCATATGAACGATCAATTACTCACTACAATATATAATTAATAATTAATCTCTCTTAAAAAATACTTAATTAATCTATTGGCTATATTACGTATCAAATTAAATAATATGTGGCACATGTGTCAGATATTTATTCAATGATAGTATCTCTTTGGTATAGGGCGCGTCCTATGTACTGGTGTGCATTATCACAGGCAAAGAAAATTAGAATAGCACTGTACAGGTTTCAAAGTGTTAAATTCCGTGTCAATAATATATACCTAAACAATAAACATATACAACTTATCCACTTGTAAGCTTTAATTTGGACTTCATATGAACACTGTATATAAATAGACCATTTTCTTTATTTTTTTTTTAAAAATTAAATTATAATAAGGTAAGATAAACTCCGTTGACGTCGAAAAAATTTCCTTTGTCCACATTGTAAAAACAAACATTTGACATCGTTTGGGTATATATCCTAAGATAATAAATAATAATAAAGTAATAGATGTGTTAAAAAGATAAATTAAAAAATTGTTGACTTATACGGAGTTGAAACATCAAACATGTTTGTGTAAATAAATAAATAAAAATTAACTTAGTTATTTTAATTGCCTTAAATCTTATATTGTTTATGAAATTAAATAACTCAATCAATTTCATTCAAATATATAATATTTAATTTTCTTAAATATCATATAATTTGAAGATGCGTAATATAATTAAAAAAATTAACTTAATTGTTTTGAATGTTTTTAATCTTCAAAGTTTCATATCATTCAATTTACAGAAAAATTCTGACCAACAACATTAACTACGTGACAAACATAGTATTTTTCTTAAATTGATTAAAATGATGTGGAAAATTATTTTATTTTTTTTAAAAAAAGAAGTTATTAATATGTCTTTACAAATACATTATATTGAACGGTAACTTTCAAGGATTCTATTTTTATCTTTATTTTCATTGTTATTCTTAAAAAAGTGTTGTAGATTTATTCTTGCATCTTCTACTTTTCTTTCTTTTGAATTTGTTTATTTCTTAATCATTGCTTCCATGAAACCGTACAGCAGATGAAGAGTATGATCTATTTATCATGTAAGAAATGATGTCAATAGAGGAATAAAAACAATTTTTTATATAAAATATAAGGACTAAATTATTTGATATGAAACTACTAAAATTAAAAAATAAGATTTGATGAAAGTATAAACACAAAATATATTTTTTCCTTAAAAAATGTCCAAAGTGGAATTTAAATACACTACCTTTTCCTTTAACATCACACATAAGAAACACTAAAACACTTTATTTATTTGGCATATGTATAAAAAATATAATATATAAGACTTCAATGGGTGAGGAACTAGCTAAAAATACACATGCCAGTTAGACTACTAAATAAACAATATAATCTTATAATTAAATCAAATAAAAGATAAACTTATACTTTTTTTTATAGAAGGATAACTTATACTTTTCATGCTATATATCTTAATTATAACTTAATCGTTTTGTATTAAATAATTTTTTCCTTTATAAAACTTTTTTGTTTTTATTTTTATATTTTGTTGGATACTTTAGTAAGTGAAATAAGACATCATTAATGTCATAATAAACTATTTTTATATTTAACTAAAAAAATAATTTTTCTAAATATGATTATACTTCTATATAAAACTTTTTGCAATAATATTTTTAATTTAATACTAGAAAACTAAAATTAAAAATTTTATTTTAGCTAGTGATTAATGTTATTGATGTAATAATTTTTTGTGAAATATAATAAGATAAATAGGTTATTATTAATTTTGAAGATATTATTAAAATGTTACTTTAATTTTATTTACAATATTGAAGTACAAAATAAAATTTTAAGATATTATTAAGAAAAGTTTTTTTATTTTTTTAGTGAAATAAAAAAAGAACTATTCAATCATTCATAATATTTTATTTCAGTCGTTAAAGTATCCAAATTAAGAAAAACAGAAAACATTGCAATTTTATAAAATGAAAATTATTTAATATGGAGTGATTAAGTTATAAAAAGATATATAATATTAAATATATTGTTGGGTTGGTTTTAAAATATTGTATTATTTATTTATTACGAGTCTAATCTAATTATTAAAAATTGATTTGTAAGGTAAAGATTACTCTTTCCTTATATAGTCTATCTCAATATTATCTTTAATTAATGTTAAATTTTAACATATCCACTTTTATCTACGGTTACCTGTCATACACCCTCCCTATATATGGGTGACCACAATTTATATAACAAACTTAAGAATTCATATAAGATATACTTTGATACCAATATGAGTTATAAATCTAACTCAATCCTACAAAATCGACTAATAAGTAAAGATTATTTGTTACTTATATAATTTATTTCGACATGATCTTTAGTGAATGTAAAATTTTAACATATTTTTTTTATTCATGATTTTACTCATCATGTAAGACTTTCAACACTCACGTTTAAGTTATATATAATATATTTTTCACATATATATCAAATGAGCTTGTGGTGATTCTTATTAATGGTGTTAAAACATAAGGTAACATGTTTAAACTTCACCTCAAACACTCTTTTTTTTTTTTATAATTTTCAAATCCCATTTTCGAACATTACATTAGTAAATTAAATGTTACAGTAAATTTTATTAGTCTTAAAATAATGAACATTTGATTTAAGCAATTAAAATTAAAGAAAGTAAAATCTCTTGCTTGATGATAAAACATAATTAAATCTTTAATTTAATATATTACGATTGACACAAGATGTGAAAAATCATATATATTTTTTATTATATTTTTTATTTTGTAATTTATGACGATTTTCAATCGATCCCCAAAATCTTTATGTAGATTTAGATAAATTTCTTATCAAAATTTAATATATTTTAATATTACAAAAACAAAAAAAATACTAAAAATTAAAAAAAAAACAAAATTTAAATATTTCTAATTTCTTAAAAATCAAAAATATATTTTAACCTACAAGAACACCGGATGCAGCAATGCACTTTGACAGTTCCCCGTTACAATGCATCAAGAAAAAGCATCATTGAAGCTCACGTCCCATTGCGCAAAAACAAATTCAATTGCTAATAGAATTATATACCTAATTGGACAAAAACTGTGGCATTGCTGATTTGAGATATCCATTCCCCCCAAATACAAACTATGTGGCAATGTTATGATTACCAAATAAAATAAAAAGAATGTAATTAGAATTCAATAAGCCAAAGACTTTTGAATTGAACAAATTAAATAAATTTCAACTTAATGATTTTAATTAATTTAAAATTTGGCTAAAAAGCGGGACGATTTGGGAAAAAATGAGATGACTTTACCTCCATTTCCTTAACAATAAACAAATAATAAATTTATATTATTGAAAGTTGAAACTTGATAGAGACCATTAAAACCTTGCATTGACTTTTTTTGGCGTTTCAGTTTATGTTAAACTATTTTTTAGTTTCAATTCTAAATGCAATTGAAAAGGGGAAGTTGACAAAACTCGATGAGATCCATATGGGTAAGTGATAAAAACATCTTATTTTATTGGTCAGAGTGTGTGAACATATATATACAAGCATATAGCATATGTTTGCTAACAAAATTAAAGATTAATCTAATTGGCAAGGATTTTTCATATATTTTTTTAAAAATGTGAATTTAAATTTTGCTACGTACTGATATAAGAATATATATATATATATATATATATATATATATATATATTGTAATTAAAAAATATTGTTGATGGATAATTTATAACTATCTTTGTAAATTCTCTTTAAATTTTGAGACCTACTTTATTCTTTGTGAGCATCCTAAATCCAACTTTCTTAAACATTTTATCAGAAGAAAACAAAGGACAGCGTTAGTTCTTTCAACGACGAGATGTGAATGAAATTCAATTTCCACTTATAATAACTTAAATACGTCACTGTAAAAAATAATTTTAAACTATTTTTATTAATTAAATTATATATTATATATAATTTTTTTTACATAATAAATCCCTAAAAAATTAAACTATAAGTGATTTGTAGATTATATAATATTTGGGGATGAATTTCATTGAAAGCCTCAAACCCCCAAAGCAATCAGATTGGATTATAATCATAAAGCGAAATAATAGTAAAACAGAACTATTCTCAGTATAGTAAAGTATCCATAGTTTTAAATTTTACTTATTTATCCTATACATCGTATAATTCACCTAAAATATTTAATATTTTATGTATGAAATGAATAAACAAAAGCATGTCCAATAATTATAAATTTAACATATACATTACAGTAATACTTTCATATTATTAAATTGATATAATTATTTTTTCATTAATTTCATATTAATTTTATTTCTGTATAAAATTAATTAATAAAAATATGTAAAATACTTATAATTTTAAATTAAGTCGAATTGAACAGCTTAATGGAGCTGTTAGTGAATTTAAATCAAGTTGAATTCGAACTATAAATATAAATTCATATCAAACTCAAATCAAATTTTAAGTTAAATAACTTGTTATTGAGTCAAGCAGTTCAACTCAACTTGACTCCATCCCTAAATTTGACCATTCTCGCTTTCTCCTTATGTTATTTTGTATCCCTATTCTCTTCTCTCTCTTCATCTATCAAGTTTACAACATATTGGCCAAGCAAGAAAACAAAGTTATCCCCTATGACACACTATATTATTATTATTATTATTATTAATATTATTATTATTATACTACAAACATAATACTCCACCAAACATGTTTTCCCAAAGAATCCCAGTAGAGGTAAGATAAGACATCAAAGAACCCAACTTTGATTTCTTGGAGACCTCACCCCTTTCTTCGACTTTCCTTGTTTCTGCATTTCGGCCATGCTTTGACAAATACGTGGAGCTTCCTAAAATCACCCAATGAAGCAAAGTCATGCCAAAAGCCCAATAATTATTTCAACAAATAAACGCCCTCCAAAATTGGAATTGCATGGCATTCCATTCCAAAACCTCAAGATTGGCTACCCTAATTAACAAACAAAACGATTAAACAAGTAAAGAAACCAAACCTAGAAAAATTAATCAACATTGTGCATGATGTGTTGGGGCAAAAACTTGGTGACCTTTTCCTTGTTAATTAGTGGTGGTGCGAAACTTTGTATTGCAATAAGTGTTGGAAATAATTAGTATGTCTAACATCCAATATATCATGTAATTAATTTTAATTATAATAATAAAATATTATTATTTCTTTATTATTTTTACACTGCTTGATCAAAATAGTTGACTTGATAAGATTCTTAATTAAAATTAAAAATTTGTTATCATAATAGAAATTGTAAAAATGAGAAACAAGTCTCTTATAATTTTAATTTAAATTATTCTTGATCATAGAATTATTATGATTTACTAATTTACATATATAAATGATGTACATAAGGATGTGATCATTGAACCAATTCAATTGAAATTTTCTGATGAATAATATTACCTTAAAATGTCAATAGAAGATTCTCAATAAGAAGTGTAAAATTTTTGTTGACCTAAGATTGTTATAATAATTAATATGTCATTTGTTATATTTTGATTTTGGACACCTAATACTTTAGAATAATAGTTGAATGGATAGTGAATATAATTAAATACTTAAGAGTTAATGATTAATCAAGATAAAATTCATCAACTTTCGGTAATGAGTTTTGAACTCTATAATAAAATTAATACATTAGCTAAGACAATTGAATGAATGAATAAATGAGTTTTTTTAGGTCATTCAATGGATAAAATTATTAACTTATTTGAGTTTGACATAAATAACATACTATAGAGTTAATTCACAGTTATAAACGATGAAAGAAAATATTATATTATTTTCTATTTAGTTCTTGTAAGTAATAAATATTACTTCATGCTAAATGGGCGTGGAAGAGTGTTACTAGATATTTATCTTGATTAATATATTAATTTAATTAATATATTACGACTTGTTTAAACCTACAAGATCGTATACAAACGAGTGTTTTAATCTTTATTAAACAAATTATTTTAATATTTGATAATTAATTTAATTAGAGAATTTATTATGATCAAGTGATTAATTAATTTTCTAAGTGAAATATTATTATATTTTTTGTGAGTACTGAGAATATAAATAATATAAATATAATTGAAATGTTTTGGTGAAAAACAAAAATGAACTATGGTGATACATAAAGCAAGTTGTTGAGAGATATGGAGGACTACACATTTATGTTTGGAAACCCGAATCACAAGTCAAGTGTTTGGACTTGGTCAAATTTTGTGTCAATCTTTAAATATGATAATAGCTAGTAGATAGACAAAAAAAATTGTTTTGAATTTAAATATGCTAATAGCTAGCAAATATAAACAAAAAAGGATTTTGTTTTTAAATTTAAATATGTTAATAGCTAACACATAAAAACAAAAAGAATATTGGTTCAAAATTTTAAATAACTATTGGATAGAAACATGAAAAGGATGCACAATGGGATTTTTAGGGTTTGTTAGAAAAAAAAGTTTCCTTCTCGTGTCATAAGGAGAGAGGCACCAAAATATTTTATGTTTTTTTAATATTTGTTATGCTTGTCATAGAAGTTGACAACGGATGTTAGTTTCGGTATAGATACACGTAGAATCTTCCCACAAGAAAATTTTTATGTTTTAAAGACTGATCACCAGATACACATTTAATTGGTTTATCTATTTTAATATAATTTAGATATAAGATACATCTTTTTTATTTCGCTGTATTATAAACACTCATATTGGTCATTATCAATGGAGAGCATGGTGAGGAAGATCTTCCAAGGTTGAAAGTTGAATTGATGGTGGAGTCTTTAACGCATAATAAGCTTGATGTGAATGGCTCATTTGCAGCGATACATTTGTAGGTGATCCTCGTTACTTCACCTCATCACCCTTCAACATCGGTACTTCAAACAGAGTTAACCATAAAGCTTTGACAACTAGTTGCTTATCCCCAACATTTTATAGGGTCTGAAGAAGATGGGAGTAACAACAATTTAGTAAGAGTGAGACACATGGAAAAGGGTAATTTTGGAAACGTCTTAATTAAAATGTTAAATTCAATAAACATTTTACAACGACAAGTGTCAAACTTTAACGGGTTGGAGGACGTTTTAGCATGTTAGTTTTGGAGGAAATAACATCTCATTCTTTATTCCAATCATTTTGAATTTTAATTTTTTTCCTCATAATATTAAAATCCAGCTTAACAACAAAAAATTATTTGTACAAGTGATTCGACATTTGTGTTTCTTAATCAAAAATTAAGGTTTGATCTTTCTTTTATTAATGAATAAAATTACTAATAGAAGTATTACTTTATCTTGAATAGTTTGACCTAATGAGAATCAGATTAATTGAGAGTCAAATAAAAGTCTCAAATATCTCTTGTTTATGAAAAAACAAATCTAGCTTAGCAAATTTTATTTAGGCCTAATTACTTTTTGGTCTTACTATTTATTTATCCTGTTTAATTTAGTCTCACTATTAAGAATTTGGTCCATAATTTCCAAAATATGCAATTTGGTCCCTTGATTAAAAAAAAATAAAGCCATTTGATCTCTTTCATCCAAATTGACTTGAGGTTGTCATTGTTTACTATTAGTGATGATTTTAAACCATTGTTAAAAAATCTTCACTAATTAATGATAATTAAAAATTATCATTATTTAAATTCTAATAAAATATTATAATCAGTGATGATTTTAAATTTCCAATTGTTATAACCATTAGCAGCATCAAGTCAATTTTCACCAAAGGGGTCAAATTAACTCGATTTTAAAAACAGGAGATCAAATTGAACCATTTACTAATAGTGAGATAAAATTAATTAAATAAATAAAGAATGGGAAAAAATAATTAAACCTTAATTAAGTTTACTGATCAAGAGTAACATTTTAAGTTATCATATTTCCAAAAATTAAATACAAAATTATTCCTTAAAAATATAAAAGTGCTATTTTGGTATTTGAAAAAATGAAATGTTTTCCGTTTTTTTTTATAATTTTAAGAATTAAGATGACCATCATTTTATATATTATTAGCTAAAATAGTGGTTGTTTAGTAACTATAAGGACTAACTAATTTAATACATTGCACTTATATATAGCGCAGAGGTTTGAATTTAGACATCACTTAAACTTTTGGTTCACATAATGGAATTAAACTCTAATATTAGAAGATTTATGATAAGTCACACGCTGAATCAACAAACTGTTTAGTATTTGGTTGGTTATTTTACACTTTATTATAGATTTTAATTTTTTAAAGAACAACCGCATGTAATACATTTAATAGGGGTATAAATCGTAGGTAAGCCAAAACACAACTCCTGTTAATTTTTGTTGTTGCGTAAACTCACTAGAATCAGCTTAGTGTCAAAGAGTTCATATAATTTTATAAAGACTAAGTTTAAATCTCATTATCTATCGTTATTGTATAACAAATAAATTCATAAAAAATAGTAACAGGTATAAAGTTAATGGTAAAAATTGTGATTAAATATATATTCATATTTACTAAATTTTATTGTTATTCCTTAAAAAAATCATTATTATTTATAATCTTTATTGTTTTCAATTAAATGGATTAGAATGAATTTCTTCTATAAACACGGATGTTTGCGACACGTATTGATCCAAAAGTGGGATAGTCTGCTTTCATTTTGAAAAACTTTTGTGAATAAAAGAAGGTTGTACAAAAGGAAAAAAAAATGGTTACTAAATACCATATTATAAAAGGCAATGCTATATATGTATCTTTGGATTTTGGGTGTAGACTTTGTTTCCCAATTTGTTACGCAAGGTTTCTTAAAATACTGTTACAAAAGATTTTGTAAAACGACTGATAAAAAAGTATAATTAATCCGTAAGGCAATAAATTGTTGGACTTGAATAAAGGATGACTTTGCCAATTGAAGTTTCATAACATAGTTCATTAAAAATATTCTTGGTTAGATTCTTGGGTTTCATTATTATATATTGAAGGTTAGACTTCTTTAAAAAAAAAATCTTCCCTCATCAAAGATATTTCCTTCAATGACCTAGTCTGCATTCGCTTACATTTAATTATTAGGTGGATATATATTTCTTACGTGTGACAAAAAAAAAGTCCACTGGTTTTATTAGATAGTTAAGCTCTTCTTGAGGCAGACATGCAGCGCATGCAACTACTATAGGCTTATCCCAAGGGTTAATAAGTTATAATTACAAGCTTCACATTTCTCTCTTTTCCCTTTTTTGTGGTTTAGAAAATTGTTATGGGGTAAATTCTATCTTAACAAAGCATATTTGGAGTCTATATTAATTCTCCTTAGTCTACGGAGCTGGCGAAGTTACCTGCCGAAATAATGGTCTTTCTTAATTATTTGACTAACAAGTTGGTAATTTGAAAATTTTCTTATCCGTTGTCAAAGGTCCCTATGATAGAGTTGAGGGATCACAGAATTAGGAGGTAGTGCATCTACAATTAATGATATTATAATGCTCTTAGGAGATAGCAACTTAAATTTTTTAATCAAATAATCCAAAATTCGAATCTTAGTTGTCTCTTAAATATAAAATAAATAATATTATTGGAATTAACTTAAAATTAGAATTATAATATATATATATATATATATATATATATATATATATATATATATATATATATATATATATATATATATATTATTTTGTATGCATCTAGGATTAGATCCAAGATGGACTAGCATTTAGGATAGAGCAACCTACAAGGAGTTTTTGGCAGTATTTACTCTATTAAAGATGACCATTCAACCACTAGAGTTAACCTAGTGGTGGATCAGAGTAAATATATAAAGATTTAGGTTTAATTTTCTTCATTGTTAATGTGTACAAAAAAAAACGATCATGAGAATAACTAGCATTTAGAAAGTTCATTGGAGGAGTTTTAGAGTTGTGTGGAGCTTTTTGATATTGTACCTCACTTCAAATCCTATAATTTATACTTTACGCTATTTTAATTATTTTTTCGCTATATATTTTAGGTTTTCCTAGATGTATAAGGTATACCTATATTTTTTTATTATATTTTATAGAGTTACTACTTAGTCTCCTATATCTTCTTGAAAATGAAGTTAATTACTCTCTTCATTACTTTATTTTTTTCATGCTTGATTGTAATTAAATTTTTATTTATTATATTTTAAATATATAATAAACACAAATATAGAATAAGTTGAATATTTTATCATTTGTAATCAATATTTAAGTTTCTTTTTTTAATATTATATATATAACTTTCAAATCATCACTAAAATTAATTTATATAATGATTTTTGTCATTTTAAAAAATAAGTTTAAATATATAATTTGAATATTTTGCTTATTTTTACTATCATTAAAATAATTTTACGTAAATTAATTAATTTCACTAATTATGTTTTATGAGTATATTTTTTTATTGTATAAGGTAACTATTTTTAAATAAAAAGAAAATTTTAAAAAAACTCTACCATGCAAACAAACTTTATCTTAAAAGGTGCTCTTAAGCCAAAAAAAATGATAATTGACAAACGACTTCTACTCTTTTTTCACTTTTTATTGTTAGCTTAGGTAAAGACCCGAGATCACTATATGTCATCATAAAACTAAAGCGTGGAAGAAAAAAACCTTAAGTATTATTGTGAAACAGTGTAGAAAATTTTCAATTTTCTATCAAGTTAGTATATCATCATGACAAACCATGAGTCATACTATCATACAAAGGAGAAATAACTTAGTTTTGTACCTTATGGTACTACAATAACTACTAAATAAAAGACCTTTTACATCGGTTCTAATGACCTTTCTACATCGGTTACGACGCGTGGTGGTAACATAGTGTCGTTGAATACCGACATCGGTTGGAAGATCGTCTTTGAAGGGCGACCTTTTTACATTGGTTGTGTAGCTCAACCGATGTAGAATGTAAGCTTTCTATATCAGTTTTAAGGTTGAAATCGATGTTAATGGTAGGGTTTCTACATCGATTATCAGTCAACCGATGTAGAATGGGTAATAATGGCAAGGTTTCTACATCGGTTATAAGTCAACCGATGTAAAATTTGAAGGATTTTTACATCGTTTATTATTGAACCGATGTAGAATGGGTAGGAATGACAAGGTTTCTACATCGGTTATAAGTCAATCGATGCAGAATTTGAAAGGTTTCTACATCGTTTATCACTCAACCGATGTAGAATAATGAATTTTTTATTATTATTTTTACGAAATTTATAATTTCCCCTTCAAATATTGATGTGAAGTTAAAGTGCATGATTGTGGTTTACTAAATGTAAAAAATACACAAGTTTGAGCCAGTAATAGAAAAATCACAAACTATGTGTAAGACTAATGTGAAAAATCAAGAACATCAAGAAACAGTTTTATCATAATTAAATACTAAAAGAGTCCACTAGTGACAAAGCCAAAGAATGTATAGGACAGTAAAGTTATTATTTTTAGTATTTTGCTTCTACTATATTCAACAAGTTAAAAAAAAGATTTAGCAGCTTTAATTTTTTTTTATAGCAATATCCATTATACCCCTTTGCGACTTATTCTATCTAATATAAGTTCCTTAGCGAGGAACCTATGTCACAATAAAAAATTAAAACATCAAGTCAAGAAAGAAAAAATAATTTAACTTAAAAATGCTAAAGGAGGAGAATTGAATAATAAGAAATAAGAGTGGCAAGGTGGCAGAGGGGGCAAATCAAATCAGGAAAACATGAGCATATATAAAGTGGAGCCAGTGGATGAAATGGAGCCACCTAAGCAAATAGGAATCTCCATGATGCCTAAACTGGTAATATTCAATTCATTGATGCAAATCGGGTTGTCTGCACTTGAGAAAAGCTCAATGCATTGAGCTGAATATGTACACCGTAAATTATGTTCATTGTTAACTAAGCACTATAGCTAGTAAATAGTAATTATCACAAGCATCATACTAAAACATCAAAAGAGCATCATGAGCAAATTTGTTCTTTAAAATAAAAGATAAAATTTCCACTTACATAGAAATGGTTCAGTTCCAGCAGAGTCACCCTCCACAAGCTTGAGCTGGATGGTCACTTTCCGAAACATATATTTTCTCTTAGATCCAAATCCAGCACCTGCAGTGTTCAAAAAAGGTCACATGTTTAGATGAAAAATAACACATTTTGCAGGAAGAAATAGAGTCTTGAATTGGTGATTGTGGGCGGCAACCACTGTGACTGTCCTTCTATGCTAGAGCAGTCTTTTAGGGTCCAGTTAAGAAGGTTTGACTAGAGTACAAAGGCCAAAAGTGCTAACTTGGCCATTATCAAGTGCATCTGGCTGCAGCAGGGTGCACAAATCTTTAAGGACATTTTGTTGCCCTTAAATTTGGTCTAGGATAGGGTTATGTTCATACTCTCTCGTGTGTTCTTCCCAAGGCTATTTTAAGGAGCATCCATCTCTTATACTCAAAGGTATTGGGCAGCCTTGCTGCTTCCAAGGTTTCCTTTATTTATTTTTGCTTCTTTTTTTAAAAAAACTTTTTCCAACTCCTGAGGATGCCTATCCTTGTTCCAGATGAGCTTATCTCTTTAATCATACTTCAATTTCTAACATAAAACAAAAAACATAGTTAACTGCTTTCTCATAATAATATTATTCTTTTGCAAGGATGCCTATCTAAGAAGTTGTTACCATGCTGATAGGGAAGGAAAAGAATAAATATACTCCCTTGGAGATACAAGGAAAGGATAGAAATGAAATGAAACTAACATCAACAACAATTATTTAAAAGATAGCAAAGATAACATCAGACACGGTGACTATTTTTTGTTAAAAATGGAGCTATGTTTGACTAATAAAAAAACAGACTACAAGCTCAAACAGTTAACCATTAATATGAAAAGATTGGTAGGGGAAAAAAGTTAATCTAATGAAAAACAAATGAGATCTCCTAATTCATTAATCTAGACAAATCAGATGGGGGAAATCAAGTGTTTACAAGACTATACAAAATTACATAGTAGATTGGTGGTGAAAATAAAACAATGTCTCACATGAATACTATAAAATAGGGATAAAACCAAACATTGTGCTTCAATCCAATCTCATGGCCCCGATAAATTAAGCAGACCTTGTCCATGAACTCCAAGGTTTGCATTATAATGTATCACAGAAGCCCCCTGTTAATGAAACCTGATGAGTCAAATTTGAAGATAACACATGCAATAGTATTGTCCAGTCAAGGAGTTGTCAAATACCCTGAATTGTTAACTTGAAATTAAAAATTGATAGCAGCTGAAAAATGGGTGATATTCAGATTAAATAACAACAAAATTCCATAATCAGAAGTTAAATTAGTAATTAAAATGTCAAGGATAACTCAATAATGCCTTAAGATAGTTCTCACCAAATATGCTAAAAATCTCGTCCTTGTTTTGACTTATGATATCCATTCCTATTTCATTAGAAATCAAGTAATGAAAATCAAATTTCAAAAGACAAGACATAAGAATAAGACAGAAATAAAAAAAGTACCTACTAGTACAAGTGAACCAATAACTCCAGAATTACATTCAAGATTTGTAATTTTAATTTGTAAGTAAATTGAAGCTTTGATATGCTAATTCATGTTAAAACACATTCAGTTAAAGGAATAAAAAGTATGGTGGGTTCAAACCAATAGCAGTTAGGTGGCAATTCAAAGTGAAGCTACTAGATAAATTTCAAATCACCTAATTTAGAATAGCTCCATCTGATGGGAAGGATAGCTACCAATAGCAGTTTTCCCCGTCCAAAAGTGCCTATACTAGATAATCATAAATTACAATCATAGCTCTAAGCATCTAACTTATATACTAAGCCTCTCACAGTCTCACTAATATAACTGTAAGTAACAAAGTTTTTCTCTTAAAGCATAGCTTGACAGCAAAAAACAAATGGCAATACATTCATTATCAGTGTATGACAACTAATTATTGAGTAGAAGTTTGGGTTCAGCCTCAACGAAAAAATAAAAAATGGATCATTATAGCTCACCAATTGTTTTTTGCAAAATAATAACAATGGTCAGTGGTAAGGTCTAGCTTGCTCAAGCCATGACTGTAACCAATACATCAACATATTCATGATTTGTCATGTATGTACACATAACATCAACTATTGAGTTTACTCAATTTAGAGTCATTATTTATTTCCCTTAAAAGTATTTCCAGAGAAGTTTATCTAAATAGCCCCAATATATGACCAATATTTCCCACCCGAAGCTTCTCAGGCACGGATCTGGGGTTTCACTCGACAGAACCAAACGAACATTATGTCATTTCCTCTAAATAACAAATAATAGCAACTAAAAAATCATGAAAAATAGAACGATATATGTTCTTGATATCTTTCTCCTATGAAGCAAATGGCAAGTGGAGATTGCTTACACGCTGAAAGTGCCGGAAACAGTGTCGTTGGCAGACCTAACGGCGGATTCGATATCGAAGGGGAAAGTGGAGGAGTCCTCAGAGGATTGGGCAGATGCGTAGGACTTCCAATTGGCAAGCAACGACGACGCCGGCTTTGCCTCCTCCTCGCTGCTCTGCCCCGAGAACCAACCCTGCATTTTTCTCACTGATTCCCACAAATGCAATTACGATCTTTGCTTGAAGAAAGTCACAAACCTTCGAGAAGGGGAAATGGAACGAGGGTTTGTGATTCGCTCTCCCTGGATTAGATTTAACTGTTGCGTGCTCAGGGTGGGACCGAAGGGCACCTTACCTGAGACTGTGAAGGGGGTTTGTGGAAGCAACGATGGTGGCTTTAGAGGGAATGTCCATGACGAGCTTGCGACAAGTATTGAAGGTCACAACGGAGGTTGTGGCAGACTGCGGAGGTCATGGCAGGATGAAGGGTGCGAGTGAGATGAGCGAAGGTCACAGCTAGGGTGAAGGGCGAGACAGAAGATGGAAAGACATGCGCGTGAATTCCAAAGAATAAAAAGTAAAAATTAGTAATTATAAATGAAACAAAGGCAGTTTTTGAAGAAACGTAGTAATAGGCCTACAAATAAAGGCAGTTTTACGAAAAAACCGCCTTCGTAACATTTATATCTAAGGCGGTTTGGCCTTGACCGTCGTTAACGCTTTATAAAGTTTAGTATTAATTTCAAAATTGCCACTGCAAGCTTTACTACATCAGCTTTTTATAACCGACTTAGATTCAACGATGTTGAATCACACTTTTATAGTAGTGAATCCCATAAACAACATCATCATACTAAACAAGTCTGAGAGTACCATGCGTGAAAATAAATACATCAACAGTCCAAAACGTAAGACATAAACTTCCTATGCTCGTGACTACTAAGCTAATAAAAGAAAGAACAAGAGTCGAATCTTGATCGTAAGTCCAACAAAGATCCCACCATTGGATCACAACCATCTAAAGCAAGGCCCTCAACATCTATGAATAACATGCTCCTCAAAAATACCTTTATCATTTACTCTCGTGTCAAATAACATGATAATCGCAGTCACACAAAACATAAGGATAAACTCATTTTAATAAAGCAAGACATGTATTTACAAAATAGTAAATTGAGAGATGACGAATTAATGTAAAATATAAAAAAAAATATTAAGGATTAAAACATTTCATTAATTGGCATAAATATCAAACCACAATGAAAGTAAAGTTCCCATCTCCATCATTAGAACAATCCAAGCACTTTCATCCAAAGATCCATACCAACATATATATATATATATATATATATATATATATATATATATATATATATATATATATATATTAATTATGCATGACGTTATATAGAATCTTATTCCAAGGAAATTTTTAACTTTGAGATCATCTTAAAAAAATATTTTGTTAAATAACTTGAAAATAAAGGGACTCTAACAAATAAATATGAATATGTATTTCTATTGACTTATAACAAGGTCTTAAATGAATAGTTTAAATGTAGACATATTTTTCCTTCAAGAAAAAAAAATTGCAGACATATTTATGTCTTTTTCTCCAATAATACAAGTGTATAAAATTTGTCATATTCATGAAGAAAATAAAAATATTCAAATAAAGAAGTAAAATTTTTATTCTAGTGTTGCTCCTAAATAAATATTTGTCCTGAAATACTTAATAATGTATTTATAGGAAGAAAAAGAATAAAATATTTTAATAAAATAATTTCACTAATTAACTTATTTATTAATTTTTTTTGTATACAACTTATTTATTAATTTTCTTAATTGAAATGGCAATCAATTTGAAATGAAGGGAATAATGTCTAACACCACCGCATGAATCCATGCAAAATGCATACTATAATCATCACGACCTTACAATTAGTAAAGTAGATCGAGATCCTTTAAAGATGAACATTTCGTTAACCATGAATGAAATAGGATTGATACATAACTACAATTCCTAAATGTGTTTGGAGGAAGGAATTTAAAATTATGAGAAATTTTAAATTCTAAAAATTTTAAATATTCTAATTGAAATTCTTTTATTTTCAAAATTTTGTGCTTGGATAAAAAAAATTAAAATTGTGAGGGTGAAAGAAAATGAATGCAAAGAAAAGAGAAGATAAGATATGATTGATGTGTTTCCAAAGAGAAGAATACTGATGTGTCATGGGGAGTCGCAGGGGAATCGGGAAATGGCGACGTACACTATCACACTCGACCACACAACATTCATTCAACGATGCAGGGCATGACCCAGGCCCTTCACACCAGCGAGCACCTCCGTCATGTGATGGGCTGCGACGACTGCTTTCTTGACTTGCAGGTGCAGTTCTACGTGTCCTCCTATGACCGTGCCTGATCAACGCTCCGCAAGCTCAGACGGTCTTTCTTGAAGAAGAAGATCATCGGCATGAGGGAAGAGTTGCGAGTTCGAGAATGAGATTTGAAAAATTTTCAGGTAGAATAAAGGATGAAGGTTATAAAGAAAATACGCAAACTTTTTGAAAGGTTCAATTTCTCCAAAAATTTAAATTCTTCATAAAAAAACATCCAAACAATGAATTTTAAATTAAAGAAATTTAAATTATCTAATAAATTATTTTTTTCGGTCAAAATTCTCTATCCAAACGCAATCTAAAATAATGTGTTGTTGTGTTTTCCTTCTTTTACTATGTACTTCTTAGTTTTACTATTTTCTTTGCCACTGATCCCTCAAATTAAATAATATCCAAGGGAAAAGGAAGAACAAAGCGAGGAAAAGGAATTCAAAAAAAAAAACACCACTGAAGCATTCACTTCGGGTCTGGTATGTACATGACTTATTTATGTTACAACCACAGAAGTTGTCTATTTGGTTTAGCACGGCTTGTTTAGTTCACATTTCAAAGGACCCGCAAAGCGAGTGAGACTCGCTACGGCTTTCCCTGGTTTTGCTGTGATTTCTGCCTTGGGATGTTTGGCAATGCTTTTCCCAGATTGAACAAAGAAGGCTCCATTCACCATTAAATCACCCTCTGATCTCTGATTCCAATTCTTCCACACACTTTCGGGTGCATAGTCCTTTTTTGTCACCTATATCATGATGCACAAAAATGTCATTAGTGAATGCATACAATATTAAAATGAAAATAAAAAATAAAACACTTGTAGAAATTTTTTGAAAATTTGTTGCATAAATAACATTATTTTTCTATCCAAACTCAATGCATGTTTGTTTCATTGTAGCAAACAGACTTTTGGGACACAATGAAGTTTGTAAAAATATTGAGACTCTTCTTTTTATAAAATTGAGTTTGTGGATCATTAAATTTATCTTAAAATTTGTGCATCACATTTTGAATAGAAATTGAAACATAATCTCAGGTATTAGGAAGTTTACATCAACTCAACATATTGATTAACCCATTAAGCTATCGACTATGTTATATGCATGAATAACACTATCGGAAAACAGGATATGCACTGATATATAAAATGTTTTGTATCGTAGCTATTCAATTACAAACTATATTATATATGATAAATTTATTAACATTGCATACTTCTTTTGCATTTGGGTTTGGTGAGGCCACAAACCGGTTGCCCTGGCTGATGATGGTGGGTTGTTGGCTACCAACGATGGCGTACATTAGCCAATGGGTGTATTCTTTGTTAACAATATGAAAGAAGCCCCATCTACACCTTGGCATCCTCTGAATCAATCCTTTCCCGAAATGGTTGAAAGCCAAACTCACTTGCATGATTTTATCTCCTGAGTAGCTATCATTCACACCAAATAACAAAACCTGATCAATGACAAAATGAACCAATGTTACTGCCACACAAATACACAAGGAAGAAGCACATATTGGATATGAAGCTATGGAAAAGTTTAAGAATCACACGGACACTACATTAACACCACCTGTAAAATAAGCATTTAATATCTATACATTGTTAGTATAAAGAATTTTACACAATCTATCTATTAGAAGCTATGGTAGACATTACTTTTAACAATTTATTATGACAATTTGTCATTGTGCATATAAACTTTTTTGTTTAAACTTTATTATACTTCTTAAATACTACATCCTCATTACTTGAAATATCCAACTATATTCTAACAACAACATATCCTTATCTCACTCGATGACATCCATTACCTAAATCACACGATGTCATTTGACACCGTTAAAAATTGGGTTCTATAAGTATAAAAATAATTTCTATAAAACGGTAAAAATTAGAATTAGAAATGATTACGTCCTTATGTTTGGTAAAATGGCGGTTGGAGATGGTAACAACAGTTGAAGCGTTGACGACGTCGATGAGGCAGTCTTTGCAGTTGGTCAGGAAACATGATCTATCCAAATATGCGTGGATCCAAACACCGAAATGGCATCGCCATCACTCATGGCGCGGACTCCGTAGTGATCCATGGAGTCTCTTATGAGACCACCACTACATTTCTTAATGTCATGAATGTGCAGCCCGTGAATGATGATGTTTCTCACATATTGCAACGTTATTTGGGCACCCTCGCTAATGTTCACATTGGCACCACGTGCATCTATGGTCTTGTTATCCGTTAGCATAAGCTCCGCATGAAGTTTAATGTTCATGCTTCGATAAAAAATTATCCATAGTGGCTCTTTTTGAATTGCAGCATGTCTCAATGTCCCTGGTTTAGGGTTTACGAGGTCATTGTTGGAAGAGTCTTTCACCACGTAAATTTTTCCATCTTTTCCCCCGATTGTGTCGTGGCCAAAGCCTAGGGCACAATCTGCCAGCCTCTTGCGGTTTTTCTCCTAATTGGGGTCACATCTCCAACATTTGTCAATGGGATTTGTCGCCTTGCATGGACCATTGTATTTGTTTGATAAGCCCCTTCTTGAGCTATCTCTCATTGCCCTGCATACCCAAATACTTCTATTAACTTTCATATTCAATCATCTATTAATCGATCAATAAACACAAAGTGACAAATTATTTGCATGATTTTAATTGTGGCTGCATCAATCACATTTTCATGCAATGTCAATGATCAGTATACACAGTTTAAAATCATGTGATAGTAGATTAAGAACTAGATATTTTTTAACCAGTTAAGGAGAAATTAAGCAATGCACATATATAATAACTGAGTACACGCCTTTCAAAAAAAAACCTGAGAACATGTGCATTGAACTCAGGAGTAACTTTCGTGGGGTTAGGCTTGTAATTAAGCTTGTTTTGCAGCTTCCCTTTCTTCTTTTAATCGCCTATGCCAGACATGGTCGAAGTGACCTATGTTAGCGTTAAGGGTAGGAAATATAGCAAGACAAATTACATAAAAGAATAGCAAACTGAACTTGCTAGTTTCCATGACTATTGTTTCTATTTTAATTTCCATATTGTTTCTTTCCCTTGAAGATCTTTAATTGTGTGTGCCTATGGGCTTAATTATGTTTTTTTTTATTGTGTGTTTCTCAACCTGTATATTTAATTTTTTTTGCATTTTAAGTTATCCTCCCGTACTTTGCACTAGAAACCAAAATACAAATGATACTACAAGATACTTGGTGCTATATCTTTGTGCGTATCAATATAGGATACAAATTGCCAAGAGGAGTGGATATGCGTTATTTCTGCTACATGTCCTATATATATACTTGATTGCTTGTTTGTTAAAAGGGAAAAATATATATAAAACAGAAAACAAATAAGATCCAAGTTTTACATGGCCTATAACGTGGGTGACTGATTGATAAAAAGAAACTAACTCCTATTTACACGTTCCTATATAACAGAATAATAAACCAAATAAAAATCAGAAATAGTAAAATCAATTTACTACAACATTCTCTCCCTTAAACTATATGCAAAAAGAAAACAAACATTTAGTTTACCACTGACGCATTAATCATTCCTAACATACTCTGTAGTTTCAAGAACTGTTCTAACTTGAGAGGCTTTGTCATTATGTCTGCAATCTGTTCTTGAGAATTACAGAAGCTCAACTCCACAATTTTGTCTCTAGTCAAATATCTAAGAAAATGAAACCTTATATAAATATTTTGCTTCTGTCATGGAAAACAGAATTTTTTTATAACAATTCTACAACTGTCACACTGAATCAAAGTACTATTTTCCTCCTTATGACCAAGTTTCTCTAAAATCCTTCTCAACCAAACACACTGACAAGCACAAAACATAGCAGCTATGTACTCAACCTCACTAGTAGACAATGTCACTACAGGTTGTTTTTTAGAAGACCATGAAACTGCTCTAGAATCAAGTAAGAATGCAAAGCCGGCAGTGCTCCTTAATATTCTTTTTGCTGCAAGCCAATGAGATTTAGTTGACAAGACATGAATCTACTAATAAGACTCACTCCATACATCAAATCAGGTCGAGTTGCAGTCAAGTACATCGTACTGCCAACTACCTGTTTGAATAAAGTTTCATCAACTTTGGTTTCAGCTTCATCCTTTGACAATTTGGTGCCTACTTCCTTCGACTTTATGAACAATGTGTGTTCACATAAACACCTTTCAAAGCCTTCTCGAACAAAGTAAACCTCTATCTTGCTATATCACATCCTTGGTGTTTGCTTCAAGCCATACAATGCCTTTCTTAGCTCGTAAACTTTGCCTTCTTCACCTTTTTTCTCATATCCCAATGGTTGTTGCACAAATATTTCTTCATTGAATTCACTGTGAAAAAATGCACTTTTTAAATCTAGTTGAAAAACATCCCAATTGTTTTGTGCTTCCAAAGAAAGTATTAATCGAATGGTGTCAAGTCTGGCAACTGGAGCAAAAACTTCAGTATAATCAACTCCATACTGTTGTGCATACCCCTTCGCCATTAGCCTTGCGTTGTACTTGTCTACCTCTCCATTCTCATTAAGTTTGATCTTGAAAACCCACTTAACTCCAATTGGCTTCACCCCTTTTGGTAGAATAGTTAACTCCTAAGTTTTGTTCTTTTCTATTGACTCAATCTCTGCCATCATTGCATCCCTTTATTTCTTACTCTTGACAGCTTCTTCAAATGTAAGTGGGTCACCTTCAGTGAGCATTATCATAGCATTCAAACCATCTTCATCTGACAAACCTTCACCTGTTACATAGTCTATTGTCCAAGATGGTGGTTCTCTCACCCTCCATTCATTCAAAATTGGTGAATAATCTTAAGTTGATTCACTAGAAGAAGCACCAGTTTCACTTGAGTTTCTCATATCAACATCGATGCCTTCTCCTTCAATGTTGCCTTCTTCTTCATTGTTTCTATTCTCTCTTCCATGTTATTCTCATCGTCATCGTTCCACTTTAAAACATCCAATATGCATTCTTCGTTGCTTTTTCCCCAATTCCAGCATTCATCTTCTTGAAAAATCACATATTTGCTAATGATGATTTTCTTGGAAACTGAATCATATAATCTGTATGCCTTTGATTCATCACTTACTACCAAGAAAATACACTTCTTGCTTTTGTCATCTAATTTGCTTCTCTTCTAGTCTGGGACATGTGCATGAACTATACACCCAAAAACTCAAAGGTAATCAACCATTGGCTTCACATCGCTCCATGCCTCTTCTGGGGTTTTGTTCTGCACAACCACAGTAGGACATCTATTGAGGATATGCACACTCTATTTTACAACTTCGGGCCAAAACATTTTAGAAACCTGCATCTCAGCTAACATAGAACGCACCATGTTCATTATCGTTCTATGTTTCCTCTCTGCAACTCTGTTTTGTTGAGGAGTATAGGTTGCAATCAATTGTCTGCTAATGCCTTGATCTTTACAAAATTCTACAAACTCATTTGAGGTAAATTCACCACCTCCATATTTCCTCAAAGAAGCAATATATGCACCAGTTTCCTTTTCAACACACGCTTTAAAATTTTTAAACATGGAAAAAGCTTCTGATTTTTCATGTAAGAAATAAATCCAAGTTTTATGAGTGAAATCAACAATAAAACTTAGGATGTACCTCTTTCTGCTGTTTGATTCTGGTTCAATAGGCCCACATATGTCTGCATGCACAAGTTGTAGCTTGTTTGATACTCTCCATAAACTCTTCTTAGGCATAGAGTCTCTGTGTTGCTTGCCAGTTAAACATTCTATGCATATCTTCTTCGGAATCTTGACCGAAGGCAACCCATTTACCATTTTATAAAAAAGTGTCCTCAGTCCGTTGTAGTCTAAGTGACCAAATCGACAATGCCAAAAACGAGTTTCATTTTCTGATATAGTTTGGAAACATGAAGAAGCTTTTGGTATCATGGTAGCCAACAAAGAAAACATTCTATTTCCACTCATATTTGTATGCATAATTAATCCTTTCTCAGGGTGATATGCCCTACACTTCCCATGTTGAATCAAAATAGTCAAGCCTTTTTCTTGAAGTTGCCCTATGCTCAATAGATTATTCTTAAGTTCAGGAACATAATAGACACCAGCAATTGCCTGAGTAAATCCATTCACTTGCATACGAATGATACCTTTTCCCACAAAATCCATTCTGGTGTTATTGCCAAGTTTTATAGTTTGGCTAAAGCTTTCATCCAATTTTGCGAACCACTCCTTGTTTCCAGTCATATGATTGCTGCAATCGAAGTCAAGGAACCACACTTGTTCCATCTTGGCTTGCTCCAGTTCAACATAAGACATTAATAACAATTCTTCATCTTTTTTCCTTTTCCAATTCAGCATAGTTTCCATTTTTCTCCCAATCAGGACACTCATATTGATAGTGTCCTAACTTGTGACATTTGAAATATTCAATAGCAGCTTTATTGAAGGATTGTCTTCCCCTTCCTCTTCCTCGACCTCCTCTGGATGCACCGTTACCTCTACCTCTACCTACTTTGTCATCGTGGGAGATCTTTAGAACCTGCTCTTCTTCTCCACGACTTCTCATCCTTTGCTCATGAACAAGAAGACTACTTTACAACTCATCAATAGTCATCATGTCTAAGTTGTTGGATTCTTCAATTGAGCATGCCACATAATCAAATTTTGAGACCATCGATCTCAAAATCTTTGCAATAATGACTATTTCACTAATACTTTCACCATGAGCCTTCATTTTGTTGGCTATGGCTAGAGTACGAGAAAAATATGCATTCACTGTCTCTCTATCCTTCATTTGAAGAATCTCAAAATCTTTGCGTAAAGCTTGTAGTTGAGCCCTTTTGACCTTGGTTGAACCTTGAAATTTTTGCTTCATTGAATCCCAGATATTTTTTGTCGTGTCCCTCTTGAAGATTGTTTCAAGGACTTCATGATCTATTGCTTGGAAAAGATAATTCTTTACCTTTAAGTCCTTCAACTTCTACTCCTAGATCAATTTGTGTTGTGCCTCCGTAGGCTTTATTCCATTTGCCACCACCAATATCTCATTCCCAATGAGATCCCAATATTATTTGGAACAGAGAAAATTCGCCATCAACATTGCCCAATGATCATAATAATGACCATCAAACCTTGGAATCGCAGGTTGCACAAAACTGCTACCACCACCTTCTACCATTCTTCTCAACTCCTGCTACTTGAGAGAAAATTTGCAGTTTCTTTCTTGACTCACATTCACTGTTTTCCTCACATGCACTCAATATCAGGCCCCTATAATAGAGCTATGATATTAATTGTTAAAAGAGAACAATGACATATGAATTTTCAGAGAGAATGCTCTTCCTTAAATCTAAAAAAAAAAAAAAAAAAAAACTGCTGCAATTGGCTTAATAGCCTTACAATATAATTTTTACATGACCTATAATGTGGGTGACTAATTGATAAAAAGAAACTAACTCCTATTTACACGTCCCTATATAACAAAATAATAAACCAAATAAAAATCGGTAAAAGCAATTGACTATAACATTGTTATTGTAAGCCATATATATATATATATATATATATATATATATATATATATATATATATATATATATATATATATATTACCATAGGAATGTTCAAAGCTTCAAATCTTATAAATAGGTGGAAGATTGAATATAGCAGCAATAAATCTAATTGAAGGAAGGACATGTACAAAAAATTGAAGCGCCTGGTGAGGGAAGAGGGAAAAGCCTTTTCCCTTAAGTAAGAGCAGGCTTGTTTTAGTATCTTTTGCTTTCTTTGTCCAAGTTTTGGATATTTTATTACATATGGAAAACATTGATGAACAATAAGAAGGCTAACAAGGTAAGGTGAAAATATGAATTAGAAAGTCAGCAGTATTGTAGGTTATGGAAAAGCTGAATAATTAGACAAATATTGTGAAACATTTTTTATTAGTAAATTGTGAAACATAAATATGCCTACACTATTTATTCCAAAATAAAAATAAAAACCAATCGTTACGTTCTACAAAAATAACTAATTATGACATTATGATCAATTGGGGGTAAATTTTTTTTTTTTTTAATTTACTAGATGGGGTAATTTTTGAATTAATTCTCATTTAGGAGTAAATTATAAAAGTATTCATGTTTTCATAGCCAAAAATCATAAATATTTATCCAACTTCTTTTTTTCAACTTATATTTTTATTATTATCATGAAATTTCTCAGAAATGGTAGGTTGTTTGATGCCTACATAGAATTTTATATATTTTGTATTGTTCTAACATGAAGGTTGTAGGTACATATGAAATTACAACTTTGAAGTTATATGGTGAATAATGATTTTGGAGGTGACAAAACTCATATTTTACCTAAAGTTATATGAGATTTCATGACTTTAATGAGAATAAATTAAAAAAAAAAGTTAGATAAAGTTTTACAACTTCTGTCTATAAAGTCATGAATATCGATCCATACGATTTACTTCTAAATGAGAATTAATTTAAAAAGTATTCCTATTTGATAAATTTGAAAAAAAAAATACCCCATTTTGGTCAAAAGGCCAATTGATTATCTATATAAAACAGAAACTAATCTTATTATATTAATGGATTTCAAATTATAGCTAATTTTTTTTTAAAGAGTTTAATGCATATGCACTGATAATGTAAAATCTTTTATACTGTTAATGTATAGTTTTTTTTTTCTCTTTCTGAAATTTTAAGTTTCAAAATTATTATAAATACCTTTTGAAACTAGAAAGAGTTGAAGTATAAATTAATAATTATGAAATCTTATTATTAACAAACAATATAATTAAAATCCGTATACAAAATAAATCAGTTGCTTATCCTACTAGTTGTGAACTTCAATCAGTCATAAAATTGAACATGGCCCTTAAATCAAATACATTTAATTTAAAAACTATTTTTTTTTTAAAAAAAGGAAATAATAAATAAAACACACATGATATCCCCATTCAAAATATAGTTCGTGATTACTAAGTAATGAACTAGGGAGGGGTTGTTACTGGTTCGTGCTGCAGAAGAATATTGAGGGAGAAGAGAGTCTCGTGGAGTTGGAGAGAAAAAGAGAGATTGAAAATTAAATATACTGTGTTGGTTTAAGTTTAATTTGGGCACCAACTAACCAAGTAATACTAATAAAAAAAATGAATTACTTGACTGCCAAGTGCCAAGGGTGTGAGTCAGCCGAAAATATCTAACAAGATTTTTTTTAACTCAAAGGGTTGGCATCCTAAGAAATGTAGTGACACACTGCCAGCAATATATATGAATGGGTTGGCATCCTAAGAAATGTTTGACACACTGTCAGCAGTATATATGAATAAAAATTATCTATTTAATGAGATAATTAATTTTTATTATGTGTAAAAAAAAATTGGACCGATGGTATTTACACACCGTAAGTAGGATTAATTTATGATCCAATAGGTTGGAAAATATCTATTGTTTCCTGACCCAGAAAAAAAAACTAATTATTTTTTAACATATAAATAGTAGATATTTAGGCAATTAGAGATTGGAAATATATATATTAGTTTGGGCTATGTGTGTGGTAGTATTGGGCTTGAATTTGGGAAGCACGTCCATCCCACAGCATAAAGAGTATTGATATTGGCCTCTACTTCAATTGCTCTTGGTCTCTATCTAAAAGAAAAAAATCTACTATGCCTCATTTGAATTTCTTCACCCCTTCTTCTTTCATCTCTAACTTTTTTTCCACAAATTTGCAATGATTCATTATAAATGTATCTACAAGGAAACCTCTGTTTATATATATATTTTTTTTGGAAAAAATAGGTAAAAGATGAAAGAGTCCCTATTATAGAAAAAGAATTTAACATAGGTTAAAAAAGATATATAACATCAATTTTATACTAATATTAAAACTAGTGATATTGAAAATGTCTTCTTTCGACATCAATTTTAAAATCAATATTAAAATAAAAAATTGGCATCGATTGCATAAGAAATCAATGTAGAGACTATATTAATAAGTGTACTCTTGTAAGATGTCTACATCAGTTTTCTTTCTATAATCCATCAGAACTTGTCCTCATTATTAATCAAGGCCTAAATTTTTTTGTGTTAACTAATTTGACAAGCAATGTTATTTCTATTTTCTAAGTCACCTTTGCATGCACACCCATTTTCAGAGATGCATTCAAGGGGGCAAGGAGGGTCTTGGCCCCCTTTCCTTAGGATCCTTTATGTATATATCATAAAAAAAAGTAGAAAAATTAAAATTAAAAAAATATATTAATAAAAAAAAATATAAAAAATATAGATTTTTTAGTTGATATTTGTTTAAAAAATTTCTATTAGTACATCATATCTTTGATTTTGTCTATAAAATTAATAATAAAATATTTTTAAACTTAATTTTTATTAAATAAATATTTATTTAAAATTAAATATTTAAATCACTATGTGAACAAATTTTTTTTGCAAATCCCCTTAATACACTCTTGAATCTGTCCCTGCCCATTATACCTTTCTTTCATGAGAAAGAGAAGGAAGCAAAGAAGCACGGAGCCTTTCTTTTTTCTTTTTCCCCCATAAGGAATAGTAAACAATGATCTGTAAAAAAAAAAAAAAAAAAAAGCCATGTAAGTTTGGTGAATGTAAAAAAGGTTATGTAAGATTTACAATTACTACTTATGTTCAACATATTATGCAAATCGGCCCTGCAAAAGGTCTAGCATAAAAAAAAATTAACAGTGAATATTTAATTTAAGGTTTAAGTAACTTTTTAGTCTTTTTAATTTAGTGTTTTTTATTTTTTTTTCTTGTAAATTTTGTTTATTTTTGTTTTAATTATTATAAATTATATTTATTTTATTTTTTATGTTTGTAGAACTTTAAATAATGTCTTAAACTTTAAAAAGTATGTTAACGATGAAAAATAAAATAAACATAATTTGTAAAGATTAAAAAAAATACAATAACAATAAATAAAAAACACTAAATTACAATAGTTAAAAAATCATTTAAACCTTAATTTAATAATCATATTTGGTACTAATGCGAATTCAAAGGAAAAGCAAAATTGGATTGAACATTAAATATTAACAATTATAATAAGCAAAGCAAGGAATTGCTTTTCCAAATATACCTCAGAAACTACCTATACCTAGGTCACACCCTTACAACTGTAGAAGCAAGGAATAAGAATGTTGAATCATGGAAAGCAAGCCATCCCAATTTGGTTATATGAGGGAAGGCTAACTCTATAAAAGCATCTTGCTTCTTCTTCCTATGGTTTTCTTCTATAAACAGTGCAAATTAACAATCGTTGTTACAACTTTGCAACACAAACGTATTTGGAATTTGGGGCTAGGTTCATATATCGGTTGCTACTTAATTCATTATCTATGGCCAGTGAGGCAGCAGGTATTACAAGACGGGATGGAACAAGAACAACCTCAGCAGCAGCAGCAGCAGCAGCGGTGGTTGAAGAGATCGTACCTAATTCGGGATGGACAGACGACCATTCGAGCCATTTTCTTCTTGTGGATCTTCCTGGTATTAATTCAAACACCTCATCATATGATTTTAAATTTTTGTAAAGAAAAAAAGTATATGTTGAATTTTTTACTAGTAAATATTTTTTCTTTGGTTCGCTAGAACTAAGACGTTAGTTGTTTTATCTTTCTGTCAGCCTTGGTTAGTAGGTCACGATTAATATAATTACTGAAATGTCCAGCAAATATATATATATATATATATATATATATATATATATATATATATATATATATATATATTGTAATATTGTCGTGAAAAACTCACAAAACTCAACACATTGCGACAATTATACTTCTGCAGTCTGCAGTTTGTAGTTTGTACTACAATTTTTTTTACAATATAATGTTGTTGGTGCCGATTATCATTAGGTTTATTAATGATTAATTTTTATAAGTAATTAATTAATTATTTTTAGTGAGATTTTTCTTTTTTAATTATATTTTTTTATTCACAAAACTCAAATTTAATATTTCACCTAAAGAGACATAGTATCATAAGTACCCCTAGCATCAACAATTTATTGGTGCTATATAGCAATTGCACTTGAATAGTTTTTTTTTACATTTAAAAATTGTGCATACTTACAAAATATCAATAATTCTTGTTTTTTTTTTCACGGCTTGTTATATTTTTACTACAAGAGAAAAATGTCATATAGGTGTGACAATAAATTTGCTCCCAATGATATCTTTTTTATCAATACTACAAGTCTATACTGATAGACTACAAATATACTAACAAATAATTTTATTCACATAGAAAAATGAAATATATTATCATTATATCAAATATTATTGTAGATTATTCATAATGTATAGCTTCAAATTAACACTTTTGTGTTTTAGCAAGTGGTATTTTTTACTATTATGTATGTAGGGGTGGGTAAGAAGTTGGTCCATTCCATGTAAGTCTGCATTAACAGCGAATCAGGTCAATTCGTCCCGCACTTTTATACGGACTTAATATATTGATCCGCTCCAGTCTCGCAGACCTCGCGGGTCAAATAGGCCGGTCCGCGGGCCTACTTTTGAAAAAATTACAATTTTAAAATAAACATATTTTTTCTCTTAAAAAATAGTCAATTACACTCAATTATATATATATATATATATATATATATATATATATATATATATATATATATATATTTTAAAAGTCTAAATAAATCTCTAACAAATACTCAATTACAAAAATTTTAACACAATCAAATAAATTTTCAACATAAATGTAAAGAAATTTTGGATTGGACTTTTAGAATTAATTGGGTTTAAGTTGGGCTTGACTAGTGATTGCAGGTTTGCGGGCCAACCCACAGACCCTACGGTCCAAATCCACATAGCCCGCAGATTATACGGGAGAGGTTCCAAATCCTGCAAGTCATGGATTTTTAAAAATATTTGGCCCGTGACCCGCGCAGACTACGGACCAGTCCATGGACCTAAGTCTGTTTACACACCCCTACTATTATGTTTTGGTTTCGTTTGTCTATTTTGTGACATCCTCTACCTCGATATACATATTTATATAATAAAATATATGAAAATACAAAATTACATAAAATGAGATTTTATTCAATGAACATAAAAGATTTCACATAAGTAAAAGGTTTACATTCACTTCACTATTACAAACAAAACTTGTTAGAAATATTTTAAGCTCAAAACATCATGCATTTAAAACAAAATTTCATGCCCCAATGTCACATCCTATCAGGGTATTGTGTCCCGACGTCCTCAGCACAAGGTTTCTTAAAGCAATCCGCCTAATCATCTGCTCCTACGAACACAAGGTTCGAGATCATCACAGGATCCAAACACAAATAATACACAGAGAGTGAGCTATTACATTTCTAACTAAAATATAGATAAACAAATACATAAGCAAAATACATAAAAATATTTATCACATAATTCAACTTAATACAATTCACGTCACTTCACCACTTTATCATTTAAAACTCATTTTTCAATCTCCAATCACATTACACGTGAATCACACACTTGATTCAAGACGTAACAACACTCACCAATTTCATAATAAACAATTTACAAGCGTTATGTAACAATTATACTAAGACTCAAGCTTATATGCAATGTAGTACTATGTTAGTGAAAAACAACACCAAGATGTCTGAGAATACATAACAAGACACACCACACAATGGGTATGTCAGGTCATTTTCACTAGGTAAAATCATAAGGTGACCAATCAGGGCCACTCTGTTTTGCGAGAATACTCCAATCACATGGGATTAACATAGGCTTAAAGAAGCACTCAAATAGAGTGTATTTACTCCCAAGGCACTTCAAAGAATCCATTAGGGTCTCACCTTCCTAATTCAGGTCCAACCCTAAAACAACTTTTGCATGCAGACGCTGCTCATGAATTATACAATACCCACAACCTCACACTTGTTTTCAAACACATTTAACACATCATGCTACAATTTAACACCTCAAGTTCCTAACTTGAAACCCTACACTTTCATTTTAACATATTGCGCATAAAGACTTTTCTCAAGGTAAACACCAATCCGGTTATTATATAATTCACAACTCACAACACAAGTAATTGTCACATCAAGTATTATTCACAGCCATATCTCATGTCCACAATTTAACATCTCACAATGTCACAATTCACCATCACATGTTTACGTGTTTCTCGTAAATTAACACATGTTCAACTTTACACTTATACTCAATCTCAATAACAATGTTATAATTTTAAAGCAACATGTTATCTCACAATTCATCACATATTCAATTTATCACTTATACACAATTTCAATCACAATTTTATAATTCTAATATAACAATTTTTCACGCTAATCTAGTAAATCTTATCCAAAACACAAACAAATTGTACAAAAATGTTTCTCACAACATGGGGAGTAAAACTCCTCAAACAATTTCACATAATCATACAGGAAGAATTACACTACAATAAAACATCCCAAAACAAATCACAATTTGATCCTCTAAGAATCCCTACACGTGTTCATTCTAACCTTAATTGTGATAAACTCATCCCTTACTTTTAAGCGGGTCCAAATGCGTAGTTCGGCAGTGATAGCAAAGTCTCTAGAAGTTCTCTAAGATTTTTCAAGCTTTTCGTCTGGTTGCTCTGCTAGGATTTCCAAACATTGAAGAGAAGGAGAAAGAATAGAAGTCTCCATTCCACTGCCACCGTGCGAGGTGAATTTCTCTCGCTAGAGACATTACTTTGGAAATTCCTTGACTTCGGTTGTAGCAATCATATGATGATCCAACGGTCAACGAATTTGGGATCATAGTTTTACTTAAATAGGTTTGAGTATATGCGGGAAAACAAAGAATTACGTGCGAGGGACATTCCCCTCATCACAGACATTAATTTGCAAATCCCAACTATGTGTATGTGCAAAAATGAGTTCTCAACATAGTGTTCAAATTTCAGGAGGATCCAACGGTTGATTAGTTTAGGATTGTCATTTTATTTAGGTGTATGCGGAAAAAAGAGAAAGTTTTGAGATAGGAAGAACGGAAAATAAAATTGAGAGGAAGAGAGAACTCGTTAATGTGAAATCTGACCTAATATGTCTTTTTATTTACTCTATTTTTTTAATTTATTATTTTATAATAAAAAATTCTATTTTACTCTCTATCAAATAAATAAATAAAATATTTTTTTCTAAAGACGTATATTTATTTTATTTACCTTAAAATTATTAATTTAATTAATAAAATTATTTCTGCTTATTTATTTAATTACCAAAAATCTCATTATTTTTCTAAAATTTTATTTTTTTATTTAAAAAATTTAAAATTTTATGAAAAATAGTGTTCCACATTTTATTTTATATATTCATGAACCTGTTTGTCATACTTAGCTGTTAATTGTAAACTGAAGGGAGATTGTCATAATTAACTGTTAATTGTCACCTCAAGGGGAAAAGGAAAAGAAGAAATCGTTTCAATCTCTTCACTAATAAAAATTTAAAATTAACTACTTAAATAAATTTGCCCATAAAAAAAATGAATGACTGTGTCATATCTTACATCAGAATTTAGGAAGGAGGAGGTGACCCTTCAAGTTGATGGCTCCGATGGCCGTATAATTGTGAAAGGCGAAAGGCAAACAAATGAACAGAAACGTATTCACTTTGAGCTGGCCTTTCCATTGCCACCAGATTCAGATGTGGATAATATATCCGGAAACTTTGACAGTGAAATCCTTCACGTGCATGTCCCCAAGCGAGCTTCACATCAAGAACACAGAGAAAGTGGTCATGAGATAGAGAGAGCTTCAAATAATGGCAGTGTTGGAAGGCCACAAGAAATTGTAAGTGAGGAACACGAAGTTGTTAATGAGGGGAGGGATCATGGTCATTATCAACACGAGGAAGATAGAGATAAGAAGGAAGAAAGAAGAAATGAAAATGCACAGTACATGGATAATGGTTATTCTAAAAAATTAACAAGGAAGTTGGAGCAAAAACGCGACATGTCAAGAGCTCTAGTGGAGGTTTTGATGAGAAACAAGGGAGTTGTTACAACTGCTGTTGTGGCCTTTTCGTTTGGGTTGTATGTATCTAATAAGTTCCATTCATGGAATGAACCATAAGTGGAGTCCCTTCATGACATGCATCCATGAATAACATGCATACCATACTGCTTTTATTTCTCATGCTTGAGTATATAGATACAATCAATAATGTATGTACCATGCTGATGTTATAAGCAATGCAATAACATGTCGACGTACTTTTTTTTTTTTTTTCTTTCCCATTACATGCAAGCATATTTTGATTGAATTAATTCCTAACTTTTTATCGATAAATAAATGAGAGTTTATTAGAATGCTAATTTTTGTTAACAGATTGAGGGGTTGAACCAACAAACTTTCTCAACATATTTTATATCTCCTAACATATTAATGACTAAATATGGTGGACATTCTTATTGATGAGTAGTTAGCTATTAGTTTGGATATTGGTGTCTAATTTGGATAGGAAAAAAAATCAATGCTTTAGTAAACCAATGCTTTAGTTAGGATATTGGTGTCTAATTTGGAGATTACATATCACATCTCTCCTTGTATTATTACTAAACCAATTATTAATTAGCAAAGCTAAATAAAGTCAATAACTAAGAACTCGTGGCTATAAGTGGAAAGCGAAGATGATGGTAAAATTTAAAACCGTAGAATTTCGAATGTGTGGGTGTAAGTAAGTGTATTACGCTTAAACTGCTGCGGCTCTGACAATTTAGTGAAGGAAATTTGGTGGTTCGACTCTGCCAATGCAAACAAATTGAAGCTGCTCTGACGCTTACTTAAGCAAATTTTACTTTGCAAATCATTGTAATTTACAGCGTCCCAGACTCTAACATAAGTGGTATGTTCTTTCATTTGTTTGATTCCACCATTTCTTATTCTTTCTCCTCTTCCTTGGCTTAGTGATATGACACTCTGATCTTATTTTTATATGATTTTTTTTATTTACAGCATAGCAAGGTATTTTTGGTGAAATTTTGAATGTCCATCCCACTTTGCAGAAATTAGTATTAGATAATTTGAAATTATCATGTGTTCATGGTTCTGTTCATAACATAGACACGTGATTGAATTATTTAATTTATGATAAATAATTAATAGAGCTCAATTATTTGTCATGTAGCGATTGATTGAGACTATTTGATCGCAGACTGTGTAATAATTTTTTCTGCTTTCTAAAAATATATAAGTGGAAGGAAGAAAGAGTTAGAAAATAATCAAAGTTTCAATTTATCAATAACTAATTAAATACATAATTTTTTGCTAGTTCGAAAATAAAATAAATATACTACTATTACCTTGAGTATTTGGGACAGCTTTCTAACCAGTTTTAAGTTACTTTGATTGGTTTTCAGAGGAAATTAAAAAAGCCATAATCTAGTGTAATATTCCTTTGTTAAAATATGGGAGGAGCTGAAGAGAATGACAAGCATGAGGGTGAAGTTGAGAAGGAGCATAAGAAGGAAAAGAAAGAGAAAGCAGAGGATGCTGGAGAGGAATCTAAAGAGAAGAAGAAGGAGAAGAAGAATAAGGAAGGGAAAGAGAAGAAGGAGAAGAACCCTGAAGATAAAAAGGATCCTGCGATATTAAAGCAAAAGCTTGAAAAACTAGACTCCAAGATGCAAGCTCTGCAAACTAAGAGAGAAGAAATATTGAAGCTGCTTCAAGAAGTAGAACAAGGTGCAGCTAATTCAAGTGAAGCTACTGCATAAGATTTATCTCTGTGTTTATACTGAATAAATAGTGTATCTATCTAACTATCTATATATATATATATATATATATATATATATATATATATATATATGAGTTTGTCCTTAAATTGGTGGCTTATGTAATTTCTTGAATTAAAGTTAAATAAGATGTAAGTACAATAATAAACTATTAACTATTATTCTATCTTTTTCTTTTTTTTTACAATGATGGTAACAAGATTAAATATAGGACGCCTCGTGCAAATTTTTCAGACCCTCCACCATTTGGCCGTCCCTAGTAGTTAGAATATCTTTATTGTTGATTTTATAAAGGGTTTACAGTTTAATATTTAATCCCTCGTTTAATTAGTAAACCAAAGAAAAAGAGACTAGATAAGAAAATCATACAAAAGTTTGTCCTCTCAAAATTAAAGATGGTGATCAAACTACCAATGCTATAAAAAAAAGGTTTACATTTAGTTATATATTAAATTAGAAATGAGAAAATAAATTGTGGATTAAAAATCATCATATGATAAATTAATTGATTCTTACAATAATTAACTTAAAAACATGAATAATCATTTTGAATACATGATCACTAGACTCATTAAAATAGACTCTTTAAAAGTGAAAAATCAAATCTTTTAATCTCAACTTGTCAAAAAATATAGATGTACCATTATTATTTTTTTCTTTTAAATTTGAAATGTAAATTTATCCAAAAAAATTAAATTTATTCTTTAAAATTATAATTTTTCATTAAATTAAATTAAATATATATAAATTAAGTTTTGTGTATCTCTTTAATGATCTAAATATTTTATTCTGCTAAGTTTTTAATTACATTTTATTAAATTTGTTCACTTTTAAAAATAACCATAGAACATACATAATACTCACTAGTCTTTTCTTTAATAAAGAAAATTGTGCCGGAGAATTGTTTACAAGATATCTCCTTTTTTTAAGGTACAAGACAACTCCTTATCTCTTGTTTTGTCGTTCCAGAGTGTAAAAAAATGGGCTATTATAAACTTACTCTAATTTTCTCTTTCATTTTTTTTCTTCTTTTTTTTTCCTTTTTGCATGACATCGTTTATCATATCTATTTTTTTCGTACCTTTTCTCTTCCTCCCATTCTAATTTATTGCAAATGGGGTGCACGATAGTATTTTCCTAAAAATAAAAAAGTTGCACACCTCCATTTCAAGGTACAGTCGTACCGATTTAATTTTTGTATGCAATTTATTAGGCAAATTCTAACACGTAATTCTAATTAGAATACTACTAGTCCAAGAAAATTTTTTAACTGTCCTGAAATATTTAACCCCACTGATGGGGACATGGAGAAAAATTGCTCCAACGGTAATGTTATTCGCAGCTCACAAATTTTTCACATTCTTTTGTTTTTAGTTAATTTTTCACATTCTTTTTTTTAAGTTAATTTTTCACATTTTTTACCCTACATTCAATCAATCATCTTGAAACTGTAGGCTGATAACAGGTTCGAAAATGTCCAATATAAAGCCATGTTGAGAAAATTTAAAGTGTGGGGGATTTGTACCATTCGTAAATGTGACGGAAGTCACGGAACTTAAATAATGATGTTATAGGATTAAATGCTTCCAAAAATGTACCAAATCTCTAATAAGTGAAGTCAGTTTAAGAGTGAAGCAATAATAATATTTTTATTTTTTGCATAACTAGATTTAAACCCTGTGTTGTGTCGGTGTCTTAACCAATAACCATAATAATGAAAATGATTATTTGACGGGACACATTTTTAGCTTACGTAGTTAAATAGGATAATTAAGTAGTTATGTGAAAAAGAATGAAATGATTTGAATAAAGAATGTGGGATAATGTACTTAAATGATTACATTGTTAAAGACGGTAAGAAATTATTGATGGATAGTTGATTCAATTAATACATACTTGATTCTCTAGAAATAAGATTTAGCACAGCCCCATACTTCAACTTGGCTATGGTAAATAGAGATGAGAGGTATTTTTTTTTATCAATAAGAATTGAACATGATACAAGAAAATTTATATCACTAACACATTTTATTTAATCATCTAGACTCCCTTGACAGAAAGATGAGAGATATAAATCTTAGTCTTACAATTATATAGGGATGATTAAAATTGTTTTGATTATAATCCTAATTATCTGTAAGTACGTTTTATTGTGTTACAAAGTTACAATTAGATTAGACTCCCCTTCAAATGAAAAAAGATTTCCCTCTAACACTTCAATTTATTAGCACTAGTCTGTATGTATGTAGCTAGCTTAATTGTTACTCCTTGTATTCGTCATCATCTCTACGTCTCATTTGCATTCTAAACTGTTGTTTAATGGAAATTTCGCTTTATACGGTGTCCAAATAATTGTCCTTTTCAGTTTTCACACGAGGAAACATCGCATGATGCACAAGCCAAGCGTAGTCTTGCCACATTACCTTCCCAAATAAACAATAAACAATGAGTATAATTAACTTGCAAGCATTCTTTATGGCAAGATGAGCCAGGGTCCGGGCTTATATTTTGATATTGGAAAGAAGGCCAGAGGTTTTACAAACACCTCTTTCTGCCAATTACTTTGTTTTGCCTCTTTCATTTTCATTTTAATCTTTCATTAGCATGGATTCTGAACTGATGATGGTCCCTATAAATTGGTTGTTTACCTTTTTTTTCTGTTAATGTTAGATGTTCTCCACAAGGGCTATGCTCAACAACCACCAATCCACTTTAACTACAGATTCTTGAATTGGAATTTAGATCTCTCCTGTCAAGGTAATATATACCAGCTTTTCAACCCTCTTTTTCTTGTTTTTGCTTTTCTTTAAAACATGTTCTTTTTAATCTACATGTAATTATAGTCTAGTGAATTAGATATTCTAAACTTAGTCATTTCTTTTTCTATTAGGTGGGATTAGGGAACTATGGACATCTGTCATGGAGAGATTTTTGTGTCCAACTAGTGCACACAAAGTTGCATATCTAATTTGTGAGAGAAAAAAATTATCTAGTATGTTAATTGGTTTAGTGTACAAAAGTCATGTAGACCTAGTTTGTTATGCTATTTGAGCATATAGATAGAGGGAATCAGCTAGTCCTCAAAGAGATGTACATTACATCATAAAAAAATGTTATTATCTCAGAACCCTGAAATAGCTCTAGAATTTCATATCTCACTGTACTTCCTTTGATGGTGTATCTGTTGGAGTAGAAGAACTTGTGCATGGACTAAGGGGCCTTTTCACATGTAACATACCTGACTCGGGGAAGGTACAACTACATTTGACTAGTCCAAGAACTATAACTAATTTCATATTTAATAATTAAGTCATGATTTTCATTGCATCTAACTATTTTTTGGGATCAAACTAATTTCGATTACAGTTGGAAATTCAACACTTTAGTAGATTCAGTGGGTTTAGTGCAAGCATTGGATTATCGGGAGAAGCAGAAAAAGGATATAACCCTGTTGCAAACATCTCTGGTCATATAGGAACCAGAATTCTCACCCTGGGAGCTAATCTTGCCTGTGACTTATCAGGAAGCTCATCAGCTAGGACAACCAACAATCTGAATGCTGGGTTGAGCCTGAACAGTCCCTACCTTGTTGCTGCCGCAACCTTGTGAGCTATCCTTCAATAGAGACTAATTTTATCAGAAAATGTAGTGTAACATCAGATTTGTGATCTGTGCAGAATCTATTTATAAAATATAAAAAGAACATAAGTTGTGGTTTTAACACCTTAAATGTCCAATCAGCTTTTTTGGCTTGTGGTCCAATCTCAAATTGCATCCATTTTAATCTCTTCAGTCCATGCTTTTAGTAACTTACATCAATAAAGAACAACTCTTATCACCTCTATTTTAGGAGCATATATGCACCTCTATGCACAAATTTTGTATTCCTTCATCAAAATGTATTCCAAAACTATAATAATGAAATCAATCCAACTTATTCAATAATAGGAAACACAATAATTATTGGTAGAAAGATATAAAGAGGCTTTTGCAATGTGCAGGCCTATATCTAATTTGAGCATTGTTACTGCTTTGTGCTCAGTATTCTTATGTTTCTTTCTTACTTTATGCACAAACTTTGTGTTACTTCCTCCAAAATCTATTCCAAAACAGTAATAATGAAATCTGTCCAACTTATTCAATAATATGAAATACAAAAGTTATTGATAGAAAGATATTAAGAGGCTTGTGCAATGTGCATGCTTATATCTAATTTAAGCATTGTTACTGCTTTGTGCTCAGTATTCTTCTGTTTCTTTCTTCAAACCAAAATGACTGTGTCATGCTGAAGTTTTGTGCATGTTAAATTATGCAGGCATGACAATTTTCAAACCTTGAAAGGTTCCTGTTATTTTGAAGTGAACCCCCTGACCAAGACTGCGATCGCAGCAGAGGTGAAGTATGACCTTGCAGATGATGAGACTACTGGTGTCACCGTTGGTGCTCAGCATGCATTATTTTCTTGGACATTGCTAAAGGCTCGACTTAACAACAATGGCAAGGTAGGTGGTCTAATTCAACAAAAGTTTGGGACAAAATTTTCCATAACCGTGGCGGGAGAGATAAATTTGAATGAGAAAGCTAAAGAAAAGTTTCCCAAGGTTGGAGTCTCCATGGCTTTAAAATAATTTCACCAAGAAAAGCTCTTGTGTAGAAACAGGCAATGAGATGTGATGGAGACTTCCAAAAGATGTCGCAAACTACATGGAAATTTTGTTTTGCCCCATCCATTTTGTTTAACATTGGAGAACGGTATCATATCCTTGTTTAGTGTTTTGTTACCAATAGTTTTGAGGAGTGAAAAGAAGCCATACACAGTTTATGAATATTTAGTGCTAGAAATATTTAAACATCCATTTATCAAAGATTTGTACCAATAAAAGTTCAAATTGACTTCTGTTTTTTCGCGTAGGTAAATCTATAAAACAAAATCCATTATGCAAGAATTGATTTCTTCCTTGCTAGTCAAGATAAGATGAAGTGGTAGCTACATATTACTTCCATACTTTATTTGGTTTTGGAGAACTCATTATTCATAGAGGGTAGTAGGCTTATGTTTACTTTGTAAACAATAATCATTTATATGGAAAGCATTCAAACCATCCTATTCATGTAACAATCAAATGCTCTCATGTTGTTTGAAAGGTCAAAATTTAATTTCTTGCTAAGAAAACTTGTATCTGCAATGATAATGAAAACTTAGTTCTGCATCATTCACAGTGATATTAGAAAGTTGATTGTCTAATTAAACAAGACCACCGAGCACACTATTCCGAAAGGCAACCACTGAACCACACGTATTCATATATATAGCAATATCATACTCACACATCGAATACATAGTAAATGAAAACAGCAGAAGACTTGGAGGCGGCACCAATTTCTTTCAAAGTGTCAAAAATACTGAGTTTTGGAACGCTTGCTCTAATTACTGCAATTAGAACAATAGTTTTTACTTGGTTTGCAAAAAGCATCACTAGCCTTCTCTGACAGTTCACGATATTGAGCTGAAGCAACAACGTTGACAAAGACATAATCCAGAAATAAAATACAAATCAAAGCTAATCTTCCATAAACATCAAAACTAATATACCATAACTTAAATATATGGACCAAGGAAATTACGAAAACAATAAATAGAAAGAATCTAACAGGAATGCAACCTGTACTAGTAAAAGACCGTCTAGTAATTAACAAAACATGAAGGCACCAATTTAACAAAACACCAAAGAAGAGAACCAAGGTAACATGACAAAGTTTTCCGAATACACATATTTGTTAACTAACTGTCAAAATTCAAGAATTCAAGCTGCGATTCATAACCATACAATTACCTAATAATAGAAATGTCAAAAAATAATTAACCGGCAAGTTGATTTCCAAGAATCCATGACATGCTCTGGCTGAAGCATTTCTTCAAATTTCCCATAGTAAATCTGATCTTTATAAGAGTATAATGGTCAAATACATCTTAAAATAATAAATCATTAGTAAAATAATTTATAGACATAAGTTATCTTTTTATAAGAGTTCAATGGTCAAATACTTATGTCATAAGATATATTCAAATAAATTATTTCAAACAAACTTGGCATTTTATTGAATTCATTGATGATTTAATTTATTTAACTATTAAAATTACTAGTAAATTCATTAAAATGCTTTACTCATTAATACATCCAAAACCACATTTAAATACAATTAGTCTAAATTTTAATATAAGTCTGGTTTTTTTTTAGCAAGCCGGGAAGTAAACACTAAGCATAAATAAAAGCTTCCATTTTTTCTCGATCTCTTCTTTATTTTTTTTTTTCCTCTAAATTTTATTAACCTCTATTTAATTTATAACAAAATAATAATAATAACAGTATTTTCTGAAGCTGGGGCGAAAATATCAGTTTCCATGAGAGGATAAAGCTAGGGCCAATATGATTGGTGGAGAAATGAAGCAAGAAGATGGCGTGGCATAAAAACCCACCACGATTATTATTATTCTCACAGAAAATGTCCTTCGAGTCTCTCTCTTGATCGTCCCACGTGGCAGTTGAGTTGAGATATCAAGCAGAAGCAGAAGAAGAAGAAGAAGCACTCTGGTTCTTCTGAGGCACAACCTCGTTCCAACAGCCATGGCGGTTCCTGCAACATCCTCAGCCCCTGTCCTTCGACCCATCCCCACCAACCGTTCCTTCTCTTCCCCATTCCGTTCACTCCCCACTCCCACCACCCGAAAACCCCTAACCGTCTTCGCCATGGCCCCTAAGAAGAAGGTACCATTCCATATTCAATCTCTAACCAATATTTTATTTCGTAAATGTCCGGTCCCGAAAATTTTACATTTCAGATCTCTACTTTGTGGCGTCAAAACATTGTGTTAGAAATCTTAAATTGAGCAGTAATATGATCAAAATTGTGTCTTTATATGAAATAGTAAATTGAACACTGATATGATCAAAATGATATATATATATATATATATATATATATATATATATATATATATATATTTGTTACTACCTTTGTCCTAGTGGGAGAATTTTGGAGAATGTTATCTCTCCTTCTTTTCTTTTTTCATCCTTCTTCAATCCCTGAATCAAAGTTTTTGGTTAATGAAAGGGATTCGAACCTATAATATCTTCCTCTTGCCTTGTTTCTTCAACCTTCAACCACCAAGTAGATTTTAGAACTTGTTGCGTTTATATATCTGAGACCAAGTTTCATGTTGTGGATTTGATTATAGCTTTGTATGGTACTGTGGTAGGTGAACAAGTACAACGAAAACTGGAAAAAGGAGTGGTTTGGCGCGGGGATATTCTACGAGGGGAGCGAGGAAGTGGAGGTGGACGTGTTCAAGAAGCTGGAGAAGAGGAAGGTTTTGAGCAACGTGGAGAAAGCAGGCTTGCTCTCCAAGGCAGAACAATTAGGATTCTCGCTCTCTTCCATAGAGAAGCTCGGCGTCTTCTCCAAAGCCGAAGAGCTCGGCTTGCTCAGCTTGCTCGACCGAGCCGCCAGCTTCTCCCCCTCCGTCCTCGCCTCCGCCGCCATCCCCGCCTTCGTCGCCGCAATCGCCGCCGTTGTCATCATTCCCGATGACTCCGCCGCGCTCGTCGCCGTCCAGGCTGTTGTTGCCGCCGCACTCGGCGTCGGCGCCGTCGGTCTGTTCGTTGGCTCCGTCGTGCTCGGCGGATTGCAGGAGGCGGATTGATTGATTGATTGATTGATTGAATGATGTGGGAATGGTATGTGGATGAATTAATTTTAGAATTTTTTTTTTTTTTTGTCTTTGTAGTTGTAGAATTGAGGAGAGATTATGGCTGTTTCTTTTGGTGTAAAAAATTGTAATAAAAAAATGAAAATGACAATAATTGACTGGAAATGGGTGCATACAACAAAATGTAGTGTCTCTGTCTCTTCTGAATGAATGAATTGCTGTTTTCTGATTTATGTTTCTTAATTAAATTAGTAAAATTAAGCACTAGTATTCAGTGTGATAAATCATTGTCATTGTTGTTTTGAGAATGACAACATCATTAATTGATTATTCGGTTGCTCGGATGAGTTTGTAAATTGGGGAAGAAGGATCAGATCTCGATTTGGAGATCAAATAAACAAATGTAAGAAGGATCTTTAAATTTTAAGAGGGAGTAGAGAGGATTCAATGGTGGAGCAATTTAATGCGACCAAAGAACAGTTTAACACACACCTGTTAGTTTAAGAGGAAAGTTTTTGGAGGAAAAGAGCTAAGTCTTATTGGATGAGGGATTGGGATCTTAATACTAAATTTTGGAGGAAAAGAGCTTTCTTTTCTTTAGGCACTTTTAAGAGTTATTCCTTGCAGCTACACAATGGCTTGAAAGTGATGAATTCCCTTACACTAGGAATAAAATGAAAATTAAAATATTTAAAGCACTAAAAAAACTTGTTTTACAGGATCAAAAGATTATTTAAATTTTTAAAAAAAATTATTTTTTTTCCATTATCATTTTCAAATGGCACTTTGATTGATATAACTTTGGAATATTTTTTTTTTTTGTATATGTATTTTGATTGTTTTTTCTTTTCAAAGTAGTATACTGTAAAAAAAATCCATATGCTACTATGAAGACACTGTATTGTTAAAAAAAATGCACATTTTGATATGTTGTAAAGTGTCAAATCACTTTGGTAATTTGAACAAATACAAACTTTTTTACTAGATGCTATTTTTCACACTAGAATGGTGTTACCATGTGGTCAACTTAAAACAATTAATCAGCATTAAAAAAAACTTTAAAAAATTAATGCTAACTAATAAAATAATGTATTAAAAAAATTAAATAAGAAAAATGGTGAAAGGTAAGAAGACATAAACAAATTATGTTACCACGTGACCAAATTAAACAATGTGAACTAGTGATACATTAAAAATGTGTAACACATATACAAATAATAAAATTAAATTAAAAATATGTTACATTAATGAAATGGGTTAGGTTCATCTTCTACACCAAAACTCAATACAAGATCCAAAAAATAATAGATTTAATTGAGTTAGATTAGATTCGATCCAAACACTAAAAAAAAACTCAACCCAATGTATTGGCATTGGATTATGTTCATGGATACATTCCTACATAAGTTGAAGGAAATACATAAAGAAAAAAAATGATCATATTTTGAATGAAAAAAAAGTATCAAAAACACATTCTTTCAAATACATTATCTTTTATTGGTTAAAATTTATTAACAAAATATTACCAAATAAAATTATTAAAAACTATAAAATCATAAGAATTGTTTATTCCAAAAGATGCCAAACTCATAAAATTTTGTAATTTTTTTATAAATTTCATCTAATAAGAGAATGCATGCTTTTTAAAAATGATTAAAACTAATGATGAAAATTGAGATATAATTTTTTTAAAGATTAAAACAAAAAATACTAATAATGTGATAAACCAAAACTAAAACTAAAGTTTAATAAAGGTTAGATGTCACTTTTGATTTTTTATATTTTAATATTTTTTCGTTTCGGTCCTTTAAGTTTCAAAAAGTCACATTTGATTTTTTATCTTTTTGAAGGATTTCATTCTAATCTTTTTTAATATAAATGTTAGATATATTAACAGAAAAGTGTGATGTGATTCTTAATATTGGTTGGGATGACAATATGACATGTTAATTAAAACAATATTGTCTCAAATGGTATTATTTGGGTCTTTTAAGATTATAAAATGATTTACATTCAATCTATTAAGTCAATGAATAGTTCCATTTTAATCATTTAAGTTTACAAAAAGTTTCATATTAGTATTGACAATTTCACATGCACATACTCAATGTTTACTTTTGATAGCATATGATCTTCTCATTTGCCTAATAATGTGTTTTGGTCATCTAATCTACTAGTTCAAATACATGTGAATTGATAAGTCTTTTACCATTGGTAAATTCAACAACGAAAACACAATACTAATTATCCCTAACAGGACAACAAATCCAATGACAAAACATATTTAACCATTACTTACTACAAATTAAAGAGTTTTGTTGGGCTACAATTCTTCTCCTTTGCCTCATAATAAGCATGTATTTAAAGTAGTAAGTTCACATTGTATTAAAAATAAAAAATAGGTTGTGGTATCAAATGTATCAATGTAATTTGACAATTGATTATCCAAATTAAGGTGAAAATTGAGATATAAATTTCATACACCGAGTATGTGTAAATTGAATCGGGTATGTGTAAATTGAATTGACCGTATTAAAATGAAACATTTTGTAAACTTAAATAACAAAAAGGAAATTATTTAAAAACTTAATTAACTAAATTGAAATCATTTTAAAATCTTAAAGAACCAAATAATATCATTTGAAATGATATCATTTTAATTAACATATCATATTATCATCTCAATCAATATTAACTTAAATGTCACTCTTTTCGGTTAACATAATTAACATGTCTGTTAAAAAATGAAATTCATTAAAATAAAACTTCTGAAAGTTAAAGAATAAAAAAAAAAAGAAATTGTCATTTAGTCATTATTAAAATGAAGTGTGATGCCCACAGTGGCCATGTGAACAGCCCTAATAGAGTAATTAGTCAAAGTAAAACGTGCAAAATGAACAGAATACAAAATAAAACATCAAATCAAACAAAATCATGAAGGTTTAATTGCATAAGGGCTTCATGGTAAAGCAGCACTCTCACATTGATTGATCATCCCCGTATTATAAACCCAGGATTGCCTCTTCTTCCAGGAACCCCCTCAACAAAAGGAAACTCTCATTCACCTTCTTCTCTCTCCCTCACTCCCTCTCTTTCTTAATACACCACCTTCCCAACCCTCTTCCATTCTCCTTCTCCAACTCCAACCCCTGCTTCCCTTTTTTCATTTTCTCACTCCCCATCTTCTGAGAGTGATGGGTGTTTGCTACCGCTGTTCCCACACCTCCCACATCACCGCCATCATCATCACCAGCTTCTTCCGCCACAAGCCTTAGAATTATACTATTCCCACCCTCCCTCTTTCTTCAACAACAACCGTTGACTTCACTACAGTCACGTGGTCTTTCTCTGAGGATCCAACCATGGCGGCTGGAACTGTCTTCTGCGCTGCTGCTACTGCTGCTTCTAATTTGACAACAACCACTTTTCTTCACAACCAAACACCTCCTTCCACCTCCTCTCAGCCTCCTCTCGATTCTCTTTTCCTCTCTGCCTCTTCCCCTTTCCTCGGTACCTTTCCTTCTTCTCCTGTGTTTTTTTTTTTGTTAGTATGATAAAGCCTTGCCTTAATGGAATCTAACTCAGTTGATTGATGAGCATGCAAAGTTATTATAAATCTCGTGATATTATCTTCGATTTGATAAAAAAAAAAAGTAACATGAATTTAAGTGATCCAAATCAACTAATTAATTTAGATTCACACGTCAATTAACAACTAAAAAAGTACATCTTGCACTTACCCTTCAGTTCTGATTGACCGAAAAATAATTTACTAACATGAATGGATAGAATAGGACTTGGGAGTAGTCTAAATTATTAATCTTTTAGTTGTTGTTGTTGTTATTATTTTCTTCAGGTTCAAGATCTATAGTGAGTTTTGGAGATGTTCAAGGAGGGAAGGGGTGCAATGATTCATTCTTCCGCCCCTATGATGAGAATGGGGATGAGGACATGGACGAGTACTTCCACCAGCCTGAGAAGAAGCGCAGGCTCTCCGTGGAGCAAGTGAAGTTTCTTGAGAAGAGCTTTGATGAGGAGAACAAGCTCGAGCCCGAGAGGAAGATTTGGCTAGCCAAGGAACTCGGCTTGCAGCCTAGGCAGGTGGCGATTTGGTTTCAGAACCGCCGCGCGCGCTGGAAGACCAAGCAGATGGAAAAGGACTATGATTCCCTGCAGGCTAGTTACAATGATCTCAAGGCTAACTATGACAACCTTCTCAGGGAAAAGGATAAACTCAAAGCTGAGGTGGTCACTTGTTGAATTCTACAATGACATGCTTTGTGTTTAGAATTTTAGCATACAATTTAGCTCTTGAATTAATGTATTAACTTGTGTTGAAGTGTTGATTTGATTAAAGTTTTCATGATTCTACAAATTGACAATCTGCTAGCAAGTTTGTTGTGCAATACTATCTCAAGTCCTTATTATAAGAAACAAGTGATAGTATTTTTCAACTAGTAATGTATGTGCGCCTTGGTTAGAATCTCACTATCTATGTCATTACCCCAAGTGAAATATTTGATTAATGTTGTGAACTAGTTTTTAATTGATGTTTTGAACTAGTTTTCAACTAGCGATATTTGTGCGCCTTGGTTAAAATCTCACTAGCTATGTCATTACTCCAAGTGCAATGATTTACCTTATCATGTTGTCAATTTGTGAATAATATAGTCCATCTAAAAGGATTAGTTTACCAAATTGTATGTTGACTTGCATTGTTACACACCATTTTATGATTCATGTAAATGTTTGTCTTTCAATTTAGGTGGCAAGGCTCACTGAGAAGGTGCTTGGAAGAGAGAAAAATGAGAGTCACTTGGAACAGGCTGAAACCAACGGATTGCAGGAGCCGCTGCACAAGTCTTTGGTTGATTCAGCTTCTGAGGGTGAAGGGTCCAAAGTGACCTTTGAGGCTTGTAAACAGGAGGACATTAGCTCAGCCAAGAGTGACATATTTGATTCATCAGAAAGCCCACAATACACTGATGGAGTTCACTCTGCACTTCTAGAGACTGGTGATTCTTCTTATGTGTTCGAACCTGATCGATCTGATGTGTCTCAGGATGAAGAAGATAACTTGAGCAAGACCCTTCTGCCTCATTACATTTTTCCCAAGCTTGAAGATGTTGATTACTCCGACCCACCTCATGGTTCATGTAATTTTGGAATTCCGGAGGAAGATCAAGCCATTTGGTCTTGGCCTTACTGAATTTTCTCTATAGCATATAGAGCATGTCTCTACCTTCTACTCTCAAGTTCTTCTGTTTAAACTTGAGATCATGTGGTAGAAAAGGGTGAGTTAATAATAAGCCAAAGAAAAAATGGCACTCTACTGGTTTGTTCCCAATGGTGGTTTCTTGCCAGCTTTTTTTTTTTTTTTTTTTACTTTGCAATGTAACTTTTGGTTCAAATGTAAATAAATAATATCTTCTTGTTGAGGATGTAGCTCTGAATATCACTTCAAGGATGAATTTACATAGCAAATTAGATGAGAAAAATGGGAAGATAAAAAAAGGTTATGTTTTCAATTTGAGGCCAGTTATTATGATTCTGCTCTATTGTTATGTGCTCATTGTCTTGTTGACATTAAATATTGGTTGAGGAGCTCTAGCACTTGGTTGATTCCTCTGTCCAATAGGGTTATGGGTCCATGTTGTTTCAAAATTCAATAGGTGGCACCCTTGCATGACGAGGTTGACTTAACGCCTTGAAGGGTTGTTTTCTGCGTTGAGGGTATCTCGTTTTGTGACGAAAAAATGGTCATCCTCTCCTTAGAGAGAGAGATTCACTTTCACTAAACTGGCCAAATCATAGTAGTGGCTTCCAACAAATTAAGGAGAATCACCGACTTTTTTCTTCACTTTGAGAAAAAGTTTTCGAAGTAGTTATGGATATCAAGTTCATGTTTAGATAATATTATTTTTTTATAACATGTTAATTTTCTTGTGTTTAAGTAACTTATCATTTTATTTTATTACAGTAGTATATTTCTTTAACAAATCCAGTAGCGATCATTTTTCTCCTCAGCTTTTAAGTATACAGATGTCAATAATTTATGTGTGGATATGATCAAATTCACAACAGAATATTATGGTGTTTGTTTGATCCATGTAGTTAATCGCACAGAATGGGAAAGGACAAAGGCTTGGTTGTTGTTGATAATCAAAAGAGTTTTTAAGTGATGAATTCAGTAATATAAAAAAATAGCTCAAATTGACCTTCAAATTATATACCAATAATGAATAAAGTAAATTGTCAACTTTAGCGAACTTTAATGTTAATGGTTTTGAGTCATGGAATCACCCGTATTAGAAAGACTTTACATAAACCATTACTCTAGAGTTTAGAGTGAATCGCACAATTGTATGTTTGTAGAGATTTAAAAAAGGCTTTTAAATTATATCTTATCATTAAATTTTCACCCCAAACAAATGTAGATGATCAAGTTATAGAACATAAATGAGTACGTGAGTTTAATCTCCATAAAGGTGAACCACTTCTTTTCCATATTCTTCTATTCCTTACAAGCCTCTCATTGTGCCCCCAAAAAAGTATATATTATCATTACATTACATTAATTAGTAAACAATAATTTAAAATCATTTTACCGTCAAAATTCAAAACAATATAACTTGAACACTAATTTAATGCAATAATCTATCGATGATCAATTAACATTTCAAATTAGCAATTTTCAAAAACCACAATGAATATTGAAGCATTTTTTTTAATCATATGATAAAGTAGTTATAGTATATGATATTCTTCAAATACTAACATTGAAATTTTGTGGCTGAGAAATGAGAATGATATTTTTAAGGTCAACCCCGACCACTTGTGGAGTGCAGGGGTTAATTATCGTCACGTAATTGATGTTTCAATGAACAAGAACCATTGGTGGGTGGTAATTAACAGTAGAGAGTCATCATCAAAGTTGAATTGAGGTAAGAGACGAATAAGATGAGTGTACACAACAAATGGACAAACAGTACTCAATTGGGAACATGAAGACTCCCCTTGGACGAGAAACCAGGTGAGTGAATGATGCGTTTTCCAATGACCTTATTCGCACACGTCCCATCATAGTACCACCCTAGGGTGTAGCGTGGACCATGCCTCCTCCAACGAAAACGCGCCACGTGCACAACATCGTTAGATTTCCCACGATCCCGGGCCCATGCATCTGATTGAGGTTACGTGTACGGTCGTGATGCAACAACATCGCCGCCTTTAGCTCGATAGTGATGTTTTTTTGTTGTTCTTGAAAGCAAAATCCAGCACAAGAAGCAAAGGAAGAAAATTGAATTGGTAAGGAAACTCGACAAGTGGAATCTGGTGGGTCCCTGCGACAAATAGGTGTGGAGCAACGTGGCGTGTAGTGTGTGAACATATAGTGTAGGGACCACCACTACTTTGTTGTTACGTTTGGAAGTAATCGAGAAATGAATGGGGTTTTGGGAATGTCGATAGCAACCACCTACGTGAGAGAGAGATATACAATAGTCATAAAATAAAGAAGATTACAGATAAATGTGATCAACATGGGCCGGGTGGTTCGGATTCGGACTCAAGAAACCCAATCTAACCCAACCCACGGTTAACTTTATTAGACTTGCAGCCACCCAAGTACACTTTTGGTTTCGGATTAAGCAGTTGGGCTAGTGTGGTTATGAGCTCTGTGCTAAAAGATCATAGGCAGTGGTGTTTTGTCGCGCTGACCCACCAGATTCCACTTTTTTGGTCTGTCTTACGGACAAAACAATTGCCACACTTGTGGTTACAAATTAGGAGTGTTTGCCTGTTAGGTTGGACAAGGATAAATTTATTATTCAATCCAATCCAAATTTTATGAATTGGATTGGATTGAGTAATTTTATTAGCAAATCCTATCCAAATTAATTTAATCGTAAATGAATTATGTCAGGTTGGGTTAATCAGATTTATAAATTTAAAAAAATATTTTTAATTTTGTAAAAGTTAATCATTTTTAGAATAATAATTTGTTTTCTAAAAAATATAAACATCATTAAGACAGATAATAACAACAACTTTAAAAAAAGTCATGAATAATTTAATTTAATAAATTATGTTAGCTAAAAATTAATGTGTTTGGTATTTAATAATTTAATTTATATATAAGACAGATAATAACAACAACTTATCCACATGATTTTTCACTTTTTACACTCCAAACGTGATCAAAAGAATGAAAAATAACATGTGTTTCGCATGTCAATAGAGGGTCATGTCCAATCAAGTTCTCTAATATCCAATTCTTAAACAACGAGGTGAAAAATGCAAATACTAAAGAAAAGAGGGCTATAATGTAGTGTATTTTCCCCATCAAAAGGGTATGTAAGCAAATGATTCTAACACTTTCATTTTTCTACCTTTCATCATTCTCAATTTTTTTAACTACTTTTTCATGATTAGTGTTATTCCATAAAATAAATAAATTAATTAAATAATTGATCTAACATTCTACACATGTTAATAGCATATAACATAATAGCTTGATTTGGGTAGAAGATCTAATTTGGAATCTTATAAAATCATGTTAGTAATATCCTGGATTTAGAAGCTAATTACTGTTATATAATTACTTATAAATTAGTCATATTTGTAGTATAATTTAAATAGCGGAGTTGGTAAAATGACACTAAAAAATATGAGGGATATAAAATAAAATTGAGAGATTACGACAATGTTTATGTTAATAATTTACATACAACATAAGACTTAATTAAAATTTTGAAAGTGCTTTCAAGAATCAGAAGAACAGTACATGATTAAGTTTAAAGACTAAAATGTCAATAAGTGACTAAGTTTAAGAACTAAAATGATAACAAATTGTTAGGTTCAAAAACTAAATTGAAAAATCAACTTTTAGACACGTGACAACGGTGTGGATAACATGTGACATCTGTCAATTTGAACTCTAAATTAAAAAATTAACTTTTAGACACTTGACAATCACATTGATAGCATGTGACATTTGTTAGTTGTCACATCATCACTAAAAGTGTCACTTAAGCACATATACTAAACTTAACATAGATGGATTAACAGCAAAATCAATCAATCACACTTTTTATACATTCAAAAATTAATTTTAATTTTTATCTTTTAAGAACTAATTTATCTACATCCCAAATTTTATGGATCAAAATATTTATTTATCATTTTTCAAAGAACCTTTTTCTGATTTTTTAATAAAGGAAATTATAATTTTTATTGAGAAGAAAATAATTCATCCTTATTTGCTAACATGATAGTACAGTAATTTTTATTCTGAAAGATCACGCACATGATTCACGTTGTTTGATAATCCTTTTAGAAAATTAAAAAAATCATTTCTTAAAATAAACTGAATTAAGAAGGCTAGAAAAAACAATTAGTACATTGAAAAGATGCGTTGCAGCCTCATAACTGTTATGTATAGGTATATTTTTGGATTAAATCATATAGGAATTGTTAATTTTTCTCTCATATTTCTTCCTTTTTATGTGAATAATAGGAATTTTAACATCATTTAAGTTTTTATGTAGAAAGTATTCAAGTTTGTGAATTTACAAGTGCTTGGTGAATAATTGTCGCAAAAAAATAAAGTAAAGCTCAAAAAAGCAAATTAATGATCTAAAGCTGTTCGTCCAGCGCGTCTCAAGCGCTTAGCCCAACGCAGTCGCTCAGCGGGCATAACACACTGAGCTTCAGGAAAATATGGAGAAGTCTGATACATGAAGGCGCATTTAGCACAAGTCAAGTGTTGAGCGCGAGGTTACCGCCATACTCACTAAGCGCGGCAATCACGTTTAGCGCGAAGGTTACGTGAAATCCAAGCTGAATTGCACCTATAAAAAAAGGAGAAGGAGAAAAGGCACACAGCTACACACAGAATATTCAAGAGAATACAATTTCTTATAGAAGGCAAAGGCTAGAAGCAGAAGAAACAATCAGTCGGAGTTATTCATTCCCTCCATTCTCTTTCTTATCTACCCCCTTCACATTACTCTCTTACAGCTGTAAAGCCTTTCATGACAACAAGAGACTAAAACCCCTTTTGTTGAGAGTTTAGTAGTCAACTTTTATGGTCTGATCACTCATATGCATGGTAAGTTTTAGGGGTGACATTGGGACGTGTGATTCTCTAACAAAACTGAAAAAAGATATCTAAATAATTAATCTCTATAGATAGAATGATCTTATTTAGTCAGTTATATATCTTTATTCTTAATGCAATTTATCTATTTTACCTCTTAAAGGGATTTGGGAGAGAAAATAGATAAATTAGACTCTTTCACTTGAGGGATCATGATTAGAGTATATGAGTAGATGCAAGTGATAATTGGAATAATCTTAAATAGAAAAAAATCATTTACATTACATTAAGAATAACTCTAATAGGCAAAGCTCCCAACATTCTCATCTTCTGAATTAACCTTTGCTTCTAATATTGGTTTCTCACATCTTGTCTATTTTAATTAATTAATTTAATTTAATGTTTGTTTTTCTCTCCTGTTTATTTTAATTTAATTTTATGCCAAATTATTTTTCTATTCTTTTCACAACCTCTTAAACCAATTTAATTATTGCTTGATAATTTTATAGTCATTTACATAAATATAAACAAAGTCCATGTAGATTTGACACTCAGACTTTCATTTTAACTTTACTACTTATACACATTGGTGCACTTGTCAATTATTCAACACAGCCGCCTGCAGGTTTTGTCATTAAAATTTATGATATTCTTGGTAGCCTCAGAAGCATAAAAACACGTGAATGAGTAACATAACACCATCATTGAAAAAATAAAATAAAGAAATGAAGTTGAATTTTTTTAATGGGAAATAAAGTTTATAACATTTATGAGAATCAATAATACCTGAAAATAATTTGTTAAAGTTTGTAGCAAACATGAGTATTAATATTATCATACCTACAAGGTGTGACCGAAGCAACAAGTAGTTTGGACCCTTTATGCATATGTCAGGATTCGATCTTTAATTTCTCATTAATTGGTATTCTACTTTCTCAAGAAATTAGTCTCATAATTTTCATCTATAGAAATATCTTAGTGTTAGCAAAAAAAATGTAATATTCTCATGTTACATTTATGGGAAAAATTATTCTAAATCTTCTAATTTTTTCCTCTTACCAATCCTCTTACTATCTTTTTATGATAAGTGTGTACAGTAGGAAGAATTGTAAAAGGATATAACATTACTCTTATGAAAATCAACTTTTAATTCATGCAACAAACACACTCATTAATTGATGGCAAATGTATTATTACTATCCATCATTTTCTTAACCACCATGTATTCCTCCAAATTCCGATCTTTTGAGCAAACTAATCTTTAATTCAAGCTTAAAATTTGTCTGTCTCAAAACATGCATTACATGAGAATTTAACCCAATTTCTTGCCACAAACTCAGCAATTGAATGTATGTTTGGAGCTTGTTCAGGGAGAAAACAAACACAGACTAAGCACCGTGAAAACAACCGTCCACCACAAGATCGTGTCCGGTTACAAACTCCAAATCACCGCACGCAAGAAACAGCACCGCATCCGCAATATGCTTCGGCGTCAAAACGATACCTTTCAACCAAGAGCTCTGCGCGTACTGCTTCTGCAACTCATGCGTCTCCATCGCCGCATGCGCGCCACGTGTCAACGGCGTGGCCAACCCACTCGGCGAGACGCAGTTCACCCTAACACCATGCACCCCAAGCTGCGCGCTCGCGGCGCGCACGAGCCCCTTCACCGCGTGTTTTGACATCACGTAGTCGGTGCGCCACAGGCCGCCGTGCGACGCCGAGACGCTCGCCGTGCACACGATGCTGCCCCTCACGCGCCGCTCCACTATCGCCCGCGCCGCATGCTTCACGCACGCCGCCATGCCCCGCGCATTGACGGCGAGGAGACGGTCGTACTCGGAGAGATTGAGGTCGAGGATTGTCTGGTCAGAGGAACTGAGTATGCCCGCGTTGCTGAACATGATGTCTAACTGGCCGTGAGCGTTGACTGTGGAGTCCACGAGGTTTTTGACTTGCACTTCCTCTGTCACGTCACAGCGGACATAGCTGCACCTATAATATACAGGATAAATAATTAAACATGAATTATTTTTTATTTTAAACTTTTAATTTTCTCTATTTTTTATGATAAACACTTATTATATCTATTTTTTTTCCAACTATAAAATAGCAGTGCTGTATTAGCCAAGCATTTTCACAACAGAAAGACAGAAATTCTTAGTTTTGAACAATTCTAAATCTTTCCAAACGATCTTTTCACTGTTTTATTTGTTTTTATACAGTAACTATTGAATTAAATGTATTTATTTTTAATATACTATATTTAATTTTTTTTTATAAAACAGGGGGAAAATTATTAGAGAGATTAATAGAAAAAATATATACTAACATTACCCTTTAGGTTATAGTTTGGATTGTACGGATGTGGAATGAGATTTATGAAGTAAGACTTATTTAATAAGATTGACTCCTTGTTAAGACTATTAGAAAGTGTAATTTAATAGACAGTTTGTAAAAGTTTCCTAGACTAGTCAATCACTCAAATTTAGAATTATTCAATTTGTTGTACTTCTTATCATTTGACCAAATTATTTTTACACAAATTATATATTATCATTGTTGTTAATTATAAGATCATTTTTAAAAAAATTTATTTTTTTCATTTTATAATATTTTTTAATTTTTAAATATATTAATTATTCTTTCCCTATACACCTTATTTAATTATTTTTTCTCTAAATATTAATAAAAAATAAATAAGTGAATAGAAAGAGAATAAAAGGATATTTTCAAAATAATAATACAAATAATTGATAAATTTATTGTAATAATTAATTTTCCTAAGTAACATGAATTAATTGAAAAGATCTTGTAATTAGTGACAAAGTAAGTATGATTTAGATAGTGCTTTATTTAGTATTATTATTTTTTTCTTTTCTACTGTTTTAAGTAAAAGTTAAGTTAGACATATTTCAAAAAGAAAATCTAAAAAAAATTAATAAAGAAAACGAAGAAAAATATCTTGAAAAATGAAAATAACTTAAATAACTTTTAAAAATAAGCTCCACACTCTAACCTCCCTCTGCTCCTCTTGAACCAATATATAATTGTCGAATAGCTTGTATTTTACTTTTATAGTTTTTATTTTAAATTCATCTTTATAACTATATATATTTTTTAAAAAAGTTGGGTGTCAATATAAAATTAATTCCAAGTATAATTTAATCAGGACTTTATTAATAATGAGTGAAGAGTTTGAGTAATTTACATTAAGTTTTAGTCCAAGCCATTATGTGAAAGGTGAAAATTCCAAATCCAAACGTGAACCTAGTAATAGTAGTAACATTTTGTTTACACGGTAAGATTATGTATGTAAGAATTTGTTGTACCTGTGAGAGGCAATGGATGCTGCTACTAGGTTACCCAAGTCATCTTGGATGTCTGCAATCACAACCATTCCTGCACCATGTTGAGCAAACAAGCACGCCGTCTCTTCGCCGATGCCGCTGGCTCCGCCGGTGATTATAGCAACTTTGCCGGCTAACTTTTTCTGGCCAGTGTTGTGGGATTGAGTTTGCTGTTTCAGCCATTTTATGTTATCTTCTCAGAAAGGTGAGGCTCTATGGATAGAGAGGACCAACCAAGCATAATCTCATGTGCTCATATATACTCCTTATGTTTCTTACAAACAATCACACTTATTATTTCACCCACCAACCACTTACGTCACACTCCCAAACTCGTTTTCTTTAGGAAATTAATCCAACTCATTAATCTCATTCGTGATAATTAAATAGGTGACTATCTTGGGGCCTAGGGAATCTCGATACATGTAAAAGCAGCAAGCTAGATGTTACTATTATACCAACCATGAGTTAATCAATAAGCTAAGTTTTCAGAAAGATTAATAACATGTTCTTTATTATTAATTACTAAAATATTAAGTACACATGTTAATGGATTTCACTTCTATTCATTCATTAAAAAGTTAATTGACATCTAACTTATTGTAGCCTCTTACTTTTTGGGGTTTATTACAATTGAACAATATGAAGCAACCAATTTCTGCAGATTTAAAACCATTCTTTGCGAAAAGTCGAAAAAGAAATTAACACTACCCAAAATGATATTCAAAGTTTGAATGTTTGATACAGAAAAGTTTTCTTATCGGGCTATTTTTTATTATCTACTCTACTATATTATTTATGCACAGAATTACAGAAAAAAATTCTTGTATTTTGACAGAAAAAAATTCATACTGGTATGTACATAATACATTACGTGTTTAATTTTCCTACATTATCACTGTAAATATTTTATATTTTTAATCAATAAAAAACATTTTAAATTAATATATTTTTGAAATAGTTATTATGAAAGTTAACAAATTTAATATATTAATTTATTATTAGATGACAATAAAAAATATATTTATATCATGAACGTTTTTAATTATATTCATATTACCCCTGTAAAAAAATAGTACTATTAGAATTTAATCTTCTAAAAAAAAATTAATATACACAGCTATAAATACACACACAAAACAATAATCTAATTTAAGGTCTTGATAAATAACAATAAATACGCATGTGCAAATACTGACATCTACGTGTACTAAATTAAACATGCATTTTGCCACTCAGCTCGTCTACACTGACATACTGCAAAATAAGAATATTTTAACCTATAAAAATGCGAGCACTCAACAATGCAATATTCACTATTAATTTTTAGGGTATTAACTATTCCATTTAACTCCAGTAAAAAAAAAAACTATTTAATTTAACTGGAGCACAAATATTTTAAATTAATAATAGTGATATTTGGGTGTTAAATATACAATTATATTCATTACGTTTTTATATATAACATCTAATTACTTAATTCATCAAAATTAAAAAAAGAAATTAATTCAATTAATAATAATAAATTTATCTTAAATTTATAAGTTTTTCTAAAAATATCTTATCATTAATATTTATTTCTCTTTTAATGATTTGATAATACATTTATTTTCTTTTTTAAATGAGAAATATTTTTAGTCTAAAAATAATTAATGCATTGAATCACATAAAATAGAATATAATATTATATATTTTAAACTTAGTCTTATAAATAAGAAAAAAAATATTAAAAGCTTTGAGAGAAAGCACTATTATTTATTATTTATAGTAATTTCATTTAAATCGAGTAAGATTGTCTTTAACAAAAGACTAAAATATAATTTTGATTTTTTTAATTTTTTAAATCCATCATTTTGGTCTCCTTAATTTTTAATTCTAAAATTTAGTCTTGTTAATTTTATAAATTAATGATTTTGGTTTCCTTGATAGATTATTAACTAATTAATAATTATAATTATTAAAAATATTAAATTAGTTATAAATTAAATAAAAATTATTAATTATTAAAAACTTTAATGAAAGACTATTAAATCTAATGTGGCGTTGCTGCCAATGGAGTTGAGCGATAACACAGGTGGAAGAAGTGTATGTGGAGAAGAGGATGAGTATAATGTTGTAAAGAATTAGAATTTAAAAAAAATTTGTTTAATTTCTAATAATTAATTATTTTAATTAATTTATATTTAAATTAATAACTTAATTAATCAAAATTATTTATTAATAATCTATTAAGAGGATC